>NC_092133.1:121963310-122579144 GCF_043159975.1 Macaca nemestrina
TTCTTAGTGGTTACCTAGATTAAGTTAAACCTAGGTTGTTACAAGTTTAAGGTGTTAATCGTAATTCCTAAGATAACCACTAAGGAGTTTGGCTTTTGATCTGAGTAAAATGGAAAACCGTTGGAGGCTTTTAACTGCATCTGTTTTTTGTTTTAATCTTTCTGCTGTGCTGAAAATAGACTGTTGAGGGAAGGTGCCAGGCAGGAGCTGAATGAAGTTGGGAGATACGTCAGATTTTGTAATAATCCAGGCGAAAAACCATAGTGGCTTGGCCCATTGTGGTAGTGGTAAGAGTGTTAGTATTCAGATTCTGAGTATGCTTTTGATAGTAGACCCAACAAGACTTACTAATGAATTGAATGTGGACTGTGAGAGAAAGAGGAGTCAAAAGTGACTCCAAAATTTTTGGGAGATGTAGTTACATTTGGAGATAACATTACAGATTTTAGGAGATCTGTATAAAATGGATTTCTCTCTCAATTTTTTTTTTTTTTTTTTTGAGATGGAGTCTCCCTCTGTCGCTTAGGCTGAAGTACAGTGGCACAATCCTGGCTCACTGCAACCTCTGCCTCTTGCGTCCAAGTGATTCTCCTGCCTCGGCCTCCCAAGTAGCTGGGACTATAGGCACCCGCCACTGAGCCCGGCTCATTTTTGTATTTTTAGTAGAGATGGAGTTTCACCATGTTGGCTAGTCTGGTCTCGAACTCTTGACCTCAGGTGATCTGCACGACCTCCCAAATTGCTGGGATCGAAGGCATGAGCCACAGTGCCCGACTGGATTTCTCATCAATGTTTTAAAAATGTATTCCACATTCAGGAGAAACTAAAACATCTTGAGGATATAATATGTTCAGTATGGCTGGGCATGGTAGCTCACACCTGTACTTCTAGCACTTTTGGAGGCTGAGGCAGGCAGATCACTTGAGGTCAGGAGTTCAAAACCAGGCTGGCCAACATGGTGAAACCCCATCTCTACTAAAAACACACAAAAAATTAGCCAGGCCTGGAGGCGGACACCTGTAATGCCAGCTACTCGGGAGGCTAAGGCAGGAGAATGCTTGAACCCGAAAGGTGGAGGTTGCAGCAAGCCGAGTTCTCACCAGTGCACCCTAGCCTTAGGTGACCGAGCGAGACTCCATCTCAAAAAAAAAAAAAAAAAAGTTCAATATTTGGATTTCTTGGTGTTTTGTTTTGTTTTCCTGTTAAACTATCAGGATATTTAGTGGAGTTGAATTAGAAAGGCCAATTCCTCATACCTTCCATGTGTTCTAGACTGAGAAACCGGGCTGTTGAGAGTATAGATTGTTAAATATTAAAAGAACATAAATTGGTAAAAGGAAAAGAAGGAAGGGTGAGAAGGAAAGAAGGAAAAGGAGCTCTGTTATTTTCATAATGTTCTTACCAAATGAACAAAGCATGTGAATAACTTTTACAAAGAAGTTCGACAGCAAAATTTTTCTGCAAAAAAATAGTCATTTTTTTTCTGCCAAATCTGACGTTAAAATATATCAGAAAAACCTCATCCCTTCCATTTATATGAAATGTCTAGAAAAGGCAAATCTGGGCCAGGCGCGATGATTCACGCCTGTAATCCCAGCACTTTGGGAGACCGAAGCGGGCGGATCACGAGGTCAGGAGATCGAGACCATCCTGGCTAACACAGTGAAACCCCGTCTCTACTAAAAATACAAAAAATTAACTGGGCGTGGTGGCACGCACCTGTGGTCCTAGCTACTCAGGAGGCTGAGGAAGGAGAATCACTTGAACCCAGGAGGCAGAGGTTGCAGTAAACCGAGATCACACCACTGCACTCCAACCTGGGCAACAGAGTGAGACTCTATCTCGGAAAAAAAAAAAAGACAAATCTGTGGAGATGGGTATGAGGAATCTTTTTTGGTTGATGGAAATATTCTAAAACTAGAGTATCATGATGTTGCAGAACTATATAAATGTGCTAAAAATCACTAAGCACTTAAAACAGGTGACTTTTATGGTTTGTAAATTATACTTAAACGTTTATACTTAAAGCTGTTAAAAATACATAAATATCAAAAATAAAGAAAAAAGCCTTCATTTCTCAACCATTTGGATTAGAATTTTATTAGTATTATATGGAGAAATTTTGATTGAACTTTTTAATTCCATTATAGTTTTAGGTTTTTACTTATATATTTCTGTTTTAAAATAGTATATATTTTATACAATGGTATTCTCAATTATATGCTTCTAATAAAAAGCCAAATCCTTGCTAAAACTAGTGTTAGGTAGCATATCTTATATGAAAATCAATATTACAGTAAAGCCCAGTAGAGAAATATGTGAATGGACAGAAGCAGGTATTATGAGCCTGTTTTAATATAAGAAAGGTATTTTGCTTAATAATAGTACATTAAGTTTGCCATCACTTAATGTACCATCACTTAAAGAAAGTGGAACATTTCTCCATGTACACATATATGAAAGTAAGTGCATTTTTTAAAAAAAGTTGGTAAGTATATGTACCAAACTAATGATAATTACTTCTGTTGAGAGAATGAGGCTTTGAAAAAGAATGTATATATTTATTTATTCATGTGTTACTTGTGTAACTGATAGAAAGCAAAGTATAAAGAGACTAAACAACTGAAAAGGAAAAAGATGCCTGAGGCCTAAATAATGGCCGTGGTGATAGAGAAAAAAGTAAATACATGAAAAATGTTTACTTGCCAAGTTGATATAGTACAGAAATATTGCAAAGATCAAAAATGAATGGGTAAGTAGATTATAGTAAATTAACTCAATGGAGCTGTAACATTACTTGACCATGAAATAACTTTATTAAATTTATGAAGTAAAATGGAAACTTTTATATATGCTAACAAAAGGAAGGTACAATATAATATGTACAATTTATTTACAGCAGTAAAAACAAATAGGAAAATAGAGGAAAAGAATTAAGATGACAATGAAAGTATTAATGATAATGTTAAATGAATAGAGGAGCCTTTATTCTTCCATGCTTTCCTTAAAGGGTTTCTGAATAATCAGAAATAAGAAACATTGCTATAATCAGGGATTGGCAAAATACATATGGTTAAAGTTATTATGGAGAATTCTGGCCAGGCGCGGTGGCTCGCACCTGTAATCCCAGCACTTTGGGAGGCTGAGGCGGGTGGATTACGAGGTCCAGCCTGGCCAAGATGGTGAAACCCTGTCTCTACTAAAAATACAAAAATCAGCCAGGTGCTGTTGCGGGCACTTGTAATCCCAGTTACTTGGGGGGCTGAGGCAGGAGAATCACTTGAACCTGGGAGGCGGAGGTTGCAGTGAGCCGAGATTGCTGCACTCTACCCTGGGCGACAGAGCAAAACTCCATCTCAAAAAAAAAAAAAAAAAAAAAAAAAAAAAGAATTCTAGAAATAAGTAAGAACTGTCTGAAAAGAAAAATTTACACCTACTTTTATATATATGTGTGTGTGTGTGTGTGATGTATGAACTGTTGGAGGCTTTTAACTGCATCTGTTTTTTGTTTTAATCTGTATGCTGTGCTGAATATAGACTGTTGAGGGAAGGTACCAGGCAGAGTCTGAAGTTGGGAGATATGTTAGATTTTGTAATGATCCAGGCAAAAAATTATAATGGCTTGGCCCATCATGGTAATGGGAGAGGTGTTTTATATATAAATATAAATTATATTCATATAAATATATTTATATAATTTATATACGAACATATATAAATGTACGTTTTATATATTAAAACATATATAAAACATGTTTATATGTATATAAATATAATTTATATTGTATATATATGTGTATGCATTTAAATTTATATGTGTATGTATAAGCAGCACTCTTAAAAATAATACCGCTAGTGTCCTCTTATTTAATCTATTAGCTTTCAAACCTATGGTTAATTAATATTTTTTGTCTAATTAGACACAGTTATTTTTAGCATGATAGTATGATGTAAATGTATTTCCTAAAGTTTATGTGTTGGAAACTTAATCTCCAGTGCAACAGTGTTGAGGTGAGACTTTTAAAAGGTGATTAGGTCGTGAAGGCTCTACCCTCATGAAAGGGTTAGTGCAGTTATGGTAGGAGAGGGTTACTTGTTGGGGTGGGTTCCTGGTAAAAGGATAAGTTCAGCCCACTTCCCTTCTTTCTCCCTCGTGTGTGCTCTCTTGCCCTCTGTGTTCTGCCGTGGGATGATGCAGCAAAAGGCTCTCGCCAGAAGTGAGCCCTTTGACTTTGGACTTCTCAGCCTCCAGAGCTGTAAGAAATAAATCTCTGTTCTTTATAAATTACCCAGTCTCAGGTATTGTTAGAGAAGCACTATACAAAGACAATGAGGTTGGCCTATATATACTGACATGAAAAGAATTCAAAGGTAAAATAACTTTTTTCTTTAAATTTTTTAAGTAGTTTTTGAAAATCAAGGTATCATATCTACATATTCTATTACAACAATACAAAACAGATGGACAGACATATGAATTTGGTATTTTCTGTGTTAGCATGTGGGATAGAACATAACACAGAATATGTGAAAATAACTTACTTTATAAGTGTAAGCATATGGAGATGCTAACATCAAAAAGAATGCTTTTGCTAAAATTTGGTTTTTAAAAAACTTAGTAATAAACTATTGTTTGATAAAAAATTTAATAAAATACAATAGATTTTAAGTGTCCTCATTACAAGGAAATTATATGAAGTAATGAAAATGTTAATTAGCTCTATTTAGCCATCTACAATGTATACCTGTTTCAAAACATCATGTTTATAAATATATATCATTTTTGTTATTAGAAAAATTAATCAAAAGGAAAAAATTTAACATATACAGAAATATGTAAAGTGAAAGGTGATATTTTCATACTTTGCCCCTCAGTCCCATTTGTCAGAGGTAATACTTTAAAAATTTTTTATGAAATTTCTGTATACCCTGTATCTCCATTATTTCCATGTTTGCTTACATAAATTTTACCTGAAGAGGTTTGCCCCTCATATAATTTTTACCTTAAGTAGTAAGATGTAGAGTGTTACTATTCTAAATCATCTGTAGATTTAAGAATTTCTGTGTTCCGGTAAGTAAGTTAAAATGGGGGAAAACTGGTTTCAGGTAAATTGTTCATAATTTGTTCCTGCAATGTTATAATGGATTAAATTTTTATTTTATATCACTGATTCTGAACTAGGGGCTATCCCCCCACCGAGGGACATTTGACAATGTCTGGAGATACTTTTGGTTATTAGAACTGGGGGAGTGGGAGTGGGTAATGCTACTGGCATCTGGTAGTAGAGGTTAGGGGTGCTGCCAAACATCCTACAATGCACAGAACAGCCTCCTACAACAAAAAATTACCTGGTTCAAAAATGTCAGTAGTGCAAAGGTTGAGAAAACCTGACTTAGAGGAAAGTGGTTAAGAGTGAGGACTACCCTGGCAGACTGCTCGGGTTTTGTATCACAGCCCCGCTACTAACTGTGTGTCTGTGGGTGGTTATTTAACCTCTTTGTCCCCAGTTTCCTTATTACATAATAATAGTAGTACCTATATTATAGGGTTGTTGAGAGGCTGTTTAATATATTTATTATGAGATATGCTTAGATTTGCACCTGGTACATAGTAGGAATGTTGGCTGCTATTGTTTTATTGTTTCTCAGTAAAAACTAAAATCTAATCAATTATGTAACATCAGAAGAATGGCCGATTAATGAAGGTATCTTAGTAATTTGGGGGAGTTTCTGAACATGATGATGAGAGTGACTAAGTTAACTCTGTATTTCAGCCTACTGTTTCCTATACAAACTTTTTTTTAATATTTGAAAAATTATTTTTGGGGCGATGCTGCCTTTTTGTAGAGCAGTAGCCCTTCGACTGAGATACTATTTCATTGGCCTTTTCTCCTAGATTCTGTAGTTGTAGTTTTTGCCTCTTTGAAAGTTTCAACTCCTGCAACATAGTGTTAAATCCTTATTCTGATCTTTCTTCACTTCTAGGCTAGTGAAGACATTTTTGGGAAATATTATGACTACACCCTGAGGGTACAATGAGAGTGTCTGATTTATGAAATCTAGCTTGTTTTTAGAGGCAAGAGAAAATAATTTAGTCACATCATGATTTTATTTCCTCTTTTAATAAGTATTGTAGTGTACTATAAAATTCATTAATCCCAAGTAATTATTTGTGTTTCTCATTGCTATTCCTCTCAGTGGAGTAATTCATGAACTGTACTTACATTAAAACACATAATTTAACTAAAGGTGTAATTGAAAATATTTTTATATGCCTTGAAAATACAAAAATGCCCAGAAAAAATTTTAGATTGGGAGACAATGTATAGTACTATTTTCTAGAAACATATGGCAACTTTATTTTTTATATAATTTGATGTAAACTATAAATAGCAAAGGTTAAAAACACAAACCCGTTTATTAAACTAACAAAAGAAGGTGTGTAAGTGGTGAAGAATACATAGTTGGGGTTTTTTTCCCCCTCTTTCTTCCTTTTTTTTTTTTAAAGTTCAGTTTTAGTTTTTTACCACTTGATGGCAGTGATGGAGCTAGAGCTCTACCCTGAGAAGGTTAGGGCAAGAACTCATTATGAATAACAAAAGGGTAGGTACAAAGGAAATCCCTGACATTTTAATATTATTCACATTTCTAGGTGATATTACTTATATTGCAAGTGACAGTGACAGTAATGGGGGGAAAAGCCTCTAGATGGAGCTTCAGTACTTTCTAAGGGAAAATGTTTCCTGTATCTTTCCAAGTACATGTTTTATATTATTTTACATAATATATTAAATCCAGAATGGATTTTTAAAAAATAATATTTAAGGGTGAATTTATTTCAGCTGTAATTATGGAAATTAATTCACCAGATTACCTAATGATTTGAAAAAATGGCTATTTAAGTATATTTTGATTTCATTGTTAATATTTGTTGAAAAAGTATGTTAAACTTTGAGTCAAACATTTCTGTATAGTATAAATGATTTGCATATCTAACAAGTTAGTAAAAGATATTTAATAAGAAGTCAGATACTTAAAATCCATATTGCACTATAATTAAATCTGACCATCTATATTATTATGCCTATTATCATTCAACATTTGAGTTCCTAAGAGAACATAACTATTACTCCAACTCAGTTGCCCAACTAAAAAAATTTAAAACATTAGGAATTTTAATGTAAAATAATTTTTTAAAGAATATGTATGTTCTTTAGTAAATATTCTTTCATCACTAATGTTTTCCTTTTACAATCAGAGTCTATTATCACTATATATTGAAGGGAAGTTGTCATTTTTATTAGTAGAAATAGGATGTTAATGTTCTCATTGCACTGTTGATTTTAGTGTCTCCTTCTTGAATAATAAGAAAACTTGAAACAAGAACAACAAGTTTTCTGAGAATGACCCTGTATGGTGAAATTTCAAAAAGAATAGTAAGTTTTCTAGCTGGCCTTCTCAGGAGCCTGAGGTGGGAGGATTGCTTGAAACCAGCCTGGGCAATATGTCGTGACCCTGTATTTATTATTGATTGATTGATTGATTGACACGGAGTCTTGCTCTGTCACCCAGGCTGGAGTGCAGTGGCGCAATGTCACCTCACTGCAAGCTCTGCTTCTTGGTTTCAAGTGATTCTCCCACCTCAGCCTACCGAGTAACTGGAATTACAGGCGCATGCCACCATGCCTGGATAATTTTTGTATTTTTTTAGTAGAAATGGGTTTTCACCATGTTGGCTAGGCTAGTCACGAACTCCTGACCCCAGGTGATCTGCCCGCCTCAGCCTCCCAAAGTGATGGGATTAGAGGCATGAGCCACCACACCTGCCTGACCCTATCTTTAAAAAAAAACAAAAAGAAGAGTAAGTTTTCTTACTTTTCTACTAGTATGCAATTACTTAGGTTAATTTTGAGGTCTCATAAAGCATTCAGTGAAGAAAAAGCAGCTATTGCTTTAAGTTGTCCGTTTTTATGCACTCAAAATATTAGAGGGAAACCTTGGGTAATCTTTGGTTTGAAATTGACATGAGATAATAATTGTTTTATGATGAAAAAAAGTGTAACTGAAAAATTATAAGAGAAACCTGAAAAGTACTATTTGGGGGTTTTACTTATTTTCAGTTTCATGAATGAATGTTTTATTCTCTATTGAGACAAAAACCTTACTAAAACAGTAGTTGCCAGTAATTTTTTATGATTACACTCAACAATAATGGTAACAGTTGATTTTTTATTTGGCTAAGCAAATATGGTATAAATTCATTTCAGGATGTATAGTCAGCTAAAGTTGCAGCATAATTTGCTTGCTAATCACCTCCGTAGTAACAGTCTCCCAGAAAGGCATGCGTTGCTTTATTTGTTCCTTATCTAATTAAATTTTTTGGACTTTAGTAACAAAAGGACACTTTAGTAACAAAAGGACACATTTCAAGAACGTCACATAAATGTTCAAGCGTTCTTTTATTATTAATACTTTCTAAACATATATAATTGCATTAAATTAGCTTTTAATTGTGTAACAAAGTGAACTTGCAAAGTATGGCCTGTTTCTCAGGGGTAGGAAAACTCCACATTAAGGAACTATTATGCCACTACAAATATTTATTAGTGGTTACCTTGTAGTAGTAGTTACTAATGAAATAAATTTATTTAAAATAGTTATGGGTAAGTTTGGACTTAATTAGTAACTTGAGGAGTCTCTCTGGACAAAAGGAAACTGATAGTTTCTGTGAACCACTTGCACTATGAAGGAATGGTTTCTTTTTTTTTTTTTTTTTTTTTTTTTTTTGAGACGGAGTCTCGCTCTGTCACCCAGGCTGGAGTGCTGTGGCCGGATCTCAGCTCACTGCAAGCTCCGCCTCCCGGGTTCCCGCCATTCTCCTGCCTCAGCCTCCCGAGTAGCCGGGACTACAGGCGCCCGCCACCTCGCCCGGCTAGTTTTTTCTTGTATTTTTTAGTAGAGACGGGGTTTCACCGTGTTAGCCAGGATGGTCTCGATCTCCTGACCTCGTGATCCGCCCGTCTCGGCCTCCCAAAGTGCTGGGATTACAGGCTTGAGCCACCGAAGGAATGGTTTCTATATCAAGTTAATTTTACATTGTTAAACCTTTTTTTTTAAGGGAAAACGAATAAAGCACAAAGTTGTCATTTGCTGTAGAAACAGTTTAAACTGTCTTTAATTTGGTAGGGGAAACATTTCTCTATTTTACAATCATTTAGGTTGCCAGATTACGTTTTCTGCTTTTTTAACCAGTATATTGGCATTGTGTAGTGTCATCTGTCGTATTTTAGGCTTGTCTAGATTACTTTTTTTCTTTTTTTTCTTTTTTCTTTTTTTTTTTTTTTGAGATGGATCTCTCTCTGTCACCTAGGCTGGAGTGCAGTGGCACAATCTCAGCTCACTGCAACCTCCGCCTCCTAGATTCAAGCGATTCTCCTGCCTCAGCCTCCTGAGAAGCTGGGATTACAGGTGTGTACCAACACACCCTGCTCAGTTTTACCTTTTTACTAGAGACCTGGTTTCACCATGTTGATCAGGCTGGTCTCAAACTTCTGACCTTGTGATCCACCCACCTTGGCCTCCCAAAGTGCCACGGCGCCTGGCTGTCTAGATTACTTTTTTCATCTTTCTGGCAGTAGTGCCAAGTCTGAATTGAAGCATTTCTGCAGCTTCTCTATGAGAACTTTCTGCTGCATCTTGCACTTTTATGTTGTGGAGACAGCTGCTTTCCTTAAGCCTCGTGATCCAACTTCTGCTAGCTTCCAGCTTTTCTTCTGCAGCTTCTTCACACCTCCTGACCTTCTCAGAAATGAAGAGAGTTAGAACCTTGCCCTGGATTAGGCTCTGGCTCAAGGGAATGTTGTGGTTGGTTTTATCTTCTATCCACACCACTCACACTTTCTCCGTATAAGAGTTAAGGCTTTTTCACTTTCTTATCATTCATGTGTTCACTGGAGTAGCATTTAATTTCCTTCAAGAACTTTTCCTTTATGTTCATGCTTGCCTGTTTGGTGCAAGAGGCCTAGCTGTTGGCCTCTCCTGGCTTTCAACATGCCTTCCTCACTAAACTTAATCATTTCTAGTTTTTGACTTAAAGTATGAGATATGTGACTCTTCCATTCACTTGAATATTTAGAGATCACTGTAGGATTATTAATTGGCCAAATTTCAATATTGTTGAGTCTTGGAGAGTAGGGAGGCCCAAAGAGAAAGAGAGAGATGGAGGTACAGTTGGTCGTTGGATCAGTCAGAACACATACAATATTTATTGATTAAATTTACCAGTTTATATAGGCATGGTTCGTGACTCCCCAAAATAATTACAGTGGTAATATCAAAGATCACTGGTCATAGGTCACTATAACAGATGTAATAATAATGAAAATGTTTGAAATGTTGCGAGAGTTATCAAAATGTGATACAGAAACAGGAAGGGAGTACATGCTGTTGGAAAAATGGCACCCATACACTTGATTGGCTCAGGATTGCCACAAACGTTCAATTTGTTAAAAAAAAAAAAATGCAATAGCCGCAACATGTACTAAAGCACAATAAAGTGAGGCGGACTGCGCCACTGCACTCCAGCCTGGGCAACAGAGTGAGACCCTGTCTCAAAAAGAAAAAAAACAAAAATTCTGTGGATGACTACATATTTTTGCATTTGTAGACTACCACAGGAGAAAATTATATGACATGGAAAATTGGAGTAAGAACATTTGTAGTACAGGACACTCATTTAAGCAAAAACTAAAGCAAATTTGAATGAAATCAACCCAGTTCTAAACACTAGTCATCATGCAAAATGACACACCAGTAAATACACAACTAGATTAAAAGTGTACTGTGATTATATTCCATAAAATGGCAGTCCTCCTTAACTCTCCCAGTTACCAAGTTAACTCCAAAGGTTTCGAGGACTGATTTACTTAGTTTGTCAATAAAAGGCAATTGCTTATTGGCCGGGCGCAGTGGCTCACGTCTGTAATCCCAAAATTTTGGGAGGCCGAGGCGGGCAGATCACTTGAGGTCAAGAGTTCAAAACCAGCCTGGGCAACATGGGGAAACTCTGTCTCTACTAAAAATACAAAAATTAGGCAGGCATGGTGGCAGGTGCCTGTAATCCCAGCTACTTGGGAGGCTGAAATGCAGGAATCACTTGAACTCTGGGGGTGGAGGTTACAGTGAGCCAAGATCCCGCCACTGCACTCCAGCCTGGGCAACAAAGCGAGAGACTCCATCTTTTTTTCTTTTTTTAAAAAAGAAGGGGGTGGGGGGAGGGAGAAGGGCAAGGGAGCAATTACTTATTGAAGCATTTATACTTCAAAATAGACTAGGATATAACTCTTTAATTCTGGAAATGATTCAAAATCATCCAATTGGTTAAAAGCAGAGAACAATAAACTATACTCAAATATATCTGAAAATTATTTCAGCAATTTATTTCTGGTTCTCATAATATGTAATGTGAAGGAAGCAAATTGAACCCTCGTTTTAAAACTGGTTAGGTACAGTTATTTCATGTCCCTTCCTGGAATCTTCCTTTTTTTCCTGTTTTCATTTGTTTGTTTTGCAGTAGTCGGAAAACACTTAACCGAAATATACGTACAGATTTTTAAACTTTTAACTACTGAAGATGAGCGAAAGTTTAAAAATATTGCCTCCACTGTAACTGATAAGGTCTGACTTCATGCTGAGACAGATACAATTTGGCTACTCTTCTGAATTAATTAAATGAGTTTTACTAGCATCTCTATCCTAGAAATTCTCCAATTGGGAGGGAGTGAAGCATGAAACTGAGATAAGTGGCAAACATTTTTAAAAAGAGGTACTTTTAACTTGTCCCAAGCTCTTTCTGAACCTTAACTGGGTTCCTAATATCCAGTAGTCTCCCGTTATCTGTAGGAGATATGTTCCAAAATCCCAATGGGTGCCTGAAACTATGTTTTTTCCTATGTATTAATATCTTATGATAAAGTTCAATTTATAAATTAGGCACAATACAATTAATAGGAATAATAATAAAATAGAACAGTTACAACAATATACTATAATAAAAGTTATGTGAATATGATCTCTCATCTTCAAATGTCTTAATATTTTCAGACTACAGTTGACCATGGGTAACTGAAACCTCAGAAAGCAAAAGCTCTGCCAAGGGAGCCTGTGCTATATACTACAGGTCACCAAACACACTGCCTGGAATTAGAAATTTCCACATTAATTTCAGTAATACTGACTTGAAGATTTTTATGATATTATATCTAAGTTCTTCTTAGATTCAACATTTTATTTACTTTGCTCCTAGAATTATTTTGTGCAATGATTTCTGGCATTCTTGCAAGTAGTAAATATGCAGAAGTTCAAATATTCATATTTGATAGATACTTTAACATTCAAGACTGCAAGTTGGGCCAGGCATGGTGGCTCATGCCTGGAATCCCAGCTACTTGGGAGGCTGAGGCAGGAGAATCACTTAAACCCGGGAGGTGGATATTGCAGTGAGCCAAGATCATGCCACTGCACTCCAGCCTCGGCAACAGAGTGAAACTTCATCTAAAAAATCAAAAACAAAAACAAAAAGCAAGGAAGGAAATAAGGACTGGTTAGTATTAATACTTTTATTATATCCCATATGTTTGATTCATGACATGAGAGAGAGATCTGAGAAATCAAACTATGTATTTGCCTTGCTGCTTTGTCATTTCTGCAAAGGTTGAATGATAAATTATTACAAATAATTTGACTACAATTTTGGTCAAAAGTCAAATGTAATAAAATATTTCAATTATTTTCGGAGATAAGAACTATGAAACACTTCCTAAAGGATAATGATCAGGAAATAATAAGCATCTATTGCATAATAAAATTTGTCTGTAGAAACAAAAGTTGTATACAATTCCTGGCCTCTGGAGCTGCTAAGCTTCATCGAAAAGATATGCAGTATCAAATTTTAGCTGACTCTTGAACAACAGAGGGGTTAGGGGTGCCGATCCTCCAGCACAGTGGAAAATCCATGAATAGTTTTTGTCTCTGCCAAAACGTAACTACTAGTAGCCTACCACCAACAAACAATTACACGTTATATGTATCATATACTGTATTCTTACAATAAAGAAAATGTTATTAAGAAAATCATAGGAGAAAATATACTTACTATTCATTAAGTGGAAGTGAATCATCATAAAGGTCTTCATCTTTGCATCTTCTCATTGAGTAGGCTGAGAGGACGGGCTAGTGTTGCTGCCTCAAGGATGGCAGAGGCAGAAGAGGTGGAGGAAGTGAAAGAGGAGTCAGGAGAGGCAGGCATGCTTGTATAACTTTTATTGAAAAAAATCTGAATATAAGTGGACCCTCACAGATCAAACTCCTGGTGTTCAAGGGTCAGCTATGTGTATTCTGATACTGATTTTTTAAATTACTTGCTAATTTGCTTCTTAAATTGGCTTCTGCTTCTCAATGTCATGCACAGGACATTTTGCACATGACATCAACGTGACATTTTGCACATCATGCACATGAAAGTTTGTTTCACTGTGACAGAATACGACAGACTGGATACTTTGTGAAGAAAATACACTTCTTTCTCACAGTTCTGGAGCTGGAAAGTCCAATATCAAGGTGACAGCATCTGGTGAGGGCCTTCATGCTGCATCATCCCATGGCATGAGAGAGAGCAAGAGATGGAACTGGCAACCTCAAGTCCTTTTATGCCATTAATCCATTCATGAGGGGGAGCCCTCATGACCTAAACACCTCCCATTAGGTCACTCCTCCCAACATTGTTGGCTTGGGGATTAAGTTTCCAACACATGCTTTCAGGGGGACACATTCAAACCATAGCAGGATCCCATTTTATTGATAGATTCTACTTTTGATGGATATTTAGGTTGTTTCTAATTTGGGACTGTTATGAACAATGTTTCTGTGAACATCCTTGTACATATCTTTTAATGAGTTTATATGTCCTTTTCTGTTGCATATATACTTGGGAATGAAATTACTGTATCATTGCTGGGTTTGTGTATGTTCAGCTTTAGTAGATACTGCCAAACCATTTTCAAATGGTTATAGTAGTTTATCCTCCTTCCAGCAGTGCGTTGGTGTTGTGGTTGCTCCACAGCCTTCACGTTTGGGACTAATTATCTTTTTTATAAAAATAAAATATCTATAAAGATACATTTTTATTTTGGCCATTCTGGTAGGTATGTAGTGGTATCTCACTTTGACTTTAATTTGCTTTTTTTCTGTAATTATGGAAATTGAGTACTTTTAATATATTTAATGGCTGTTTGGATATAAAATGTATAGATTATAAAATATTTCCATGTGTATCAGCACTTTGGGAGGCAGAGACAGGCAGATCACGAGGTCAGGAGATTGAGACCATCCTGGCTAACACAATGAAACCCTATCTCTACTAAAAATACAAAAAATTAGCCAGGTGTGATGGCACGTACCTGTAGTCCTATCTACTCAAGAGGCTGAGGAAGGAGAATCGCTTGAACCCGGGAGATGGAGATTGCAGTGAGCTGAGATTGCACCACTGCACTCCAGCCTGGGTGACAGAGCAAAAATAAAAAGAGGAAAAGAAAGGAATTTGAATTATTTTATTCAGCGATTAGTATGATTTTGATTTTGCATTTATCACTTCTCAAATTACTAAATTATCAGTTATTTTGTATAAAGTTGGAAATATGAAGAAACACTAATTTGGAGAGAAAGGGTTAAGTTAAATGTAGAATTAATCACTATAGATCTTCTTTTAAAGAACAGCTGGGCAAAATTGTACAGACTTATCTTACCAGTCCTATCTCCATGTCATCTACATGTCCATTTTTCTCTTACTGCGACCTTTCAGACACCTCTGATGAAGGATGTAAAAGATCTCTCTTACTATCAACTTGCACCCTCATGCCTGTTAATTCAAAGAATTCCCCTCTCAACTTTTATTGGCCGTGACATTTTATATATGGCCAGAATCTATACTATTTATACTCAAATACTTTCATCTTACAACCAACCCACAGACTTAGACCTACATGTATCCTCTCCTTCTTCCTGCTAATGGTGTCCCCTCTTTGAATGCCACCTTGTCTCCCATATTTTGGATTCTGTCCCTTACTATACCCCTTCCTGCTCTGGAAACATACTGTCAGTGCTGCTATCTGTCACCTATATTTAAAGTCCTCTCTCAATTACATCTTTATCATAAGTATTTATGTAGATATGTTTCTTTAAAAAGACAAGAAATTCTCTCCCAGCCACATATCTTTTTCCATTCAACAGCCAAATTTCTTGAAAATTTACCTTCATTTTACACCACTCTTCTTAGGTATCTGTACCCATTACTCTAACAAAACAGCTGTTTCCAAGGTTACCAGGGATTTTCATAATAGCTCGTCCAGTTGATAACTTTTAGTGTTCATTATACCTGACATCAGCAGTACTGACAATGCTGACATTCTTCAAAGCTCATTTAAGCCTTCATGTATTACCACTCTTCTGTTTTTCTTTAAGCAATCTCTTTCATACCTATTTGACTTTTCTTCATATACCAATGGCTTCTACATTTATATATGTCTAATACAAACTACTACTTTGAGTTTCAGACCTATGTAACCAGATGCTAAACTGGCAGTTCCACTTGACTATTTCAAAAACACCTCCTACTTGACAAGCTAATTGTCTTCTCTAGCCTACAGATGTTCTTCCAGTGTTTTCCTATTTCTGCAGATGTTATCAGTATCCTTGCTTATGCAAGTCTGATACCCACAAGTTATCTATCATATACAGCCTTACTCCCAATCTAATTCATCAAAAGTTCTCATAACATTTTTTCTCTTTCCTGTTTATTTTTATTTTCCAGTTTTATTGAGGTATAATTGACAAAAATAGTATATATTAAGGTGCACAACATGATTTGACTTTTTTTTTTTTTTAACAGACTCTTGATTCTGTCTCCTTTGCAGATTATCCAAGACAAATTAACTTCCCCTCTTCCACAGTATTTTAATTCTCTCTCCCCTGTGATTTTCCTAGACTTATCTAATCTCTCTTACCTGTGCCATGCTGTGATTGCTACAATCAGGAAGTCACTGGGACCAGGAAACTGCCATGATCAGTTAGCCACTGCAGCTGCAGTGGGAACTTAAAACAATATATAAAATGGAAAGAGTTGGTCTGTCTTCAAGGGATTTACAAACCATACTATGAAAAACTTAGAAAATTTCCCTGACAATCTTTGAAGAGAAAGTAAATATGGAATGGAATATTACATGTCTATTTATATGGAGATAAGGATACATCCTTAAAAGGTGAATTAATTTCAGAGATATAAAGAAAAGCATCCAGTATCATTCTATTACATTTACTGGTTTGCAGTTTTATTTTGAGAATTTATCAGTGTTTTTACATGCTGTAAAAATTTGCTTATTAAAATTGGAGGATAATATGAAAAAAAAAAACTTTATGTAATGAAAACAATGGATTGGTTTCAACATTTATTTTTCCATGCCAGTGTCCTTTCCTATTTTGCCTAGTGTTGAAAGCTATGTTTCCCAGATCCACTTGCAGCAAGTATTCTGAAT
The DNA here is from genome assembly GCF_043159975.1 of Macaca nemestrina. NCBI lineage: Eukaryota > Metazoa > Chordata > Mammalia > Primates > Cercopithecidae > Macaca > Macaca nemestrina. The sequence goes on from NC_092133.1 coordinate 121,979,897, forward strand.
ATAAGGTAGATTTGGCCCATGAGATGTACTCGTGTATGTTTTAGAAGGTGGAAATGAGATAGAGGCCATGCTTCTGCTGCTTTTGCTTTTCCCTTTACAGACATGGGTGCCTATCCTTTTTTTTTTTTTTTTTTTTTTTTGCTGGCGTGGCATGGATTTGAAACCAACATTTGCAGTTGACCGCAGTCATCTTTCTCACTTTCCTGACTACATACAGGGTAGAAACATAACATTGGGAAATTGGACTAGTCAGTTTAGCAATAGCAGTCACTGAAGTGTTTAAGAGATCCTGCTGTGGGCAGGGGAACTATGCTCTGGGTTGACTTTCAAGGATAGGGCTATTGTGTTTGGAAAGGAGACAGCCAAGAACAAGATTGTCTGGCAGGAACCACAGCAGAAAAAAGCCCTGTAAAGGCAACTGGAGCTCTGGGATTAGGGATCAGTCTGTGTCTGAAAGGAAATAAATACACAACAGTATTAGGTGAATGACAGATTGTAATGTTCCCTATGTCACATTTAGAACCAACTGGGCTGAGCTTTCAGATGAGCTCATTTGACATTGCTATTGGAAGGTACGGTAGGCAGAAGAAGAGGGAAGGAAGGAAGGTAAAGCAAATATGTGACCATTTTCCAGATAAGAAAGCTGAGGTTTAAGTAGCTGTTGAGGCAGCTCTGTTTGGTATATTTATTTTAATTATGTTTGCTAGGGAATTAATCTATTTTGCTTGCATTTCAAAAGAACTAGCTTTTTTCCCTTTTCTGTTTTATTAATTTCTGCAATTATGTTTACCTGTTTCTTCTTCCTACTTTGTTTTGGTGTATTTTAATTGTTCTTTTTCTGCTTTCTTGGCCTGGGCACTTGGTTCATTCATTTTTAGTTTGTCTTGTTAATAATAGCATATAAAGCTGCATAAATTTTCCTCTGTGTAGAATTTCATTTCTCATAGATTTTGATGTAAAATATTTTCCCTTTCATTAATTTCTAGGCTATTTGTAATTTAAACTTTTATTTCTGTCTTGAAAAAAAAAATTTTTTTTAACTTGTAAGTTGCTGGGGTTTTTAAAAATCATCTTGGTCTCTGATGGTTATTTTATTTGATTATTATTTTTAAATGTAGTCTGTACTATCTCTAAGTTTTAGAATTAAGGCTTCCTTTGTGACCAGACTTATTACTCATTTTTCTAATGAACCGTGAATATAGGCTTGGTATTAACTGCTGGCAATATTTATATTTGTATGCTTATATTTATCTTTATTTTATTTTATTTTATTTTTTGAGACGGAGTCTCGCTCTGTCACCCAGGCTGGAGTGCAGGTGGCGCCATCTCGGCTCACTACAAGCTCCACCTCCCGGGTTCACACCATTCTCCTGCCTCAGCCTCCCGAGTAGCTGGGACTACAGGCGCATGCTGCCACGCCCGGCTAATTTTTTGTATTTTTAGTAGAGACGGGGTTTCACTCTTTTAGCCAGGATGGTCTCGATCTCCTGACCTCGTGATCCGCCCACCTCAGCCTCCCAAAGTGCTGGGATTACAGGTGTGAGCCACCGTGCCCGGCCACTTATATTTATCTTATATATCTTATATTTGTAAACATAAACATCTCAAAGTGTTTTAAAAATTATTCAAATTCTGTATAATTTTGCTTATTTTTTGTTTACTATGTCGTACTCTGGTAGAGGTATATTAAAATATTCTGCTGTGATTGTTTTTATCAAGTTTTTATATTTAGGAGTTTTGCTGTTATGTGAATGAATTTGGAGTGTTTAGAAAATAAAGGTTTATGACTGTTTTAACTTTTCAATGGATTAGACCTTTTATCATTACTTATTACCACTCTTTGTCTTATTACTTGCTTTTGACCCTGAATTCCCATTTTCCACTATTAATATCAACACTATTGCTTTTCTTTTGTTTGCGTCTGTTTTTCTTCATCTCCGTTTTCTGCCTTTTCGGTTTTGTTTCAAAGTTAGTTGATCAGTTGTATTTTGATAAGGGAACTCAGTATATGTTTGTATGTGTTAATGAGAAACAAATGCTTAATTTTGTTTTTCCTCTCTTGTCTGTAGTATTTGTTATACTTTTTTAAGTTTTCTTTTGTTGGCTTAGTAAAATTTCTTTCTATTAATTTGGAAATTTTTATATGCTTTTCTGTTACATAGTGGTTACCTTCTCATCCTTAAAGATGATAATAAAACCTATACTTTTCTACTAATAAAATCAAATAACAGCTTTTACTTTACCACTTACCCTTCTTGGTTGACTTCCTCTTATTTTTTTCTTTTTTGAAAATTCTAGGCCACTATTAGGTTGTCTCTTATGGCATATTTCTTCTGTTTTAAGAACACTTACAGATATGTATATTACATATACCAATCATACTTTTGTATTTATTGTTCACTATGCTTTTTTTAATTATGAAAAACTTATAAACAGTAGTAGAGAGAATAGTTTAATGAATTCTATATTTAATCATCACTCATTTGATAATTATCATTTTCCTATATTATCCTTTTTTTCTGAAGTATTTTAAAATGAATATCAGACATTACGACATTTTATTCCTGAGTGCTTCACTCTGCATCTCTTTAGATAAAGAGATACTAAATACCCAGGATACTATTATCCCATCCAATATAATGAATAATTCCTTAATAGCATCTAGTAGCAGTCTTTATTCAGATGTTCCTAGTTGTCCCAAAACTGCCTTTTTACTCTGGTTTAATTTGAATCAGGGGCCAAACAAGTTACATACATTTGTTCTGTTTCTTAAATCTCTTTATTATAAAACTGTCTCTCCTCCCTCTCTTTCTCCCCCAGCTATTGACTTGTTAAAGGGACCTCCTTTTCAAGATAAATCAGTGGCAAGATTTAGTCTAAGATCTAGTTACCAGATTATAGAAATGATTATTTTGTTTTGTGAATAGTTGGTCTGATGTTCCTGCCAACTTAATTCCCCCAGTAATTAGATATCAGAAGCAGCTGTCTCTTGAAGCGGCCGTCTTTTGTTTATCTATATTTTGGAGAACGCTTACCTTTTTAATCTTATGGAGAGGACAGAGGTGTATCCAACTCAAATAAATGTGTTATTAATCTCAATTTATTTAGATACTAGTTTAAAATAGGGGACAGAATGTATTCCTAAAATAAAGGAGCAGAATACATTCTTCTACTGTGCTCGAAATTGTTTTCTTATTTGTCAAGAAATCATTCTTATTGACCTTGACTCTCAAAGAATAATACATGTTCTTTATCAGTAGCCAGGATTTCGTATAGATTAACCTATCACTGGTTACTGTATATAGTTTAAGGCTAAGGAAGTCAGTTAAAGTTATAATCTTACATAAATTTTAATACATCTCTCCAAAGAAGGTTGACTTTAACAGTGATCTATTATGGAGAAACCCAAAGCCTCCCCCTACTTCTTTTGTAGGATATTGGCCATAGAAGCCCAGACTTAAAATTTATAATGAAATAAACTATATTATTGTATTTATTATTTTTGCCATGAAAAATAGTTTTTATTTTGAAACTTATTTCTAAAGCATTTTCTTTTTTCAATTTATTTTAAATTTTATATGCATCTGGTGTAAAATCTTATAATCCTGAAGATACTGCGATGAATCCAAGTTTCCTGCCTTATCCTTCTGATCCACTCACCAGAGACAACTTCCTTTACATGTCCCTATTATTTAGTTCTTCTAGTGATGACTGCAGTTGTGTACAGACACATATGTTTGTTTTGGTTTTTTTGTTGCTTTTTTTTTTTTGAGAGGTTTGGCATGGGGTGAGAAAGCTGTGTTGACTGCTAAATTTACATGTGAAGGTCAGAGTAAAGAGGGCAAAGTCATTAGTAAGAGTTTAGCTTGAGCTTTTAATCGATAAATCAGATACGAAAATGACCCAAAGACCCAGTGAGAAAGATGACATGGAATTACAGTCAAGCATTGCTTAATGATGGGGATGCATTTTGAGAAATGCATCGTTAGGCAATTTTGTCGTTGTTCCAGCATCATAGAGTGCACTTTTACAAAACTAGATGGTATAGCCTACCATAAACCTAGGCAACATGGTATAGACTATTGTTCCTAGGCTACAGACTTGTACAACATGTTACTAAATACTGCAGGCATTTGTAACACAATGGTATTTATGTATCTAAACATAGAAATGGTATAGTAAAAGTATAGTAAAAAGATTTAAAATGGTACTCCTATATAGGTCAGCTCCATTATAATTTTACAGGAACCACTATCATATATGCAGGCCATCATTGACCAAAATGTCATGCAGTGCATTGACTGTATTAACTTTGAGGCAGTTGGTCTTGATTAATAACACTGTACAAATTAAGGGTCCCAGGTGTCAATTAGAGTTTGAAGTTCCTAAATATAATTTGGATGAATGTTGTCTTCCTTCCTCAGTGAATCTGATAGCCAAATAGATGATCTTCCCTTCAATTTAATACTCCTGAGTCTTTTTCAAGGGAGTAGAAGTTTCATTAAGAAGAGTTTACTTTGAGCGGGCCGAGAGCAGTGGCTCACACCTGTAATCCCTGCACTTTAGGAGGCCGAGGCAGGCGGATCACAAGGTCAAGAGATCGAGACCATCCTGGCCAACATGGTGAAACCCTGTCTCTACTAAAAATACAAAAATTAGCTGAGTGTGGTGGTGTGTGCCTGTCGTCCCAGCTACTGGGGAGGCTGAGGCAGGAGAATCTCTTGAATCTGGGAGGCAGAGGTTGCAGTGAGCCGAGGTCACACCACTGCACTCCAGCCTGGCAACAGAGTGAGACTCCGTCTCAAACAAAACAAACAAACAGAAAAACGGAGTTTCCTTTGGTCAGATCCTGGATAAGATCTTTTGGTTTTGGTTTTGGTTAACTAGCCAAGTATTTTTCTACTACTTGGCACACCTAAAAATGTGGGTATCACATTTGTGGAGACACTGTATAAATAGAATGAGTTTTAGATTATTGTCAATCCATTGATTAAAATCAGGGTCAGCAAACTACAGTACTTGGGCCAAAAGCAGCCACTACCTGATTTTGTAATAAAGTTTTATTGGAACACCACCATACCCATTTATTTATGTATTGTCTGTGGCTGCTTTCTTACTACAATGGCAGGATTTAATAGTTGTAATGAAGACTGTTTGACCCACAGAGCCTAAAATATTTACTATCTGTCCGTTTACAGAAACAGTTTGCCAATCCCTGATAAAAAGTAAAATAATAAGTTTCCCTTGAGTCACCTAAGGCAGATTTTTCAGTGCTGTTACGCAGCAAAACTTAGGATAGTGACCATGGAAGGTAGAAAGTTAGGTTGAGATTTTTCTTCTTCTTCTTCTTTTTTTTTCACGTGTGTTTATAACTCTAAATTTTCTTCTGAGCACTGCTTTTACCACATCCTATGTTTTGGCATGGTATGTTTTCATTTTCATTCATATCCTTCTCCTGTGATTTTTTTACTTTAAAAATTAAATATCGTGATTTAATTTTATTCTTGCTTAATCCTCAGTTGGTTTTAATTAGAAAAAATAGTTACGATTAACTATTAACATTAATGAATTAAAATCTTCCAGAAGGAATGAATCCAAACAGAAATATCTAACAACTAATAAAACCCTTATATTTTACGGCCTTTCCTATTTTAGTCTCAAACATTCTAAACATAAAGGAAGAAAGAGCTTTTCAGTTTTATTCTTTTAAAAAGAGCATAGGCTTCTCTCCTGCTACTGAGGATGGTCTTCTAACACATTCACAGTCATTTAGAGACAACATAATGGCACATTCATTCATATCACAGTATTTTCTAATTTCCTTTTTGATTAATTGTTTAAAAATGTGTTGTTTAAGGCCGGGCGCGGTGGCTCAAGCCTGTAATCCCAGCACTTTGGGAGGCCGAGACGGGCGGATCACGAGGTCAGGAGATCGAGACCATCCTGGCTAACACAGTGAAACCCCGTCTCTACTAAAAAATACAAAAAAATAGCCGGGTGAGGTGGCGGGCGCCTGTAGTCCCAGCTACTCAGGAGGCTGAGGCAGGAGAATAGCGTGAACCCGGGAGGCGGAGCTTGCAGTGAGCTGAGATCTGGCCACAGCACTCCAGCCTGGGTGACAGCGCGAGACTCCCTCTCAAAAAAAAAAAAAATGTGTTGTTTAATTTCCACATTCATGTGAATTTTTCAAATTTCCTTTTGTCATTGATTTCTGATTTTATTTCGTTACGGTTGGAGAAGGTACATGGTATGATTTCAGTCTTTTTAAATATATTGAGACCTATTTAATAGCCTAAAATACAGTATATCTTGGCTAATGTTCCATATACACTTCAGAAAAATGTATATTCTCTTTTTGGGTGGAATGTTCTATAGATGTCTGTGAGATGTGTCTAGTTGGTTTACACTATTGTTCAAGTCTTCTGTTTTCTTACTGTTCTTCCTGATTGTTCCAGTCATTATTAAAAGTGGAATATTGCAGTTTCCATTTCTGTAGAATTGTCTATTTCTCCTTTCAGTTCTGTTAAATCTTTACTTCATTTATGTTGGGGCTCTGTTAGGTGCGTGTTTATGTTATTTATATTGTTACATCTTCTTGATGGATTGACCTTTTTGTCATTAAATAATGTCCTTTGTCTTTTGTAACAATTTTTGTGTTAAAATTGATTTTCCTAATATTGGTATAGCCACCCAGCTCTCTTTTAATTACTGTTTGCAAGGAATATCTTTTTTCATCCATTTACTTTTGACCTATTTGTATTTTGGTTCTAAAGTGAGTCTCTTATAGACACCATGTACAGTAAATCCTCTTGGCCATCAACAGTAGAGTCTTAGAAACTGCCACTTGCAGTAAGTCTTTAAATAGCATCATTTCCTTCAATGTTGTTTCATTATAGCATGAAGAAAAAAATTGTTTTCATTGTATGTCATTTTACTTAAAGTTGCAGTATCTAAGAACCTTATCAATGACCGTAAGTGAGGACTTGCTGTGATGAGTCATGTTTGTTTTGAATTCATTCTGCCAATATCTGCATTTTAATTGGAGAATTTAACTCATTTAATTTTAAGGTAATTACAGACAAGGAGCGACTTACTTTTGCTATTTTGCTATTTGTTTTCTATATATTATATGTCTTCTTTGTTCTCCAGTTCCTCCATTACTGCCTTTTTTTGTATTCAGTTTTTTTTCCTAGAAAATAAATAAATAAAATAAAGCTATTTTATTCACTTTTCATTTCTTTTACTGTAGATCTTTATATTCTTAGTTTTTGCCATGGGAATTACAATTAACATCTTAATTTATAGCAATCCAGTTTGGATTAATACCAATTTAGTGTCAATCGTGTAAAAATTTTTGTTAGAATGTTAGATGCAGAAAGGAAAAATTAAAAATTAATTTGAAAAAAGAAAATAAAAAATGTTGCTTGTATAACAAGCACTATTCCCTATTCCTTATGTTGTTTATTGTCACAGATTACATTTTTATGTATATAATGTCTGCCATAGACATAGATTTATATTGTTTATGACATATTTGTAGTTACTGCTTTATGTAACTGTCTTTTAAATCATATAGAGTAAAATTGAAGTTACTAACCAAAATGCATTAATAATGACTTTTATATTTATCTATGTAGTTAACTGTTTTAGTCTGTGCTACTATAACAGTATGCTTTATGCTGGGTAATTTATAAACAACAGAAATTTGTTGCTCACAGTTCTAAAGGCTGGGAAGTCCGAGATCAAGGTACCAACATATTCACTGTCTGGTGAGGGCCCGTTCCTCTTAGATAGTCCCTTCTGTGTGTCCTCCCAGGGCAGAAGGGCAAAAAAGGCACAGGTCTATGGGACATCTTTTACAAGGGCACTAATCCCGTTTGACCTAATCACTTCTTAGAGGCCCCACCTCTTAATGCCATCACATGGAGTATTAGATTTCAACACATGAGTTTTGGAGGGATGCAAACATTCAGACCACAGCATTATCTTTATCAGTGTTTTTTATTTCTTTGTGCTGATTTGAATTACTTTTTTTTTTTCTTTCAGCTTGAAGGACTCCTTATAGCATTTCTTATAAAGCATATCTACTAGCAATGAATTCTAGTTTTTTAACTGGGATATCATAATTTCTTTTGTTTTTGAGGGATAGTTTTGTTGGATATAGACTTCTTGGTTGATAGATTTTTTTTTTCCTGTTACTTTACTACCGTCTAGCTTCTATAATCTCTGATGAGAAATTAGCTGTTAACATTATTGGGGATCCCTTATACATGATAAGTTGCTTCTGTTGCTGCTTTTGGGACTCTTTCTTTTAACAGTTTGATTATGATGTTTCTAGGTATGGATCTCTTTAGTTTTCTTCTACTTCGGGTTTGTTGAGATTCTTAGATATATAGGTGTATGTCTTTTATCAGTTTTTGAAGTTAGATGTCATTTTTTCTTTAAATATGTTTTCTGTCTCCTTTTCTCTGTCTTCTCCCCTCTTGGAGGTCCCTTATGTGTTTGTTGGTACTTTTAATAGTGTTCCACAGGTCTCTTAGGCTTTGCTCATTTTATTCATTTTTTTTCCTTTCTGCTCCCCAGATCAGGTAATCTCTGTTGATCTAAGTGTTCATTGATTCTTTCTTCTGCCTACTCAAGCCTGCTGTTGAGCCCCAACTAGTAAAATTTTCATTTCAATTATTGTATTTTGCTAGTCCAGAATTTCTATTTTGTTTTTTTAAAGTTTATTTTTGTTGATATTCTCAATTATATGAGACATTATTCTCATACATTCCTTTAGTTCTTTGTACATACTCTTTAAGCATATTTAAAATAATTGATTTAGAGTCTTTGCCTAGTAAATGCAATATATGGACTTCCTCAGGTACAATTTCTTATTAATTTTTTTTCTCTGTGTGAGGACCATACTTTCTTGTTTCTTTACATGCCTCATAATTTTTTATTGAGTATTAGACATTTTAGATATATAATGTGGCAGTGATATTTTCTACTTTCTTAGAGGTTTTTGTTGCTGCTTATTGTAGTTGGTGTTGTTTGTCTAGTGACTTTTGTAGACACTTTTGTAAAGTTTATATTCTGTGCTGTGTGTGGCCACTAGAATTTCTGTTCAGTTAGCTTAGAATCTCTGGTCAACTAATGATTTGGCAGTTATTTTCTTAACAGTTGGAGCCAGAAATATATAGTCATGCATCACTTGATGACAAGGATGCATTCTGAGAAATGCATCACTTGGCAATTTTGTCTTTGTGTGAATATCGCAGTGTATTTATACAAATCCAGATGGTATAGCCTACTGCAAACCTAGGCTGTATGGTATAGCCTATTGCTCCTAGGCTACAAACCTGTATAGCGTGTTACTGTACTGAACACTGTAGGCAATTGTAATACAAAAGTATTTGTGTATCTAAACATATTTAAACATAGTAAAAATACAGTATAATAGGTAAAAAATGTACGTGTATAGGGTATTCACTATGAATATATCTTGCAGGAGTGGAAGTTGCTCTGGGTGGGTCACTGAGTAAGTGGTAAGTGAATGTGAAGGCCTAGGACATTACTGTACATCGTATAAACACTGTACACTTAGACTACACTAAATTTATTAAAAATATGTGATCTCTTCAATGATAAATTAACCATACCTTACTATGTAACATTACTACTTTATAAACTTAACTTTTTGACTCTTTTGTAATAACACTTAGCTTAAAACACAAACTCATATATACCTGTATAAAAAATTTTTGTATCCTTATAAGCTTTTTTCTATATTTAAAATTATTTGATTTTTTTACTTTTTAAGCTTTCTTGTTAAAAATCAAGACACAAATACACATGAGCTTAGGTCTACACAGGGTCATGATCATTAATATCACATGTCATTTAATTGGAAGGTCTTCAGGGTCAGTAACATGCTTGGAACTGTCATCTTTTATAACAGTGCCCCTTCTGGAATACCTCCTGAAGGACCTGCTTGAAGCTGTTTTACACTTTATTTCTTCTACATAGTTTTTTAAAAATTGCCCTCTGAAATAACCGTAATAGTATAGTAAATACATAACCCTGTAACATAGTCGTTTATTATCATCAAATATTATGTACAATACACAGTTGTACATACTATACTTTTATACAACTGGCAGCACAGTAGGCTTGTTTACACCAGCCTCCCCATAAACACATGAGTAATACATCGCACTGTGACATTAGGAAGGGTAACATGTCACTAGAAGATAGGAATTTTTTAGCTCCATTGTATTGTATTCTTATGGGACCACCATCATATATGTGATTCATTGTTGATGGGAACATTGTTATGTGGTGTATGACTATATAAATATAAATAAATAAATTATATATATATAATATATATATGTTATATATATATATATATATATATATATTTCCAGTGTTTGCCAGTAGACTGTGTATATCTTGGGGCCATGCCTTCAATACTTAGTTGGGCAGTTTACATCTTTCTTATCTTCAGTTTCTGCTTGTGCAGAGCCTGAAGATCAGCCAGAAGCGAGAACTTAGGGCCTTCTCAAGTGTTTCTGAGCATGTGCTCTGTCCTGGGCACACACATGGCCATCTAGTTTCCAAGGAATACATAAGACTAGATGTCATGTCACTTTTCACAAGGAACATGTCACTTTTCAGTCTGTGTGCCCAAGCTTTTTGAGAGCTTGTTTGGAGATTCTAGCAGGGGAGCGCAGCTACTTGTATACCCTTGACTGAAGACTGGTCCTCCTCTATCAGGGATGGTTGTCCTTTTGGACTGAGCATGCAGCTTCAGGAGGGATGCACATGGAGTGGTGAGGGAAGAAGGGGACACCCGCCTACCCAGCCAGATCAGCCAAATCAACCCTGGCGATCAGTGGGGTGACAGATGTCGCAGCCAGATCTGCCTCACATCCCCAAGCTTTTTGATAATTAACCATAGCTTACTATATAACATTTCTACTTGATTAACTTTTTAATTTTTTATCTTTTTGACTCTTTTGTAATAATGCTTAGCTTAAAACACAAACATATATGTAGCTCTATAAAAATATTTTTGTATCCTTTCAAGCTTTTTTCTATATTTATAGAAACAATTTATTATATCCATTGTTTGCCTCAATTGCTACCCCTTACCCCATTCAGCACTGGCTAATACATTTGCCTGTAGGCCAGGCACGGTGGCTCTTGCCTCTAATCCCAGCACTTTGGGAGGCCAAGGCAGGTGGATTGCTTGAGCTCAGGAGTTTGAGACCAGCCTGGGCAACATGGCAAAACCCTATTTCTACAAAAAATAAAAAACAAATAAACAAAGTTGCCTTTAAATGTTTACAACAGATGGCTTATCTGCCCTGGCAGAGTTCTGAGTGTGGCAAAATAAAAGCAAGCCCTTTACACAGTTTAAGCCAACAGAGAGGTTAAAACAAAACAACCACAGATCTTTGAGAACAAGGTAAACTCTGATCCCTCTGGCACCAGGAACCTAACCAAGGCCTTAGGTTGGCATCGTTAAGACCCTTAGTGAGAATCATCTTTTTCTTAAGTGCTTGCCTAATTGCTGTAAATTTTGACAGGTTTTCAGAGATCAAATAAAGTTGATTCTGACAGTTTTTGTCAGGTTATTTTCACTGTTTCTGTGGAGGGACGAACTTGGAGTTCCCTAACATGCTGTTTTTTGCTGACATGCCATTGCATTGTTTCCATTTTGATAAGCTTACATTATTTTCAGGTTTTGTTGTTGTTGTTGTTTTGGAGACAGGGTTTCACTGTGTCACCCAGGCTGGAGTGCAGTGGTACAGTCATGGCTCACTGCAGCCTCAACTTCCTGGGCTCAAGTAACACGCCCACCTCAGCCTCCCAAGTAGCTGGAATTACAGGCGCATGCCACCACACCCAACTAATTTAAAAACTTTTTTTGCACTGATGGGGTTTTTCCATGTTGCTCAGGCTGGTCTCAGACACTTGGGCTCAAGTGATCTGCCTGCCTCAGCCTTCCAAAGTGTTAGGATTACAGGCGTGAGCCACCACACCCAGCCTCAGAGTGTTTTGTTTTGTTTTGTTTTTCAAAAGTTAAGATACGTTTCTTCTTCATAGAGGTCACCTGACTGTTAATAATTCATGTTTAGCTTGCCAACCATGAATGGTTAGCTTGCACATTTAGAAGGAAGAGAATTCTAACAGATGAATCCAGTAGATCTGAGTTAAAGATAGCCATTTCACTCACGTGCTATCAAAAAATTTTCTCTCCAAGCTAGAGAGATAAAACATCTAATCCAGTGAATATGGGAGATGAATGTTCTAACATTCAGGTCTCTAATAGAAATGTGATGTCAAATGTATTAGACAAGCCAATACATACCACGGTCTTTACCTTTAAAGCTCCAGTGGAACATATTCACATTGTAGTTATGTGGACATGTTCCGTATAGTTTATCAGGTCAAGAATGTAATAGTTGTTCTCACTACCTTCCCAAAACTCTATCTCATTAGAAAGTTAGCCCAAATCTGAAGCTAAACAGCCAACATAAAGAGATCTGATTCTGAAGCAATATTTTCTGAGTTTGAATTCATTGAATACCTAATGTTAAATGAATACATAAGCTAGTTTGAAGTACAGCTTATCTAGAGCATGTCTTTGTAGATAAGAAAATCTTCATGTTTTTCACCTGTATCTACTTGAGGTAGAATTTATTGGTGAAATAACTACTGGATAGATTCTCAAGAGGAAAATAGTCAGGCAATATTTGTGTATAAGGAACAGAGCCCTGTTCCTTAGAAGAGAGCTGTCTGTATCTGTAGCTGGGTGAAAAACAACATGAGGTTGGTGAACTGTATCCTAAGGTGTAATAATCTGGGGGACCAGGAGGATGAGCCAAGAGGGTGGGAGATAAGGCTAAAAAAATTGGAAAACATAGGTGACAAAGGCATCTGGTAGCTGCTCAAGGATTTAGAGTAGGAGAGCTGTCTGACCACATTTACATTTGGGGTACATATGGTGGCAGAAAAATGGAGGATTGGGGGATCAGAATGGCAAGACTGGAAGCAGGGAAATGCCTTAGGTTACTATTAGTTGTTTTTATTTTTAAGTAAGAAATGTTCCATAGTGAGAATGTATTAATTTTGTAATAGAAGAAAATACATAGCTGTTATTTTGTATGAAATATACTTGTTGAATAATTTATGATATAGTCCCAATTTTTAAAAAATCTAAGATTAAAATCCCAATTAGAGATTGGTTATTCAGTTGACACTTGATGTCTTTGCTCAACAAAAGGATTCATCATAAATTTTCATTAAATAATCATTTGTTTCTACCACGTTATCTGTAGTCTATGTAGGGAACATGTCAATTTTATTAAGGAAATTAGAATGAAAATCACAACAATGTTACCTGCAGTACTTTACTAATTTTTATAGCTCCGCAGCCTTCCACAAGTCACAGAAATACTCAAACCCCGGGTAACATACTAGTCTGGAGCAACAAGCCCCAGAAAACTGATAATAAAAATAATGGTTTGTAAAGACAAGCCTGACAGACTAATTATAGCTTCACTTTGTCTCTCTCCAACTCTATTTAAAAACTATTGATAATATTTAGTCCCAGGTATATAGATTTTTTTGTGTTGGTTTGGTTTGGTGTTTTCATCGTTTGAACTTCTTAGTAGTTTTTGGAATGACAGTCCGCTATCAAATGAGAGACATTTAATAAGCAAGTTTACTCTCATTTTTCCCAATACGAGTATGTTATTTGAATATACTTTAAGTTTAATACAGATCAAGTTTTAAACTCCAGCCAGGCACAGTGGCTCACACCTGTAATCCTAGCTAGCACTTTGGGAGGCCGAGGTGGTTGGATCACTTGAGGTCAGGAATTCGAGACCAGCCTGGCCAACATGGGGAAATCCTGTCCCTACTAAAAATACAAAAATTAGCTGGGTGTGGTGGCGCATGCCTATAATTCCAGCTACTCAGGAGACTGAGGCACAAGAATCTCTTGGACCCAGGAAGTGGAGGTTGCAGTGAGCTGAGATTGTGCCAGTGTACTCCAGCCTGGGTGATAGAATCAGACTGTCTCAAGGAAAGTTTTAAACCCTACTTGACAGTGTATTCTTTGTTATTATTATGCATTTTATACTGGCCATGTAGAAATGATGTTGTCTGATTTTACCTGTGCACACAGGATTATATAAAATGTAATTTTAATATCCACTTAATCTAAGTACTGAACCATGGTAACCTTTTAAATATATTTAAACTATACTAGTAATACATAAATGTTGGGCAAATTTATTTTTATGAACCAGACTGAGGAGGCTGGCCAACATTGAAAATACCCTTTAAAGCACTGAGTAAATAAGTATAGTATATTTAACTCTTTCTAATGATAATAATTTTTGATAAATGCGAATTTAACTCTCTTCAGATAGGCATGCTTTTTGACATGTGAAAGTGAGATTCCGTAAGTTGTTGCTAAGATGATAAACTCAATATAAATAACAATAGAGAAACCATACGGTTAGCCTGGGATTCAGAAATTGGCTTTAACATTTGCCAATAAATGAAGAGTTTCTTTGAAGGCACACAGATGTATTAATTTTTAATTTGTTTCTTTTTGATCTCCTAATTGCTGAAAAAGATTTATTGGTTAATTTTAGGAAGGCAAGTGTTTGAAAAGTTTCGCCAAATACTGTCTTCTTTAAATGACTGTATGGTAATGAAAAGTTAAGAGGAGAGCCAAATTAGATTGAATAATTGTTCAGTCATGTGGGTCAGGCTAGTTGCATAGCCTCGTTGTTAGACTGATTGCTCAAATTACATTGCCTGGGGTCCTGCACTTGGTTGGCTGTCTTCTCAGATCTTAACAAGGTTCTAGGAATTTCTTTTTCTGACAAAGTTTGCTTTGTATTTTCCCCTCCCCCTACCACCTCCAGGATGCATCATCTGCAGACATCAGAAAAGCATATCGTAAGCTTTCACTAACTTTACATCCAGACAAGAATAAAGATGAAAATGCAGAAACTCAGTTTAGACAAGTAAGTGAAATATGCTATTATATATATTTTTGTGACAAATGTATTAATATGTTGATGGTAGAAATATTCACTTATATATGGAATATTTTCATTTGTAAATGAGGTAGTAGTTTAAAATATAGTGTATATGTTTTCAAGTTTTTACAAAATACATTTTTACCATTTTGTATTAGCATCTCTAAATTCTTGGAGGGTCATAATTGTCATAATTTTCTTGTCTAAATTACAGCTTTTGTTTTTAAAATGCACATTTTAAGATAAGTATTACTTTTGTAACTGTCACAAAGGTTTATTTTGATATCAAGCATTTTTAACCTCTTAAGGTACTACCAAAACGTAAAGTGTTACTTATAATTGAGATTTCATCTGTTTATTGTATATATAGGCACATAGGATTTTCTGCATGTGTATTGTAGTGCCTTCACCCTCCTACGTGATTTTTTATAGTTGAGAGTATTTTTATTTTAAAGTAATGCTTTTATTTTAGTTGGTGGCCATTTATGAAGTTTTAAAGGATGATGAACGAAGGCAGAGGTGAGTGTTCATTTCTGCTTTTGAATTAAGATGTTATCATTTCATGCAACAGTTTATAAAGAATTAAGTCTCCTTAAACATTTTGTTATGTTAGTATTTTATTTTTGTTCCTTCCAAGAAATGCAGTGTTTTAAAAATGTGTGTTTGAAGCAGAGTTAACTTTATTGAAAGTATTCACTAGATTGATTCGATACTTACAAGCTTCAGGATTATGAGTCATAATGTTAGCAAGTACTGGCTTCCTTAATACGACTTTTAACGTGAGTGTTTATGCCCTGGGAAATGCAAATACTGCTTGAATTCAAATAAATGTCCATTCTTTCCCATATGTCAGTAATAGCTCCTATCTGTGCCTGGTGCTTGGTGCTTTTTCCCCCACTATTCCTTAAATGTTTGAATTAGACCATAGTGATAGTCAAGTTAGTACTCTTTCTTGATATTTCCTCACTCTCAGAATAACCCAATTATATAAGCTTCTGTAAGCCTGTAGAAGATAGGGGTGGAAGAAAACTTCGCTTCTTGTGTCTGTTTCTTTTGCCTCCTTCCCTTCCTTTACTCTGCTCCGGCGATTCTGCATTGAGGGTTAAACTTCAGAGTGGAGGCAGTCCCTCACACTAAGACTTCTCTGTGCCCCTTTCAGAAGAGTGGCAATATATTTATGTAGTAGTTTATAATGCCAGTGACTTAAGAGGAGATTACACAGAGGCCCCTTTCCTCTACTTCTACAGAATGTATGGAATGTAGACATCATTTCAGCAACCTTCTAAGTTTTTTAAGTCATACCACAACACATATGCACATACACAACTAAAACAGTAGTTTCACAAAATACTTCTTATTGCAAGTTAAACACATCATTTTCTATTCTAGGCTAGACTAGTCTTTTGATGTTTTTTATTTATTTATTTTTTTAAAATGTTGGTTGTAGTTCACCAAATTGATTTCATGAGACACTAGTGGACCACAATCCAAAATTTGAAAATGTTGTTCTACAGTACAAGAGTACCTTTAAAAAACAAAGCAAAACAACACCTAGGTATTTGAGATTTAGGCAAAAGCCAGCTTAAATATCTGTATCCTTCAATAGGGGGGTAATACATCTTTAGACAACTCTATAAATTATGCTGTGTTACATTCTGAATCTTTCCTCAAATGTATTATCTGGAATTAGTCTGTATCCTAAAATGTTAGCTACCATTCTTGATTCTCATCTTAACCATTTAATTTGAATACCTCTGCTTGTCAGATTGCAAAGCACAAGGATTCAAGATCTTCTCTTAAAGTGTTCTTCGCTTTATAACAAGGGCTGGCATTGGTCCAGATACCATAGCAGACATTCCTCTGGTTTGAGATAATCCATAGTGTTGAAAGAGTCCAAGAAGTGTGTTGAAAGAAGTTTTGGTCATTCTGCACATATTTGTAGTTAGTTTCTCTGTGAGCCCTAGTTTTGTTTCACACATTTAAGAATGTGTCTGTAAAGGTAGCTTTATTTAGTCTTCTAATATCTTTGGCTTGAGGTGTTTTCTTTTTGT
The DNA here is from genome assembly GCF_043159975.1 of Macaca nemestrina. Taxonomy (NCBI): domain Eukaryota; kingdom Metazoa; phylum Chordata; class Mammalia; order Primates; family Cercopithecidae; genus Macaca; species Macaca nemestrina. The sequence continues at coordinate 121,996,998 of NC_092133.1, forward strand.
TTGTTGTTATTTTAAGTCAGTAAACTTTGTAATTTATTTCAGTTACCAAAATTATTTCTATCTTTTCAAAACAAATCACTTCTTATATATAAATTGTTTCTTCATTAACATGGAATCATCTATTAATAAATAACATCATCTCTTTAGGATTAGTTCTCTCATTTATTTTAGAGAGTTGATAGAAAAAAATGAATGTGACAGTTACAGAAACAGCTGTAGTATTTATACCCCTTGAGGCACAAGTAACTCTTTGGTAGCTGGTTTTCCTTGAGGCAAAAGTCTTAACTAATCAAGCTAAGAATCACTTCTCTAAAGCTTGTGCCTGAGGCCAGGTGACCTGTGAGTATTTAAACACAGGAGACAGACATCTCTGCAGACAATTACTTAATGTTTATAATTCCTTTAGGGAAAAAAAAGAAGAGCACAGTCAGCATTATCTTCAAAAGAAGATTATCTACATATTGATATAAAAAAATACTTTTTGGTATCACAATTATTTACTATAAATATTCATTAAATAATACTTTCAAATGTGTAACCTTCCAGGAATTGGTAATTTGGGAAATTGTCAGACATGTTTCCTATTTATTTCCCTTTTATATAATTGTGTTTTCTCTGAAATCAGATGCATTATTTGAATTTTGCTGGAAAAGAGAATAGCAGTGAAATTGATAAATTAACAAACCAAATAACTTTTTGTAGAAAAAGAAAAAAGGAAACGCTGACTGGGTACAGTGGCTCACATCTGTAATCTTAGCACTTTGGGAGGCTGAGAAGGGCAGATCCCTTGAACTCAGGAGTTCGAAACCAGCCTAGGCAACATGACGAAACCTCGTCTCTGCAAAAAATACAAAAGTTAGCCTGGCATGGTGGCACATGCCTGTAGTCCCAGCTACTCAGGAGGCTGAGGTGGGAGGATTGCTTAAACCCCAGAGGCAGAAGTTGCAGAGAGCTCTAATTGCGCCACTGCGCTCAGCCTGGGCCGCAGAGCAAGACCCTGTCTCAAAAGAAAAAAAGAGGAAAAAGAAAAAGTCAGCTTTGTTTGATTTTTTTTAATGTCCTTATTTGGGTATAATTTGCATACAGTAAAAGTCACCTGTTTTAAGTGTACAGTTACATGCTTTTTAGCAAATTTACAGGCTTGTGCAAACCATCACCACAGTCCAGTTTTAGAACATTTACATCATTTCAAAAAAGCTTTAGCCCATTTGCAGTAATTCTTCACCCTGATCTGCAGCTCCAGGCAATTACTGATCTATTTAGTGTATTTATAAATTTGTCCTTTCTGGACATTTCGTATAAATGGAATCATGCAATATGTAGTTTTTTTGTATGTGGCTTCTATTAACATAAGGTTTTTGAGATTCATCCATATTGTAGCATATACCAGTAGTTCATTCTTTTCTTTTGCTGAACAGTATTCCATCGTATGGATATACCACTTACGTTTATCTGTTCACTAGTTGATGGACATGTGGGTTGTTTCCAGTTTGGGGCTATGATGAACAAGGCTTCTGTGAACATTCACATAAACTTCAGATGGACATATGTTTTCATTTCTCTTGGTTAGATTCCTAGGAGTGCAATTGTGAATAAATGTTTAAGCCTTTTTCTCCCCCAAGAACATAGACTACAGCTTGAAAACACACTCATGTACTGCATAATGACATTTCACTCAATGAGGGACCACATATACAATGCTAGCCGAGCGCAGTGGCTCACACCTGTTATCCCAACACTTTGGGAGGCTGAGGTGGGAGGATGGCTTAAGCCCAGGAGTTTGAGACCAGCCCTGGCAACATAGCTAGACCCTATCTCTACAAAAAATAAAAAAATTAGCAGGGTGTGGTGTTGCATGCCTGTAGTCCCAACTACTTGGGTGGCTGAGTTGGGAGGATTGCTTGAGCTACTTGGGAGGCTGAGATGGGAGGATTGCAAGGCTGCAGTGAGCCATGATCGTGCCATTGTACTCCACCCTGGGCGAGAGAGTGAGACCTCATCTCTAAAACAACAACCACAGCAACAAAAAAACCCAATGCTTGTCCCATAAGATTATAATATGGTATTTTTACTGTACCTTTTCTGAGTTTAGATATACAAATACTTACCATTGTGTTATAGTTGCCTACAGTATTCAGTACAGCAACATGCTATACAGGTTTGTAACCTAGAAGCAATAGGCTACCATGTAGCCTACATGTGTAGAAACTGTACCACATAGGTTAATGTAAATACACCATGATGTTCACACAACGAGGAACTTGCCTAACGGTTTGCCTAATTATGCATTTCTGAGACCCAATCACTGTCATTATTAAAGCATGCCTATAACAGGTTTTCGTGGTTATTGTAAGAAAGCCTAGCTTAGCAGCCTTCTCTAAACTCTTTAGCTAACTTATTTTGGGAAACAGTAGCCCAGCTATGTTCCAACAAATTTTTATGAGTGCCCTGAATGTTAGTGGAGGTAAAGTACTGAGTACCAGCCATTACATTTATATACTAGATTGCGCTTTAGTAATATTAACATAGCTACTTTTGTTTAAAATGTATTATGAATTTTTAACCAGTCTTCTTTTGCTAACCCAGTTGTGAAACTTTAAAATTTTTTGTCTGTTTCATGTTACTATATTTATATAAGTTGAATGTGTTTTTAGTTTACTAAATAACGTTTTATTTACAAATGCAAAGTATAGTTATTCAGCCTTAATATGTTAAACTTTTATAAATTCATTAACTAGTTATTGTAAATGTGATTACAGGTGTGTTCGAATCAAAATAAACATTAGTCTGAGAATAGGAAATTTATTTTCGCACCTTTCCTAAATAAAGTGCAGTGTACCACAATTTTTGGCATATATATTTTTTTTCAAAGAAGAATGAGAGCAATTAATTTAGACATGTTTTCTGTTTATAATGTTTGTACAAGTAGTTTTTATTCAAAGTTTCAAAATGTTATCTAAATGGAAATTATGTTATTATTGTTTTAAACTAAAAATTCCAGCTTTGTAATACAGAAAATTCATAATTTAGGCACATGCTAGAATTATTTAAATATTCATTTTCATAATATACAGATTTTTAATTTTAGTTACATACTTACTATTTGATATTTCAAAAAATAGTAACGTTTTAAATTTCCATGCATTTTTCTGCTGGTAACTTGAAAAAAATTTTAAATTTGTTTTCCAGTGTTTGTATTAGCCTAAATATGTTTCATGAATTGCAGATTATAGTATGAAACTCACTAATGAGTATGTAACCATTATTTTATGTTCATGATGTATATTGTAAGAAAATCAAATGAAATAAACACACATTAGGCCATATGTTGGATGTGTGGAATTGATTAATGTTTTCATTTCCAAGAAAATTCCATTATAATTCCCTGTGATCTTTAGCATTAGCGATATTTTTTATCGTAGAGATCTGTTTCTTTATATCTTACAACACATACATTTGTACATTCTTAATCTGACTTTAACAAATAGTTGAGAACAGTTTGTATGAATCCCAAATACAGAGCATTTTAAGTGTTATATGTTTAAATACAGAAAAGCCTAATAAAGTGATGTTTTAAATTTTATGTGTCAACACAGTATTTCTTCCTAAATAACTTATGAAAATAGTGTCTGTGTGTACTTTAAGAAATTTATTTTCAATGTTTCATCAGGAAAGCAGTAATTTATCTTTTAACAGCATATATTCTAAAAAGTGAACTATAATGGAAGCTATCTTTCCTTAAAATGGCCAGTCATGTGAGCCATAATATTCATTGATAGTAAAATCAATAGAGCATTGATTCAAAGCTTAATCCTTAGAGACTGTTATTTAGAGTGACAGACATAGCCTAGTAAATATCTAGTTCTGTTTAATGTGTTCAGTGCATGAGGTTTTGCTATCTTGAATGTGTGCACTAAATACAATTTATACGTAGGGTAGAAAATAGTAGCTATTAACAGACACATAGCACTTTCAGTTATGATGGTGATAAAATATTTGATAAGAAATTCTTAGCTATGAGTTCAGCTGTTTTCTCTTCTGCTATAGTTCAGTTATATCCAAAGCAAATTTAATACTTAAGAGTGCTATTAAGGAATTGTCTCCATTTTCTTAGATGTTCTTTATCAATAACTATACTTTTTTTCCTGAAATTATTTCATGGGAGAGGTTTGCTGAAAATAATGATTTTTATATTCACCTTTTTTCCCCCTCAAGAAATCTGAAGTAGAATATGGATTGAGAATAGATTCAGGACTTAAGATTGATTGGACTTCATTTGAATGTTGTAATCTTATGTTAGAGCACTTGAAACCTTTTTACCTATACATTTCTCATTTAAAATGAGCCGGTTTTTATAAGATTGATTTAAACATAAATTTTTGATAACATGAATGATAGTTTCTTATGAAGTCATATTATTATATCTTGATGTTAATATTCAAGCATTTCGATAAATATTGAAAAAGAATAACACCAGGTTTTTCTGATCTAGCTACTGCCAAACCATACATTAATTTGTAGACTCTTGTATATTACACAATTTGCTTTTTAAGAGTTTAGTACTAATTAATGACTTTTCCTTTCAAAATTGGTAATTCCAATTTGATGATACTGTTATTAATAACCTAAGTTGATCAAAAAGGTTTTCTAGATTTGCTAATAAAATATATTTTGCATTTATATCTGATGTTTTTCTACTGAAAAAAGAAGTTGCCTGTAATAAATCCTCTGCTTTATTTTTTTAGCATATCTCCAAGGTATCAATTTAATAACTATCAAAGTAGCTACTGCAGTTGTTGCATTTAAATTGATTTACATGTCAAGACTGGCAGTTTAGCAGCTGCGCTATTATTCCTAGATCGGTCAATTTACTTGAGAAAAACCTACTACTGAGTTCTACTGACCTGCCTGACAATATAGGCCCTATTTCTATTCCTGTAATTAGGCCTGCAACTAACTCAGAATATTTTTAATTAAAATATTTTGGTCAATGTGTTGCACCAAATTAGGCCTTTCAGTGAAGATTTAATTCTGGAAATAGTGTGATTAGAATATTTAATGAGTTGTGTTCAATTAAGATTAACAGGTTGTGTGTGTTGAACACAGTGTTTGTGTGTGACCATTTTGAGTTTTACAATCATAAATGTTACTCCTTATTTTTAACCTCAAAGATATTTGTTCAATAGTTGTCTGACAAGTAAATTTAAATTCAGTTGAAAATTTATTTTAAAGTAACTTTTTTATTCTGATAGTACCAAGAAAGCTGATTTGAAATGCATCAGCTTTTTAAAGGACTAGGAAAGCTTTTACTCTTAATGTTCTTCTCTTCCAGCAAAAGCCAAAAATGAGGAAATTGCCACTTAAATGTTTACAAATAAACAGTTGAGAAATCCAACGTAAACACTGGTTGTTTCCACATCTCTTTCTAATTTGGGAGTTTTTTATTTTCTAAAGGAATATAGCAATACGAAATTAAAAGGTACTCAATTTTATAGGCTTTTATCTCATTTAAAAGCTTTGATAAAATCATGTGTATAAATATTTCAACATTGAGCCACCATAGTATAGGGGTAGAAATAAAAGCACTGACTAGAAAATTTATTCAGAATTTGATTCAATTAATATGTAATTCATGGTAACAAACAGCTCTTATCTTGATCTTTCTCCTGTTGAGATCCTTCTTTTTGTTGCTGACTTCAATGGTGGAGTCTTTACTATAGACTAGTAGACAGGTAGACTACATGTAGCTCGTTTAGTTTAGATGTCACTCCAGGAGTCACAACTTTGGGTGCTGCAAAAATATGAGATCTAGTATCCACAGTGTATTACTGGGCACTTTTTTGAAGGGTGTCAGTGACTAGAGCTATCTACAGTGCTTTGAATTTACTAAACATTATAATGCTGGGAATGTATGTAAACATCTATTTTGGATAAATTATTTTCTTTTTCCTCTTTGTAATATAGGCACAAATAATTTTTTTGTTTTTATTTTAAACTCCCCATGAAAAACTGTTATATTTGTACTGTAGGTATGATGATATTCTGATCAATGGACTTCCAGATTGGCGACAGCCTGTATTCTACTACAGGCGGGTGAGAAAAATGAGCAATGCTGAGCTGGCATTACTCTTATTCATTATTCTCACAGTGGGTCATTATGCTGTAGTTTGGTCAATCTACCTGGAAAAACAACTGGTAAGTATTAGTAATAAATCAAATGAACTAGCCTCCTTAATTTTATATGGAATTTCAGACATTTATTTTTCAACTGATGAAAATTTCTATTTCTCTGTGTATACTTCTTATTCTAATAGTTTTATACTCAATGTTTGACATATTTCTAAGTCAAGAAGAACCCATGAAATAAGAAAATATTCTTCTTTTAAAAAATGTGGCACTTAAGTTTATTATAAAACTTTGTGAAAGCCCACATACGTAGCTGGGAATTAGAAGGTAGAACCATGTTTTAATTATCACCTTCCAAATAGAAATTTTTTTATGTAAGACTGACTTTAGATTTTTTTGTGTCATAGGCCTTTATATAATGAATGTTTACTTTTAAAATGTTTTAAGTAAATCAAATTGGAAATGAATATAATATTCTAACTTCAAAGATCAATTGGTTAAAAAATTATTACACTTTTCTTGGTTTAATATGCTACTCTATAGTTTATTCTTCTGTGAGTTTTTATTTATATGTCAAAGATAATCAAACATATTTATCAGTATTCATGAATTAGCATCTGTTTACTTATTCCTTTTGAAGTGACATTATTAAAGTTGGATGAATGAGAAAAAGTGAGTTGAATGCTTTCTCTTCTTAGAAAACTTTGATTGCTATGGAGATGCACATGACTGACAGTGCTGAACTTCATGTGTGTTTAAGGCCTGGATACCATGGCAACAGTTATTGTGAAAGATTGATGATTTTACTTAATCATGTTGGACCCTACATACATTTGCATAAATGTTCCTCTATAATGTTTACCCTTCACAGAAGAGCCTAGATAACATTTGAAGTGTACATGTTAATGATAACCTGTAACCATAATTCTTTCCACATTAAGGATGAACTGCTAAGTAGAAAAAAGAGAGAAAAGAAAAAAAAGACTGGCAGCAAGAGTGTGGATGTATCCAAACTTGGTGCTTCAGAAAAAAATGAAAGGTGAGAGTATATAAAAATACTTCATAATTTGAAGCTGTTTTAAAATACATCTTTAATATGATTCAACTTCATATGTATGTCTATTTACATGTGCTCTCATTTATATCTGTGGTAGTCTTATAAAAGACTAATAAGGTGCCATTGTTTATGAGACAAATTCTAATCTTAAGCAAAATTTCTTCCAGTTTTTTTCCCCTATATGAAATGTTAATATATATTTAAATAATCCCTCAAATTCTTCTAGTTTGAAATTTTTATACTGAACTTTAGAAACAAAGTACTATTAGACGGACCTATCACTTAGCTCAGGAGTAACCGTATGTAGAGAGGCGGTGATATGCAGTACACTCAAAAAGATGCCACCATTTCTTCTATTGATTCATAGAAAGGAATAAAGGGTTTAAATAGTTCACACAGCAGGGCATGAACTGGGATCAATGAGGGATGGAGATCAGAGACTATTCTGCCTGTCTTCTATTCTGATGACATCAGTGAGTAATGCTTCAGTGAACTGCAAATGACATTAATTTTTATGTATTGGTTTGTTTATGCTACAGTCTTCATATCTGGTTGTCAGCACATGGGAACACTCTGATGATGGTTAGTTTTTTTATAGCTTAAGTAATCATAAGGCTTAATAATTCATTGTACAAAAGTGATGAAAAGCCCAGGTTAGAAAGAGGGCTTTTGTTTATCTTTGTAACTTGATTAGGAACCTCCTTCCCCAAAATCTTAGCCTGGTTTCTCTTACATGCTATGTATATTGCATTTGTTGTGACTACTATATTTCATGATAGCGTAAGTCAGTTATAAATATTTCAATGAATAATTTCTTCATTTTTTTTGTTGTTGTTGAAGTAGTCATTCAAAAAAGAGTTCATGATCTTTATAAAAATATTTTGTCTCCCAGCTTTCTCTGTATATTCCTCATTTGTTGTATGGTGTTCTTTTTTTCCCTCCCTTTAGATTGCTGATGAAACCACAGTGGCATGATTTGCTTCCATGCAAACTGGGGATTTGGTTTTGCCTTACACTAAAAGCATTACCTCACCTAATCCAGGTAAAATGTACCTCTTTTATATAACATTAGATCCTTTATTTTTAATCATTCATGAAATAATTTATGCCCATGTTGGCTTTCTGAATGCCAATATGCAGTGGATGCTGTATAATGTTGATTGAGTAGGATTTTTGTAAGTTAAACCTAATTTAGACAATTCTAAGATTATTTAGATATCTGTTTCTGTAATTATCTTTTATAATGGTTTTAGATTGCCTTAGAGTCCCAAGATGCTAGAAAAAGAAAAAAAAAATACTATCTTTAGTACAGAGATAAAAGCAATAAAAATTTAATCTACTGTTATCATTAAAAGCATAACCAGTAAAAAGGAACAGCATTCAAGTAGCTTGCCACTCATTATTTTAATAACATTTAAGTACAGAGTGTTAAAAAAAAAAGAAAAACCAACCTTTACATGAACATCTGTATAATTATGCCAAAATATATATTGCTTTCTATTTTATTTGCAAATTTAAGAAGAGTGAGGACATTTTGTCTTATACAGGTAATCAGTTTCTGTTTCTATTTAGTCTTGATTAAATAATAAAATGTGTATATATATCATATTTATGTCAGTTCCTTTTTTTTAAATTTAGTATATCAAAGCATATTTTATTAAATTATTGCTTTGTTAATTTTGATTATTGCATCAGGTTAGAAAATCCCCAACACGTAAATATTTGAAAGTCAATAAAACACTTTTTGGTGTACAGATTCTGAGGTTGAGATTGTAATTTTTGGAGAGAAATGTTTTATTTTAGAAAATAAGTGTTTATAATCTAGAGGACCAGATAATATTCTATTCAGTTCTACCCACTTTGTAGTTACATAGTAGAGCTATTTTTCCTGATTGTTTAAGGAAGCTGACTACAACTTCTGCATTTTCCTTTATTTTTCTCATAATGAAAATTTTATATTTAAAGGAGAAATGAACCAAAATACTAGTGTACTTCTGTCCTTTGAGAAATTACCAGTTTTTCCATCAGTTCATCTTAATAGTTATTGCTTATAGAATCTTATATTTTGTTTACAGTTAATAGAGAAAATTTACAGTATTTTGGTAATTTGAAAGGTTTGTTTTTAAGTTGTTTAGCGTGTTATATTGTTTGCTTGAAAAAATACTCTGCAATGCTTGTATGCTGTGTGTAAGACTTAATGAGAGGGAAAGTCTTTATCACACTGGTATGTTTACGAGAAAATGAGACAGAAAAATAATTTTAGGGCAGATTTTCTTATTTTTTTAAGTCTGATTATTTTTTGCCAACTTTAGAATCTGTGCAACAGGCAAACCAGAATATAGATGAGTTTAAAAGTATATTCATGAGGCAGTATAAATAGAATGTTACATAACATGTCAATATTAAAAACTTCTTTGTAATTTTAATCTAATTTGAGATAAAGTTTATTTGGTAAAATTAGCATATTTCTTGTTTAGCATCTAGAGTAATTTACCAGACTAGAACCAACATGTTATTATGGCTTAGATTTATAATTTACTTTAAAATACTTGCCTGTGATAGCTGTTAATTCATGTAACAGATTGATTGTTTTGCCTCATCACAAATTTGTAGAAAATATACAAAAATGAGGAATTTTACAGAAACTTTTTAGTTTCTTTAGAAACTCTGCTTTTTTTAACTGATCGGTTTAAATTTTAAAGTTTTTACTTACTTGATGGTACCTGCTGCCTTTCAGTTTTGAGATGCAAGGCATTAGGGTTTCAAGACCTTTTACATCTAATTTTTAAATTTTATTCTAATTATTTCTTCTTGATAAATGGATTTCAAGAAGAAAAGTAAAATGATTTTCCTTTTTAAAGCAAATATTTGATATTTTTATTCTGCTTTGGGGACCTTAGGTTAGTGTTTCTAGTGGTCACTAACAAAATAATGTCATGCAGTAGACTCTTTCAAATACATATTATAATAGTGAATGTACTTTAGACTGATAAACATTGCTTATGAAATACATTAGCAAAACAATACTGATCAGTTGCTCTCAGGATTAGATTTTTGTCTGCTTTTTGTTTGTAGTATGCTATGACCTTTGTATTAACCTGAGATCTTCTTAAATAAGATATTTATGAAATTTAGTATGAGTCTTTTTCACCTGAAGTTATCTGGATTGGTAATTGGAACAGTGATCAAAAAAGAATGCTCTTAAGACTCTAAGAATAAAAAATGATAGGTACAACCTTAAAGTTTTAAAATGTGTACTTTATGCACCACTTTTGTGATATAGAACCATTGTTTTTCATTTTTATTTTATTTTTTTTTTGAGACAGAGCCTCACTCTGTCACCCAGGCTGGAGTGCGGTGGTGCGATCTCAACTCATTGCAACCTCTGCCTCCCAGGTTCAAGCAATTCTCCTGCCTCAGCCTCCTGAGAAGTTGAGACTACAGGTGCCCGCCACCATGCCCGGCTAATTTTTTGTATTTTTAGTAGAGATCGAGTTTCACCATGTTAGCCAGGATGGTCTCGATCTCCTGACCACATGATCCGCCCGCCTCGGCCTCCCAAAGTGCTGGGATTACAGGCGTGAACCACGGTGCCCGGCCATTGTTTTATTTTATTTTATTTTATTTTTTTTTGAGACGGAGTCTTGCTCTGTCGCCCAGGCTGGAGTGCAGTGGCCGGGTCTCAGCTCACTGCAAGCTCCGCCTCCCGGGTTCACGCCATTCTCCTGCCTCAGCCTCCAGAGTAGCTGGGACTACAGGCGCCCGCCACCTCGCCCGGCTATTTTTTTGTATTTTTAGTAGAGACGGGGTTTCACCATGTTAGCCAGGATGGTCTCGATCTCCTGACCTTGTGATCCGCCCGTCTCGGCCTCCCAAAGTGCTGGGATTACAGGCTTGAGCCACCGCGCCCGGCCAACATTGTTTTATTTTTAAATAAGAGTCCACTGATTGAAGTTTCTTGTACTCTTCCTGGCGTAAACTATGCAGATAATCTTGCTTTCTTTAAAGAAGAGTCAAACTAGAGTCTTGTGAAACAATGTAATTGTATAATCTTTGTAGATATATGTGATTTCCTCCAAGTCTTTCATAATTGGCTTTCTTACATCTAGTTAACATCATTTTAATTTAATTTAATTTTTATTTTCTAGAGACAGGAGCTTGCTATGTTGCTCAGCTGGCCTCATACTCCTGGGCTCAAGTGATCCCCCCACCTCAGCTGTCCAAGTAGCTGGGACTATAGGCACGCACCTCCATGCTAGTCTTTTTTTGGGGAGGTTGGGGGTACCCTAGGTGGGACATTAAAACAGCATTTTTAACAACTCTTATTTTGAGCTTGCCAAAGCATTCAATTTGGTTTTTCAGAGAAACAGTTCTTACTCCTTACTCATATCTCATCCTTTTTTACATAGTAATTAATTGAATCATGTAATTAGAATAACAAGGAGGTTTAAGAGTTAACACAAGCAGCTCTTGTAAGTATACAGTAAATTAGTTAAGCACATTTAAGTTAAGAGAGTTTTACTTTTGGTGTAAATTCCCTGCATTTTATGAAAAGTTAATTAAAACTGAGCTGCAAATATTTGATGTCTGTATATAGCTGTTGGTTAAGAAGCAGGGTCCAAGCTAAAAGTGGGAGATTCAGAGGCTTCCAGCAAGTGACCTTTACACTGACAGAATCTGTACCCAAATCTTGTCATAGCAACAGTTCTTCAGTCTAATTTCTTTCCTTCCCATTCATCCTCTAAATACCCATTCCTTTGCTGCACTTCACATACATAAGGTCGTTTGGTAGGATTGGGAAAAGTGGCATTTCTGGCTCACTTGTGTTCCCAGGTTTGCTTTTATTACTTAGCATCTAAGAGCCTTAAGAAAACTCTTGTTGCCTGCTTAGTATACCTAAATTATTTTCTATTTCCTCCCAAACAAAATTACAAATGCAAATAATTATTTCCACATTTGATGTGTAAGGCGTCTTTTGGTCAGATGTTTAGAAAGACGATTCAGCCAGTTCAATAAACAGATACTAAATGTGTATCAGAACATGGCACTACTAGGGACTACAGAGATAAATATGCCTTCTCTAGGACCTTAATGTCAGGTAGCAGTTATAACACATGAGTTTAAATAACCATTCTACAATACGGTATATATGCTTCACATGTTTAATATGAACAGTGACTTCTATAGATATTCGAAGAAGTAAGGTTGTCTCTATTTGGGATGACCAAGAAAAACTAAAAAGAGGAACCACTTGAACTGAGTATTGAAAGATGAATAGACACTTAACAGTTAAGTGCCCACTTTGTATACTAGGTGGTATACAAAGATAATTTTGTAGATGCAGTACTTCCCATAAAATCATACTGTGTTAAGGCTAAAAGCATCCTGAGGAAAACATTTTACAAGAGCCTTTTTTAAAAGAGGCTATCATGTAGCCCATTACTAGGTTCTCAGATTGTATTCCAGGTCTGTAGATTCTGACTATATCTATTTAGGAATTTATATTATAACAGGTAAGTCTGATATGACAAGTCTAAAAAGAATATTTAGACAGAATAAAGTTAATTGATAAGACAGCAAAGTATTTCTTTGATTACACACACATCTGTGAAAGATATGTGTACATTGTTAGGAATGGTAGAAATAAAGTACATAAGGACTGTGAAACCAGCAGAAAATATATGAAGTGGTTCTGTGATTGGGCAAGATAGAGGTAAAAGTATCTCTTTGATAGTTCCCCTTGCTTTTTGAGAAGGTCCTTATAACCTCCAGAGCACTGGATTTTGTTCCTTTCCTTTGCTCTGAGAAGGATATTGGGAAAATTATAAGAATTGATAGAAGAACAAAGCCAAAGAGTGAAAAGCTATTCTACTTAGTGGATGTTAAATATTTGATAATATTAAATTAATATTAAACATTTCCCAAGTAGGTCAGTATTCAAGGACAAGATGTATGGATGTTACCATATTTAGTCAAATGTATGCCCCATCTAATCTATATAGGCAGAAAAGGTAAAAGTCAACTGAGAAATTAAAGGAAAAGAATACAGTGTTTGTAAATTGATGAGTGAATGGAAGGCTGGTGTGTATGTTTAGAGAGATGAGAGAACACTGGAGAGGAGTAAAATGCATGACTACATACATGGAAGCAGGGGGCGCTTGAGGAAGTGTGTTGAGATAGCTAACAAAGCAAGTAGAGTGATCCCCAGAAGACATGGGTATGAATTAGTATATAACAAGGAACTTGGACTATATCAACAGAGGGCTTAAATTCTCTGAGGCAAGAATTTAATTATAACATTTAAAGTATAGCTCCTGTGACACTTTGACATCTTACCAATCTGTTTCTGCTCTTACAGTGGGTTTGAAGGAAGTACACATTCTCTTGGAATCTGACAAAAACCAGTCTTCTTTGTTGGTTGTATTCGGCTTGTAACCCCAGGAAGTTTTTCTAACCTCCAAAATGCCCGTCTTGGGTATTTTTAAATTGATCATATGTTGTGTAACGTGGAAAATAGCAAGTAGCTGATGACATATAATCAGTGCTCTGTGCATATTTTCAATTTAGCCGTTATAACTTAGTTTATTTTTGCAACTGTATCAGAACCTTATGTATTTTTGCCCATAATAATTTAGATTGCTCAGACCATCAGTTTCTCTCATAAAATCAGGAAGTGCCACATATCCCAAGTGATTACCAGTCTAAATCATAGACACAGTTCCCTGTATTTCCTGAGATCAAACAGGTCTTCAGCAGTCAGAACTTAATTTGCTTGAGAATTTGTTTGATTTTTCTAGGAATTCACCATTCAAGTTTCTCTCTGACCTATATATTACATTTCTCGGTAGCATAATTTATAAAATACAAAACTCATTTGGTTGTGCATTGCCTAAAGTTGTAAATTTGTCACCTTTTTAAGTCCCAGTCCTATCTTTTCTCATTACCAAGCAGATCTAACAAGAACACCATTCAAGTAAAAATTGTCATAGGAAGTTTCCAGCATGCATATCCCCACCCCCATCAGGATGTATAGGTTGCCTAGGAGCAGTGGCTGAGAAAATAGAGGAATCTTCTCTGTACAGCTCTGGCTTTTACCTAAAAAAAAAAAAAAAAAAAAAAAAAAAAAGATTGCCTGAGAGTAAAGGAGTACTATACTTTATAAAACTATGTGTAAATGGAAGCATCCTCTCTCCCAAGAAGCTGCTTTTCCCGTGTAGACTACAACTGTGGACAAGCCTGGAGGTCACCCTCCCTGACAATTAGGGCCCTTCCTTTCTAGCTCCTTTGCTTCTGCTTGCTGGGACTCTGTCAGAAAACAAACAAACAAAACATTCACAGCTAATTAGCAGGAAAAAAAGCTTCTAAAAGGCTATGAGGCATTTGTTTCAAGCTGAGTCGCCTGCTCTTCTACTTAGAGTTCAAAAGATTTTCCAAGGGATGAGGCAGCTTGCTTTTAATACTCTAAAACTTTTTAAAACTTTTCAGACACACACACACACACACAAACCTGACACAGGAAATACATAAACAAATGAAAAGAGATGGAAGAGTTCATCTGAATTTTTATAAGCTGAAACTCCACTGCTGCAGGACAGAGGGATACAGGAAAACTGGAACGACCTTACAACATAAGACAGAGATTCCTTACTTCCACCCTCTGAAAGTAAATCCTTGCATCTTACGCAAGTACTCAGAGATCCAAAGACAGACTATAGAGTTTTGTAGGTTATTGCTAGATGTAGAAAAGATAAAAAGCCATAAAATGTTAGGTAGGATGTTAGCAACATATAGTCTCATCAATTCCATATTTTATAGATGGAAATACTTAAGACTCAGATTGGTGAAACAGTTTCCCCAAAGTGACACAACTAGTTAATGGTAGAAATGAAACTTAAAACAGCTGAAAATAAATATTAAAATATAAGAAAAAAATATGTAAGAAATATAAAAACTAAAAAAGAATAAATTTCTCCCCAGGTAGATAACTAGAACTTTATAGTATAAGCTGTCTAATCTTAAACTCCCTGTCAGAATGTTCAGGCTGATTATAATTACAAATTTTCCTCAACTTACCAATTGCATCCTGATAAGCCCATCATAAGGAGAAAATACCATAAGTTGCAAATACATTAAATATACCTAACCTCCTGAACCTCATAGCTTAGCCTAGCCTACCTTAAACATGCTCAGAACACTTACATTTGGCCTACAGTTGCATAAAATAATCTAAAACAAAGCCTATTTTATTTTTAAAAAGTGCTGAGTGTCCCATGTAATTTACTGAATACTGTACTGAAAGAAAATACAAACAGAATGATTGTATGGGCCCTGGAAGTATGGTTTCTACTGAATGCATGTCACTATCTCACCATCATAAAATGGAAAAATTGTTCTGTTAAACCATCGTTAAGTCAAGTTGGGAACATCTGTATGACATAAGTTGTAGAAGGATTCTTACATTGAGTTAGGGCTGAATAAATGGCTTCTACAGTCTCTTCTATCTCTTGGAACAAATGGAAAAAATAGTTTTTAGGCTTTGCATCTCCTTGAATATTACTGTCTCAGGTCAGAGGAAGACAGTAGCTTCTGGTTTTCTGTTTTGTTTTTATTACTTTTTGTGGATTTAGTCTTATTATAATTCTGTACAGAAATTTTGATTCATCAAAATATAAAATTTTAAAGTTTTTCTATATTTTTCATTATAGTTTTATTGCATATTATATGTAATTCTGAGATTATAGTATAAGCCAGTGGGAGAACAAAACAATATAGAGCATTTGATTTTGTGGGCAGATTTTCAGAAATGTACTTACAGTGTTTTCCTATATTGAAGGTTATTTCTAAGCTTCAAACAAAAGATTTGGGCTATCAAAATGAAAAAGAAATAGAGCATCCTCTATATTGTTTCTAGGTATCCTTCCTCATAACTTCCATATTCCTTATTCCCATCAGGACAGGTATTTCCCTGCTCCTACCACTGTAAATCAATGCCTGCCCGCCTTCCTACCTTCCTGCCTTCCTGCCTTCCTTCCTTTCTCTCTGTCTCTCTCTTTTTCTCTCTTTCTTCCTCTCTCTCTCTTCCCCTCTTTCTCTCTTTCTTTGTCTCTTTATCTCTCACTTTCTCTTTTTCTCTCTCTTTCTCTCCCTTTTCCTTTCCTTTCCTTTTCCTTTTTCCTTTTCCCTTTCCCTTTCCCTTTCCCTTTCCCTTTCCCTTTCCCTTCCCCTTCCCCTTCCTCTTCCCCTTCCCCTTCCTTTCTGTTCCGGGGTACATGTGCAGAATTTACAGGTTTGTTTACATAAGAAAACATGTGCCATGGTGGTTTGCTTAATACCCATCACCTAGGTATTAAGTCCCATATGCACTATTAGCTATTTATCCTGAAGCTCTCCCTCTTCCCGCTCCACCACAGGCCCCGGTGTGTGTTATTCCCCTTCTTGTGTCCATGTATTCTCATTGTTCAGCTCCCACTTATGAGTAAGAACATGCAGTGTTTCGTTTTCTCTTAGTTTAATGCCCTTGTTTCTTAAGTTTTTCTTTGGATTGCTTAATATGTTGACGTTTATATGGAGAGGTAAAAGTAAACCAAAACATTACCAACAGCGCCAGCTTAGCGTATTCTCTTATCACTTAATGAACTATGTCAAGAATGTTAAAGGATGGCCGGGCGCGGTGGCTCACACCAGCACTTTGGGAGGCTGAGGCGGGCGAATCACCAGATATCAAGAGTTCGAGACCAGCCTGGACAGCATTGTGAAACCCTGTCTCTACTAAAAATATAAATATTAGTCGGGTGTAGTGGCAGGCGCCTGTAGTCCCAGCTACTTGGGAAGCTGAGGCAGGAGAATCGCTTGAACCCAGAAGGTGGAGGTTGCAGTGAGCCAAAATATTGCCACTCTGCTCCAGCCTGGGTGACAGAGCAAGACTCCATCTCAAAAGCTAAAAAAAAAAAAAAAGGTTTAATGTAAGGATATTCTCCATCTCACAGCTTACTAGTCTTGGAAATACTGTATCTTCAGGGCTTAAACTAATTATCATCATTACAAAACCTTCCTTCATCAGGCCAACTGAAAAATTCTCATTGTATGTTCTCCATACTAACTGTGTAGCATTTACTATTTGTATTAATCACAGTAGACTGATAGACCTTAGTCTGTTTCCGGCATATGCCTCATGTCTGTCTGGTTGATAGGAAAGTGGGCATTCTGCTCTACCTAACCATTCAGGAGCTCAGAGCAATGATGTCTTCACCATCTTCTAGCTCTGTCTATCTGGAACATGTGGCCTCCGTGCTCATTATGACAAGAGTAGAGAGCTGGAGGATTTGCATGAGCTTTTCTGTTTGGAAATGACACATGATATTTCCATCCACAGTCTATCCAGAACTAGTCCTCTGACCCCACCTAATCTTGAAAGAACAAGGAAATGTGGGAAAACAGAATGTTGAGTGAGCACCACTTTCTTTGCCAGTAATTCTTTCAACAAACTTTATTGATTGATTGCATTATTTACTTCGTGCCAGGTACTCTTTTAGGCCCTTGGGGCGGGGGTGGGGAGAGAAAGACAACAATTCCTGTTCTCATGGAGCTTATATTCTATATTCCATATTTTGGTTAATATTTATAGTTATTTTTACATATTCCTTAAGGGAAACTGTTATGTCTTATATAATCCCCATATATCCTAATAATGTACAACACATATAATAGTGGTTCAATAAATAAGCATAAATATCCCTGTTTAATGTCTTCTTGTGCAGGAGCCTGTGCTCTATAATTACATACAAAGAACACTCATACATTCTTTTAAGTTAGCCATCGTTTAAATGTAAAACCTGTCCCCTGTTTGATGTCTATGCAGGCAGGTTTTGAACTCTTCAGGAAATTTTAAGTACTGGCCAAGGGCGGTGGCTCACGCCTGTAATCCCAGCACTTTGGGAGGCTGAAGTGGGTGGATCACCTGAGGTCAGGAGTTCAAGACCAGCCTGGCCAACATGGCAAAAACCCCGTCTCTACTAAAAAATACAAAAATTAGCCGGGTGTGGTGGTGGGCGCCTGTTATCCCAGCTACTCAAGAGGCTGAGGCAGGGAGAATTGCTTAAACCCGGGAGATGGAAATTGCAGTGAGCCGAGATCATGTCACTGCACTCCAGCCTGGGCGACACAGCGAGACTCTCTCGGGGAGAAAAAAAAAAAAAAGAAATTTAAATACTAGTACAGTTGCTTCTAGAATAAAATCTTTTGCTTATGGTTCCATTCATAAGGATTATAAACTCCTTGAGAATAGGAGTTCTTTCTGTTTGGAAAAATGTAAACTACATAATTTTAATACAGTATTATGGGTCAGGCAGTTCAGAGGCCTAATCAATTAAAGTAAGCATTTAATTATTCATTAAATGTTTATTAAGCTTCTGTAAGTGCCAGGCAATATACTGGAGCTATAAGGATGGATTAGAAGTTTATATCCCCAGGAAATCTAACTTTCTGTGTAGGTAAACTAGAGTTTACTCTGGACCCAAGTAAGTTTTTGTGCTTATTTTTTTCATTAAGCAATTTTACTATAATTTTATTCACTTGAATTCACCCCCCCCCCCCCGTGAAAAATGGGAGGGAAAAAAGGTTGAAAACAATTTTTTCTATTCATCCTCTTTTGAATGCTTGAATTCAAAAGCATACCTTAAAGAATAGCCATACCTTAGAACATACCTTAAAGAATAGCCACCTGGTTTCTTCTTGAATACTACCTCCAAAATCAGTCTATTTCATTTTCAGTTAATTATTAGGAAATGCTTATATATATGTATATTATTTTTATTTTTATTTTTATTTTTTTGGAGACAGAGTCTCACTCTGTGACCCAGACTGGAGTGCAGTGGTATGATCTTGGCTCACTGCAACCTCCGCCTCCCAGGTTCAAGCTATTCTCTTTCCTTAGGCTCCTGAGTAGCTGGGATTATAGGTGCCTGCCACCACACCTGGCTACTTTTTTGTATTTTTAGTACAAATGGGGCTTCACATGTTGGTCAGGCTAGTCTTGAACTCCTACCCTCAAGTGATCTGCCCACCTCAGCTTCCCAAAGTGCTAGGATTGCAGGTGTGAGCCACCACGCTCAGCTTCTTCCTTGTATTTATCCAAAATCAAAACTTTCATCTCTGGAATCATATATAGTAGTTTATACCATTCTTTCCTATAATAAACCTTGAGATATTCTATGGTAGTTAGGAAGTTATCCCCAATCTTCTTATCTCTAATCCCTTATAAAAACAGAGTTTCAAGCTGCCTCCCTGTTTAATCACTTTCCTTTTAAAGTCTATTTGCCAGTGTATCTTAAAGTGCAATACCCCAAACTGTACACAAGGATGGTTGAAACAATGTAAAGTTGTACAGTAAAGTAGAATTGCTTGAGTTCATAGAATGTTAAGGAAATAATGTTTCCTGGAGTGGGTATATTGTAATTTGATTTCAAAGCGTAGGTACAATATGGAAAAAAAGAGAAAACATGAGGAGTGTTTGAATAAATGCTTAGAAATAGAGCAAAAGGAAGATAAAAGCAGTGAATGAAACTACGGAATGTATTGAAACTCTCAGATTAAGTAGAGTAGGTTAGGATGATTGGGTGGATTGCAGTCCTTAGATAAGTGTGGATTTGGATTAAACGTGTATTTCAAAGAGGAAGTTTTAGTGGGATTATGTGCCATAGCAGGAAGAAACATTAACAGAGAAATGTTCAAATTTGGCAGGACTACTAGGAAGAGTTTGCTATTATGCAGCAAAATGAAGTAAAAAGGATGCAATTAAAAAGGTCACATAAGCAAGAAGATACAGGATTTGGCAGGGGAATTTTGGTGAAGTATGAAGCACAAAACTCATCCTTTGTGTTGGAAAACAAGATCCTTGTCAAATTGGTAGAAGTAGTTATGAAAAGGCCTGGCACAGTGGCTCACACCTGTAATCCCAGCACTTTGGGAGACCGAGGCGGGTGGATCACCTGAGGTCGGGAGTTTGAGACCAGCCTGACCAACG
Organism: Macaca nemestrina; assembly: GCF_043159975.1. Classification (NCBI taxonomy): domain Eukaryota; kingdom Metazoa; phylum Chordata; class Mammalia; order Primates; family Cercopithecidae; genus Macaca; species Macaca nemestrina. The sequence goes on from NC_092133.1 coordinate 122,017,202, forward strand.
TGGAGAAACTCCATCTCTCTACTAAAAACACAAAATTAGCCGGGTTTGGTGGCACATGCCTGTGATCCCAGCTACTCGAGAGGCTGAGGCAGGAGAATCGCTTGAACCCGGGAGGCGGAGGTTGCGGTGAGCTGAGATCGTGCCATTGCACTCCAGCCTGGGCAACGAGAGCGAAACTCCGTCTCAAAAAAAAAAAAAAATAATAAGAAGAAGAAGAAGAATAGCTAACATACATATAAGGCCTAATTATGTGGAAGATGTCATTCTGTTTCCCAGGTATTAACATATTTAATCTTCATAACAGTCATATAAGTTAGGTACTTTTATTATCGCCATTGTATGGATGAGAAAATGGACGTACAGAGAAGTTAAAAAATTTGCTGAATGTCACATAGCTAGTAAGATGGCAGAGCTGAGATCTTAATTCAGATAGTCTGGCTCCAAATCTGTCCTCTTAATCACCATATTTCACTGTGCTATACTGTGATGATTGATTTCAGCCTACTTTCTTTTACCTCTCATAAATAACTAATCCGTGCCCTTCTTTTCTTGCATGTGCCACATTTCCTACTCCCCTCAAGGAGCCAATGCCTTCCTGACCTTTTCTTCTTCCCTACTATTAAAACTTACTCTGTGGAAAGACGCTAATAAGCTCATTCACTCACACCAAGGTATAAATGACTCATATGGCTTAATATAAAATAATACTTCTTTAGGGCTGACTTTTTTTACGGGGGGTGGGGAATGTTAAGGGGCTATAAAAACTTAACCCAAAACCCCGTTGAAACTTAAACTGTATATAGGCATGGGAGAATGAGTAAGTTGGGTGATGGCCATCTGTGCTCTTCCAATCGTACCATTGTTTACCTGGCCTAGGGCTTGTGTGAATCCTCATAGAAATGAAGTAGGAACGTAAAAGTGGGGATGAAAAGAATTAAGAGATCTTTTACTATATCAATAATATATCTGTATTGTATTGAGTCAATTATTTTAGGAATACCTAATTTTTATTAGGTGGGGGAGTTCTGATAGAACCCCAAGAGACACAGACCCCCAGGAGAAAGCTTTAATTTGGCCACAGTCATAGATGAAAAGAGTTTCTAGGGTTTAAGTATTTATGTATTTACATCTGAGTCAAAGTAGTGTCAAAGATTTTGTTCCTTTTTTTCCTGCAGAAATAAAGCTCTCTCAGATGGGTCTATGATTTATCTGCTCTAGGAATCTTATAGTCTAGGAATGTTACCCTAGAGTTATTCTTGATACCCTTCTTTTTCTTATTTCACCTCAGTTCGTCATCAGGGCCCTTCATTTCTTGCCTTATTAGGTTTCTCATATATTTCAGTCTAGTTCAATTCAGTAAATACTTACTTACTGAGTACCTGCTTAATGGCAGATACTGTGCTCTGGGCATGTAAGTATTCCTATCTCAATTTCTCATCTGGAAGAGAATATAACATGATACAAAGCAGTTATAGACATGTTTAAATACAAAAGGTAGTATACAAGGGAGAATTACACTGCCAGAGAAGGTCAGAAAAACTTGCAAAGGAGATGGGTCTTGAATGGGTTTTCAAGGATTAATAAGAGTTCATCAGAATAATGCCAGGGAAGCACAATATTATAGGCAGAGGGCAAAGCAATTGCACAGACATGGAAGCACAGTGTGGGCTGGTAGCTGTTATACAAGTGGTATTCCTATAAAATATCTGCGGTTTGAGCCAAGGAGTGTGGTAAAAGATCTGTTTTGTTTATTTTCATTGTCAGGATCTCATATGCCTAGAGCATCAACTTGTTTATTTTTGTGTATGTCATTATTTAAGACCTAGTTTTTTTTTTTTTTTTTTTTTGGTACACCACTAAAGCCTTAGCTGTGTGCCACTCATTGAGACTTCGGTCACTGTATTTTGACACCTAAGTGTATGTATGCAGTATGTATCCTCAGTCCTCAATCCTCAAGACTTCATGGTAATGGTTTTTATACTGGTCTCTAAGGTTGGTAAAAGGAGGAGTGGCAACTTTCACTTTTATATACATGCGCATATAAGTTTTATAATCAGATTTGAAAATAATTCTGAATATCTATTGTAGTTAAAGGGCTAATATGAAAATAGCAGTAGTACTTTGTTAGTCACAGTAATATAAATTACTATGCCAAATCAGTTCAGCAAATGAGTTTTTCTGCTCTTTGTACATGCAGCAGTATATTATGAAAATAGCTGGCCGGGTGCAGTGGCTCACGCCTGTAATCCCAACACTTTGAGAGGCCGAGGCGGGATCACAAGGTCAAGAGATCAAGACCATCCTTGCTAACACGATGAAACCCCGTCTCTACTAAAAATATTTTTTAAAAAAATTAGTCGGTCATGGTGGTGGGCGCCTGTAGTCCCAGCTACTCAGGAGGTTGAAGCAGGAGAATGGCATGAACCTGGGAGGTGGAGCTTGCAGTGAGCCAAGATCGCGCCACCGCACTCCAGCCTGGGAGACAGAGCGAGACTCCATCTCAAAAAAAAAAAAAAAGAAAGAAAGAAAATAGCATACAATGGAAGAAAACAGGAAGAGGATACCTCCTTTCCATATCTGAGAGAAAAAATAGTTTAAAATTATACTCAGAATTTCTTGTCGTAACTGGCTCTCCAGGAGAGAAAAATCATAGACAAATGTTTAATTTCTACTCATCATAAAATCTGAAAACAAAAAGAAAAGCTATAAAATGAATATAATGCTTTAAAATTAAGTTATATGGAAAATATTATTGAAGCACACTGATTTTTATGCTAATTTATGTATGCCCTTTTTTTTTTAAGGATGCTGGGCAGTTTTATGCTAAATATAAAGAAACAAGATTGAAGGAAAAGGAAGATGCACTGACTAGAACTGAACTTGAAACACTTCAAAGTGAGTTTTAAACATTAGTATTTTAACAATATCATATAAAATTAATGATTTAAATGTAAATTATCTTTTAAATTCAGCAGTAATTAAATTTTCTGGTTTTCTTTTTTTTTTTTTTTCCCCACTCCCTAGTGGAGGCACTTGTACTTAATGTGTTTGACATGGAACATACTACATTATAGCATTACTTTACCACCCAAAGTTTGGTATCAAAAGGAAGGATAAAATCAGCTTGAGTCATGTAACTCCTCAAATCCAGGGGCATCCAAAGTCTGCAAAGCCCTAAAATACTTCAGTATTGTAATTACAATTGATATTTAGTGCTAGTTTAACCGGTTAATCACCCAACTTGCTGTGTAACAGTTGTAGTTAGGAAACCTGAAAATACCAATGATTTTTGTTTTGAAAGGTTTTGTTTCATTTGCAGTATTGTTATATAGTGTGAACAACTTTGTATAAATTATCAGTATGTTGAAAAGAAATCTTCCATTGAACACAAAGACAGTTCTTGCTGATTTTAGGAAAAGTTGAATATATTATTTAAAAAGGTGTTTTCTCAGCTCCAGTCCTTTTGTCTATTTTTGCCTTCTCTACCTCTTGGCTCCCACACATATATGCTCTGTCTCTTTGCATTTCTTTATTTTTATTCCAAGCACTTAATACTACTTTAATTTATATGTTAGTTTTGTTTACCATCTGATTTCCACCCCACTCCCCACCCCCAGTAGAATGTAAGCTCCGTAAGGATAAGGTCTTTATCTGTTTTGTTCACTGTTATGTCCCAGGTTCTAGGGGTTTGGGTGTGGTCATTTTAGGGGGTCATTTTTCAGTCTGTCACAATCCTTCAGGTGTCTGGACAGCTTTAGAACAGAGACCGTTCATCTTTGTGTCTGCAACATCAAACAGGGTCCTGGCACATAATAAATGTTCGGTAAATGGATGGATGTATGAATTCATGTAATGCCATGAATATTAATGAGCATCCACTGAGCACCTAGCCGTATAAAACACCATCTCGAGAAGCACATTATTTAATTCAAAAAGTTTCAATACTTACAAATACAAAATAATATTCACATCAACTATATAATTGTTTAAAGTAGACTTCTGTTAAGAAGGAGTTAGAATGATAGAGGATTATTACATACCAAGATTGACATGTGTGTTAAGAAGTAGGAGTGTGCAAGTGAAACTCTGTCATTTTTATGTAATTGTTATTTTAGGAAAAATTGGTACATAACAATTGCTAAGCCTTTTCAGACTAATCACAAGAAGAAGAAAAATTACAATTGTAAGAGAAGAGAAGACTATCGGCCAGGCGCCATCGCTCACGCCTGTAATCTCAGCACTTTGGGAGGCCGAGGCAGGCAGATCACCTGAGGTCAGGAGTTTGAGACGAGCCTGGCCAACGTGGCAAAACCCCGTCTCTACTAAAAATACAAAAATTAGCCATGTGTGGTGGTGGACACCTATAATCCCATCTACTCGGGAGGCCGAGGCAGTAGAATCACTTGAACCTGGGAGGTGGAGATTGCAGTTAGCCGAGATCACGCCATTGCACTCCAGCCTGGGTGACAAGGGTGAAACTCCATCTCAAAAAAAAGAAAAAAGAAAAGAGAAGAATATAAAATTAATCCAAAATTTACCTAGTGGCAACATAAATACACTACATTTCATTGCTCTCATAGACACAGCTTATCATTTCTATGTAATTTTTTGTTAAAAAACTTAATTGTTGTAATTTTGGTAGATGTGTTAGAATTCTTTAACAGTAACAAGACTAAGTATATACACTACCCTTTCTGAAATTAGAGGTTAAACATGAAGTGTTTATCACTATACAAAAGCTCATTTTGGAGTTAACTATTTTTCCAAAATTGTTCAATGACTTTTGTTCTGCTTAAGAGTTTTATATAATTCTCAAACATATTTAATAGTTTCTTCTTGGCTGGGCACAGTGGCTCATACCTGTAATCCCAGCATTTTGGGAAGCCAGGATGGGCGGATCACTGGAGGTCAGGAGTTCGAGACCAGCCTGGACAACATGGTGAAACCCCATCTCTACTAAAAATACAAAAATTGGCTGGGCGTGGTGGTGGGTGCCTGTAATCCCCACTGCTCAGGAGGCTGAGGCAGGAGAATCACTTGAACCTGGGAGGCAGACGTTTCTGTACATCGAGATCATGCCACTGAGCTCCAACCTGGGTGACAGAGCAAGACTCCATCTCAAAAACAAAATGTCTCTTTTAATTTTGTCATCGTCTGATTTTGTAAAAATCACAAGCTAAAAAATATGTAAATATCTGAAAGTGAAAATGTGTAACAGTCTTCACTTTACACAAATGTGTAACATTTGAAAATTCATCACTAGCTTATCAGTTATTGAAACTCAGAGTGGAATAAGTGAATACCAGAAAGCATATTAAAAACAATCCTCATACTATGCTCTGAATAATAAGACTGTTATCTTGCATGCTGCCTTTATCAGTGGTATATTTAGAAAAGGCGATGGTATCAACATTAAGAATGTTAAAGAACAGTCACATTTACTGTTAACAATGTCAGACTGTCATGTATTTTTTAATGTAGTCTCTAATGGTTACATGCAAAGAATATTTTAATTAATTTTGTTAACTTCATTACAGTATTCTGCATTGTATACTTTAGAATTAATACATAAAGGCCCCAAATCCCCCAGTGTGCATTTCATTTGCCCCATCCTTCTTAATTTTAAAGACCATCATCAGAATATCAAGTTCATAATAACATTTCCATCTACTTAATTGAGTAAATGCATCTCATGTAGATTAGCAATAGCTGTTTTATGCTGCCTGTTTTTCATGACCTAATTGCTAATCTGCCCTCATCTGCTTTACTGCTTAGATTGTGCAGTATTCTCTGAGGGCTGCACTACAACTACTTCAAGTAGGGTGCGATAGTCTTATTAAAATGGTATTTTAGATATGGGGGGGCAGTGAAAAGGGTGATTTCTTAAAAATAAATATCCTTCTGAGAAGTCTTTATGCAAAAGAAATATTGATATATGTTTGGGAAATTTGGGGCACTTATTATAAACCTTGAATCAATTTTGTAGTTTAGGTTTAAATAAGTTGAATACTTACAAATATTAGACTTTTGAGGGTTAATGATTTTTTTGCACATTCTCTAATCATGTTTCATTCTAAATTAATGAAAGTGAATTATGTGTACTAAAAGAGCCCATATCATGAATGAGAAAAAGACATGTTTGACTTACTTTATAAAGAAATTGTAAAGGTCACAATTTGAATAGACAAGGAAAGGAAAGTATAGAAGTAAACTTGATTATTTCCTTGACCCCTTTCTTTGTACCTTATATGATTTTAAAACAAAACCAAAATTAATCAAAACGCTGCTGCCAAGTACTTCCTTTAAATATGGAGAAATAGTTCCCAACATTAGTTATGTTTTTCTTGTTTTGTGGTCCTTGTTGCATGCCCCAGAAAGGGATTGAAGTAGGGGTGCCTCAGGGACACCCTGTAAGATGAAGCACTCAGTGAGAAAGTGGGGGACAGAATGTGACTTTTTAGCGTGGCAGGATGAGAAAGTTTAGTCACCTTCCTTAAGACTAAAGGAAGAGTGATTTTCTAGAAAACTCAGGTTCATGAAGAAAGTAGTTGATTTGGGGGTTGGTAGGGAAGAAGAAAAAATAGATTGAAGAAGAGTAGCCACAGTTTAGGTTAGAACACTTTGCCTGTGGTAACATAGGGTGCTCACGGATGGGAGCATACTCTCTGAGATAACTTATGCAAAGACATATAACCAATCACTAGCTCCAGCATATCTGAAAACATGACCTAATAGAATCTCTGTACCTTATGCCATTTTATATTATAAAACCTAAAATCTAATAGGAGCCCTCGTTCCAAAACAGTTTATATATAGGCAAATAACATCTAAAGAATATAGTATTTTATCCTAGGTACTTTTACCTAAGGTGCAGTATAATATCCTAGGATATTTGAATACCAATGAAAGTGTGAAATTTTAAAATCATACAACTCAAATATAAATTTACAATTCCCTTAATATTTCAAATCATATAAGTATATAAATACATAAGTATATATATTCAATATATAAGGGACTGATTTTGTGGAAGACAAATTTTTCCATGGACCTGGTGGCAGTGGGGGATGGTTTTGTGATGAAACTGTAGTTAGATTCTCATAAGGAGTGTGCAACTTAGATCCTATGAGAATTTAATGCCGCTGCTGATCTGCCACGAAGCAGAGCTCAGGCAGTAATGCTTGCCCTCCTGCCGCTCACCTCCTGCTATGCGGTCTGGTTCCTAACACGTATGGACTGATACCAGTCCATGGCCCAGGGCTTGAGGACCCCTGCTGTACATGAAGTTGATAAAGTTTCCCTCTATTCCTAGTTTTCTGAGCATTTTTAGAAATCATGACGGGGTATTGAATTTTGTGAAGTGTTTTTTTCCTGCATCAATAATTGTGATTATGTGATATTTCTTTTTTGGTATATTAATACGATAGATTACATTATTGGATTTTGAATATTGAACCAACTATGCGTACTTGGAATAAACACCACGTGGACATGGTGTATAGTTCTTACTGTTGAATTCTATTTGCTACTATTTTGTTAAAGAGTTTTACATCTATATTCATGAGAGATATTGGTCTGTAATTATCATTGTCCATTTGTGCTGCTGTAACAAAATACCTGGGAAATAGCTTGAGACTGGCTCATTTATAATGAACAGAAATTTAATTCTCACTCTTCTTGATGCTGGGGAGTCCAAGATCGGGGCATCAGTAGGTTTGGTGTCTGGCGAAGGTTTCTGTCTGTTTCCAAGATGGCACCTTGTTGTTACATCCTCCGGAGGGCACAAACGCGTGTCCTCACAGGGAACAGAAGGGGAAAAGGGGCTGAATGCTGTGTGAAGTCTCTTTTGTAAGAGTCTTAATTTTTTCAAGAGGGAAGTTCTCTCATCACCTCCCAATGGCCTTTTCCTCTTAATATTATTGCATTGGAGGTTGCTTCAACATAAATTTTGGAAGGACTCAAGCATTCAAACCATAGCATTTCACTCCTGACCACCCCCCTCCAAAATTTATATCCTTTTCACATACAAAACATATTAATTACATACCAATAGCCCCCAAAGCCTTAACTCATTCCAGCATCAACTTTAAAGTTTAAGGTCTATAGTCTTATCTAAATATAATCTAAATCAGATATGGGTGAGACTCAAGGTACAATTCATTCTGAGGCCAATTCCCCTCTACCTGTGAACCTGTGAAATCAAACAAGTTATATGCTTCCAGATTATAATGATGGGACAGGCATAAGATTGATATTCTTATGCCAAGAGGGAGAAATGGGAAAGAATAAAGGGGCAACAGTCCCCAAGTTGAAAACCCAATATGGCAAACACCATTAATTTTTGAGGCCTGAGAATAATCAAGTTTGACTTCATGTTTCATCTTCCAGGTACACGAGAGTAGAGGTTGGGTCCCCAAGGCTCTGGGCAACCCCAGCACTATAATTTTGCTGGTCACAGCCCACGGAACAGCTATCACAGGCTGGAGTCTCATGTCTGCAAGCTCTCCCAGGCTAGAGTTGCATGCTGGTGGCTCTGCAGTTCTGAGGTCTTAGTGGGGGCCCTACTCCTATGGCTCCACAGGGCATGGCCCTAGTTGGGGTTGTCTCTGGTGGCGCCACCTTTGTGGCAGTTCTTTGCCTGGGCGCTGAGGCTCTATGAGGCATCCATTGAAATCTAGGTAGACATATCTCCACAACTCACACACTTTGTGCACCTGCAGAGTTAGCACCACATGGATGTCACCAAGGCTTACTGCTTGTGCCCCCTGAAGTGGTGGCCTGAGATGCACCATGGCCTGCGTGAGCCGTACCTGAGGCGGCTGAGGAGCATTGTATCTGAATGCACGGAAAAGAAATGAGACATCCTGAGCAACAAGCCCCATGGTTTCACAAGTGTTTTGGGCCCCTTTTTTGAAACTGTTCTGCCCTCAAGGACCTGGTGCTCTGAGCCTGCTATGAGAAGGGCAGCACAGATAATCTCCAAAATACCTTTGCAGTCATTCTTCTATCGTCTTGATGAATAGCATCTGTCTTCCTTCTATTCATATTAAATCTCCTTATGAAATGTTTGCTTGGCCACACCATTGGCATTCTTCTTCAAGCATACTTTAAAACCTGACCAGGCTGAGAATTTTTTAAATCTTTAACTTCTGCTTTCCTTTTAATTATAAATTTTATATTTAATTTTTTTCTCTCTTCTTGCATTTTACTATGAGTAGTCAAGAGAAGCCATGAAGCATCCTGAACAATTTTCTTAGAGATAGAGGTGTCATCCACAAAATATCCTAGCCCATTGCTCTTAAGTTCTGCCTTCCTCAAAGTAATAGGACCCAAAACACAATTCAGCCAAGTTCATTGCCACTTTACAGCAAGGGTGGCGCTTCTTCCAGTTTCCAATAAACTGCTCCTCATTTCCAACTAAAGCCTTATCAGAATGGCCTTTACTGTCCATATTTGTACCAGTATTCTGATCACAACCACTTAGATCATCTCTAAGATGACTGAGGGTTTCTCTACAGTTCTCCTCTTCTTCAGAGCTCTCACTGGAAGCATGCTTAATGCTTTAGCATGCACTTCAGAGCTGTTCTGGCTGCTTCTACCCATTACTCAATTTCAAAACCACTTCTACATTTTCAGGTATTTGGTATAGTAGCACCACCAGTTCTCAGGATTACTTTCTATTTTAGTTTATTTTGTGCTGCTATACAAAATACCTGAGACTGGGTAATTTATGATCAACAGAAATTTATTCTTACAGTTCTGGAGTCTGAGAAGTCCAAGATCCAAGGTACCAGCAAGTTTAGTATCTGATGAGGCCCTGGTCTCTGTTTCCAAGATGGCACCTTGTTGCTGCATCCTCTACGGGAGATGAATGCTGTGTCCTCACATGGCAGAAGAGATAGAAGAAGAAAGGGGACAGAATGCTGTGTGAAGCCTCTTTTATAAGGCCTTTAATCCTATTTATGAGGGAGGAGCCCTTATGACATAATCACTTTCCAAAGGCTCCACCTCTATGAGACTGTTTCAACATGAATTTTGGAAGGGACACAAATGTTCAAACCATAGCATTAGCTTTCTCTTTTTGCACTGTCTTTGTATGACCTTGCTATTGGTAATATCAGCTTCATATAATGAAATAGGAAGTTTTCTCTCCTCTTCTATTTTTTTTTTCTTTTGAAAAACAGAGCTTTGCTCTTCTTGCCCAGACTGAAGTGCAATCATGCAATCTTGGCTCACTGCAACCTCCGCCTCCCAGGTTCAAGTGATTCTCTTGCCTTAGCCTCCCAAGTAGCTGGGATTACAGGCGCCCACAACCATGCCTGGCTAATTTTTGTATTTTCAGTAGAGATGGGGTTTCACCATGTTGGCCAGGCTGGTCTCAAACTCGTGACCTGAAGTGATCCACCTGCCTTGGCCTCCCTAAGTATTGGGATTATAGGCATGAGCCGTCGTGCCCAGCCTTCCTTTTCTGTTTTCTGAAAGAGAATGTCTAACACTGGTATTAATTCTTGAAATGTTTGGCAGAATTCTCTGGTGAGATCATCTGAGCCTGAATATTTCTTTCTTTGGAGTATTAAAATAAATTAAATTTGATGTATAGTTATAGAGCTATTTAAATATATTTCATGTTTCATTTATCTATTTCATGAGTGAGTTGAGATAGTTTGTGTTTTTTGAGCAATTGGTCTTTTTCATCTAAGTTGTCAAATACATGTATCTAGAGTTGTTCCTAATATTTGCTTTTTGTCCTTTTGATGTCTGTATGCCCTGTAGTGATTTCACATTTTTAATATAGGTAACTTTTGTCTTCTGTTTCCTTTGTCAGATTTGCCAGATGTTGATCTTTTCAAAGGACCAGTTTTTTTGTTTAGTTGATTTTCTCTATGGTTTTTGTTTTCAATTTCATTGATTTCTGCTCTTGTTTTGATTACTTCTTTCCTTCTGTTTGCTTTTGGATTGTTTTGATCTTCTTTTTATAGTTTCTTGATGTGGAAGTTTAGATTATTAATTTGAGACTTTTTCTCTTTTCTAATGTCGGCATTTAATGCTATACATTTCCCTCTCAGCACTGCTTTGGCTGTGTCTCACATATTTTGATTTTTCTTTTTTTTTCTTTTTTTTGGCAGAATGTCACTCCACTCTGTTGCCCAGGCTGAAGTGCAGTGGTGCGGTCTAGGCTCACTACAACCTCTGCCCCCCAGGTTCAAGCAATTCTCCCACCTCAGCCTCCTGAGTAGTTGGGATTACAGCATGTGCCACCATGCCTGGCTTATTTTTTTATTTTTAGTAAAGATAAGGTTTTACCATGTTGGCCCAGGCTGGTCTTGAACTCCTGACCTCAAGTGATCCACCCACCTTGGCATTCCAAAGTGCTGGAATTACAGGCGTGAGCCAGCGCGCTTGGCCACATATTTTGATACATTTTTATTTGACTCAGCTCAGTATTTTTTTTCTTGAGATTTCCTCTTTCATCCATTATTTAAAAGTATATTGTTCAGTTTCCAAATGTTCAGGGCCCTTTTTGTTATATTTCTATTAAACATTGGTAGTTTGATTCCCTTTTCATTAGGAAGCACACTCTGTATGAGTTAAATTCCTTTAAGTTTGTTCAGATCTGTTTTATGGCCCAAGATATGATCCATCTTGGCATATATTCCATGGACATTTGAAAAGAATGTGTATTCTGCTGTGGTGAATTGGAGTGTTCTATAAATGCCAGTTAGATCCAGTTGGCTGATGGCATTGTTGAGTTGTATATCTTTGCCGATTTAGTTATGCTATTAATTATTGAGAGGGGGTATTGGAAGTTTTACTGTATTTATAAATTTGTCTTAAGTTCTGTCAGTTTTTGTTTCACATGTTTTGCAGCTCTGTTGTTTGGTGCATACACATTTAGGATTGCTATGCCATCTTGGTGGATCTTTTTATCATTATATAATGTCTCTCTTCATTCCTGGTAATTTGTTTTTGCCTTATAGTCTACTTTACCTTACCTGATACTAGTATAACTACTTCTGCTTTCTTTTGATTAATGTTTGTATGGTATATCTTTCCAATCGTGGTACTTTCAACCTGCCCATATTGTTATATTTGAAATGAGTTTGCTATAGATAGCATATATATGTAAAAAAGATGAAAAACCATATGTATATATGTTTGTGTATGTGTATTAAATAGACAGTTTGTGTATTTGCACTGTTTACATTTAATATAGTGATTGATCTCTTAGGGCTTAAGTCTGCCATTTTATTATTTTCTATTTTTTCTCTCTCATTATCATTTCTCTGTTTTCTCTATTACAGATAGCATTTCTCTGTTATAAATAGCATATATATGTAAAAAAGACAAAAGACTGTGTGTGTATGTGTGTGTGTGTTAAATAAACAATTTGTGTATTTAAACCATTTACATTTCATATAGTGATTGATATGTTAGGGCTTAAGTCTGCTATTTTATTTTTTATTTTCTATTTTTTCTCTCTCATTATCATTTCTCTGTTTTCTTTCTGCCTTCCTGTGGCTCAACATTTTTTTAGAATGCCACTTTAATTTATTTATGTTTTTTTTTAAACTATATTTCTTTGTATCACTTTTTAGTGGGTATAATAGGTATAATGTTATATATACATAACATATCACAGTCTACTGGTGTCAGATTTTTGCTATTTTGACATGTAAAAACCTTACCTCCCCTTAAATCCCTTTACCTTCCTTGTTTATAGTATCATTGTCTTTAGTATTTTCTCTATAACACTGAAGGTTATAATTTTGATTTAACCGTCATACATAATTAGAAAACTCAAGAGCAGGAGGAAAGTCTATTGTGTTTACTCATATTTTTATTCTTTTGTCCTTTCTTCTTTCCTGGTTGTCCAATATATTTTCTTTTATTATTTTCCGTTTATAGAGCTTCCTTTAGCCATTATTGCAGGATAGGTCCACTGGTGACGAATTCTTTTCGTTTTCCTTCATCTCAGGATGTCTTGGCTTCCCCTTCATTCCGGTAAGATATTGTTACAGGATATTGATTTCAGGTATAGCAGTTATTTTCTTTCAACATTTGAAAAATGCTGTGCCACTTCCTTCTGGCCTCCATGGTTTGGGGTGAGAAATACACTGTCATTTGAATGCTATTTCTACTACAGATAAGGTCTTGTTTCTCTGTTGCTGCTTTTAAGTTGCTGTTCAGAGTCCCAAAACTTTCCAGGGCTGTGTTTTTAGGTTTTTGTTTGTTTGTTTGTTTTGTTTTGTTTTGTCTACTTTGTTTTTCAGATTAGGCAATTTAAAATGTTTTTCTATCCTCAAATTCACTGATTCTTTTCCCTGTTTGCTTCATTCTGCTGTTGAGCCCATCCATTAAGTTTTTAACTTCAGTTAGTGTACTACACATCAGCTCTGACATTTCCATTTGGTTCTTCTGTATGTCTTCTATTTGTTTTTGCTGAAACTTTTTATTTATTTGTTTCAAGAATGTTCATTATTGCTTGTCATATCATTATTACATGGCTGCTTTAATAGCTCAATCAAGTAATTATTTATTTATTTTTTTGAGATGGAGTCTCACTCTGTTGCCCAGGCTGGAATGCAATGGTACCGTCTTGGCTCACTGCAACCTCCCCCTTCTGGGTTCAAGTGATTTTCGTGCCTCAGCCTCCCAAGTAGCTGGGATTACAGGGGCACACCACCACGCCCGGCTAATTTTTGCATTTTTAGTAGAGACAGGATTTCACCTTGTGGGTCAGGCTGGTCTCAAACTCCTGACCTGAGATAATCTGCCCACCTCGGCCTCCCAAAGTGCTGGGATTACAGATGTGAGCCACCACGCCCAGCCAAGTGTCTCACGCGTCCGTGTGAAGAGACCTCCAAACAGGCTTTGTGTGAGCAATATGGCTGTTTATTTCACCTGGGTGCAGGCAGGCTGAGTCCGAAAAAGGAGTCAGCAAAGGGTGGTAGATTATCATTAGTTCTTATAGGTTTTGGGATAGGCGGTGGAGTTAGGAGCAATGTTTTGCGGACAGGGGGTGGATCTCACAAAGTACATTCTCAAGGATGCGGAGAATTACAAAGAACCTTCTTAAAGGTGGGGGAGATTACAAACTACATTGATCAGTTATGGTGGGGCAGAAACAAATTACAGTGGTGGAATGTCATCAGTTAAGGCTATTTTCACTTCTTTTGTGGACCTTCAGTTGCTTCAGGACATCTGGATGTATACGTGCAGGTCACAAGGGCTATGATGGCTTAGCTTGGACTCAGAGGCCTGGCACCAAGGAATTTAAATATCCCTTTTATCTTGTTGGCATCTGTTACCTTTTCTCATTCAAATTGAGGCATTCTTGATTCTTGGTGTAACAACTGATTTTTTATTTAAATTTGGACATTTAGGGGTATTATGAAACTTTGGACCTTATTTAAGTCTTCTGTTTTACCTGGTCTTCTTTGGCAATACTCTAGCCATGGAAGGGGTAGTGTTGCCTGTTACTGCTAGATAGAATTGAAGTCCAGGTTTCCTATGTGGTCTGTTTGACAGATGAGGAACGGAGTGTTTGTGGATTCTCAAGTGGGTATGGGTATTCCTGCTTGCCTCGACCTCCACTGATAACACGCTGTCTAGGAAGAGGAGCAGCAATACCTACTTACTGCAGCCCACTTGGCCTCCACTGACATTATGTGGGGATGGCTTTGCTACCATTGGGCAGTTGTGAAAGCCCTGATTCTTCACTAGGCTTCTGTTTTTGTTTTGTTTTGTTTTGTTTGAGATGAAGTCTCATTGTTTCGTCCAGGCTGGAGTGCATTGGCGCAACCTCGGCTCACTGCAACCTCTGCCTCCCAGATTCAAGCGTTCTCCTGCCTCAGGCTCCCTGGTAGCTGGGATTACAGGCACACACCACCACACCCAGCTAATTTTCATGTTTTTAGTAGAAACAAGGTTTCACCATGTTGGCCAGGCTGGTCTTGAACTCCTGACCTCCAGTCATCCAGCCCCCTCAGCCTCCCAAAGTGCTGAGATTACAGGTGTGAGCCACCACACCAGCCCACTAGACTTCCTCTGTAACCACACTGTCTGGTAGAGGGAGAGACACCTATTACTTCTGGGTGGATATGGAGGTTCAGGAGTTCAAGACCAGCCTGGCTAACTTGGTGATACCTATATAGTCTCTACTGACTTTATTAGCAGGAGGAGGATCCACCTTATCTTTTAGCCTTCTCTCTCTCATCCCCCTGGTGGGGAGGTTGGGTGCCTCATTACAGGCTGCCAATGGCAGAAGCCTAGGTTTCCCATTAGTCTTTGCTGTCATGGTGAGTGGTGGGATGGGGGTGACACTACTTTCTGTCTTGTTTGCCTGAATTAGAGTGGTTATTGTCTAAAAGCTTTATCTTTTAGACAAAAGATAAATGCCTGTGCTGTCTCTTTTTTGGTCCTTTAGCTAGAGAGAGCAGGCTGTTGTTTTTGTTTTGCCCGTATATGTGTGTCTGTGCCTGTTAGTGTTTCTGGGTTGCTAGTTTCTGCAGCACCAAATCTGAGATATGTAAGAAACACAAGAAAAACTCATAGAACTGACTACTCTGGGTATTCTTGAGCCCTGCAGTACCTAGCTGGTCAGCCTTCTCTCTAACTTTCAAATTCTTCTTGTGTTTGTTTTATATATAATGGTTAATTTAAGATGAGTAAACAAATAACTTGTTTACTCTTTTATCTTTTTTATAATTCTTAGTGAGACGAGTGTGGAAAAGTTCTCCATTTTTTCTGAAATGGAAGTTTTATATTAATTTCTCATATGGTTGGGATCTGTGCCTCCACCCAAATTTCATGTCGAAATATAATCACCAGTATTGGAGGTAGGGCCTGGTGAGAGGTGATTGGATCATGGGGGCAATTTCTCATGAATGGTTTAGCAAATCCCCTTGGTGTTCTTCTTGAGACAATGAGTTCTCATAAGATCTGCTTGTTTAAAAGTGTGTGGCACCTCCTCCCTCTCTCTCTCTTTTGTTTCTGCCCCTGCCGTGTAAGACACCTGTTCTCCTTTTGCCTTCTGCCATGATTGAAAGCTTCCTGAACTGCCTCCCCAGAGGCAGAAGCAGTCACCGTTCCTGTACAACCTGCAGAGCTGTGAGCCACTTAAACCTCTTTTCTTCATAAGTTACCCAGTCTCAGTTATTTCTAGCATTGTGAGAATGAACTAATACACTTTGTAAAACGACTTTTTTAAAGCTTATTTATTTATGTAGTTTTTAAACTTTTAGGTTCAGGGGAACATGTGAACCTAAAAGTTTAAAAACTACATAAATAAATAAGCTTTTAAAAAAGCTTACATAGGTAAACTCATGTCACAGGAACTTGTTGTACGGATTAATCACCCACATATTAAGCCCAGTACCCAATAGTTATCATTTATACTCCTCTCCCTCCTCCCACCCTCCAACCTCAAGTAGACCTCAGTGTCTGTTGTTTCCTTCTTTGTGCTCATAAGTTTTCATCATTTAGCTCGCACTTTTAAGTGAAAACATATGGTATTTGGTTTTCTGTTCTTGCTTTAGTTTGCTAAGGATAACAGCCTCCAGCTCCATCCATGTTTCTGCAAAAGACATGATCTCATTCTTTTTTATGACTGCATAGTATTCCATGGTGTATATGTACCACATTTTATGGCTGCATAGTATCCCATGGAGCATATGTACCATATTTTCTTTATCAGATTGATCATTGATGGGCATTCAGGTTGATTCCATGTCTTTGCTATTGTGAATAGTGCTGCAGTGAACATGTGTGCATGTGTCTTTATGGTAGAATGATTTACACTCCTCTGAGTATATATTCAGTAATTATATTGCTAGGTTAAATAGTAGTTCTGCTTTTAGCTCTTTGAGGAATCACCATACTGTCTTCCATAATGGTTGAACTAATTTTCACTCCCACCAACAGTGTATAGGTGTTCCCTTTTCTCCACAACCTTGGCATCATCTGTTATTTTTTGGCCTTTTAGTAATAGTCATTCTGACTGGATTGAGATGGTATCTCATTGTGGTTTTGATTTTCATTTCTCTAATAATCAGTGATATGGAGCTTTTTTTCATATGCTTATTGGCTGCATGGATGTCTTCTTTTGAAAAGTGTCTGTTTATGTCATTTGTCCACTTTTTAATGGGGTTGTTTTTCTCTTGTAAATTTATTTAAGTTCCTTATAGATCCTGGATATTAGACCTTTTGTCACATGCAAAGTTTTCAAAAATTTTCTTCCATTCTGTAGGTTGTCTGTTTACTCTGTTGATCATTTCTTTATGCTGTGCAGAAGCTCTTAAGTTGAAATCTCAATTGTCAATTTTTGCTTTTGTTTCAATTGCTTTTGGTGTCTTTGTCATGAAATCTTTGCCCATTCCTACATCCAGGATGCTATTGCCTATGTTGTCTTCCAGGGTTTTTATAGTTGGGTTTTATGTTTAAGTCTTTACTCCATCTTTAGTTTTTTGTATATGGTGTAAAGAAAAGATCCAGTTTCAATCTTCTGCATATGGCTAGCCAGTTATCCCAGCACCACTTACTGAATAGGGAGTCCTTTCCTTATTGCTTGTTTTTATCAGCTTTGTCAAAGGTCAGATGATTATAGGTGTGCAGCCTTATTTCTGGGTTCTCTGTTCTGTTCCGTTGGTTTATGTGCCTGTTTTTGTATCAGTACCATGCTGTTTTGGTTACTCTAGCCCTATAGTATAGTTAGAAGTCAGGTAGTGTGATGCCTCCAGTTTTGTTCTTTTTGCTTAGGATTGCCTTGGCTATTCAGGCTCTTTTTCATTTTGTATGAATTTTAAAATAGTTTTATCTAGTTCCTTGAAGAATGTCATTGTTAATTTGATAGGAATAGCATTGAATCTGTAAATTACTTTCAGCAATATGGCCATTTAAATGATACTGATTCTTCCTATCCGTGAGCATGGGATGTTTTTCTACTTGTTTGTGTCTTCTCTGATTTCTTTATTTGAGTTTTGTAATTCTCATCGTAGAGCTCTTTCACCTCTCTGGTTGGCTGTATTCCTAGGTATTTTGTTCTTTTTGTGGCAGTTGTGAATGGGATTGCCTTTCTGATTTGACTCTCGGCTTAGCTGTTGTTGGAGTATAGGAATGCTAGTGATTTTTGTACATTGATTTGTATCCTGAAACTTTGCTGAAGTTGTTTACCAGCTAAAGGAGCTTTGGGCCAAAACTATGGCGTTTTCTAGATATATAATCATGTCAACTGCAAACAGGGACAGTTTAGCTTTCTCTCTTTTTATTTGAATGCCCTTTATTTCTTTCTCTTGCCTAATTGCTTCAGCTAGGACTTTCAATACTGTGTTGAATAAACTGTGTTGAATAGAAGTGGTGAGAAAGGGCATCCTTGTCTTGTGCCGATTTTCAAAGGGAATACCTAGTTTGTTGAGAGTTTTTTTTTTCTTTTTACATAAAGTGGTGTTGAATTTTATTGAAAGCTTTTTCTGTGTCTATTCAGGTAATCATGCAGTTTTTGTCTTTAGTTCTGTTTATGTGAAGAATCACATTTGTTAATTTGCGTATGTTGTACCAACCTTGCTACCTGGGGATGAAGAATACTTGATTGAGGTGGATTAGCTTTTTGATATGCTGCTGTATTCAGTTTTCCAAATATTTTGTAGTTTTTGCATCACTGTTAATCAAGGATATTAGCCTGAAGTTTTTTTGTTGTTGTGGCTCTGCCAGGTTTTGGTATCAGGATGATGCTGGCCTCATAGAATGAGTTTGGGAGGAGTCCTTCCTCCTCAGTTTTTTGGAATAGTTTCTATAGGAATGGTACCAGCTCTTCTTTGTACATCTGGTAGAATTCAGCTGTGAATCCATCAGGTCCTGGCCTTTTTTTAGTTGGGAGCCTAATTTATTACTGATTCAATTTTGGAGCTCATTATTGGTATATTCAGGGAATCAATTTCTTTCTGGTTCAGTCTTGGGAGGGTGTGTGTGTCCAGGAATTTATCCATCTCTTTTAGGTTTTCTAGTTTGTGTGCATAGAGGTTTCTGTAGTAGTTTCTATTGGTTATCTTTACTTCTTTGGAGTCAGTGGTAATGATGAGTCCCTTCATCATTTCTAATTGTGTGTATTTGGATTTTCTCTCTATTAGCCTAGCTAGTAGCTTATCTATCTTGTTAATTAAAAAAAAAAAAAATCCATTTCTGGATTTGTTTATCTTTTGAATGGTTTTTCTTCTCTCTGTCTCCTTCATTTCAGCTCTGATTTTGGTTATGTTTTGTCTTCTGCTATCTTTGCAGTTGATTTGTTGTTACTTCTCTAATTCTTTCCGTTGTGATGTTAGATTGTTAATTTGAGATCTTTCTGACTTTTTGATGTGGGCATTTAGTGCTATGAATTTCCCTCTTAACACTGCCTTAGCTGTGTCCCAGATATTCTGGTATGTTGTATCTTTGGTTTCATTAGTTTCAAGTAACTTCTTGATTTCTGCCTTTATTTCATGATTTATCTAAAAGTCATTCAGTAGTATGTCATTTAATTTCCATGTAATTGCATTCTTTTGAGCAAGTTTCTTAGTCTTGACTTCTGTTTTTATTGCACTGTGGTTCGAGAGTGTGTTTAGTGTGGTTTTGGTTCTTTTGCATTTGCTGAGGACAGTTTAATGTTCAATTATGTGATCAATTTTAGAGTATGTGCCATGTGGCAAGGAGAAGAATGTATATTCTGTTGTTTTGGGGTAGAAAGTTCTGTAGAGATCTATCAGATCCATTTGGTTCACTGTTGATTTTGAGTCCTGAATATCTTTGTTAATTTTCTGCCTCAGTGATGTGTCTAATACTGTCAATGGAGGGTTGAAGTCTTCCACTAGTAATGTGGGTGAGTCTTTGTCTCTTTTTAAGTCTCTAAGAACCTGCTTTAATCTTTAATTAGGATTGCAACCCCTGCTTTTTCCTGTTTTCCATTTGCTTGGTAGTTTTCCCTTCATTTCTTTATTTTGAGCCTAAGGGTATCATTACTTGTGACATGGGTCTCTTGAAGGCAGCATACCATTGAGTCTTGTTTTTTCATCTGGCTTGTCACTCTCTGTGACTTTTAAGTGGGACATTTAGCACATTTACATTCAGGGTTAGTATTAATATGTGTGGATTTGATCCTGTCATTGTATTATTAGCTGGTTATTATGTTGACTTGTTTGTGTGGTTAATTTATAGTGACACTGGTTTGTGTATTTTTGTATTAGCTTGTAGCAGTCTTTCATTTCTGTATTTATGCTCCTTTATAAATGCTTATTTAAAAAGACATCACTTGCAATTGTAATGAAACACCCCAGAAATAAATACAAACAACTGAATTTATTTGCTTTTTTAAAAAATAACTGATTCTCTATATGTAGCCCAAATTAGTTCTGCTATTGCTCAACTTCAATGGTGATTTCATACCTTTCAGTGTAAAAGCATTATCAATAATTATTCAGTCATTTCTCCTAATAGCATTTACTGTGTTAATAGTTTCACCTCTCTATGAAGAAACAGTAAATAGTCATACACACACTCAAACACATACATACCCACATGCAGTTATATTTGAGTACTTTTGTTTCTGGGAGAATTGCTGGGGAAAATGCTGTATATTTTAATTTTAATAGATACGTTTAGATTGCTTTCCAGAAAGGCTGTAATAGAATAATTCACCTTTCCTCCACCAATTTATTTATTTATTTATTTATTTATTTATTTATTTATTTTTATTTTTATTTTTTTTTGAGACGGAGTCTCGCTCTGTCGCCC
The DNA here is from genome assembly GCF_043159975.1 of Macaca nemestrina. Taxonomy (NCBI): domain Eukaryota; kingdom Metazoa; phylum Chordata; class Mammalia; order Primates; family Cercopithecidae; genus Macaca; species Macaca nemestrina. Next base: position 122,037,962 of record NC_092133.1, read on the forward strand.
AGGCTGGAGTGCACTGGCGCGATCTCAGCTCACTGCAAGCTCCGCCTCCCGGGTTCACGCCATTCTCCTGCCTCAGCCTCCCGAGTAGCTGGGACTACAGGCGCCCACAACCGCGCCCGGCTAATTTTTTGTATTTTTAGTAGAGACGGGGTTTCACCGTGGTCTCGATCTCCTGACCTTGTGATCCGCCCGCCTCGGCCTCCCAAAGTGCTGGGATTACAGGCGTGAGCCACCGCGCCCGGCCCTCCACCAATTTAAAAGTAGCCTTTTCCCTGCCAACAGCACATCTGAATTAGATTTTAAATTTGTACCCATATGATTGGTATAAAATTATATCTTGGTATTACTTAATTTGTATTTCTTTAACCTTTAGAGTGTATGAGCCTGTTTTCTTATTTCTTGGCCATGTGGATTTGCTCAATTGTGGATTGCCCATTTATGACCTTTGCCTATATTTTTCTATTGGATTGCTTATCCCCTTGTCCATTTATAAAATCTCTTTATAGCAATCTTCTGTTTATACTCTGAATTGGATACATCCTTTTCAAATCTATTATTTGTCTCTTGATTTGTTTACTCTTTTATCTTTTTTGTAATAGCATCTGGGTTTTCATTCTTAATTAAGACGTCTCCTTCCTTTAAATAGTATATGTAGTTTTTAAGATTTCTTTTTGCAAAATTTTTATTGTTTTGGCTTTTAAAGTCAACTCTCTTATCTGTCTGGAATTTATTTGTGTATACAGTGTAAGAGTATGTCCAATTTTCTTTTAAATGGATATTCAGTTGTGTAAGCATTACTAATTAAATTGTTTTCCCACTAAATTGAAATACAGACAATCCTAGACTTACAATGATTTGACTTACAATTTTTTGACTTTATGATAGTGCAAAAACAATACTGTCCTTTGAATTTTGAATCTTTTACTGGACTGGCAATATGCGGTAGGATACTCCCTCATAATGCTGTGTAACAGCAGCAGACTGCAGTGTCCACTTAGCCATATGATCATGAGGGTTAAAACTGATCCCCTACGGTGTACTGTGTCACTGTGTTATTTTGCCCAACTGTAAGGTAATGTAAATGTTCTGAGTACACTTAAGGTAGGCTAGACTAAGCCATGATGTTAGTTTTATTAAATGCATTTTCAAATTAAGGATGTTTTCAATATATGGTAAGTTTATCAGGATGTAATCCCATAATAAGTCAACAAGCATTGGTATTTACAGATTCTCTATTCTCTTGTAGGAATTCATCTATTCCTATGCCAGTATATATTGATTTTGTTACATTGGCAGTTTAGTACATGCATATACACACATACACACAGGGTGGTGAAAATACTCTTATAAGGCTGTTTGAGTTTGACTATAGTAATTAAGAATAGAGTTGCTTCTCAGTGTCAAGTCTCCAATTAAAATGGTGTGTGTGTGTGTGTGTGTGTGTGTGTGTGTGTGTGTGTGTGTCAGAATCTCACTCTGTCACCCAGGCTGGAATGCAGTGGTGTGATCTCGGCTAACCCCACCCACCACCTCCTGGGCTCAAGTGATTCTCATGCCTCAGCTTCCCAAGTAGTTGGAATTACATGCATGTGCCACCACACCCAGCTAATTTTGCATTTTTAGTAGAAGAAGCGTTTTGCCATTTTGCCCAGGCTGGTCTCAAAATCCTGGCCTCCAGTGATGCATCTGCCTTGGCCTCCCAAAGTGCTGGGATTACAGTTGTGAGTTACTGCTCCCAGGCCCAAAATGGGATTTAATAAGGAGCCCAATGGATTGCCATCTGTTCATAACTACTGTTGCCACATCATATTTCACCTTTGTAAAATATTGAAAAATAAATGTATACCATTTAGTGAGAGCCAGTTTTTTTTTATAGATGAGACAGTTGATGCTGTTCTAAGTGTTAAGTTATTTGCCCAGTATTATTTAACTATTGCATGGTAAAGTTAGGATTACAACATTAAATTGAAGCTCTTTTTATTGTGCCAAAATGAAATATTTTGTGAAAAGTACTTTGAAAACAAAGGTGTTTGTATCAGTGCAAATTGATATGATGGCTATCTCATGATCGTCTCCACAATAGTAGCAGCTCTGAGTTTTGTTTAGAAACAGTGCAATGGTTTATGTACAATAATACTTATAGCTAATTATTTATAACAGAACAATTATATTTTGATATTTTCTTTCAGGATATGGACTATGAATAAAATGTTAGAAATTAATTTTATTCTTTAAAAATCTCAATAATTGGTTCTTTTAAACATTTTTTAGAACAGAAGAAAGTTAAAAAACCCAAACCTGAATTTCCTGTATACACACCTTTAGAAAGTACATATATTCAGTCTTATGATCATGGAACTTCCATAGAAGAAATTGAGGAACAAATGGATGATTGGTTGGAAAACAGGAACCGAACACAGAAAAAACAGGTAAATAAACTTTATAAAACTTGTTTTGAGTAAAACATTTATAGAAAAGCACATAAAATATAGGGTTAAAATACAGGATTAGCTCACAATATAGTGCTTTGTTTTATTGCACTTCACAAATACGGTTGTTTTGTTTTGTTTTTGAGATGGAGTCTCGCTCTGTCACCCAGGCTGGAGTGCAGTGGTGCAATCTCAGCTCACTGCAAGCTCCGCCTCCCGGGTTCATGCTATTCTCCTGCCTCAACCTCCCAAGTAGCTGGGGCTACAGGCGCCCACCACCACGCCCAGCTAATTTTTTGTGTTTTTAGTAGAGATGAGGTTTCACTGTGTTAGCCAGGATGGTCTCGATCTCCTGACCTCATGATCTGCCCACCTTGGCCTCCCAAAGTGCTGGGATTACAGGCGTGAGCCACTGTGCCCGGCGGGGTTTTTTTTTTGTTTTTTGTTTTTTAACAAATTGAGGGTTTGTGGCAGCTATGAGTTGAGCAAGTTTACAGGCACCATTTTTCCAAAAGCATCTCCTTTGTGTCTCTATATAACATTTTGGTAATTCTTGTGGTATTTCAAACTTTTCATTATTTTAACATCTGGTATGGTGATCTCTGATAAGCGACCTCTGACGTTTCTATTATAATTATTTGGGGTACCGTGAAGTGCACCCGTACAAGACAGCAAACTTAATTGGTAAATATTATGTATATTCTGCCTGCTCCACTAATCAATCATTCTCTAGTCTCTTTCTGTCTCCTCTGGTCTCCCTACTCCCTAAGACACAGCAGTATTGAAATTAGGTCAATTAATAACCCTACCGTGGCTTCCAGGTGTTCAAGTGAAAGGCAGAGTTGCATGTGTGTCACTTTACATAAAAATGGTTAAACTTGGTGAGGAAGGCATGGTTGAAAGCCAAGACAGGCCAAAAGCTAGGCTTCTTGCACCAAACAGTTAGCTAAGTTGCGCATGCAAAGGGCACATTCTTGAAGGAAATTAAAAGTGCTATTCCAGTGAATACATCAAAGATAAGCAAGCAAAACAACCTTATTGCTGATATGGAGAAAGTTTGAGTGGTCTGGATAGAAGATCAAATCAGCCACAACATTCCCTTGAGCCAAAGCCTAATCCAGAGCAATGCCCTATCTCTCTTCATTCTAAGAAGGCCAAGATAAGTGAGGAAGCTGCAGAAGAAAAGTTGGAAGCTAGCAGAGGTTAGTTCATTAGGCTTAAGGAAAGCAGCTGTCTCCATAACATAAAAGTGCAGTGTGCAGCAGCAAGTGCTGATGGAGAAGCTGCAGCAAGATATCCAGAGGATCTAGCCAAGATCATTGATGAAGGTGGCTACACCAGCCAACAGATTTTTCAACGTAATGAAACAGCTTTCTACTGGAAAAAGATGCCATCTGGGACTTTCATGGCTAGAGAGGGGAAGAAGTTGATGCCTGGCTTCAAAGCTTCAAAAGACAGGCTGACTTTCTTGTTAGGGACTAATGCAACTGGTAACTTTTAAGTTGAAGCCAGTGCTCATTTATCATTCTGAAAATCCTAGGGTACTTAAGAATTGTGCTAAATCCATTCTATCTGTGCTCTATACATGGAACAATAAAGCCTGGACGACAGCACATCTGTTTACGGCATGGTTTACTGAAGCCCGCTGTTGAGACCTATTGCTAAAAAAAAATATTTTTTTCAAAATATTACTGCTGATCGACAGTGTACCTAGTCACCCAAGAACACTAAGGGAGATATGCAAGGAGATGAGCATTATCTATATGCCCACTACCACAACAGCCATTCTGCAGCCTATGAATCAAGGAGCCCTTCCAATTTCAGTTTTATTATTTAAGACATATATTTGATGAGGCTGTAGTTGCCATAGAGAGTGATTCCTCTGATGGATCTGGGCAAAGTAAATTGAAAACTTTCTGGGAAGGATTTACCATTCTAAATGCCATTATAAATCATGCAATTCATGATTGATGGGAGGAGGTCAAAATATCAACATTAACAGGAGATTAGAAGAAGTTTATTCTAATCCTTGTGGATGACTTTGACGGGTTCAAGATTTCATTGGAGGAAATAACTGCAGATACAGTGTCAATAGCAAGAGAGCTAGAATTAGAAGTGGAGCCTGAAGATGTGACTGAATTGCTGCAATCTCATGGTCAAACTTGAAGAGATAAGGAGTTGTTTCTTATGGTGAACAAAAAAAGTGTTCTTGAGATGGAATCTCTTCCTGGTGAAGATGCTGTGAAAGTTGTTGAAATGACAACAAAGGATTGAGAATATTCTATAAGCTTCACTGATAAAGGAACTAGCAGGGTTGGAGAGGGTAAAATGCTATCAAGCAGCATCACATGCCTCAGAGAAATCTTTTGTGAAAGGAAGAGTTAATGCATCAAACTTCATTATTGTCTTATTTTAGGAAATTGTCATAGACACCCCGACCTTTACCAGCCACCACCCCAGTGAGTCAGCAGCCACTAACATGGAGGCAAGACCCTCTACCAACAGAAAGATTATGATTTATTGAAAGACTCAGATGGTTGTTAATACTTTTTAACAATAAAATATTTTTTAAATTAAGTATGTACATTGTTTTTTGGACATAATGCTATCACACACTTAAACTAAGCTATAATGTAAACATAGCTTTAAAAATTTTTTTAATTTTTTTTTTGAGACAGTCTCTCTGTGTCATCCAGGCTAGAGTGCAAGTGGCATGATCTTGGCTCACTGCAGCCTCTGCCTCCTGGGTTCAAGAGATTCTTATGTCTCAGCCTCCTGAGAAGCTGAGATTATAGGCAAGTGCAATCACGCCCTGCTGATTTTTGTAATTTCGGTAGAGATGGGGTTTCACCGTGTTGGCCAAGCTGGTCTCAAACTCCTGGCCTCAAGTGATCCGCCCACCTCGGCCTCCTAAAGTGCTGGGATTATAGGTGTGAGCTACTGCGCCTGACTTGTAAACATAACATTTATAAGTACTGGGAAACCAAAAAATTTATGTGGCTCATTTTTTTTTTTTTTTTTTTTTTTTTTGAGACGGAGTCTCACTCTGTCGCCCGGGCTGGAGTACAGTGGCCGGATCTTAGCTCACTGCAAGCTCCGCCTCCCGGGTTTACGTCATTCTCCTGCCTCAGCCTCCCGAGTAGCTGGGACTACAGGCGCCCGCCGCCTCGCCCGGCTCGTTTTTTGTATTTTTTTAGTAGAGACGGGGTTTCACTGTGTTAGCCAGGATGGTCTCGATCTCCTGGCCTCGTGATCCGCCCGTCTCGGCCTCCCAAAGTGCTGGGATTACAGGCTTGAGCCACCGCACCCGGCCTATTTTTTTACAGTATTAACTTTATTGTGGTAGCCTGGACCTGAACTTGGAATATCTCTGAGGTATGCGTGTATAGAGATGCAGCTCAGCGAACTATCACAGGTGACGCAAGTTAACCATTGCGTAGATCAATGACTAGAATCCAGAAACCATGCTTTCTGCCACTCACTATTTCTTTTCTTCCACGAAGATGATGACGTTCCTGACTTCAGAGTAGTTTTCCCTGCTTGTTAGTTTATAAATAGCATCATTTCATATGTAGTCCTTTGTGTATGATTTCCTCTATTCAATGTATTTGTGAGATTTATTCATCAGTATATTTGTGAGATTTATTAATAATTGCATATAGCAGTAATTTATTTTCATTGCTGTATAATACTTTATAAATATAGCACAATTTATTTTTGTTGGAGAAATGTAGTGTTTTCAGTTTGGGGCTATAATGAATAATTTCTCTGTGAACAGTCTTGTGCATGCCTTTTAGTACGTATATGTGTAAATTTCAATTTTTCGAGTTAGTTGCAGGGTCAAAGCTCAACTTCAGTAAATACAGTTGATCCTTGAAAAACATAGGCTTGAACTGCTTGGGTCCACTTATATATGGATTTTTTTCCAAAAAATATTTTGGAAAATTTTTAGACGATTTTGGGTAATTTTTCAAATCTCAAACCACGTAGCCTAGAAATATTGAAAAAATTAAGAAAAAGTTAGGCATGTCATGCATAAAATATATGTAGATACTAGTGTATTTTATCACTTATTACCATAAGATATATATAAATCTGTCATAAAAAGTTAAAACTTATCAAAACGTACACAAATACTTACCGTACATGGCACCATTTGCAGATGAGGGTAATGTAGACAAATGTAAATATGCAATACTAAATCATAACTGTGTAAAATAAACTGTAGCACACAGTGTACCTACTATACTACTATAATAATTTAAAACACCTCCTGTTGCTGTTGCAGTAGGCTCACGTGTTGCAAGTATTGGCTTAAACCTCCCCATGATGCTAATCATCTCTGTGTGAGCAGTTTGTCTCTCCAGTAAATTGCCTAGCATAGAAAATGTGATCTATCTTAGTTCTTATGTGTTTTTTATCATGTTTAGTAAAATCCTGTAAACCTTGAATAACACCATCGGGCCTATGGAAAGTATCACTAGTGATGCTAGGACTGCTCTCGAGAACCAGAGAAAAGTCATGACATTACAAGAAAAAGTTGAATTGTTTTATAAGTACAGTAGAGTGAGGTCTGCACCTGCTGTTGGCTGCCATTTCAGACAGACAACAACATGAATTTAGGGTATTGATAAATACAGTACATTACTAAAAAGGTGTTTTCCTTAAGATTTTGTGTTCTCTAGTTTATTGTAAGAATGCAGTACATAAGCATGCAAAATATGTGTTAATTTATTGTCTATATTATTATTAAAGGTTCCAGTCAACAGTAGGCTGTTAGTAGTTAAGTTTTTGGGGAGCCAAAAGTTATACTTAGATTTTCAACTGCCCAAGGGTTGGCGCCCCAGCCTCCATATTGTTCAAGGGTCAGCTGTGTTTTCCAAAAGTTTGTGTCAATTTATATTTTAGCAGCAGGATATGAGTATTCCAGTTACTCTATATTTTTGCCAATACTTGGTCAAGTCTTTCATATTTTAACCATTCTGGTAAGTATGTGGTGATACCTAATTTTGGTCTAAGTGGCATATCCTTTAATGAATAAGACGGAACACCTTTTCTTATGGTTATTGGATACTGATATCTTACTCTGTGAAGTGCCTTTCCAAATCTTTCTTTAATTGTGTTGACTTTTTGCTTTTGAGACTGGATTATAAAGAGTTCTTTCTGTATTTCAGAAATAAGCGTTTTGCACATATTTTCTCCCGTTCTGCTTGGTGTTTTTTTGCTCTTAGTGTTGTCATTTGATGACTAGAACTTACTCATTATGTTAATCAGTCTGCCTTTTCCTTATTTGGTTTTTCTGTGTTCGTGTGTGTGTGCGTGTGTGTGTGTGTGTGTGTGTGTGTGTATATATATATATATATATATATAAAATTTTTTTTTTTTTTTTTTTTTTTTTTTTTTGGAGACAGGGTCTCACTGTGTCACCCAGGCTGAAGCACAGTGATGCAGTCATGGCTCACTGCAGCCTCAATTTCCCAGGCTCAAGTGATCCTCACACCTCAACCTCCTGAGTAGCTGGAACCACAAGCATACACCACCACACCCAGCTAATTTTTTAATGTTTTCTAGAGTTTGGGTCTCTCTGTGTTGCCAAGTCTGGTCCAACCCCCTGGGCTCAAGTTATCCTGCCTCAGCCTCCCAAAGTGTTAGGATTACAAGCATGAGCCGCCACGCCTGAATGAACAAATATTTTTCTGTCTCACAACTATAAAGATTTTGAAGCTTTATTATTTGACTTAAACATTTCAATTAAACATCCTGGAATGTTTTGTTTGTTTGGCATTAAGTAATGATCAAGATTAATGTTTTGTTCCAAAAGTTCTCCAAACCCATGGGCCTGCTACAAATTATTTTAAAAACTGCATCCTACAGCTCTACAAAGGTCACTTTAATCATAATCCAAGTGCCCTTAACTGTGTAGGTCTGTTTCCAGATGTTCTGCTTAGTTCCATTTATCTACTTGTTCATGCTTGTGCTACTACCACACAGTCTTAATCACTGTAGCTTCATGATAGGTATCCAGTACAGTAATTTTCCAATTTTGTTTTCCTTCTTCAAGATTGCCATTTTACATTTTCATATAAATGTTTAATGTAGCTTGTTTTCCACAAATTATTCAGCTGAGATATGTAATTGGGATAACAATTATATATGTATCAGTTGTGGAGAAATTGACATTCAAATTGTATTAACTCTAAAACCCATAAATAGATCCATTAGTTTAGATCTTTTGAAGTTTTTTCAGGCTGGGCACAGTGGCTCACGCCTGTAATCTTAGCACTCTGGGAGGCTGAGGCGGGCAGGTCACTTGGAGTTAAGAGTTCCAGACCAGCCTGGGCAACATGGTGAAACCCCATCTCCACCAGAAAATACAAAAATTAGCCAGGTGTGGTGACATGCACCTGTAATCCCAGCTACTCAGGAGCCTGAGGTAGGAGAATCTCTTGAACCCAGGAAGTGGAGATTGCAGTGAGCAGAGATCATGCTGCTGCACTCCAGTGTGGGCGACAGAGCAAGACTCTGTCTCAAAATAAATAAATAAATAAATAAAATTTTTTCAATAATGCGTTGCAGCTTTTTGTACATATGAGATATTTTTTATTAGATTTATTTTGTGTTTTTAAATGATTATTGTAAGTGGCATTGTGTCTCAAATTTCACTTTCTAATTATATTTAGTATATAGAACTAAAACTGATTTTTGTCCAACAATCTTGTACCTAATAACCTTGCTAAATTTTATTTATTTATTTTTTTGACACAGAGTCTCACTCTGTCACCCAGGCTGAAGTGCAGCGGCACGATCTCACCTCGCTGCAACCTCCGCCTCCCAAGTTCAAGTGATTCTCCTGCCTCAGCCGCTTGAGTAGCTGGGATTACAGGTGCCTGCCACTACACCCAGCTAATTTTTGTATTTGTAGTAGAGATGGGGTTTCGCCATGTAGGCCAGACTGGTCTGAACTTATGACCTCAAGTGATCCGCCTGCCTCAGCCTCCCAAAGTTTTGGGATTACAGGCGTGAGCCACAGCACCTGGCTTATTTTTTAATTCTAATGGTTTCTCTGTATATTATACATTTTTTCTTATTCGTATTGATTAGAATCTCCAATACAATATAGAAGTGGTGATAACAAGTATCCTTGTTTTATTCCCAATCTCAAAGAAAGCTTTCATCACTGAAAATCTTTATTTCATCATTGAAATTGTTTATTTAACTTGTGGCTGGTTGTGATGGCTCACGCCTGTAATCCTAACACTTTGGGAGGCCGAGGTGGGAGGATTGTTTGAGGTCAGGACTTCAAAACCAGCCAGGGCAACCTAGCAAGACCCCATCTCTACAAAATAAATGAATTAGCCAGGCTTGGTGGTGTACAACTGTGGTTTCAGCAAGTTGGGAGGCTGGGGCATGAGGATTCGTTGAGTCCAGGAGTTTGAGGCTACAGTGAGCTCTGATCACACCACTGTACTCCATTGTCTCAAAAAAAAAAAAAACTTTTATCGCTGGGCGTGGTGGCTCAAGCCTATAATCCCAGCACTTTGGGAAGCTGAGGTGGGTGGATCACCTGAGGTCAGGAGTTCAAAACCAGCCTGGCCAACATAGTGAAAGCCCGTCTCTACTACAAATACAAAAATTAGCCGTCTGTGGTGGTACGTGCCTGTAATCCCAGCTACTCGGGAGCCTGAGGCAAAAGAATCACTTGAACCTGGGAGGCAGAGGTTGTAGTGAGCCAAGATCACACCACTGCACTTGAGCCTGGGTGACAGAGCAAGACTCCCTCACACACACAAAAAATAAAACAAAAACAAAACAAAAACATTTGTATCTTGTTACTATTAAATATGATGTATGCTATAGGCTTTTTATAACATTCTTGTTGAAATGTACTTGACAGAACATAAAATTCGCCATTTGAAAATGCACAGACACTTAAGTGGTTTTTAGTTTATTTAGGTTGTGCAACCATTACCACTGTCTGATGCTAGAACATTTTCATCGCATCAGAAAATAAAACCATATTATTAGCAGTTAGCAATTCTCTGATCTCCCCTCTTCTGGCAACCACTAACCAACTTTCTATCTCTGGATTTGTCTATTCTGGACACTTTATATAATTGGAATTATACAATATGTAGCCTTTTATGTTTTGCTCCTTTAATTTGGCATAATGTTCTCACGGCTTATTCCTATCATAGCGTATAACAATACTTTGTACCTCATCTCTCTCTCTCTCTCTCTTTTTTTTTTTTTAACAGACAAGGTCTTACTGTGTTTGCTTTGTTGCCCAGGCTGCCGGGTCGCAGTGGCATAATCATGATCATAGCTCACTGCAACTTAAATCTCCTGGATGCAAACAGTCCTCTTGCCTCAGCCTCTCGAGTAGCTAGGACCACACGTGTGTGCCACCAAGCCTGGCTAATTTATTTTTTTGTATGGATGGGGTCTCACTATGTTTCCCAGGCTGGGCTTGGACTCCTGGCCTCAAGTGATCCTCCCTCTTCAGCCTCCCAATTTGCTGGGATTGCAAGAGTGAGCTGCTGTGCCTGGCCTTCATTTTTTTTTGTGACTGAATAATAATGTGTGAATATGTCACATACTATTTATTTGTTACTCAGCTAATGGACATTTAATTAGATTCTGGGTCTTTTGGCTATGTTACAGCTGCTATGAACATTCTAATACAAGTCCGTGTGAACATAGTTTTGTGGTTTCTCTAGGGATTACAATTAACATCTTAATTTAGAGCAGTCTACTTAGAATTAATGCAAACTTTAAAAAGCACAAAAACTTTGCCCCTGTTCCACTTCCCTTTATGCCTGTTCTTATTATTTATTATTGCCACAGATTAAATCTTTATATATTATGTTCTCATCAACCTAGATTTGTAGTTATTGCTTTATGCAGTTGTCTTTTGAATTAGATTTTTAAAAAGAAAAGGAATTACAAGCCAAAAATGTCTTTATAGTGTCTTTTCCGCTTACCTATGTTTATACCTTTCTCGGCATTTATTTTTCCATAGGGAGTTGAGTTACTGTCCAGTGTTATTTTATTTCATCCCTAAGGACGCCCTTCTGCATTTGTTGTAGGGCAGGAGTGCTAGCAGTGAACTCTCTCACTTTTTATTTTACTGAGAATATCTAGATTTATGCTTCATTTTGAAGGATAGTTTTTTTCCAGATATATTAATTCTTGGTAGAATTTTTTTTCACCACTTTTGATTACATAATGCTATTACCTGCTGGCCTTCATCGTTTCAGATTAGAAATCAGCTGTTAATCTTATTGAAGATTCCTCGTAATCATGAGTTACTTCTTTGGGGCTTTCAGTATTGTTCTCTCTTTAGCTTTGATGGTTTGATTATGATGTTCCTTAATATGAGTCTGTAGCAGGAAGAGCTGCAGACAAGAACACCTCAGACACCGAGTTGTAGAAGGAAAGGGCTTTATTCAGCTGGGAGCATCGGCGGGCTCACGTCTCCAAAAACCGAACTACATGAGTGAGCAATTCCTGTCCCTTTTAAGGGCTTACAACTCTAAGGGGGTCTGCATGAGAGGGTCATGATCGATTGAGCAAGCAGAGGGTATGTGACTGGGGGCTGCATGCACTGGTAATTAGAAGAGAGCAGAATAGGACAGGGATTTTCACAGTGCTTTTCCATACAGTGTCTGTAATCTATAGATAACATAACCGATTAGGTCAAGAATTGATCTTTAACTACCAGGCCCAGGGCACAGCGCCAGGCTGTCTGCCTGTGGATTTCATTTCTACCTTTTAGATTTTACTTCTTCTTTCTTTGGAGGCAGAAACTGGGCATAAGACAATATGAAGGGTGGTTTCCTCCCTTTGGTCCATTTGAATTTATCCTGATTGGAGTTCATTGAGCTTCAAATTTTGGAAAGTTTAGACCATTATTTCTCGAAATATTTCTTTATTTTTTATTTATTTTTATTTTTTTTTGAGACGGAGTCTCACTCTGTCGCCTAGGCTGGAGTGCAGTGGTGTGATCTCAGCTCACTGCAAGTTCCGCCTCCTGGGTTCACACCATTCTCCTGCCTCAGCCTCCCGAGTAGCTGGGACTGCAGGTGCCCACCACCACACCCAACTGCTTTCTTTGTATTTTTAGTAGAGACGGAGTTTCACCGTGGTCTCGATCTCCTGACCTCGGGATCCACCTGCCTCGGCCTCCCAAAGTGCTGGGATTACAGGCGAGAGCCACTGCGCCTAGCTGAAATATTTCTTACCCGCTCTCTCCTCTTTCTCCCACTACTCCCCACCACCTTCTGGCACTCCCATTGTTCATATATTGATATGTTTAATGATGTTTCTGAAGATTTATTCATTTTTCCTTTATTCCTTTTTTTTTCTGTTCCAGATTATTTCAATGCACATATCCTCAAGTTTGCTGATTCTTTCATTTCCTGCTCGTACCTGCTGTTGAGCCCCTCTAGAGAATTTTTTATCTCAGTTATTACACTTTTCAACTCCAGAATTTCTATTTTGCCTTTTAAAAAACTTAATCTGTTGATATTCTGAATTTGGTATGCCATTGTTCCCATGCTTTCATTTAATTCTTTAAACATGGCTTCCTTTAGCTCATTGAACATATTTAAAATATATGATTGGCCTGACACAGTGGCTCACGCCTGTAATCACAGCACTTTGGGAGGCCAGCGCAGGCGGATCACCTGAGGTCAGGAGTTTGAGACCAGCCTGGCTGACATAACCCTGTCTCTACTAAAAACACACAGAAAATTAGCCGAGCATGGTGGTGGGCACCTGTAATCCCAGCTACTTGAGAGCTTGAGGCAGGAGAATAACTTGAACCCAGGAAGTGGAGGTTGCAGTGAGCTGAGGTCACACCACTGCACTCCACCCTGGGCAACAGAGTGAGACTCCGTCTCAAAAAAAAAAAAAAGATGATTTAACATTTTGTCTAGAAAGTTAATTGTCTGGTCTTCCTCAGGCACAGTTTCTATTTTTTTCCTTTATGTCTGCCATACTGTCTCATTTCTTTAGTCTGTAAGTTTTCGTTGTTGAAAATTGGACATTTTGGCTGGGCATGGTGACTCACATCTGTAATCCCAGCACTTTGGGAAGCTGAGGCAGGAGGATCACTTGAGGCCAGGAGCTTGAGACCAGCTTGTCCAACATGGTGAAACCCTATCTCTACTAAAAATACAAAATTAGCTGGGTGTGGTGGTGCACAGCTCCTCAGGAGGCTTAACCACAAGAAGTGTCTGAACCCGGGAGGCGGAGGTTGCGGTGAGAAGAGATCACGCCACTGCACTCCAGCCTGGGTGACAGGGTGAGACTCTGTCTCAAAAATAATAATAATAATAATAATGAAAATTGGACATTTTAAATGTTATAAATTAGCAATTATGGAAATCAGATATCTACTTTTTAAAGGACTTGTGGTGTTGGGCTTATTGTAGTTGTTTGTTTTTTAGTGAGTTTTCTGAACTAATTCTATGAAGTCTCTATTTTTTGTTATGTGTAGCCACTGAAGTCTGTTACATTAGCTGGGTAATCAGCTAATAATTGGGAAGAGATTTTCATAAATGCCTGGAAGCAAAAATTCTTTCCGTCTTTGCTTTGGGTTCTGTATTGGTTTACAATTCTGCCTTAACACTTTGTTTTGTTTTGTTTTTTGCTTCCACATAGCCTTAATGTCAGCAGCAGGTGAGAGTTTAGCTCCTTCTCAGATCTTTCCTGAGTATGTGTGCAGCCTTGAACATGCACACGGCCTTCTAGGTTCCCAGGAATGTCAACATTTCATGCCTCAGCCTTTCCTCTCAAACTTTTTGGTTTACCTGTTGTTTGCCCCAACTGTTTTAATAGCTTCATGCAACATACAAAGACAATATTCTGTAAATTTTTTTAACAAATGCCCCCAGGGAAGCAGCTTTAGCATAAGGCTAGTTTTAAGTTAGGGAAAATAAAGACAAGCCTTTTAAACCTGTCTTCCAGGGAGGTACCAAACAGGACAGAACAAATAATTTCCATTCTTTGCAAGTTAGTTCATTCTGCATCTTCTAGTACTAGTAATACGGGTTGTGATGTTCACAGGTTGTGATCACCCAGGAACAGTGGGTTGGACTAGAGTAAATTAATGTGCCATAAAGTTACTGTTCTGATCAAAAATCAGATGTCTGTCTTTCTGTCTGTCTTTTGTTCTTTCTTTTCTCTCTTTCTTTCTCTTTTTTGATATGAGGTCTTGCTCTGTTGCCAAGGCTGGAGTGCTGTGGCGCCACTATAGCTCACTGCAGCCTTGAACTCCCAGGCTCAAGCAATCCTCCCACCTCAGCCTCCGAAGTAGCTGGGACTACAGGCATGTGACACCAGGCCTGGCTCATTTTATAATTTTTTTCTAGAGATGGGGTCTCCCTACATTACCTAGGCTGGTCTCCAACTGTTGGGCTCAAGCGGTCCTCCCATCTCAGCCTCCCAAAGTGTTGGGATTACAGGCATGAGCCACTATACCAGGCTCTAGCTGGTTTTCTTAAATATACCTTACTCATGGTGCTGCAAGCCTTTTGTTAATTTCCGGAGTTCAGAAAAAGTCGATTATATAGTTTTGGCTTTTTTTTGTTGTTGTTGCTTTTGTGGAGAGGTGGAATTGGGAGTTTCTTACTCTTCTGATTTTGTCCACATCAGTATGGGGTTTTTTTGTTTTGTTTTGTTTTTGAGGCAGAGTCTCGCTCTGTCCCCCAGGCTGGAGTGCAGTGGTTTGATCTCGGCTCACTGCAAGCTCTGCCTCCCGGGTTGAATGGGTTCATGCCATTCTCCTGCCTCAGCCTCCTGAGTAACTGGGACTACAGGCACCCGCTGCCAAGCCCAGCTAATTTTCTGTATTTTTAGTAGAGATGGGGTTTCCCCACGTTAGCCAGGATGGTCTCCATCTCCTGACCTCGTGATCCGCTCGCCTCGACCTCCCAAAGTGCTAGGGCTACAGCAGTCTAGATTTTTAAAAAATCAAGTTAAGAAGTTTTCTTTCTAGTTTTGCTAAAAATTTTTTATTTATTGCAAATGAATACTGTTAAGTGTTATCAAATATTTATTTTTGCATCTATTAAGATGATTGTGTGATTTTTCACCTTTATTTTGTGAATGAGATAAAGTATACGGATTGATTTTCTGGTATTAAATCACTTTGTTTTTCTGGAATGAACCCTCTTTGGTCCTATGAAATACTGTTCTTTATTATTTGATTTGATTTGCTATATTTTTAGGATTTTTGCTTTTATGTTTATGAGAGAGATTCACCTGTGATTTTCTTTTCTTATAATATTTTTGTCAGGTGTGGTGTCAGTTACATGCTGGACTTATAAAATATGAATTTTTAATCAAGTTTTTATTTTAAAATAAATAAAATTATAGATTGACGGGAAGTTTCCAAGACAGTACAGAGTTCCTCTGTACCTGTCACCCAGTTTTTCCTAATGGTTACATCTTATGTAACTATAGTGCAATATCAAAACCAGGAAATTGACTTTGGTACATTGGCTGTTTATAGATGTATGCCATTTCATCACCTATAGATTTATTAACCACTTCTCCAACAAGATTTAGAACTATTTCATTGCCACAAAAATGTCACTCATACTTCTCCTTTATAATCACACCTGTTGATGAAAAAAGCCAAGCTCTGTAAAATATTTAAAGAGGTTTATTCTGAGCCAAATGTTAGTAACCATGGCCCATGACACAGCCTCAGGAGGTCCGCAGGTGTGCCCAAGGTAGTTGAGTTACAACTTGGTTTTATACATTTTAGGGAGACAAAAGTTACAGGCAAAGGCATAAATCAATACATATAAGGTATACATTGTTTAGCTCAGAATGTCAGGACATTTCAAAGTAGGGGCTTCCAAGTCAAAGATTTCCTGATTAGGAATTGATTGAAAGCATTAAGCTTTGTCTGGAGAATTGAAGTCAATATAAAGAAATGCTTGAGTTAAGATAAGGGGCCTTGTAGAAGCCAGGGTTCTTGTTATGCAGATGAAGCCTCTAAGTAACAGGCTTCAGAGAGAATAGATGGCAAATGTCTCTTTTTTTTTTTTTTGAGACATGGTCTCATTCTGTCACCTAGGCTGGAGTGGAGTGCAGTGATGTGGGCTACTGTCTCTTATCAGACCTTAAAAGGTGTCATATTCTCCAAAAATATATCTGGAAAAGACCTAGTAAGGGAAGGAGATTCTCTGCAGAATACAAATTTTCCCCACAAGAGATCGCTTTGTAGGGCCACTCCACAATGTATCAAATAAATGTATTTGGGGACAAAATACTTTGATTTCCTTTAAGGACTGTTACCTGTCTTGTGATGCTATACCACAGATTGGAATTTGGTATCCTATTGCTACAAAGAATCTGTTTTGTCAGTCTTATGATCTCTATTTTAATGTTAATTTTTGGTCAGTTGTGCCTAAACTCCAAAGGGAGGAGGGTGTAATGAGGCATATCTAACCTCCCTTCCCATCATCGCCCGACCTAGTTTTTCAGGTTTTCTTTGGGATCACTTGGACCTCAGTGGAGGTCCATAAATTTGGTTTGGGGGGCTTCAGATTTTATTTTTGGTTTACACACCCATTATCCACTCACCCTCCTTAACCTCTGACAACCAATTCTCTAGAGTTTTGTCATTTTGAGGATCTAATGATATTGAGGATCTAATGTCATTTTGAGGATCTAAATGGAATAATATGTGACCTCTTGAGATTGACTTTTATAGTTAGCATAATGCCCTTGAGATTTCATCCAAATGTTTGAGTGTATCAGTAGATTTCTTTTTACTGCTGAATATTCCATTGTATGCCTGTACTACAGTTCATGTAATTATTTCTCCATTTAAGAATATTTTCATTGCTTCCAGGTTGGGTTTTTTTTTTTTCTTTTTCTTTTTTGAGACAGAATCTTGCTCTGTCACCCAGGCTGGAGTGCAGTGGCACGATTTTCTCAGCTCACCGCAACCTCTGCCTCCCGGGTTCAAGCAATTCTCCTGTCTCAGCCTCCTGAGTAGCTGAGACTACAGGCTCACGTTATCATGCCCAGCTCATTTTTCTATTTTTTAATAGAGATGGGTGTTGTGTATAAAGTTTCGGAGCTGCAAAAGGAATAACATTCGAATAGAAAATTTTCTTTTTAACTCTCAGCAAGGCAAGTTACTTCTATAGAAGGGTGCACCCTTACAGATGGAGCAATGGTAGGAAGCGCCCTCTTGGACAATGGAGGGGAAGGGGTTCTTATCCCTGGGCCCTGCTGCTGTGTTGTTCCCCTATTGGCTAGGGTTAGACTGCACAGGCTAAACTAATTCCGATTGGCTAATTTAAAGAGAATGACAGGGCGAGTGCTTTGGGGTGAGTGCTTTGGCAGGAGCCAGGGCAGAGCAGGTGGCAGGTAATCTGAATGAGTTAGGGTGGAGCAGGTGATCAGAATGAGTCAGGGTGGAGTAGGTAATCGAAAAAGGTTGCTTTATGAGGAAGTTAAGTTCAAAAGTAGAAGGCAAAGAATTGAACATACTGACATATTCTTTGCAAAGAAATTTACAACTCATATCTAACACAGGGTTTCGCCATGTTGGTCAGGCTGGTCTCAAACTCCTGGCCTCAAATGGTCTGCCCACCTCGCCCTCCCAAAGTGCTGGGATTGTAAGTGTGAACTACCACGCCCAGCATGTTTCCAGTTTTTACTAATTACAAGTAAAACTGCTGTAAACAAATTTCTTGTTTGAAGAGTTTATTTCTCTTGGGTATTGTGGAGTTACTGGGTCATATGGTAGCTCTATGTTTAACATTCTAAGGAACTGCCAAGCTTTTTCAAAGGGGCTGTACCATTTTACATTTTTACTAACAATATGTGAAAGATTCAGTTTCTTTGCATTCTCACCCATGTTTGGCATCATTATTTTTTATTTTAGCTATTCCAACAGGCATGTAGTGATATCACTTTGTTTTATTTTCCATTTCCCTAATGACTGACCACATTGAATATCTTTCATGGCTTATTTGCCATCTATATATTCTCTTTAAAGAAATCTTTCTTCATGTCTTTTGCCTATTTTCTAATTGGGTTGTTTACTTTTTTGATGTTAAAGTTTGTGAATTCCTTAAATATTCTAGATGTGGGTCATTTATCAGATTTTTGATGTACAAATATTTTCTCCTAGTTATTTGTAACTTGTATTTTTATCTTCTTAACAGGACCTTTGGCAGAACAAGTTTTTAATTATGATAAAGTCCACTTTAGTATTTTTTTCTTCTATAGAATGTGCCTTTAGGTCATACCTAAGATCTTTTGTAACCATGCCATAGGTCCCAAAGAGTTTCTCCTGTGTTTTCTTCTAAAGATTTAGTAAGTTCTTTATCTTACATAAACTATATGATCCACTTTGGCTTATATTTCTCTAAGATATGAGGTTTAGGTTAAGGCTTTGGGGTTTTTTGTTTCTGGTTTGTTTTTGCCTATCAATAATCCAACTGTTTCATCACCATTTGTTTAAAAGACTATCTCTGTTTGTTTTTTGTTTTTATTCCCTGGAAAAGTTGCATAAGATTGAGGTTATTTCTTCCATAAATACTTAGAGGCAATCACTGGTAACGCCATCTGGGCTTTCTTGGAGGGTTGATTTTTAATTGGGTTCTCATTTATTTAATACTTACATGATCATTCAGATTTTATATTTCTTCCTGAGTCAGTTTAGCTTAGGTTGTGTTTTTCCCAGAAAGTTGTCAGTTTGTTTAAATTATGGAACTAATTAGTATAAAGTTGATCACAGTGTCTTCTTATTTTAATTTAATGTTTATAGTAGTACTGTCCAATAGAACTTTCTGTGATATGGAAATGTTCTGTATCTGTGCTGTCTGCTATGGTATTGATACTGTTGGGCTGGGGGAGATCCCTGAATGCCAGTGGGACCTCAACCCCAGCTGGCGTCCACGCCCTTGACACTGTTGCAAGAATGAATTAAGGATAAGTCAGAAAATAGTGAAAATATGGAGATTTATCGCAAAGGGGAAAGTATATACTCAAGAAAGGGGAGTGCGAGCATCCTCAAGAGAGAGTCGCACATAGGATGTGGGGTTTCCGTCTTTATGGGTTTCTTTAACCAAGGGGTAGAATATTCATGAAGATTCCTGGAAAAGGGCAGAGATTTCTTAGAACTCTAGTGTCACCCAGTTTTTTTGGTTTTTTTCTGTTTTTTTGAGACGGAGTTTCACTCTTATTGCCCAGGTTTGAGTGAAGTGGCACGATCTCGGGTCACTGCAGCCTCCACCTCCCGGGTTCAAGTGATTCTCCTGTCTCAGCCTCCTGAATAGCTGGGATTACAGGCGCGTGCCACCATGCCCAGCTAATTTTTTGTATTTTTAGTAGAGACAGGGTTTCACCATGTTGGCCAGGCTGGTCTCAAACTCCTGACCTCAGATGATCCGCCTTCCTTGGCTTCCCAAAGTGCTGGGATTACAGACGTGAGCTGCTGCGCCTGGCCTGTCACCCAGTTTTACACCAAATATGGATGTTCCTGAAACTGTCATGATACTGGTAGCTGTGTGATTTTTGTATGTTAATGAGCATATAATGAGGTTCTAGGTGAAACCTAGGTCAAATCCAGTGCCATGTTGGGACCAGTTGGTCTCAGCCAGCTTGGTCTACTCCTGGGTTTTCAGGGTCTTACCAGTCCGTAGCTGCAGCTATTTCAATAGATTCCTTTTGCTAGTCATGTGAAACTGCTGCCTGAGATTTTCTATACTGTGATCACTTTGTATTATTCCTCTCTCAGCGACCACCTTGTATTATTTGTGTCTCAGTATGCGGCTCTTGAGCACTTTAAATTTGACTAGTATGACTGAGAGACTAGATTTTAAATTGTGTTGCCCTGTAAATACTTTAAATTTTACTTTAAATAGCTTCAACTGACTAACAGCTACCATATTAGCACACACCTATAGGTTGTGTAATGTTGTCCTCCTTTTCATTCCTAATATTGGGTATTTGTATATTCTTATATTCCCTCTCTCTCTCTCTCCTTTTCAGGCCATTAATGTACTAGTCTTTTCAAAGAACCATCTTTTGCCTTTTTTGAGTCTTGTATATTGTATGCTTGTTTTCTTTGTTACTGATTTCAGCTGTTTTATTTTTACTTTCTTTGAGTTTAATTTGCAATTTTTCTCTCTCCTCTAAAGATGGAGAATTACTATACTGATATTTAGTCTTTCTTGTAATATAGGTATTAAAGGCTATAAATGTCCCCCTAGGGTCAGCATTAGCTGAAAAGCCAGTTTTAATAATTTGTGTTCTCATTTCCCATTTACTTAAAAAATAATTCTAGTTCTCCTTGTGATTGTTTTCTTGACCCATTGACTCTTTATGAGTCTGTTTCTTAATTTACAAATACATGAGAATGTTCTAGTTATCTTTCTGTAATTAATTTCCAGCTTAATTGTTTTATAATAGAACACACTCTGATTTCAGTCCTTTGAATTGTGTTGACACTCGCTTTATGGACTACTCTATAGTCAGCTGTTTTAAATATTTGATGTACTCCTGAAAGAATTGTGTATCTGTGGGTTCAGAATTACATATATGTCAATTAATTAAAGTCTGTTAACTATGTTTTTAAATCCTTTTATTATTATTAGTTTGGGGTTGCTTGTTTGACTAGCAATAAACATTTATCCATGTTTATTCGTGTATCAGTGACTTGCCTTTTTTTGTGCTAAGTAATATTCTATTGTATGAGTATATTAAAGTTTTTTAATTCATTCACTATTTGATGGACATTTGAGTTGTTTCTAGTTTTTTAACCATCATTAATAAATCTGCTATGAAGATTCAGGTGCAAGTCAAGTCTTTGTATGGACAGATGCTTTCATTTTTCTTGAGTAAATGCCTTGTGGGATAATGACTAGAACGCATGATAGGTATAGTTTAACTATTTAAGAAGCTGCCAAACTATTTTCTAGAGTAGCTGTTGATTTTTACATTTCCACCAGCAGTGTGTGAGAAGTGCAATTGCTCCACATCCTGGCCTACACTTTTTATCTTCACCCTCTTTAATTTTAGCCATTCTAGTGGATGTGTAGGAGTACCTCATTGTGATTCTGATTTTCAGCTCCCTAATGATTAATAATGCTGAGCATCTTTTCATGTGTTTTCCATTTGAATATCATGGTTTATGAAGTGTCCATTCAACCCTGTCGTCCAGTTTGTCTTATTGCTCAGTTTAAGAGCTCGTTATGTAATTCAGATACAAGTGCTGTGTTCCTGTATGTTTTGCAGATTTGTTCTCCCATCATTTGGCCTGCTTTTTATTTTAGTAAAAGTATCTTTTGAAGAGTAAAGTTTTTAATTCATATGTTCAATTTTTTTTTCTTTTATACTTCTTTTTATATGTCATATTTAGGAAATCTTTGCCAAACTCGAAGTCACTAGGATTTTCTTCTGTTTCTTTCTAGAAGTTTTCTTTTTGTTTGCTTGTTTGTTTTTAGACAGAGTCTCACTCTGTCACCCAGGCTGGAGTGCAGTGGCATGATAACGGCTCACTGCAACCTCTGCCCCCAGGGTTCAAGCAATTCTCCTGCCTCAGCCTCCCAAGTATCTGGGACTACAGGCGCGTGCCCCACGCCCGGCTAATTTTTTGTATGTTTTAGTAGAAACAGGGTTTCCCGGGCCAGGCGCGGTGGCTCAAGCCTGTAGTCCCAGCACTTTGGGAGGCTGAGGCGGGCGGATCACGAGGTCAGGAGATCGAGACCATCCTGGCTAACATGGTGAAACCCCGTCTCCACTAAAAAATACAAAATCTAGCCGGGCGAGGTGGCGGGCGCCTGTAGTCCCAGCTACTCAGGAGGCTGAGGCAGGAGAATGGCGTAAACCGGGAGGCGGAGCTTGCAGTGAGCTGAGATCCGGCCACTGCACTCCAGCCTGGGCAACAGAGCGAGACTCCGTCTCAAAAAAAAAAAAAAAAAAAAAAAAAAAGGGTTTCCCTGCATTAGCTAGGGTGGTCTCCATCTCCTCACCTCGTGATCCACCCGCCTTGGCCTCCCAAAGTGCTGGGATTACAGGCGTGAGCCACTGCACCTGGCCTCTAGAAGTTTTATAGTTTTATCTTATAGTTAGGTTTCTGATCTATTTTAAGTTACCTTTTTTGCAAATAGGGTGAGGTAAGGGTCAAAGTTTATAGTTTTTTCTTTTTGAGACAGGGTCTCACTTGGTCACTGAGGCTGGAGTGCAGTGGCACACGATCTTGCTTCACTGCAGTCTCTGCCTCCTGGCTCAAATGATCCTCCTGCCTCAAGTAATCTTCCCACCTCAGCCTCTTGAGTAGCTGGGACTACAGGCGCACGGCACCATGCCTAGCTAATTTTTGTACATATTTTAAATACAGACAGGGTTTTGCCATGTTACTTAGGGTGGTCTTGAACCCCTAGACTCAAGTGACCCACCTGCCTTGGCCTCCTAACTTCCTTGACAGGCCTGAGCCACCACACCTGGCCATTTTATCTTATTTTTGATGTTGGAAAGCATTCAGTCTTTTACCACCAATTGTGTTAGGTGCAGGCCTTTAACAGATGCTCTCATCTAGGTGAGGAAAGTTACTTCTATTTCTAGTCTGCTGAGAGTTTTTATCATGAATAGATCTTCTTTTCTGCATGTAATAGCATGATTATGTGGTCTTTTCCTTTTATCTGTTAATATAGTGAATTCTACTGGTTGATTTTAAAATCCTAAACCAGACTTGAATTCCTGGAATAAACTTCATTTGGTCATTATGTGTTAGCCTTCTTATATATTGTGGAGTTAGTCTGCAAATTTTCTTTTCAGTTTACGTCTATGTTCATATTGGTCTACAATTTAGTTTTACTTTAACATTTTTGCCTATTTTTTATGTCCAGTGACAGTGATATTGACCTTATAGAACACATTGGGAAATGTTCCCTCCTCTGTGTAGAATTTCATCTATTTCTTCTTATGGGTTCTTTGATGGTTTGTGTATTTTAAGAGGTCTGACCATTTCATCTAACTTGTTGAGTGTACTGGCATGAATTGTTTCTAATAGTTAGTTATTTTAACATCTATAGAATTTATAGTGATGTCTCCTCTCTTATTTCTGATATTAGTAATTTGTTTCTTCTCTGTTTTAGCCTCTCTTGAGCTACATCAGCTTTTGGTTTTGTTGATTTTTCTGTTTTTTCAGTTTTGTGTGTCATTGGTTTCTGCTCTTATATACCTGTCTTCTACTTTGTTTGTTTGTTTTTTTGTTTTTGTTTTTTTGTTTTTTTTTTCTGAGATGGAGTTTCACTCTTATTGCCCAGGCTGGAGTGCAATGGCGTGATCTTGGCTCACTGCAACCTCCACCTCCTGGGTTCAAGCGATTCTTCTGCCTCAAGTAGCTGGGATTACGGGCATGCGCCACCATGCCTAGCAAATTTTGTATTTTTAGTATAGATGGGGTTTCTCCATGTTGGTCAGGCTGGTCTCGAACTCCCAGCCTTAGGTGATCCACCCACCTTGGCCTCCCAAAGTGCCAGGATTATAGGCGTGAGCCACCTCACCTGGCCTTGGTCTTCCTTTTCTAATTTCTTAAAAAGTGGAAGATAAGGTTGATTTGAGAACTTCCTTCTTTTTCTAAGAGTTAATGCTGTAAATTTCCTCTGAGCATTGGTTTATTTAAATATAGTTTATGGCCGGGCACGGTGGCTCATGCATGTAATCCCAGCACTTTGGGAGGCCGAGGCAGGCAGATCACCTGAGATCAGGAGTTTGAGACCAGCCTGGCCAACTTAGTGAAACCCTGTCTCTACTTGAAATACAAAAATTTGCCAGGCATGGGGGCACGCACCTGTAATCTTAGCTACTTGAGAGGCTGAGCAGGAGAACTGCTTGAACCCGGGAGGCGGAGGTTGCAGTCAGCCACGATCACACCACTGCACTCCAGCCTGGGAGACAAAATGAGACTCGGTCTCAAAAAAAAAAAGTAGTTTATATTTTTTTGTATTTATTTGTATTATGTATATTATATTTTAGCTTTAGCCCACAAATTTTAGTATCATATTTTCATTTTTATTCAAATTAAAACATATCCTAGTTTCCCTTGGTTCTTTAGGCCATGTTTTGTTTTTTAACAGAAGGTATTTTACAGAAATCTTTCTCATACTACCTCCTGTTTGCATATGGTTTTTAGTCTTGTTGTTATTATTTAGGTGTTACTATCACAGGAAAGAGGTCCAGATCCTAGACCCCAAAAGAGTGTTCTTGGATCTTACACAAGAAAGAATTCAGGAAGAGTCCACAGTGCAAAGCAAAAGCAAGTTTATTAAGAAAGTGAAGGAATAAAAGAATGGCTACTCCATAGACTGAGCAACCCCAAGGGCTGCTGGTTGCCCATTTTTATGGTTATTTCTTGATGATATGCTAAACAAGAGGTGGATTATTCATGCCACCCCTTTTTAGACCAACTAGGGTAACTTCCTGATGTTACTGTAGCAGGACGAGCCATAGACAAAACTCCTCAGACACCAAGTTAAAGAAGGAAGGGGTTTATTTGGCCAGAGGCATTGGCAAGACTCCTGTCTCAAGTGCCGAGCTCCCCGAGTGAGCAATTCCTGTCCCTTTTAAGGCTCACAACTCTAAGTGGGTGCGTGTCAGAGGGTCGTGAGCAGTGGATATGTGACTGGGGGCTGCATGCACCGGTAATTAGATCAGAACAAAACAAGATAGGGATTTTCACAGTGCATTTCTATACAGTGTCTGTAATCTATAGATAACAGAACCAATTAGGTCAGGGGTCGATCTTTAACTACTAGGCCCAGGGTGCGGCACCAGGCTGTCTGCCTGTGGATTTCATTTCTGCCTTTTAGATTTTACTTCTTCTTTCTTTGGAGGCAGAAATTGGGCATAAGACAATATGAGGGGTGGTCTCCTTCTTTATTCCCCCCTTTTGAGACTCTCACTCATTTTATTAGTGGGAGTTCTCACTTTCATTTTCACTACCCATGTCTTCTTGCAAGACAGATTGATAGTGATTTATATAGTATCCTTGTGCTGAAGCATTTTGGTGAACTAAGGTAGCGATGAAGCTTTTTATCATTTGAAGAAGTGCAGGTATCAAACAAGAGAGCAGTAGGCAGGTTCCTATTATTATTATTATAACTCCTATTATTAGAGTTTTAAATCCTCCTAACGCTGGGAACCATTTTCCAAACATGGCCCCAGGATCAAATCCATGCCACACTTGCACGGGCATATGTGCCAGTTTTGTCGTATCTCTAACTATGTCTTCAACTACTTGCCCTTGATCATCTATTTATAGACAACAATTAGTAAGGTTAAATTTCCCACAGACCCCTCCTTCAGCTGCTAGCAAGTAGTCGAGAGCCAATCTATTTTGATAGATAGCATTTCTCATCTGAGTTTCTTGCTGGGCCAGAATAGTCAAGGCTCTGCTGGTTTTTTTAGTGATTATTTCTAAGGCAGCTTGTAACCATATGAATTGGTTGATCATGTAAATGGGGGTCCGGTATCCCCACGAGCCATCTTGTGCCCAAGTAACAGGCATATAATATTGTATGATTCTCTCAGTGGGCCATTCATCATCTTTCCAGTTTCCTATAGCTATGCTTCTCTTTTCACAGGAAGCATAGACCGGGAAGCCCAGGAGTTTGCCTGTTTTTATAGAAAGTAAGAAGAAAGATGGTTTAATATTGCCAATAACACAACTACCTGCCCACTGGTCAGGTAATTTGGCATAAGCTCTATGCCCACATACCCAGTATAATCCAGTGGGGACTGTCCAGTCCTGGTGGGACTCCGGGTGGGTCCACACGGTTTGCAACTTTGGGAATTTGCTAAATGGATTCCTCTCTGTTTGATTTGAACTCCATCAAGTGACTGCTTCTGTGGTAGCATTACACAGTTTCTGTCCCAGACAACTAAGTCGTCCTACGGGGTGAGTGAACTCTTTTCCTTCTCTAGCTATGCAATATTGTCCAATAATTGAGGCTTTTAGGACGCAGAAATTATCAGGGTGATTCTTTTGAGCTGGGAATTCATCAGGAACTGGGTCTGTAGGTACTAATTCTCGGACTTCCTATGGCCGTTGATCTTTTATTACAGTTCCTCCACATACGTAATATGAAGTGACATTGAGAGACTGTGCTACATCCTTGGCTAATTGGAAAAACAAATTTCTTGTTTTTCCTGGAATTTCTGGTACTGGTACATTTAGTTCATCATAGAAAGTTTGAAACACTGGTTCAGGAGAGGGTTCGTAAACTTCTCCTCGAACCAAGATATTTACTCGAGGATCCAGTCCGGCCCCATCGATTCCTAAGGTCACAAGCTCCCCTTTTTCCCGTGAGGATCAAGGGGATTGGTTATTACTAGCTCTAAGGGGTTACATTGTCCTTTAGTACAGGAAAAGCCATTTTTTCCTCGCTGAAGATGGCCTGGATCCTTTCCAGTTTTTATCCAAGTGGCCCAAATGACACACGACCAGTATCCACATTCATTTCCACACAGTCCTAATTCATGACAAAAGTACTTATTTTCAGTCATACAGCCTTTTTACCAGCTAAAAGAGCCACATCCTCTTCCTAACTTATTGCTATTATTGACGGCACAGGCATCAAATTTCAAGATTATGCGTTTGGGCACCCCTTTTTCTTCTGTTCTGGCTAATACTTTACTTGTATCATTTATGAGTCCCCACCAGTCTTCAGTCCTTAATCTTACTTCAAAAACTGTGGACATGGGAAGCTCAGAGGGGTCATAACACACATCTGGTCAGTCATTTCCTGGGCCACATACCTTGTACTGTGTCATTATGTAAACATGTTCCTTTTAAAGTTCCTAGGCATTCGTAGTAACTATAGAACAGAAAGATTGTTTTAACTTGTTGCCCTACCTCGGTAACCTGATGTATACACTGAGAGCAGTCTTCCATGCGAGGAAAATCAGTGGAAGTTTTTACTATACAAGTCCAAATTATAAGGAAAATGAGTCCCACGATGATTCTTCCCATGCTTCGGCTGTGCGTAGACCAGTCAGCTTCCAGGTGTGACTGGAGTGGGGCTTGTCGTCCTCCTCAGAGTCACTTTGCGAAGGTTGTCCAGGCTCAGCTTTGCCTCCCAGGTTTCATTGGCTACAGGTTTCACATGGCTGTGGTGGATCCAGGCTGGGACTCCTTCTACCTTTACAGCTGTGGGAGTGGTCAGGATGGCGGTCTGAGGTCCTTTCCACCGTGGCCACAAAGGGGCTATATTCCAGTCCT
Source organism: Macaca nemestrina (assembly GCF_043159975.1). NCBI lineage: Eukaryota > Metazoa > Chordata > Mammalia > Primates > Cercopithecidae > Macaca > Macaca nemestrina. The sequence continues at coordinate 122,065,652 of NC_092133.1, forward strand.
TGATCCACATGCGATCACCTGGAGAGAAAGGGTGAACTGGGGAGAATAAGCTGATGGGACACCTCTCATTTACCCAAGTTGAGATTGTTTGTGTAATTTTTCCTAAAGCCTGTAGCTGTCGCTGTAATTAAATTTCACCTAACTCCCAGGGAGGGCCTGGAAGCTCCCGTAGTATAGGAGGAGGCCTATGATACAGTATTTCATAAGGGGAGTATCCTGTTTTCTTAGAAGGAGTGCATCTAATTTTAAACAATACTGTAGGAAGGGCCTGTATCCACTTTAATCCTATTTCCCAACGTACTTTCCCTAAACTATTTTTGACAGTCCGATTCATTCGCTCCACCTTTCCGGAACTTTGAGGTCGGTAGGCGGCATGTAGCTTCGAAGTGATTCCTAGTGCTTTTGCTGTCTTCTATACCAAGTCAGCCACAAACGCCGGCCCGTTGTCTGAGCCAATTCGTAAGGGCAGTCCAAACCTAGGAATAAGATCTCGGAGAAGCACACGGGTTACCTCTTAGGTCTTTTCAGTTCCTGTTAGATAAGCCTGCACCCACCCAGAGTAAGTACACACAAGAACCAGCAAATACTTGTTACCTCCACATTTCGGCATTTCTGTGAAATCCACCTGAAGATCCTCTAAAGGAGCTGTTCCATAAGCTTGTCTGCCGGGTGGAACAGTGGGGCCTTGCCTCGCATTGTACTGTCAGCAAGTAACGCACCATTGTGCTACTGCTTTGGCAAGGGCTAGCAAGTGTGAGACCTAGAAGTACCGGCCTAACAGTTTTTCAAGTGACTCTTGACCTAGATGAGTGATTTCATGCACAGCCAATACAATTGTGGCTCCTAGCAACTGTGGCACAGCTACCCTCCCATCTGGCAATCTGATCCATCCTCCTTTTATTACTTGCCCCCCTTCTGCGTGGAAGAAGTCTTTTTCTTCCTTAGAATAGGTAGGTACCGGCCGGACACGGTGGCTCACGCCTGTAATCCCAGCACTTTGGGAGGCCGAGGCGGGCGGATCACGAGGTCAAGAGATCGAGACTATCCTCCTGGCTAACACGGTGAAACCCTGTCTCTACTAAAAATACAAAAAAAAAAAAAAAATTAGCCGGGCGAGGTGGTGGGCGTCTGTAGTCCCAGCTACTTGGAGGCTGAGGCAGGAGAATGGCGTTAACCCAAGAGGCGGAGCTTGCAGTGAGCCAAGATCGCGCCACTGCACTTCAGCCTGGGCGACAGACTCCGTCTCAAAAAAAAAAAAAAGAATAGGTAGGTACCAGGTCAGGTGTTTGAGGGAGTAAGGGGGCTACTACTGATGCCCATTAAGGGGTAGATGTTGCTTTTCGAGCTTCTGAATCAGCTCGAGAGTTTCCTAAGGTCACTGAGGTGGAGGCTCACTGATGTCCCCTGCAGTGCATGACTGCCACCCTCTAAGGTTTCCACACTGCCTCCAATAATTGTAGAATTTCTTGTTGATATTTTTTGTCCTTTCCCCCAGAGTTTAACAGACCCTTTTCCGTATATAATGTTCCATGCACTTGGAGGGTTAGAAAGGCATATCGAGAATCAGTGTAAATGCTTACCGTCTTACCTTCAATGAGTTTTAGAGCCCAAGTTAAAGCAATGAGCTCAGCCTTCTGGGCTGAAGTACCCTGTGGCAACAGTTTGGCTTCAATGACAGTATCCAGAGTTACCACTGCATATCCTGCACATCTTTCTCCTGTGGGTTAACGAAGCTGCTCCCGTCCACATATAATTCCCAGTCTACTGATGCCCTTGGCTGGTCCCGAAGGTCAGGTCTGCTAGAATAGACTGAGTCCAACACCTCTACACAGTTATGCTCGACCGGGCTCTCTGAACTGGGAGCAGGGTGGTGGGATTTAGGGGGTTACAGACTTCAGTAGTTACGTGGGGATTTTCACATAGCAAGCTTTGGTACTTGGTTAATCTAGCATTTGTTAGCCAATGATGTCCTTTGGTATTCATCAAAGTTACCACAGCATGGAGGGCCTTTATATTCCAGTTTTGCCCAAGCGTTAGTTTATCTGCTTCTTGCGCTAACAGGGTTGTTTCTGCCAGGGCCCTTAGACGTGGTAGCCAGCCTTTGGAAACCCCATCTAGTTGTTTTGAGAGACAGGCCACTGGCCTTGGCCAGGGCCCCACAGTCTGGGTTAAAAACTCCAACTGCCATTTTTTCTCTTTCTGACACATGGAGTGTAAAGGGCTTTGTCAAATCTGGTAGTCCCTAGGGCTGGGGCCAACGTAAGTTTTTCCTTTAACTTACAAAATGCTTGCTGTTGTAGAGGCCCCCAATCAGAAGGCTCCCGGTCACCCCCCTTTGTAACCCCGTACAAAGGTTTGGCTAGTACTGCAAAGTTTGGAATCCATAATCTGCAAAACCCTACAGCTCCTAGAAATTCCCTTACTTGCCTCTGGTTTTAGGTTCCAGTAGGCTGCAGATGACCTACTTTCTTTCTGACCCCAGGCTGCGCTCCCCTTTCCAAATAGTGAATCCCAGGTAGTGTACCTGCTATCTGCAGATCTGAGCTTTGTTCTTGGACACCTTGTACCCACAGTCCTCCAGGTGCCGAAGCAGGGCATCAGTCCCTTTTGCGCAACCGCCTGCCGTGGAGTGTCCCAGCAGAAGGTCGTCCATGTACAGGAGCAAGACGCAGCCTAGGTCTTTAGCGGGAAACTTTTGCAGGTCTCGAATCAGGGCCTCCCCGAAGATGGTAGGGGAGTTCTTGAACCCTTGGGGAAGCCGGGTCCAAGTGTACTGAGTAGTGACACCTGACTCTGGATCTTCCCACTGAAAGGCAAACAGCTTCTGGTTCTCAGGAGCTATTCTGATGCTAAAGAAGGCATTTTTAAGTCCAGACAGGTAAACCAGCTGTCCTCAGCCGGCAGCAGCCCTAACAAAGTGTAAGGATTAGGAACTGTTGGGTGCGGAGTCACTGTAGCTTGGTTGACCAAGCGCAAGTCCTGTACTGGCCAGTAGTCCTTGGTCCCTGGCTTAGGGACAGGCAGCAGGGGGGTGTTCCATGGAGACTGGCAAGGAATAGGCTTTCAAGCACCTGAGATGAACCTGGATTCCTTCGAGAGCTTCTCTGGGAACCAGATACTGCTTTTGTCTAATTGGTTGGGCCCCAGGCTTAACTTCTGTGGGTACGGGGGCTTGGTTGACCACCAGTCTCAGAGGGTTATCCTCTGCCCATACTCGGGGCCATCACTCAGCTAAAGCTGGTTTTATGTCTTGGCCTGGCTCGGTTAGAAAAAGTCTCAATTCTTCCCGGGGGACCGTAAGGGCCATGATAACTCCTGTTCCCGGTAACTTTAGCTGTAAAGAGCCCTGTTTTGTAAAGGAGATGATGGCTCTTAGCTTGCTAAGCAAGTCTCTTCCCCGCAAGGGCAAGGGACAGCCAGGCATGTACAAGAACTGGTGAACTATCTCATGTCCCCCCACCGAGCAGGTCTGTGGTAGAGAGGAAGACTGCTTAGTGGAAACTCCTGTTGCTCCGATTATATCAATGATTTTCTTGGATAAGGGAGCTACCGGGGTGGTCACTACTGAATGTTCAGCACCAGTATCAACCAAAAACCTAATGTCCTTGCCCCCAATTGTAATCCTGACCGTGAGCTCCTTGGGGGCACTTGAACCCCGTCCCCTTCAGTCCAGTAGCCCTTCAGCCAGATTGAACAAAGCTCCCTCGTCTTTATCTGAGGTCTTTTGTTCCGAACCACTTTGCTTTTCCTTCAGCTGGGGACACTTACCTTTCCAATGTCCTATTTCCTTACAATAGGCACATTGGTTATGTCGCAAGCATGGGTGATTAGACTGGGTATTCTTCCCTGAACCCCCCTTTCCCTCTCCTTTCAGGGAAATTCCCTTAATGGCCGCGGCCGGTAAGTTGGCGTTTCACCTAACCTGGTGTTCACCTTCCTGATGGCTTTCTCTGCGGCTTGTTGCATCTCTATTCACAAACACTTGATTGGCTATTTTCAGTAACTGTGAGATGTTCATACCCACAAACCCAGCCTGTTTCTGCAGTTTTCTCCTGATATCTTCTGCGCTTTGACTAAGGCCATGTTAATCATGCACTGATTTTCAGGACTATCTGGATCAAAAGGAGTGTACATACGGTAAGCCTTACACAGTCTTTCATAGAATTGCACTGGACTCTTCTCTTTTCCTTGGATGACCTCAGAGACCTTATTTACATTTGTAACCTTTTGAGCCCCTTTCTTTAGACCTTCTATTAATGCCTCACGGTACCATCTTAGCCTCTCCATGTCTGGTCCCTCGTTCGGGTCCCACTGGGGGTCTGTTCCTGGCAGTTGAATTCTTATATATTTTGGGGGGTTTTGGTAATTGGCTGGGACGTGCTCCTCTAGCCACTTAGTTACTGCCTGGAGCAGCCTTCGCCTTTCATCTGTATTAAAGAGGTACATGAGCAGCTGGTGGCAGTCAACCCAAGTAGGATTATGAGTCTGTATAATAGTTTGGAGCAAGTCAATTAAAGCTTGAGGCTTTTCAGTGTAAGATGGAGTATTATTTTTCCAATTGAGGAGGTCAGCAGAGGTGAAAGGTTGATACACAAAGGCACGCCTTTCCACCATGTGTCCATCCTCATCTACTCCAGTATATCGCTGCTCTCTCAGGGGCATTTGGATTCCAGTCTTGGGCTGTAAGCGAGCTGCCAAGGGAGGAGTTTCTCCCATGGTTTCACTTCCTCTCTTGTCTACTCTGGGTGGTCTAGGGGTGTGGTCATCTGGTGGAGGTGGAGGTGCTGTGAGCTCCGGGGTGGGGAGCCCTTCCTTCCAGTAAGGAGGGGGTATTGCTGGTACCAGTTCCTGCCATGATTCTTCTGGTATTAGGTCAAACAGGACTTTTGGTGCCGACTTCCCTCAGCAGGTGGAGCGAGGACCTTCCTTAACTAACTGTCCCTTTGCTACTAGTACTGCTGCTGCCTGTCCTCTTAACCACTGTGGGGGGTTCAAAACTAGCTATAACCAAGAATCTATATATGGGAACTGATCTGGGTACCCTGACTTACAGGTTACCCTGTGCTATACCTTCAAGACAAGGGACCTGTCCAGGCTTCCTTCTGATGGCCAACCCATCTCTAATGCTGGCCAGTCTATCTCACACAAAGTTCTAAGTTATCCTGGTGTCATGGTGACTCCATAGTCTTCCTTAAATCCCTTTTTGAAATTTTTCAACATAGTTCCTAGTGGGGTAGGCTTACTTTGTGCCTGACCCGTGTTTCCTTGAGACAAACACCACGCTCACACCACATGCACACCACAAAACAAAGAATGGGTAAAAAGGGCACACACACACACGTTTACAGTTTACTCCAAACCAGAATCAAAAACCAAAATCAGAGTATCAAGAAATCTAAGCCAGGTCAAAACCAAAACCAAAGTATCAAGCAACCCAAGTCAAGTCAAAAACCTACACCAAAATACCAGTACAGGCACACCGTGGGTGATCAGGCCACGCTTCCACTCAAATGGAGTAGGCAAGTTCCCAAGACCGGTCCTGTCAATTCAAACCAAGTCCACACCAAAACCAAAACCAAACCAAAGCACCGATAAAGGCATGCTGTGGGTGATCAGGCCACGCTTCCACTCAAATGGAGTGGGCAAGTTCTCAGGACTAGTCTTACCAAGTTTCAGATGTACGGACTCCAAGTACCAGTTCCTTCCCAGTGTTCAGCCACTGCGTTGATCCTCCACAGGGGCCTGCTACACACTGTTCTGGCGAGGTGTCCCACCGGGACAAATGCCTACCTGGGAGCGCTCTCAGGATCTGTTGCTTGGCCTGGTCGGAGTCCTCCACAGGGATGTTCCACAGGGCAGGCTCAAGCTGCCTAAGGAGCTGCCTCGACCATCCGCCAATCACCTCGCTTCCCGGTCAGGGAAACAAGAAATATAGCAGGACGAGCTGCAGACAAAACTCCTCAGACACCAAATTAAAGAAGGAAGGGGTTTATTCAGCCGGGGGCATTGTCAAGACTCCTGTCTCAAGTGGCAGGCTCCCCTAGTGAGCAATTCCTGTCTTTTAAGGGCTCACAACTCTAAGGGGGGTGCGTGTGAGAGGGTCGTGATTGATTGAGCAAGCAGGGGATACGTGACTGGGGGCTCTATGCACCGGTAATTAGACCAGAACAAAACAAGATAGGGATTTTCACAGTGCATTTCTATACAATATCTGTAATCTTTAGATAACCAATTAGGTCGGGGTCAATCTTTAACTACCAGGCCCAGGGTGTGGCGCCGGCCTGTCTGCCTGTGGATTTCATTTCTGCCTTTTAGTTTTTACATCTTTCTTTGGAGGCAGAAATTGGGCATAAGATGATATGAGGCGTGGTCTCCTCCCTTATTACCATGGCATTTGCAAACTATCATGGCACTGGTTGGAGTGTAGCAGTGAGGACCACCAGAGGTCACTCACATCGCCATCTTGGTTTTGGTGGGTTTTGGCCGGCGGCTTTACTGCAACCCGTTTTATCAACAAGGTCTTTATGACCTGTGTCTTGTGCCAACCTCGTTTCTGTCTCATCCTGTGACTTAGAATGCCTTAACCGTCTGGGAATGAAGCCCAGTAGGTCTCAGCCTCATTTTATCCAGCCCCTACCTAAGATGGAGTTGCAGTGGTTCAAATGCCTCTGACATTACTGTTTTTGAAATTTGGGGTAAGCATTAAATTCATTTATATATAGTATTAATATTGACATTTGGGGTTTAAATCTATTAGGATTTGCTGTTTATCCCTCTTGTTTCAAATTTGTTCCTGTGTCCTCTTTTGCTTTCTTTTGGATTAATTTTTAATATTTTATTTCTCCTTTCTATGAAATTGATGCAGTTATATACTCTTTTCATTTTATTTTATTTTTAGTGAATAATTTACCACAGCCTTGTTTGAATTTCTTTGCCTTTTTCCAGAAAATGCAATGGGTTTAGAACCTTTACCTCATCTGTCTTCCTCCTGCCTTTTGTGTTAGGAGCTAATTTTATCTCCTTAAAATTCATGTTGAAGTCCTGACCCCCCATTACCTTAGAATGTGACCTTATTTGGAAATAGAGGATCTTTGCAGATGTAATTAAATGAGGTCATACTAGAGTTTTTATCTATAGAACTGTGTGATTAAGCAGCATTAGCTCTCTTAGAGTCCTTTGTTTCAAAGCCTGTATTCTCTTTCTCATTGAACTTGTATCTGTGGTTTCTGTGGTTGAACTTACCATAGAAATGTGCACACATTAGACCCTCAGTAAGTACTTGTTAAGTTAATCAAGCGCCCAATTAGTCATAGTGACCTCTGCTGAGAGAGCATAATCTTGGGAAGAGTGGGAGACAAGATCCTGGTCTCTAACGGTTGGAATACTTCAATTCTAGTTTTGGGGTTTTTTTTGTTTTTTTTTGAGGCAGAGTCTCACAGTGTCTCCCAGGCTGGAGTGCAGTGGCGCCATCTTGGCTCACTGCAACCCCCACCTCCTGGTTTCAAACAATTCTCTTGCCTCAGCCTCCCAAGTAGCTGGGATTACAGGTGCGCACCACCACACCTGGCTAATTTTTTGTATTTTTTAGTACAGATGGGGTTTCACCGTTTTTGGTCCGTCTGGTCTCAAACTCCTGACCTCGTGATCCGCCTGCCTCAGTCTCCGAAAGTGCTGGGATTACAGGCATGAGCTACCGTGCCTGTCCTGATTCTAGTTTTAACATTGCCATTTGTTATTTTTATGATCTGGGTTTTAGTTTTCTTACCATTTAGTATCTTATAAAATATGAAATTATCTCCTCTTTCTATTTTAGAGATAAGAGATGTGTGTTAAAAACATTTTATAAACTCAGAAACCCTAAAACATGAAGTTTTTCTCTTATTCTCGCCTTGTTTGGTATCTGCTATCGTTTTCAAAGTTTGCTTAAGTTTTTTTGTTTGTTTGTTTGTTTTCTCCTTTTCATTAGTATAAACCAAAGTGAAGATAAATATATATCCTAGTTACCCTTTCTGCTGTTTGCATTTAGAAGTTGACTCTGGCCGGGCACAGTGGCTCATGCCTGTAATCCTAGCACTTTGGGAGGCTGAGGTGGGTGGATCACTTTAGGTCAGGAGTTAGAGACCAACCTGGCCAACATGGCGAAACCCCATCTCTACTAAAAATACAAAAATTAGCCAGATGTGGTTGCACACGCCTGTAATCCCAGCTACTCGGGAAGCTGAGGCAGGAGAATCACTTGAACCCAGGGAGTGGAGGTTGCAGTGAGCTGAGATCATGCCACTGTACTCCAGCCTGCGTAACAAAGCCAGACTCTGTCTCAAAAAAAAAAAAAGTTGACTTTTTTCCCAAGAGTTTATCTGTTAGTTTCCCTGACTAGTTTTTGTTTTGTCCAGTATTTATAATCTAAAAGATCTCACAAAGTGTTGATGTAAAATGTCATGGCAGTGAATGACCATAGACAGAGCTAGTATGTCTGTGTATAACCCCTATGCCTATGTCTATAGGAGTTATACCATAGTATACCAGAAAAATACCATAATAGAAAACTCTGTTGATTTTTACTGATGATTCCATGTCAAATAGGGGAAATATAAAATTTTCATCATTATTTTCATCATTCTTAACATATTTTGAGTGTTAGATACTGTCCTATGTGCTCATGGAGTGGCTCATTTTAACCTCACAAGAATCTTAGGTATAGTATTTTCTTCATTTTACATAGGAGTTTGAGTATCAGGGGCATTGTGCTATGTTTAATTTAGTCATATGCAATAACCACTTTTTAGGGCAAAAACATTCAAATGTCAAGAATCTTACATGGCTCAATCAGCATTATTAGTAAGTTAGGCATTAAGCCATTCCCTTAAGAAGGAACTTCTTAACCTTCTTAAGTTCTTGGAAGAGTCAAATGTAGGTAAATTCTCCAGAATTTGCCAGGGCTTTCATCAGTGACAGTGCCTACAACACTTGGTAGGAATAAATGAAATATGACAAATATCCAAGTAGTGGGAAGATTAGATGAAATTTTAAAAATTATAACTGATGATTTTTAACTGCCTGACATTTTGTGAGTTAAGTTGATGATAGTGTTTTTTTCTGTTTCCACAACAATGTAGTTAAACATTTTAAATCTAATAAGCAGATACCAAACAATTTTTTGTGGAAACAGTCATTCAAATTTATGATTAATGAGAGTAAGGTTCTAATTTCATCAGGTAAGCCAAAACAAATAATTTTCCACCATAAATATTATAACAAATAAACTCTTTTAAAATAAAATATTTTCTTCCTCTTCACCCCTGGTGACCTAGTGGTAATGTTCTGCAGTGTTTTACGTAGGAGACCTGGATTTCATATCTATTCTCGTTATCTGTCTCCCTGGGGCTGCAATGAATAAAATAAGAAATAAAATCACTATCCTGCATCCTTATTGCCATGGGCTGTGCCCTTGTCAGATTTTGTAAGCTAAGCTAGCTGGACCTGGTTAGTATTGGGTTGGAAGACCTCAAAGAAAACAAAGTCTGTGGAACACAGATCTTGTATACAGCCAGTATTTCATCTTCCATGAAACCTTGTCTTACAGTTATTATTGTACTTTCCTCTTTACTATTTGATTGATTTGCTTGCTCCGGGTAAAAAGAAAGGTCTTTTAAAGTAAATGGCATTCTGGTCATTTAAATCAATGCACTTATTATTTATTTTTCCTTTTCAAAATTGAAAAATTGTTTAGTTTGAAAGACATTTGGTTTTAATCTTGAGAAGGCAGTGTCCCAACTAGCAGTGTTTTCTACTGTGTAAAAATTTACTTTCTCAGAGACTTTTCATTTTATTCATTGTTATAAAATGCCTGTTCTGTTTCTTTTTGTTTTGAGAGATAATGTTGCCCTTACTTTACAAACGATGCAACACATAAAAAAATTTTTAATGCATATAACTGTGTGAAGATCCAAAATTACAGCTGTTTTCTTGTTCCCTTTAAAACCTAGGTTATATACTTCTTAATTTTAAATTATAATTTAGAACAATCTCAAATACCAATACTTTTAATTAGGTAGATGTGGTTATATATGTAAAATAAACAACACATATAATTCAGTAAGAATTGCACTAATGTTTGTTGACATTCATCTTTTTTACATGAATAGACCCAGTTTACCTAAAGTTGTTTCTCCCAGAACGTGCACACACAAACATACCTGTTTTTTGTTTTTTTGTTTTTTTGGCTTTTTTTTTTTGAGACGGAGCCTAATTCTGTCGCCAGCCTGGAGTGCAGTGGCGCAATCTCAGCTCACTGCAACCTCCATCTCCCAGGTTCAAGCAATTCTCCTGCCTCAGCCTCCCGAGTAGCTGGGACTACAGGTGTGTACCACCATGCCCAGCTAATTTTTGTATTTTTAGTAGAGACGGGGTTTCACCAACAAACATATCTTTTATAAGTACTGATGGTATGGATGCATACATACACACCCCCTAATATTCCCTAACACGCTGATTTCCTTCTTCTCTCTCTCCCTTTTTTTCTTCCTACCTTCCTACAAAGGAACACTTTTTTTTTCTAATGACATTTTACATAGAACCCCAGTATATTAAAGAATGATACAAAAAGCAGAGCTTCTCTGGTTAATGCCAAAACGAGGGAGGCTAAAGTCTCGTCATCTCAGCTTCTTCCTCACTCCATGAGGTAGAACCTTGGAAAAGCCCTAAAATTCCAAGAAACATGTCTGCCCTGCTTAGTTTCACATTTATCTATATACACAAAAATTTAGTGGTTTTGGAATACTTTTCTTTTCCTGTTTAAAAGTGTTAGCACTAAGAGTATGGTCCTGAAAAGTATTCAACAAGGACTCTTAATGGTTCTTACTCTGCTCTTATGCCAAACCCTCTTCATTTCCGAGTAAAATGGCCCCCAAACCAAAATTAAACTCCCAAAGTCATAGCAGTCAGTTAAAGATAAATGGCATATCCTTCTTTATTAATAAGGATAGTTGTTATTTGTATTATGGAGTATTCCAGAATCGATATACTTTATAATCTAGTACCATTTAAGATAATATTTTTTGGCCGGGCATGGTGGCCTGTAATCCTAGCACTTTGGGATGCCAAGATAGGTGGATCACCTGAGGTCAGGAGTTCAAAACCACCCTGGTCTACATGGTGAAACCCCAGCCGAGATAGCACCATTGCACTCCACCCTGGGTAAGAATGAGACTCTGTCCCAAAAAAAAAAAAAAAAAAAAAAAAAAAAAAAATTTTTTTTTCTACGTGTCATTAGTGATTTTTTTAGAGGATAGTTTTCCAACTATCTTACAACGTAACCAATTTTAAACCAGCCCTCACTTCTAGAATATACCATGAGTGTGTTGGTAAATTTTTTTTAATTGGTTCTTAGGAGGAAAAAAAGCCTTGATTTGTGACATTTGCCAGTTTTAGTGGTATTAATTTCTCCCACCATGGCTGATTTCAAGCTATCAACGTGAAACACCAAAAGTGGAATTAGAAGTAGATGCATAGTAGTGGATTACCATTATATAATATTTCCGCCGTGCAGATACAATAGATGTAAATATCCTCAAAGACATACACAATAATAAAATGTAGTAAAATAGGAAGTGATGAATTTTGAGTCATTATTACTTTTTTAGTATAATTTAATTATGTTTACATAATTTTTAATGATGCATATATTTAACCAGCTTACAGAGTTTCTGAAAATAGCAGTTGCTCTCATGAGCTGGTATGAGTAGACTTCAGCATACCACTGTTCTTTGGGAAAATTTGGTTTCTTTACCTTTCAAAACAAAACCCTTTAGAGATAATATCTACCTTCAGGAGAATTTAGAAAATTCCCACTCTAAGTCTAATTCAACCATCCTCAGTCTCTGTGACTACCTCTAAGATTATTCATTATAAATAGTTATGTAGATTATTTTGCTGTATCTAGGGAATATTTAGACGATATAAACACCAACCTGTTTTCTGTTTTGTTAGGTTATTCTGTCTGTCTTATTAAGTCATCTGTTACATTATTCTGTAGTCACTTAATCTCATTGCTTCCTGTTAACTTGCCTAGCAAGATGACTTGAAACTATCAAAATGAACATCTTCCCTATGTCTTAACAACACAACCAAAAAAGAGGCGGTCAGGGTGGCAGTGGTGGGGGCGGGGGTGGCAGAACGCTGATTACCTTGAAGTATTTGGTAAGGCTCTTTTTTTGCTAGATTTTCAGCTACCTAAACTGTTTTATTGTTAAGAACACAGTTTTCTTTTTTAAGCTTTTAAATGTAATTGGTTTGGTAACAGCTGAAGTCTCCAGTGGTAAGTCTCAATCTGTTACCCTAGCAATCACCTATTTGTATTCATCATTGATAATATCAGCTTGTTACTGAATATTTTTACTACTCATTAGCTTACGCTTTAATAAAAATTGTTTTTTATCACATACATTGTCTAAAACAGTTTTTTTTTCCAAAAATCTGAGCTTTGCCAGTTAGAAAATCATATATGTTATTGATTTGGCCTTTTGAATTAAAGATATTTATCACATAAGTATCAAGATAAAAAGAATAACTTTCTCTAAACCTTGTCTCTGACTATTGCAGAATGTGTAAGAAAAGACCCCCTAATGAATGCATTATTATATGGCACTATTAAAAATACACTTCAGGGTTCTTTTGATCATCGTGACAGAAAAGGGCCAGTGATTTGAGATCTCAAAAAAATGGGATATTTATTCACTGTTTATGTGTTTTGTATTCTTGCTTTATTAAAATTCTATTTTAACTCTATCAGTATTGATTAAATGCCTATATTTTGTAAGATTCTATTAGAGGTAGAACTTTTTAATAATGGAGTACAAAAAAAAGTCAGATCTTAACTAGATTATTTTCTAGAAGAATTAATGGAACTATGGTTAAAGTAGATTTTTATCAGCATGTCTCATTCACTTACTAATACTCTCTAATGTTATCTTTAGTTTCATAATATCAAAGACTATATTTCACAGATGGCTAAGAAACTTTACAACCATTTCTCTTGTGATGACTATTTGACTTTAATTTTTTAATTATAAATTTATTTTCTTAGAAATTTTCTACAATAAAAACAGTTTACAGTCAATTTTTAAAACACCAATATTGATAATTAAGTCTTTAAAGTAGGTCTTTTGTTAAGCCTAATTATAAGCATATCTTATAATTAATGGCTGCTGTCATACCACCTGCTCTCTTCTTCCTTGAATCTTATCACATCTATGTTGCTTTGAAATCTGAGAATGCTTTTCACTTCCTAACAGCTGATATGCTACTTGTTCCAGTCAGACATCATATTACTGATTAGGTGAATACTACTTCCTGTTTTTTGTTTTTTTTTTTTCCTGTATCTCTAAATGCACCACTTCTGTCTTAGGAATATGACATTAAATAAAACAGATACCTAATTAGATTTCATTTTTGTAGAGGTAAGGAAATTATAGAAAAGACAAGTTACAGTGTATTAAATGCTTTCCAAAAGTAAAAGTTTGACAATATTTAAAATACAACCTTTACCTATGGAGAAACAGTTTTTTGTTTGTTTGTTTGTTTTTAAAGATCCACACTTGTATCTGACAGTCCTTTTATAATGTAAGGTTTTTTCCTCATATACTGTAGTATAGGTTTTAGTTTTTATAGTTTATATTTTTTTCCCTGCATCCAGCCTTCTTATTAACATAAATAACTACCTTTTAGGAAGAATTTGAGATATAATTCTTATATTATAATTACCTGGGGACTTATATTTCTCTTCTGTTCTAGTATAAACAACCTGATGGTGGAGTTCATGGCCTTTTTATCTTTGTATCCACTGTAGTATCTATAGGGTAAATGTAATTAAATTGAGTTGGTGAATTAGACTGATGCCACTAATTTGTTTCACTTAATCACTCAATGCCTATTACATGTTCTTATCCTTTATGTGTTGATCTTTCAAAGGACAGTCTTATTTCTGTCATTTTAAAGTTCCTGGGAGTTATCTTCCCATATTCACAACTAGGAATAACAGGGGTGGCAGAGCTAACTTGTTTTGACACTGGATTAGATTCAAATGAATGAACCAGAAAAGCAGTTTCCCCAATGACAGGTTTTTGTTTTGTTTTGTTTGAGATGGAGTCTCACTCTGTCGCCCAGGCTGGAGTGCGTGACCTCAGCTCACTGCAACCTCTGTGTCCTGGGTTCAAGCAATTCTCCTGCCTTAGCCTCCTGATTAGCTAGGATTACAGGCATGTACCACCACGCCCAGCTAATTTTTATACTTTTAGTAGAGACAGGGTTTCACCATGTTGTCCAGGCTGTCAGAGACAGTTTTTAAGTAGAGATATTCTGGTACAACAATATGGTTAGTATTGAGGAAATAATTTTTACCAAAATAAAAGGTGGGGAGGCCAAAGGATGCTCCTGAATGCTACTTTTTATTCATTTTTAATGTGTATCAGACTACTCCCATAAATGTGGTCAGTTTATTCTCTGCCAGGGTTAATCTACATGTTAAGTAAAATTAAATGCAGAAGATCCTTTATCAATATATAGTACCGTGAAAAATTCACTTTCTCATGAACTAACAATACTCAAAGTAGAGAGAGTGAATTCTTGGAAGAAACACATGTGGAGCAAAGACACAAAGCCAAGACATTTCAACAGTATGTTCCAAATGAGATAGTAGGCCAGAACGACTCTGGAACATGGCAGGAGTAGAATATGAGATAAAGCTGGAAAGAAAGGTAGGTAACAAGATGTATAAGTTTTTGAATGCCAAGTTAAGAAGTTTACATTATTTTATATAGTAGGGAATCTTTGGATTTTTAGCTGGAAGGAATGGGTTATTGACATGCTCTGTTTTGTAAAGATGACAGTAGCAGCAGTAGACTGAAACTGTGGAGTGAGAGTGGAAATGAAAGAAATTTTATAATTGATGCAGAAATAAAATTCAGACTTGCCGAAAATCATAGCTAACTAGTAAATGGTGGAGTCAGAACTCAAATGATCTGACTCCAAAACCACTACACTATCCACCCTCCACAATATAAGCATATTATAAGCATTTGTGTGTGTCTCTTTATTAGGAGAGCAAGCCATATCTTTTCATTTATGTCCTGTTTCTTAGCATAGTACCAAAAAAAAAAAAAAAAAAAAAAAAAAAAAAAAAAAAGTGGGTACTTTGTTACTTCAATCAGTAAATATTTACTGAGCACCTGACCAAGCATTATGCTTGGTATGAATATGGTTTACCTCTGGTAAGTGTTGCCAGTCTTCCCAAGTAATTGTAACCAGTTTATACATCCACCAGTTCATGAGAGTTTCTGTTGCTCCACACCCTGACAACACTTGATATTATGTATCTTTTTTCATTTTAGCTTTTCTGGTGGATATCACAATGAGGTATGATTTTTTTGTTGCTGTTGTTGTTGCTGTAAGAGTTTTTAAAAATTGAGGTGAAACCCACATAACATAAAATTAACCTTTTAAAAATGAACAGTTCAGTAGCATTTAGGACATTGACAGTGTTGTCCAACCACCACCTCTGTCTACCTCCAACACATTTTATCACCTCAAAATGAAATTTTGTACCCATTAAGCAATTGCTTCTCATTGCCCCCCTCCACCAGCCCATGACAACCACCGGTCTGCATTTTGTCTCAATGAATTTACCTTTTCTGAATATTTCATTTAAAGCAACTCATACAGTATGTGACCTTTTGTTTCTGCCTTCTTTCACTTAGCATATTTTGATGTTCACATTGTAGCTAGTATCAGTCTTTTTATGACTGAATAATATTCCATTTCTGTGTCTGTGTGTGTGTGTGTGTGTGTATCTCACAATTTGGTTTTTTTGTTTGTTTGGTTGGTTGGTTGGTTTTGAGACAGAGTCTCGCTCTGTCGTCCAGGCTGGAGTGCACTGGTGTGATCTCTGCTCACTGCAAACTCTGCCTACTGGGTTCACGCTATTCTCCTGCCTCAGCCTTCTGAGTAGCTGGGACTGCAGGCGCCTGCCACCAGGCTGGCTAGTTTTTTGTATTTTTAGTAGAGACGGGGTTTCACCATGTTAGCCAGGATGGTCTCAATCTCCTGACCTTGTGATCTGCCCGTCTCGGCCTCCCAAAGTGCTGGGATTACAGGCATGAGCCACTGCGCCTGGTGGTATCTCACAATTTGTTTATCCAGTCATCCATTGATGAATGAATGGGCTGTTTCTACCTTTTACATATTGTAAATGATGGTGCTACAAATGTATGTATGTTTATTTGAGTTTCTGTTTTCAATTGCTTTGGGTATATACCTGATTGGAATTGCTAGGTGATAATGGTAATTTTATGTTTAACTTTTTGAAGTACCATCAACTTGTTTTCCACTGCAGCCAAATCATTTTACATTCTCACTAGCAATATATGAGGATTCCATTTTCTCCATATTCTCGCCTTCACTTGTTATTTTTCACTTTTGTTGTGGTTGTGATTGTTATAGCCACCCTAGGGTGTGCAGTTATATCTTACTATCTCACTGTGATTTTGATTTGCATTCCCCTAGTGACTAATGATGTTGAGAAGCTTTTCACGTGTTTTTTGGCCATTTGTTGTGTATCTTCTTTGAAGAAATGCCCTTTTTTGAATTGGGATGTCTTTTTGTTGTTGAGTTTATTATAATTCTGCATACTAGATCCTTATCAGATATATGAATTGTAAATATTTTCTCTCATCCTGTAGTTTTTTTCACTTTCATAATAATGTTCTTTCATGCACAAAAGTTTTTAATTGTGATGAAGTTCAATTTATTGACTTCTATTTTTGTTGTATGGACTAAGAGTACATTGTCAAATCCAAGAGCATGAATTTTACTGCTATGTTTTCTTCTATGAATTTTATGTTTTTTCTTATTATATTTAGGTTGTTGATTCATTTTGTGTTAATTTTTATTTATGGTGTGAGTTATGGGTCCTGCTTCGTTCTATATTTATAGTCTCAGGACCATTTGTTGAAGAAACTGTTTCTATCTCCATTAAATGGACTTGTCACCTATGTCAAAAACCATTTGATCATCTATGCAAGGTTTATTTCTGGCCTCTGTATTCTTTTCTGTTGTTCTGTATGTCTTTCTTCATGCCAGTACCATGATGTTTTGATTACAATAGGTGTGTAGTAAAATTTGAAATCAGAAAGTGTGAATTCTCCAGCTTTGTTCTTTTTCCAAGTTCATTTTGGCTATTTAGGGTTCCTTGAGATTTTAATGAATTTTAGCATGGAATTTTTTGTTTCTGCAAAAAATGTCCTTGCGATTTTGTTGGGTATTGCATTGATGTGCGTAGATGTGCACAGTAGTCACATCTTAACAATATTGTCTCCCTTGTGCTAAGAAGCACTAAGTAAAAAAACGAAAGAAAAGAAAATTTAAATATTAAGTCTTCCAATACATGAACATGGGAAGTCTTTCCATTTATTTCTGTCTCCTTTAATTTCTTTCAGCAGTGTTTTATAATTTTCAGTGTACAAGTCCTTCACCTCCTTAGTTAAATTTATTCCTAAGTATTTTATTCTGTTTCTTGCTGTTGTAAATGGAATTGTTTTCTTAATTTTCTTTTTTATATTGTCCATTGTTAGTGTCTAGAAACCCAACTGCATTTTATGTATTGATTTTTGTACCTATAATGTTACTGAATTTGTTAATTCTAGTAGTTTTTTTTTTGTAGGGTCCTTAGAGTTTTCTGCATATCAGATTATATCTGTGAATGGAGATAATTTTACTTTTTCCTTCCAATTCAGATGTCTGTTATTTCTTTTTCTTACACAGTTGCTCTGGCTAGAACTTCCAGTACTATGTTTAAACAGAAGTAGCAAAAGTGGGCATCCTTATCTTGATCCTGATCTCAAAGGAAAAGTTTTTAGTCTTTTACCATTGAGTATGATGTTAGCTATGGTTTCTCCATAAATGATCTCTATTATGTTGAGGTAGTTTCCTTCTATTCCTACTTTGTTGGGTGTTTAATTATGAAAGGGTGTTGAATTTTGTCAAATATTTTTCTGCATCAATTGAGATGATCATGTGTGGGGGGGTTTCCCTTTTGTCTATTAATGTGATGTATTACATTGAATGATTTCTCATGTTGAATCAACCTTGAATTCCTGGAATAAATCTCACTTCATCTTAGTGTATAATTGTTTTCATATGCTTTTCGATTTGGGTTGCTAATATTTTTTGATGATGTTTGTATCAATATTTATAAACAATATTGATCTATAGTTTCTTTTCTCATGGTGTTTTTGTCTGGCTTGGGAATCAGGGTAATACTGGCATCATAAAATGTGTTAGCAAATGTTCCCTTCTTTTCAGACGTTTTGTAAGATGTTGAAAAGGACTGAGTTATTTGCATTTCCCCTCTTTTTTTCCCTCTGTCAGTATTAGCTTATCAGTTTTGTCTTTTTTAAAAAATGACATTTTATTTCATATTGATTCTATTATTTATCTGTTCTCTGTTTCATTTTTATTGTTTCCTTCCTTTTGCTAGCTTTGATCTTTGATCTCCTTTTTCTACTTCCTTCAGGAATAAAGTCTAAATTACTAATTTGAAATACTTCTTATCAATGTAGGCATTTACTTTTTTTTTTTTTTTTTTTTTTGACAGAGTCCCACTCTGTCACCCAGCCTGGAGTGCAGTGGCACGATCTCAGCTCACTGCAACCTCTGACTTCTGGGTTCAAATGATTCTCTTGCCTCAGCCTCCCAAGTACCTGGGATTACAGGTGCGTGCCACCACACCCGGCTAATTTTTTTTGTATTTTTAGTAGAAACAGGGTTTTGTCATGTCGGCCAGGTTGGTCTTGAACTCCTGACCTCAAGTGATCCACCTCCTTCAGTCTCCGAAAGTACTGGGATTACAGGCATGAGCCACTGTGCCTGGCTGGTGTTTACTATTATAAGTTTCCCTTCAAACACTGCTTTCACTGTATTCATACATTTTGGTATGTTTTTTTATTATTTTCATTTGTTTCTGAGTGTTTTCAAGAAATTTCCTTTTGATTTTTCTTGTACTCATTGGTGGTTTAAGAGTGTTTTAATTTCCACATACTTTGAATTTCCTCGTTTTTCTTCTGTTCCTGATTTCTGGCTTCACTTCTTATGAGTAGAGAAGATACTTTGTGTGATTTCAGCAATTTAAAATTTATTGACGCTGTTTTGTGGCTTGGTAGATATTTTATCCTAGAGAATGTTCCATGTGCACTGGAGAAAAATGTGTATTCTGCTGTTATTGGATGGATTGTTCTATAGATGTCTGTTAGATCTATAGTTTTATTCAAATCCTCTGGTTCCCTATTTATCTTCTTTCTAGATGTTCTATCCATACTGAAAGTGGAGTTGTATTGAGGAAATACTTGAGGACATTGGTCTGGGCAAAGATTTTTTTAGGGGTAAGACCTCAAAAGCACAGAAGACAAAAGCAAAAATAAATAGACAAAAAGGATTGCAACAAGCTAAAAATCTTCTGCACAACAAAGGAAGCAACAAAGTAAAGAGACAGCCTACGGAATGGAAGAAAATATTTGCAAACTATTCATCTGACAAGGGATTAATAACTAGAATATATAAGAAACTCAACTCAATAGCAAATAACCTGATTTTAAAATGAGCAAATGATCTAAATAGACATTTCTCAAAAGAAGGCATAGAAATGGCCAACAAGTATATGAAAATAAATGCTTAGTATCACTAATAATCAGGGAAATGCAAATCAAAACCACAATGAGATATAATCTGACCCCAGTTAAAATGGCTGTTATCAAAAAGACAAAACAAGTGTTGGTAAGGATGTAGAGAAAGGGAAACACTAATAGTTCACTGTTGGTGAGAAAGTTAGTATAACCGCTGTGGAAAACAGTATGGACATTCTTCAAAAAACTACAAATAGATTTACCATCTGGTCTAGCAATCCATCTGCTGGGTATGTATCCAAAAGAAAGGAAACCAGGGTATCAAAGTGATATCTGCATGCCCATTTTTGTTGCACCACTATTCACAATAGCCAAGATACAGAATCAGCCTAAGTGTCCATTAGGAGATGAATGGATAAAGCAAATGGTGTGTTTGTGCATATAGATATGGACACACACTCAATGGAATATCATTCAACCATAAAAAATAATGAAATTCTGTTACTAGCAGTAACATAGATGGAACTAGAGGACGTTATGTTAATTTTAATAAGCCATGCACAAGAAGATAACTATCATAAGTTCTCACTCTCATGTGACAGCTAAAAAACTTGATCTCACAAAGGTAGAAAGTAGAATGATAGTTACCAGAGACTGGTAGGAGGGAGGGATGATGAAGAGAGGTTGGTTAATGGTTGCAAAAATGCAGTTGGAAAGAATAAGTTCTAGTGTTTGATGGCGTAGTAGAGTGACCATAGTTAACAGTAATTTGTTGTATATTTCAAAACGGCTAGAAGATAAGATTTGGAAAATTGCCAACACAAAGAAATGATAAATTTTTCAGGTGATGGATATCTTAATTACCCTGATTTAATATATATATGCATGTATCAAAATATCACATGTGCCCCATAAACATGTCCAATTATTATATATCAATTTTAAAAGAAGAAAATTGGGAGAAAATAAATGATATTTTAAAGTCACAAAAATTGCTGAATTCTAACTGTTTGACATTTTTATGACTGCCTTGCTGGTTCTTTCGTAGAGGTACACAGTCTGGAAGTGACAATGCTTACAACACAATATGAATGTAAAAGTAAAATAATGCATAGGTGCAAAGTGACACCTAAGGGAAAAGAAATGACACTTAAGCTGAACATTGAGGAGTAAGAGCCAAACAACTAGAAAAGGGGAGAGGACCTAGGAGTAATACATATTTATTTCTGGTAACTATATTATGTGAAAAATGTATATGTCTTTATCATAGAAGCTTCCTATCTATTTGTCCTTGACACTTTCAAGCAGGATTCTTAGTTATTACCTCTCCCATCTAAGCCAGAACTGAAAACGGAGTTAAAAAAAAAAAAAAGGTCATTATCCAGTTGTCTTTCATCTTTGATATGGAAATGTTTATTTTTGAAATACAAATGGAGATAACAGCAGTTTCATTATTTTGTGTTGTAAAATGGAGGTAATAGTAGGTTGCTGGGAAGATTAAATCAGTTAGTTAATGTAAAACACTTTGATACTTGGCATGTAGTGTTTAATCCTAACCTCATTTTGGCTGGCTTTTAAATTTTCTGTCTTCCATCTCACTAATACTCTTTATAACATATATGTTTAATTTGCTTTTATACCTATCTACTGAATATTATATTTCAATTTTAAAAAGTTTTAATGGTAGAGGCTCTACTTGGTACTTTATCAAATCCTTTTGGTAAATATTTATATTTTTCTAATACCTGTGCGTATGTGGATATTTTCATGCTGGTCTTTTATTTCTTTAAACATAGTAACACCTTATCCACAGATGCATTTAGCCACAGGGATGGTCCAGATACCTGGTCAAGCATATTGTGGAAACTTTAAACCTTTGATTTTTTTTTTTGCCATATTAAATGATTTTTGGCAGAACCCAAAATTGTTTTCTAAAGGAGTTCCAATAAAGTAGCAGGTAGCTACTTTCACAATTAAAAGATGATAATAATAGCAGTTAATGTTTGTTTATTATTTATTACATGACAGGCATTGTGCTTGAACTCCTTCAGTTCACAGACGTTGTACGCAAACTACCTCAGTTAAGCCTTACATCAACTATATGAGATAACATTATTATTATTTCTCATTTACTGATGAGTTAACTTGAGTTATGCTTTTTGCACAAGTTTATCAATTAGTGATTAATAAAACTCAGAATCATCCAGAATGTAGAACCAACAGATAAGGATGGAAAATATAGGAATAGTTAAGAGACACTAAAGATAGAATGTTTAATACGTTTTAGAAGGAAAGAATGGGAAATGCAGTATTATAATTTTTTAAAAAGACAGATTTTTCAGAATTGGTAAGAAAAAAATCCTTGTATTTGAGTGGTACATAGTATACTGAACAGGATAAATAAAAACAATCTACCTCTAAACAAATCAAGGAGAAACTGTTGAACATTAAAGCAAATAGAAAATCTTAAAACTAACCACAGGGAGAAAACAAAGGAACACCAGTTATACTACCAATTACCTTCTCATCTGCAACAAAAAATATCAGAAGAAAGTAGGAAAATATCTTCAAAGTGCTGAGGGAAATCATTGTCAACTTAGCATTTTATGTATTGTTAAAGTATTAGTTGAAAGTAGGAATAAAATAAAGATATTTTCAAACAAACTAAGGCCTAGCAGTTTGCCACTCATGGACCCTTACTGTGAAGTCTACTTAAGGATGTGCTTCAGCAAGAAGAAAATTGAATGTAGAAAAAAAGAGAGGGTATTGAGAAAAGGTTGTGACAAAACAGGGAAATTGTGTTGATAAATCTAAAACACTGACTGTAAAAGAAATTATTGTAATGATGATGACTAGTTTAGAGCAAGGTAAAACAAACTAAAACTAAAATACATGACAGCAACACTTAGAAGATGGGAGAAAAAAATCAGGGAAACATTTTAGGGTACTTGTATTTAATGGGGGGAGGATAGATATGGATTTACTTTAGATTTGTTAGTGATTGTTTAAAAAATATTGGATATTCGGCCAGGCGCAGTGGCTCAAGCCTGTAATCCCAGCACTTTGGGAGGCCGAGACGGGCGGATCACAAGGTCAGGAGATCGAGACCATCCTGGCTAACATGGTAAAACCCCGTCTCTACTAAAAATACAAAAAACTAGCCGGGCGAGGTGGCGGGCGCCTGTAGTCCCAGCTACTCGGGAGGCTGAGGCAGGAGAATGGCGTAAACCCAGGAGGCAGAGCTTGCAGTGAGCTGAGATCCGGCCACTGCACTCCAGCCTGGGTGACAGAGCAAGACTCCGTCTAAAAAAAAAAAAAAAAAAAAAAAAATGGGATATTCATTACTGTAGCTAGAATGTAGAACTTCCAAGCCAGTAGAGGGAGGATTATGAGCAAGAAAACTTTGCCAGTCTGAAAGAATGTAGGAAAAGAGAAAGAATAAAAGAAAGCACATGGTAAATAGCATAAATTAAGATGAGGAATAAATCCAGATACTTCAATCACAATAAATGAAAATAGGCTATAATTACCAGTTAAATAGCAAATATTGTCAAATTAAAAGAATGAAATCCAGCCATATGTTATTTACAGGAGAGACATTTAAAGCATAATGTCATTGAAAGGTTGAAAGTAAAGAGATGGGCCCAGCCTGGTGGCTTACGACTGTTATCCCAGCACTTTGGGAGGCCGAGGCGGGTGGATCACCTGAGGTCAGGAGTTCAAGACCAGCCTGGCCAACATGGTTTAATCCCATCTCTAGTAAAAATCCAAAATTTGCCGGGCGTGGTGGCTCACGCCTGTAATCCCAGCACTTTGGGAGGCCAAGGTGGGTGGATTACAAGGTCAAGAGATTGAGACCATCCTGACTAACAAGGTGAAATCCCGTCTCTACTAAAAATACAAAAAGAAATTAGCCGGGCGTAGTGACAAGTGCCTGTACTCCCAACTACTCAGGAGGCTGAGGCAGGAGAATGGCGTGAACCCGAGAGGCGGAGCTTGCAGTGAGCCGAGATCACGCCGCTGCACTCCAGCCTGGGCAACAGAGCGAGACTCTGTCTCAAAAAAAAAAAAAAAAAAAATCAGCTGGCCATGGTGATGCATGCCTGTAGTTCCAGCTACTTGGGAGGCTGAGACAGGAGAATCGCTTGCACCCAGGAAGCAGAGGTTGCAGTGAGCCAAGATCACCCTCACTGCACTCCAGCCCTGACAACAGAGCAAGACTCCACCTCAAATAGAAAAAAAAAAAGAAGAAGAAGAAGAAGAAAGTAAAGGGATAGAAAAAATAAGAGGACTGACCCTAATAATTTTTATGCATCGAACAACAACCCCAACTTTACACATGGCAAGAAAATATACACAATTACCACACTTTCAAGGAGCAGATAACCTGCCTTACATAGATTATTCCTATATAGAAAGAGAAAAAAATTCCTGAAGTTCTTTTATGAGGCTAATGTAAATTGTAATTTCAAAATTAAATACGTGTATCATGAAAAAGAAAAGTGTAGGTCAGTGTTGCATATGAACTTAGTTACAAAAATCCTTCCAAAAATGTTACTGAGTTTTAAAAAGTTATTTTCTAATGTCTTAGATTTGCTTTAAAGTACTATGGGAGGGAGAAAGTAGATGGTGATAGCCATGAAACAAGATCGATTATGAATTAGTAATCATTGAAGCTGGGTGATGGGTACGTGAGGATTTATTATGTTACTGGTTCTACTTCTATTATATGTTTAAATTTTTTTATCTTAAAACTTTTTTTAAGTCTATCATAATCTAGTATGTATTCAACAGAATTCAACATCCAGTACACCCAGCTGCCAATAGGTAAAACTGTACATTAACTCATAAAATATTTGAAGCATTCACTTAAGAATCATGAACATGAAAATAATACCTTAATTTCCTTTCATTCCACATTATCTGGATATCTGGCTTTTAAGTGGTTACTTGTTTGCTATTAGACCTTAGGAAAGTTGCCTTATTTTTTGGTGCTAAGTTTCTGATCTGTTAATTGAGTATGATCATAGTACCTACCTGGGCACATGGGATGTAGGTGATCTGGCTGCACTACTCTAGCAGACCCCAGCGTAGATCAGCCATCTCATATAATAAATACATTGCTTATTGTTTTATACACTGTGATTTTCAGTTGTCTGTTTTGCAGTAATAGCAAACTGTACATCTGGCAAAGTCAAAATTAGATGTTGGCAATTATAATGGAGGAAAAAGAGGTTCTCTCATTGACGCTGATGGGGAAGTAAATTAATAAAATTCCTTTGGAGAGTAATTTGACAATATCTAATTGTAAAGTTGAAGATACCCATGTCCTATCAGAAATTCCACCTCTAAATTCCACCTCTAATTCACTAGAGAACACACACACATATAAGCAAAGAGTTATTTAAAAGATGTTCATTGCAGCATGCTAGTAGTGAAAAAAATTTTTTTTAAATTTATTTATTATTATTATACTTTAAGTTCTAGGGTACATGTGCATAACGTGCAGGTTTGTTACATATGTATACTTGTGCCATGTTGCTGTGCTGCACCCATCAACTCGTCAGCACCCATCAACTCGTCATTTACATCAGGTATAACTCCCAATGCAATCCCTCCCCCCTCCCCCCTCCCCATGATAGGCCCCGGTGTGTGATGTTCCCCTTCCCGAGTCCAAGTGATCTCATTGTTCAGTTCCCACCTATGAGTGAGAACATGCGGTGTTTGGTTTTCTGTTCTTGTGATAGTTTGCTAAGAATGATGGTTTCCAGCTGCATCCATGTCCCTACAAAGGACACAAACTCATCCTTTTTGATGGCTGCATAGTAGTCCATGGTGTATATGTGCCACATTTTCTTAATCCAATCTGTCACTGATGGACATTTGGGTTGATTCCAAGTCTTTGCTATTGTGAATAGTGCCGCAATAAACATACGTGTGCATGTGTCTTTATAGCAGCATAATTTATAATCCTTTGGGTATATACCCAGTAATGGGATGGCTGGGTCATATGGTACATCTAGTTCTAGATCCTTGAGGAATCGCCATACTGTTTTCCATAATGGTTGAACTAGTTTACAATCCCACCAACAGTGTAAAAGTGTTCCTATTTCTCCACATCCTCTCCAGCACCTGTTGTTTCCTGACTTTTGAATGATCGCCATTCTAACTGGTGTGAGATGGTATCTCATTGTGGTTTTGATTTGCATTTCTCTGATGGCCAGTGATGATGAGCATTTTTTCATGTGTCTGTTGGCTGTATGAATGTCTTCTTTTGAGAAATGTCTGTTCATATCCTTTGCCCACTTTTTGATGGGGTTGTTTGTTTTTTTCTTGTAAATTTGTTTGAGTTCTTTGTAGGTTCTGGATATTAGCCCTTTGTCAGATGAGTAGATTGCAAAAATTTTCTCCCATTCTGTAGGTTGCCTGTTCACTCTGATGGTAGTTTCTTTTGCTGTGCAGAAGCTCTTTAGTTTAGTTAGATCCCATTTGTCAATTTTGGCTTTTGCTGCCATTGCTTTTGGTGTTTTAGACATGAAGTCTTTTCCCATGCCTATGTCCTGAATGGTACTACCTAGGTTTTCCTCTAGGATTTTTATGGTATTAGGTCTAACATTTAAGTCTCTAATCCATCTTGAATTAATTTTCGTATAAGGAGTAAGGAAAGGATCCAGTTTCAGCTTTCTACTTATGGCTAGCCAATTTTCCCAGCACCATTGATTAAATAGGGAATCCTTTCCCCATTTCTTGTTTCTCTCAGGTTTGTCAAAGATCAGATGGCTGTAGATGTGTGGTATTATTTCTGAGGACTCTGTTCTGTTCCATTGGTCTATATCTCTGTTTTGGTACCAGTACCATGCTGTTTTGGTTACTGTAGCCTTGTAGTATAGTTTGAAGTCAGGTAGCGTGATGCCTCCAGCTTTGTTCTTTTGACTTAGGATTGTCTTGGAGATGCGGGCTCTTTTTTGGTTCCATATGAACTTTAAAGTAGTTTTTTCCAATTCTGTGAAGAAACTCATTGGTAGCTTGATGGGGATGGCATTGAATCTATAAATTACCTTGGGCAGTATGGCCATTTTCACGATATTGATTCTTCCTATCCATGAGCATGGTATGTTCTTCCATTTGTTTGTGTCCTCTTTTATTTCACTGAGCAGTGGTTTGTAGTTCTCCTTGAAGAGGTCCTTTACATCCCTTGTAAGTTGGATTCCTAGATATTTTATTCTCTTTGAAGCAATTGTGAATGGAAATTCATTCCTGATTTGGCTCTCTGTTTGTCTGTTACTGGTGTATAAGAATGCTTGTGATTTTTGCACATTAATTTTGTATCCTGAGACTTTGCTGAAGTTGCTTATCAGCTTAAGGAGATTTTGGGCTGAGACAATGGGGTTTTCTAAATATACAATCATGTCATCTGCAAACAGGGACAATTTGACTTCTTCTTTTCCTAACTGAATACCCTTGATTTCTTTCTCTTGCCTAATTGCCCTAGCCAGAACTTCCAACACTATGTTGAATAGGAGTGGTGAGAGAGGGCATCCCTGTCTTGTGCCAGTTTTCAAAGGGAATTTTTCCAGTTTTTGCCCATTCAGTATGATATTGGCTGTGGGTTTGTCATAAATAGCTCTTATTATTTTGAGGTACGTTCCATCAATACCGAATTTATTGAGCGTTTTTAGCATGAAGGGCTGTTGAATTTTGTCAAAAGCCTTTTCTGCATCTATTGAGATAATCATGTGGTTCTTGTCTTTGGTTCTGTTTATATGCTGGATT
This sequence comes from Macaca nemestrina, assembly GCF_043159975.1. Classification (NCBI taxonomy): domain Eukaryota; kingdom Metazoa; phylum Chordata; class Mammalia; order Primates; family Cercopithecidae; genus Macaca; species Macaca nemestrina. Next base: position 122,093,095 of record NC_092133.1, read on the forward strand.
ATGTTTATTGATTTGCGAATGTTGAACCAGCCTTGCATCCCAGGGATGAAGCCCACTTGATCATGGTGGATAAGCTTTTTGATGTGTTGCTGAATCCAGTTTGCCAGTATTTTATTGAGGATTTTTGCATCGATGTTCATCAGGGATATTGGTCTAAAATTCTCTTTTTTTGTTGTGTCTCTGCCAGGCTTTGGTATCAGGATGATGTTGGCCTCATCAAATGAGTTAGGGAGGATTCCCTCTTTTTCTATTGATTGGAATAGTTTCAGAAGGAATGGTACCAACTCCTCCTTGTACCTCTGGTAGAATTCAGCTGTGAATCCATCTGGTCCTGGACTTTTTTTGGTTGGTAGGCTATTAATTATTGCCTCAATTTCAGAGCCTGCTATTGGTCTATTCAGGGATTCAACTTCTTCCTGGTTTAGTCTTGGAAGAGTGTAAGTGTCCAGAAAATTATCCATTTCTTCTAGATTTTCCAGTTTATTTGCGTAGAGGTGTTTATAGTATTCTCTGATGGTAGTTTGTATTTCTGTGGGGTCAGTGGTGATATCCCCTTTATCATTTTTAATTGCGTCGATTTGATTCTTCTCTCTTTTCTTCTTTATTAGTCTTGCTAGTGGTCTGTCAATTTTGTTGATCTTTTCAAAAAACCAACTCCTGGATTCATTGATTTTTTGGAGGGTTTTTTGTGTCTCTATCTCCTTCAGTTCTGCTCTGATCTTAGTTATTTCTTGCCTTCTGCTAGCTTTCGAATGTGTTTGCTGTTGCTTCTCTAGTTCTTTTAATTGCGATGTTAGAGTGTCAATTTTAGATCTTTCCTGCTTTCTCTTGTGGGCATTTAGTGCTATAAATTTCCCTCTACACACTGCTTTAAATGTGTCCCAGAGATTCTGGTATGTTGTATCTTTGTTCTCATTGGTTTCAAAGAACATCTTTATTTCTGCCTTCATTTCGTTATGTACCCAGTAGTCATTCAGGAGCAGGTTGTTCAGTTTCCATGTAGTTGAGTGGTTTTGATTGAGTTTCTTAGTCCTGAGTTCTAGTTTGATTGCACTGTGGTCTGAGAGACAGGTTGTTATAATTTCTGTTCTTGTACATTTGCTGAGGAGTGCTTTACTTCCAATTACGTGGTCAATTTTGGAGTAAGTACGATGTGGTGCTGAGAAGAATGTATATTCTGTTGATTTGGGGTGGAGAGTTCTATAGATGTCTATTAGGTCTGCTTGCTGCAGAGATGAGTTCAATTCCTGGATATCCTTGTTAACTTTCTGTCTCGTTGATCTGTCTAATGTTGACAGTGGAGTGTTGAAGTCTCCCATTATTATTGTATGGGAGTCTAAGTCTCTTTGTAAGTCTCTAAGGACTTGCTTTGTGAATCTGGGTGCTCCTGTATTGGGTGCATATATATTTAGGATAGTAAGCTCTTCCTGTTGAATTGATCCCTTTACTATTATGTAATGGCCTTCTTTGTCTCTTTTGATCTTTGATGGTTTAAAGTCTGTTTTATCAGAGACTAGTATTGCAACCCCCGCTTTTTTTTGTTCTCCATTTGCTTGGTAAATCTTCCTCCATCCCTTTATTTTGAGCCTATGTATGTCTCTGCGTGTGAGATGGGTCTCCTGAATACAGCAGACTGATGAGTCTTGACTCTTTATCCAGTTTGCCAGTCTATGTCTTTTAATTGGACCATTTAGTCCATTTACGTTTAAGGTTAATATTGTTATGTGTGAACTTGATCCTGCCATTATGATATTAACTGGTTATTTTGCTCGTTAGTTGATGCAGTTTCTTCCTAGCCTCGATGGTCTTTACATTTTGGCATGTTTTTGCAATGGCTGGTACCGGTTGTTCCTTTCCATGTTTAGTGCTTCCTTCAGGGTCTCTTGTAAGGCAGGCCTAGTGGTGACAAAATCTCTAAGCATTTGCTTATCTGTAAAGGATTTTATTTCTCCTTCACTTATGAAACTTAGTTTGGCTGGATATGAAATTCTGGGTTTAAAATTCTTTAAGAATGTTGAATATTGGCCCCCACTCTCTTCTGGCTTGTAGAGTTTCTGCTGAGAGATCTGTTAGTCTGATGGGCTTCCCTTTGTGGGTAACCCGACCTTTCTCTCTGGCTGCCCTTAAGATTTTTTCCTTCATTTCAACTTTGGTGAATCTGGCAATTATGTGTCTTGGAGTTGCTCTTCTCGAGGAGTATCTTTGTGGCGTTCTCTGTATTTCCTGGATTTGAATGTTGGCCTGCCCTGCTAGGTTGGGGAAGTTCTCCTGGATGATATCCTGAAGAGTGTTTTCCAACTTGGTTCCATCTTCCCCCTCACTTTCAGGCACCCCAATCAGACGTAGATTTGGTCTTTTTACATAATCCCATACTTCTTGCAGGCTTTGTTCGTTTCTTTTTCTTCTTTTTTCTTTTGGTTTCTCTTCTCGCTTCATTTCATTCATTTGATCCTCAATCGCTGATACTCTTTCTTCCAGTTGATCGAGTCGGTTACTGAAGCTTGTGCATTTGTCACGTATTTCTCCTGTCATGGTTTTCATCTCTTTCATTTCGTTTATGACCTTCTCTGCATTAATTACTCTAGCCATCAATTCTTCCACTTTTTTTTTCAAGATTTTTAGTTTCTTTGCGCTGGGTACGTAATTCCTCCTTTAGCTCTGAGAAGTTTGATGGACTGAAGCCTTCTTCTCTCATCTCGTCAAAGTCATTCTCCGTCCAGCTTTGATCCGTTGCTGGCGATGAGCTGCGCTCCTTTGCCGGGGGAGATGCGCTCTTATTTTTTGAATTTCCAGCTTTTCTGCCCTGCTTTTTCCCCATCTTTGTGGTTTTATCTGCCTCTGGTCTTTGATGATGGTGATGTACTGAGGGGGTTTTGGTGTAGGTGTCCTTCCTGTTTGATAGTTTTCCTTCTAACAGTCAGGACCCTCAGCTGTAGGTCTGTTGGAGATTGCTTGAGGTCCACTCCAGACCCTGTTTGCCTGGGTATCAGCAGCAGAGGCTGCAGAAGATAGAATATTTCTGAACAGCGAGTGTACCTGTCTGATTCTTGCTTTGGAAGCTTCCTCTCAGGGGTGTACTCCACCCTGTGAGGTGTGGGGTGTCAGACTGCCCCTAGTGGGGGATGTCTCCCAGTTAGGCTACTCAGGGGTCAGGGACCCACTTGAGCAGGGAGTCTGTCCCTTCTCAGATCTCAACCTCCGTGTTGGGAGATCCACTGCTCTCTTCAAAGCTGTCAGACAGAGTCGTTTGCGTCTGCAGAGGTTTCTGCTGTTTTTGTTATTTTTACTGTGCCCTGTCCCCAGGGGTGGAGTCTACAGAGACAGGCAGGTTTCCTTGAGCTGCTGTGAGCTCCACCCAGTTCGAGCTTCCCAGCAGCTTTGTTTACCTACTTAAGCCTCAGCAATGGCGGGCGCCCCTCCCCCAGCCTCGTTGCTGCCTTGCCGCGATATCGCAGACTGCTGTGCTAGCAGTGAGGGAGGCTCCGTGGGCATGGGACCCTCCCGGCCAGGTGTGGGATATGATCTCCTGGTGTGCCTGTTTGCTTAAAGCGCAGTATTGGGGTGGGAGTTACCCGATTTTCCAGGTGTTGTGTGTCTCATTTCCCCTGGCTAGGAAAAGGGATTCCCTTCCCCCTTGCGCTTCCCAGGTGAGGCAATGCCTCGCCCTGCTTCAGCTCTCGCTGGTCGGGCTGCAGCAGCTGACCAGCACCAATCGTCCGGCACTCCCCAGTGAGATGAACCCAGTACCTCAGTTGAAAATGCAGAAATCACTGGTCTTCTGTGTCACTCGCGCTGGGAGTTGGAGACTGGAGCTGTTCCTATTCAGCCATCTTGCTCCGCCCCCCGCTAGTAGTGAAAAATTTTAAACAACCTAAAAGTCCAAAAGGAGAATAATGGATGAATAAATTATATGTAGTCAACAGTGTATAGTAGGTTGAATAGTATCCTAAAAAAACCCATGTCTACCTAGAACTTCAGAATATAATACTGTTTGGGAATAGGGTCTTAGTTAAGATTAGGTCATACTAGATTAGAATGGGTCCTAAATACAACAACTGGTATCCTTCTAAAAAGAGAAGACACACAGAAGCATCCACAAGGAAAAAGGCCATGTGGTGACACAGCAGAGATTGGAGTAATGCAGCTGCAAGCCACAGAACACCAAGGATTGCTGACGAGGAGAGAGACGTGAAACAGATTCTCCCTCAGAGCCTCCAAAAGGAACTAACCCTGTCAAAACCTTGATTTCTGACTTCTAACCTCCTGAAGTGTAACGGCATAAATTTCTGCAATTTTAAACCGCTTAATTTGTGGTAATTTTTTATGGCAGCCCTAGGAAACAAAGACACAGTGGAGTACTACCTAGCAGTTAAAATGAATGAAACTAAAACTAAAACTGTGTGTATCAATATGGGTAAATCTTGAAAACCTAATGTTAAATGGGAAAAGAGTGGATAGCGTGATACAAGTTATATAACCACAAGGCAGACATTGGGGAGGGAGGAAACTGACCTCCAGTAAGCAAGTGGTAGTAACTGGACAAAGTGGCTTTGAAGTTATTTCATCATACAAATGAATGAAGTAACACTGAAAACAATCAAATATCACTGAAAGAAATTAAAGAAAACTTAAATAAATGGAACACCATCTTATGTTCATGGATTGGAAGACTTAATGTTATTAAAATGACGATAACTACCCAGGGCAATCATATTTGGTGCAGTCCCCATCAAAATTGAATCTCAAGGGATCCAAAAGCCAAAAAAAAAAAAAAAATCCTGAACAAGAACAGAGTTGGAGAACTCACACTTCCTGATTTTGCAACTTACTACAAAGCTACAGTACTCAAAACAGTGTGATACTGGCATACAGACAGATATATAGACCAATGAAGTAGAATAGAGAGCCTAGATATAAATCCTTGCTTATATGGTCAAACATGTTCAACAAGGCTGCCAAGATCATTCACTGTGGAGAAGACAGTCTTTTCCACAAATGGTGGTGGGAAAACTGAATATCCTTTTACAAAAGAGTGAAATTGGACTATTACCTTACACTATATAGAAAAATTTACAAAAACGGGTCAAAGATATAAATGTAAGAGCTAAAATTATAAAATTATTAGAAGAAAACATAAAAGGAAAGCTTCTCAACATTGCAGTTGGCAAGTTTTCTTGGATATGACAGCAAAAGCTCGGGCAACAAAAGAAAAATAGGTAACTTAGATTTTATCACAATTAAAAACTTTTTTGTATCAAAGGATACCATGAAGAGACTGAAAATGGGCCAGGCACAGTGGCTTATGCCTATAATCCTAACACTTCAGGAAGCCCGAGGCAGGAGGATTGCTTGAGCCCAGGAGTTCAAGACCAGCCTGGGCAACATGGTAAGACCCTATGTCTAAAATAAAAGTGAGAGAGAGAGTAAAAATGCAACCCATAGAATGGGAGAAAATACTTGCATATATAATATATTTCTTCTTCTTTTTTTTTTTTTTTTTTTTTTTTTTTTTTTTTAATACAGAGTCTCATTCTTGTCACCCAGGCTGGAGTGCAATGGCACAATCTCAGCTCACTGAAACCTCCGCCTCCCAGGTTCAAGCCATTCTCCTGCCTCAGTCTCCTGAGGAGCTGGGACTACAAGTGCCTGCCACCATGCCTGGCTAATTTTTGTATTTTTTAGTAGAGACAGGGTTTTGCCATGTTGGCCAGGCTGGTCTCAAACTCCTGACCTCTGGCGATCTGCCTGTGTAGGCCTCCCACCTGGTCGATATGTTTTCTATCATCTATCTGATAAGGGAATTAATATCCACAATATATAAAGAAGTCCAACTCAATAACAACAACAAAACTCAATTCAAAGATGAGCAAAAGATTTTAGTAGACGTTTCTCCAAAGAAGATTTCCTGATGTTCAGTAATCACATGAAAAATATTCAGCATCACCAATCATTGGGGAAATGAAAATCAAAACCACAGAAGATAGCACTGCAAACCCACTAGAATTGCTATAACAATAACAACAGAAAATAAGAAATGTGAAGGCATGGAGAAAATTGAATCTTCATACATCGCAAGTGAGAATGTAAAATGTCTCAGCTGCTTTTTAAAATAGGTTGGTGGTTCCTTAAAAAGTTAAACATAGAGTGGCTCAAGCCTGTAATCCCAGCACTTTGGGAGGCCGAGACGGGCAGATCACGAGGTCAGGAGATCAAGACCATCCTGGCTAACATGGTGAAACCCTGTCTCTACTAAAAAATACAAAAAACTAGCCGGGCAAGGTGGCGGGCGCCTGTAGTCCCAGCTGCTCGGGAGGTTGAGGCAGGAGAATGGTGTAAACCTGGGAGGCGGAGCTTGTAGTGAGCCGAGATCCGGCCACTGCACTCCAGCCTGGGCGACAGAGTGAGACTCCGTCTCAAAAAAAAAAAAAAAAAATAGAGTTACCATATGACCCAACAATTCCGCTCATAGGTATACACTCAAAGGAATTGAAGACAGATGCTAAACAAATAGCACATGTAGCCATGTTCAGAGCAGCACCATTCACAGTAGCCAAGAGGTAGAAAGAGCCCAGATGTTCATCACTAGATTGACTGACTATGCTATATACATACAATGGAACGTTATTCAGTCATTAAAAAAGACTGGTAGATGGTACATAGGGGATGAACACTGAAAGAAGTCAGAAGCAAAGGGTCACATGATATAATTCCATGTTGATGAAATATCCAGAATAAGTAAATCCATAGAGACACAATGCAAATATGTGTTTTCCAGAGACTGGAGACAGGGGGTTATTGTTTAATAAGTATAGAGTTTCAGTTTGGGATGATGAGAAGGTTCTAGAGATGGACAGTGGTGATGGCTTGTACAGGAGTATGAATGTACTTAATGCCACTGAATGGTGCACTTAAAATTGCATACTTTAAAACAGTTGGCTGGGCATGGCAGCTCACACCTATAATCCCTGCATTTGGGAGACCAAAGCAGGTGGATCTACCTGAGGTCAGGAGTTCAAGACTAATCTGACCAAGATGATGGAACCCCATCTCTACTAAAAATACAAAAAATTAGCCAGGCATGGTGATGGGTACCTATAATCTCAGCTACTCAGGATGGCTGAGGCAGGAGAATCACTTGAACCCAGGAGGCAGAAGTTGCAGTGAGCTGAGACTGCATCACTGCACTCCAGCCTGGGCAACAAGAGCGAAACTCCATCTCAAAAATAATAATAATAATAAATAAAAATAAAATAGTTAAAATGTCAACTTTTGTATTATGTATGATTTACCACAATTAAAAATAAAAGCATAAGGGCAGGTTTGTGACTGTCTTGTGAACTGGGTAGGAAGTGGGAACTGGATGGGAGCAGTGTGGTTTGCCCAGGCCAGTAGGAAACAGAAAGGTAAGACTTCCATCACTGTCCATCTCTCTCCAGAGGACTATTTAGCAGTTCAGTAACACAGGGCTGACACTTGTTAAATATTATTTTCTAGGGCCTTAATATATATCTTCAACTTACAGCCTTACTTCATGTACTCAAATGTATTTCCACCATCCTGTGTTGCCAAACTTTCCCTGTTTCGAGACACTAGTACTCTCTGTTACTCACCGCATGTTTGTATACCTGTAAATAACATTTATAGAACTCTCACACTTGAGGTGCATTTAGCATTGAGAACAAAGTCTGTCTGAAATCCCTCTCTCAAATAGTGTTTTTTTTCTTGCCTAGCCTAGTTTTTAGTGTTGGATATGACAGCCGCTCTTAATACTGCTATTGTTATTGAATGGAAGCTTTAGTATTCCTTCAGAAGAGCAAGTGAATTTAGTCTGTATGGTTACGTGCCAGAAGAACTGTTTAGTGGTAAATTTCTGCCCCTCTCAGAATGCCTAGAATCTTCCTGTTTCTTTCTGTCATTCATTCTGCTAATCAACCAGTCATTCATTCAACAGAATTATTGTAAGCCTGCTATATGTCAGGCACAGTGTATGCTAAGATATTCAAGGAATTTGTCCATATGTTTTTACTTGTTGATAGGTTTATTGTATTCAGTTTTTATTCTCAAGTATTGAAACACATGAAAGAGTAACAATGCACTTTTTTATTGTTCAAATTAAAAGAACTATATAGTTTATATTAAGCTTATCCAACCCATGATGCCCAAAGACTGCATGCAGCCCAGGACAGCTTTGAATGTGGCCCAGCACAAACTCATAAACTTTCTTCAAACATTATGAGATTTTTTTGCTTTTTTTTTTTTTTAAGCTGGTCAACTGTTATTAGCATTAGCATTAGTATTTTATGTCTGACCCAAGACTTAACTCTTCTTCTTTTACTGTGACCCAGGGAAGCCAAAAGATTGGACACCCTTGGTTTATATGTAAGTAAAAAGCATATCGGAAGCCAGAAATTTTAAGGCATCGAATGAATACTGAAGGAAGAAAATATGACAATAACTTTTTATTGAAGAAAGAAAATATGACAACTTTTTATTGAGAGTAAGGAAAATACTCATCAGTGATAGAAAAATCAGACTAAATGTTAGGAAAAAACACTAAACCACCCTATGTGAAAATGTAGGGAAATAGGTGGGTGCACATATGTGAGCATCATCAACAGTGTCATGCTGTGGTTTGATCCCTGTGTGAGATTAGTTTTTACACTTTTGACATCACTTTCCTTATCCCATCCTAGGAACCATCTTATAGATGTATACCACTAGTCATAAGGAGATCTAGTTATTTACTGCCTTTACAAAAAGCAGCTCTTAAGCTCATAATTCATCTAAGTTTTAGTTTTCTCCTAAAAAACTCCTCTAATAGATTTTGCTTGTGATTTTGCAGACTTCAGTTCAAGTCTCTTTGAACTGGCAGAGATTAATAAAGACCTAAATAACACCTATTTTTAAAATTGTCATGATTTACAAATTATTCCTCTTTATTATGTTTTCCCTACCTGCATTCTTATCCTTTTTCTGTAAATTACACAGACCTTCTCTTGTTAGTGACTAATATTCGAAACTACTGACCATGGTAGTTTTTTCAATTTAACATGTATTAATATTTTCTGTGCACCTGGTTTATGTCTAGGTCTTTTCTACTAGATAATATAATAAAACTGTGAAGGAAATTATTTTCCAGAATAAAAATCACTTATCCTGATCTTTAGAATTTTCAAGCCTTGTCATGACTGTTCTGACACCTAAAATTGTAATCCTACCTTAATTGTATGGAACTATTCAGAGGTATCCCACTTCAACAATTTGGCTTGATAAGTTTTTTATCACCTAACTATGATATAATATATATATATCCATTGTCAGTGACAATTTAACACTTGTATTTCTGACCCAAAAAACTGACAGTGGATTATTGGGCTAAAATTGTTAAGGTCTTACTCTAGCCCTGTCATTGATTACCTTGTGAACTTAAAAAAAATTTCTCAAGTTTTGTAGGTCTCAGTTTTTTCTTTCTTAAAAACAGAGCATAAGACTAGATCGTCTCTATTTATTTATTTATTTATTTATTTATTTATTTATTTATTTTTATTTATTTATTTTGAGTTGGCGTCTTGCTCTGTCACCCAGGCGAGAGTGCAATGGCACGATCTCAGCTCTCTGCAACCTCCGCCTCCTGGGTTCAAGTGATTCTTCTGCCTCAGCCTCCTGTGTAGCTGGGATTATAGGTGTGCACCATCATGCCTGGCTAATTTTTGTATTTTTAGTAGAGATGGGGTTTCACCATGTTGGCCAGGCTGGTCTCGAACTCATGACTTCAAGTGATCCACCCTCCTTGGCCTCCTGGGATTACAGGTGTGAGCCACTGTGCCTAACCAGTTGTCTCCAATTATTGAAATGAGTCTGTTCTAAGAGAATATAACAAAACTAAACATAACTAAAAATGTTACCCTTCATGCTTTCAAAATGGTAATTAGATTCTAGTATACATATAGGATTTCAGTTACTATACTAAGAGTCAGGTACCATTCTGTTGAATAATATGACCTTTGATAAATACTCGATGCGCCATAGTAGAACGTAGTGGAAAGAACCCTGCAGGTTTCTGATTTCCACTATACCATTTACCGGTGATATGTCCTTACACATTTTTTCAATCCTTTTAATTTAGTCTCAGGTTTGTTTTTTTTTTTTTTTTCCTGAATAGGGTAATAACAAAATTTTCTGCCTGAAGACAGAATACTTGTTCCCTTGAGGTCACATTTAATTTTAAGAGCTATAAATCTATAAATTAAAATGTCCCTTGAGACATAAAAATGTCTATTTTGTGGACTTCTAACTTTAAAGCAAGAAATGTTCATTTTGAACATCATGAATCCTAGGAGAAATATGTAATTATTGTCATTTCTCACTTGTGTGTGAGTTATACATGTCTATTAATATATCTAGAATTTATTTTCCTACCTCCAAAGTGGCCTGGTAGGCTTCACATCGATTTTTCTCATGCGTTCTTCTATTTTTCCTCAAAATACTCATTCAACAGTCATTCATTGACTTGAGAATGTGTTTCAGGCATTGAGAATATATAAGCGAGAGGCATAGTCCCCAAACTTTAGGAGATTATATTCTATAGAGAAAAACAGTTATATAAAGAAGCCATCATAATATAATGTAATTTTAATAAAACTATATATCAATGTATATATTGCATTTTTTCCTACAATTCCTGGCTCATAACTCACATAGATGTTGTTACAGTCTTTTGTTACAATATTGAGGGCAAGAGCAGACCTCAGGAAACAGAATCTCTCTCTCTGACCTCCTGCCCTCCTTTCACCTGCCTGAAGCAGGACTCAGTCTGATTGTGGGTCATAAGACCCTCATTCCAGAGAATGCCTTGCCCCATTCTCTGGAGGAAGGAGTGTTGCACAGAGAGACCAAGAAGATTCTGAACAGAGGCCTGGCTGGGTTTCCCTACTCAATCTATTAGTATAAGACCTTTTTGTCCAATCCCATTTTTGCATGGTTGTCAATCTTGCCTACATAATGAGGCCTCCATGAAAACCTACAAGGACAGGGTTGAGAGGGCTTCAGGATAGCTGAACATGTGGAGGTTTCTGGAGGGTGGTGTGCCCAGAAAGGATATGGAAGCTCTGAACCCCTTCACCTATCCCTCACTCTAAACGTCTTTTCACCTGTATCTTTTGTAATATCTTTTAAAGTAAACCTGTAAAACATATTTCCCTGAGTTGTGTGAGCCACTCCAGCAAATTATTTGAACCCAAAGAGGGGGTCATGGGAACCCCAACTTGAAACCAGTTGGTCAGAAGTTCCGGAGGCCCAGACTTCCATTGGGTTGGAGGGACTCTTGGGGACTGGGCCCAGAGTCCTATGGGATCTTACACTGTCTCCAGGTAGGTAGGGTCAGAACTGAATTGTCGGACACCCAGTTGGTGTCTCCTGTAGAATTGATTGCTTGCTTGCTGTTGAGAGAAATCGCCGCATATTGTGGGTCACAGAAGCTTTTTGTGTTGATTGTTTTTGTGTTTGTGTGAAGTAGAGGAAAAACACAGTTTGAGAGTGTTCCCAGGTGTATACCTAAGAGAAATAAAACATACATCCACGTAGAAACCTGCACATGAATGTTTATAGCAGCATTATTTTTAATAATCAAAAAGTAGAAACAACCCAAATGTCCATCAAATGGACAACACAGACAAAATGTGACATATACCCCCCATACAATAGAATATTTTTCAGCATTAAAAGAAATGAAGTACTGATATGTGCTACTACATGGACCTTGAAAACATTATGCTAAGTGAAAGACTATGTATTATATGATTCCATTTTTATGAAATGCCCAAAATAGGGAAATCTGTAGAGACAGAAAGTAAATTAGTGGTTGACTAGGGACTGAAGCAGTAGTACAAATGAAAGGTGACTGCTAAAGGATAAGAAGTATCTTTTTGGAATGAAGAAAATGCTTCAAAATTGTGCATGACTTTATGAATATACTAAAAAGCATTGAATTGTACACTTTAGGTGAATTTGTGGCGTGCTAATTTTTTATTTATTTATTTTTTTTTTTTTTTTGAGACAGTCTTGCCCCGTTGCCCAGGCTAGAGTGCAGTGGCGTGATCTCAGCTCACTACAACCTCTGCCTCCTGGGCTCAAGCAATTCTCTTGCCTCAGCCTCCAGAGTAACTGGGATTACAAGCATGCGCCACCATGCCCTGCTAATTTTTTGTATTTTTGGTAGAGATGGTATTTCACCATGTTGACCAGGCTGGTCTTGAACTCCTGACCTCAGGTGATCTACCCCCCCGCCCCCAGCCTCCCAAAGTGCTGCGATTACAGGTGTGAGTCATCGTGCCTAGCCTATGGTATGCTAATTAGATCTCAATAAAAAAAATTTTTAAATCAATATCAAATGCACAAAATGTGACCAATACCCCAAATTAAGAGATTAAATAACATTTAAAGGCCACCTCACATGTTCTGTGATTCTAAGCTTCTATAATTTAAATTTTATTGGTGGTAAAGCAATACGTTTTAAAACTTAAATTTCAAAGTATGACCAACAAGCTAGTAGACTAATGCATGTCCTCCAAAACTTTTTTTTTTTTTTTTTTTTTTGAGACGGAGTTTCCCTCTTGTCACCCAGGATGGAGTGCAGTGGTGTGATCTCGGCTCACTGCAACCTCTGCCTCCCAGGTTCAAGTGATTCTTCTGCCTCAGCCTCCCAAGTAGCTGGGACTACAGATGCACGTCACCACGCCCAGCTAATTTTTGTATTTTTAGTAGAGACGGGGTTTCACCATGTTAGCCAGGACGGTCTCAATCTCTTGACCTCATGTTCCGCCCGCCTTGGCCTCCCAAAGTGCTGGTATTACAGGCATGAGTCACCATGCCCGGCCCAAAACTTTTTTTAAACCAAACTTTTATTGCTTTTCGTCAGGTCTTAAAGCTAGTGTCATGTTCTAAAGTCTTTCTATTAGTGTCATATTAGGCCTTAAATATGACTTTGCTTTATCCCAACTAGTATAATAGTTGGGATATTATATATCAGATGCATCTGACTTTGGTTTCTTTCAGTTTACTCTTCTGCATTTTTCTAAAAACAAGGTTTCAGACAGTGAATTGTAATAAAATCTTATGTAAGTGAATTGTAATATTATCTTATGTATAATCTTATGTAAGACTTTTTTCTACCTTTCAGTATTTAAAAAACAGCAGAAAATAAGTAAATAATGACTGCACAAAGATTTTCTAGCATGGATTTACCAGTGCTCATTTTCTTTTTTTTTTTTTTTTGAGGCGGAGTTTCACTCTATTGGCAGGCTGGAGTACAGTGGCGTGATCTCGGCTCACTGCAACCTCCACCTCCCAGATTGAAGCAATTCTCCTGCTTCAGGCTCCCGAGTGGCTGGGACTACAGGTGCGCGCCACCACACCCGGCTAATTTTTGTATTTTTTTTTGGTAGAGATGGGGTTTCACCATGTTGGCCAGGATAGTCTCAATCTCTTGACCTCGTGATCCGCCCGCCTTGGCCTCCCTAAGTGCTGGGATTTACAGGCATGAGCCACCACACCCAGCCACCAGTGCTCATTTTCAAAACAAATCATTTTGAATCTTTCTGAACAGTATAGCAAAAGTTGGGTCTTACTCATTTCTTGATTCTTAAATCTCTTGACCTCGTGTTCTGCCCACCTTGGCCTCCCTAAGTGCTGGGATTTACAGGCATGAGCCACCGCGCCCAACCATCAGTGCTCATTTTCAAAACAAATCATTTTGAATCTTTTTGAACAGTATAGCAAAAGTTGGGTCTTACTCATTTCTTTATTCTTAAATACTCATTTCTTTTTTCCAGAATACATTTTTTTTCATTAAGAACTTTCAATTTTAATTTGGCTCTTGTATGAACTTCCTAGAAGGTCTTAAGAAAGTCATTACATCTTTTTTTGCTGGTTTCCTAACCTTAAAGGTGATGACAGTGTTATTGTTTCAGGAAGAGCAAGACAGAACATAACTTTTATAGAGCACTAGAAACATGTAGCTAAAAATAAAAAATGAGGGGAAAAAAATACAAAGACTGCAAGTCATGATAGGACTTTCGCAGGTGGTCAGGGTGTTCAGTATTATATTTAAGGACAAAGATTTAAATAAATGTAAACATTTATGTGTAATTTTAAATAACTTTATTATGAAAAATGCTGTGATGAGCATCTTAAACACATTTTAGCATATCACCATGTTTTTCTTACAGGTAAGAAATGTAGATCCTGAAAGAAGGTCCTCAGATGTACACACACACAGTCTATTGGTTTTTTTTGTTTTTGTTTTTGTTTTTTTCAGAGTCCGAGTCTCCCTATGCTGCCCAGGCTGGTCTTGAACTCCTGGCCTCAAGTGAGTCTCTTGCCGTGGCCTTCCAAAGTGCTGGGATCACAGGCATGAGCCACTGCACCCAGCTTGTCAATTGATTTTTGACAGTGGAGTGAAGACAATTCGGAAGGAAAAAGGATAGTGATTTCTTTCTTTCTAGAAGTCTCGCTCTGTCGCCCAGGGTGGAGCGCAGTGGCGCAATCTCATCTCACTACAACCTCCTCCTCCTGGGTTCCAGCGATTCTCCTACCTTAGCCAACTGAGTAACGGGGATTACAGGCACAGGTCTGCCTAATTTTTGGGTTTTTAGTAGAGACCAGGTTTCACCATGTTGGCCAGGCTGGTTTCAAACTCCTGACCTCAGGTGATCCACCTGCCTCAGCCCTACAAAGTGCCAGGATTACAGGCGTCCATCTAGAATAGTCTTTTCAACAAATGGTATTGTTGATATCCATATAATAGAAAATGAAACTTGAAGGCTGGGTGTGGTGGCTCATGCCTATAATCCCAGCACTTTGGGAGGCCAATGCTGGCAGATCACTTGAGGTCAGGAGTTCAAGACCAGCCTGGCCAACATGGTGAAACCCCATCTCTACTAAAAATACAAAAAATAGCCAGACATGGTGGCGGGCACCTGTAATCCCAGCTACTCGGGAGGCTAAGGCAGGAGAATCGCTTGAACCTTGGAGGCAGAGGTTGCAGTGAGCCAAGTTCACACCACTGCACTGCCTGTGCAACAGAGGGAAACTCCATCTCAAAAAAAAAAAAAAAATGAAACTTGACCTCTGCCTCATCCTTGAGATAGGCAAAGATTTCTTAGGACACTCTAATCACTAACCATAAAAAAAATAGAGAAGTAGATACATTGGACTTTATGAAAATGAAAAGCTTCTGCCCTTCAAAAGACACCATTAAGGAAATGAAAAGGCGTATATTGCCAACAACTGTGAAGAGTTTGTTTCATGCTATTTGTAGACTACGTTAGCCTTCCACAGTTTCATGGATACTGCTGATAGAAAACTTGAGACTCCTGGGTCAGAGATAGAAGACAGTTTATTAATGATAGCAATAGCAGTTACCAGAATATCAGTATGTTTGTGCCAGCTCCCCAAACCTCAGGTGTAACAGGATGCATTAACGATTGTACAGATTCCACCTTGGCCCACAAGGAAAACATCTGTTGCAGTTTGGTCATCAAGAATAACCCCAGGCTGAGAGTTCAGGAGCTTACCTGAATGACTTCCACTACCATGGTAGGGTGGTGTCATGGATCAGTTCAAATAGTCAGGGAGCTATAGTGGCTCCATGCCATTAAACAAAGCTTAACATTGTTTTTCATTCTGAGCAGCATAGTACTGTGGCTTGTGGCTTAATGTTTTTGGCTACTCAGGATTTATATGAGATGGCAAGAAGGTCTTCATGACTGACACCATCTATTTCAATCTTGAGAGCTCTTTGACACCATGCCCTAGCCACAGTCCTTTCTAGCTGAGGTCATGGAGTTTGCCCTTCTGCCTGACTCAAGCTAGCAGTGTGACCTTTGGTGAGTCTACCTTAATCCAGAGCATCTGCTTTCCCATTACTAAAATAAAATCTCTTAAATCCTCCTAAATTTCAGCGTAAGGGCTAGGGGAGTTTTCCAGAGTAGCAGGGCTGACTGCATAGATTTACGTACATTTCTTTGAGTTAGTTTCTCATTTTCCATTTACTTTTGTTTCACTTTCACTGAATTTAGCATTCTACTAATAAATCCAATCCAGGGCAATAAGCCTGAATACTCTTCAAGTGGTCGTCCTTGGTTTCCTATAATACAAGAGTATATCTTTCTCTGGGAGATCTCCCTGAAAGGATGAAAACACCCAAGACATACTTTGAGACATTTTGCTGTCATTTCCAGATGGATTTAAGGTTGGCGTAATAGACTACAGAGAAGTTGAACTGTAAGACAGCCCACCTGATCCCATTCTTCCTTAAAAAGCGTTACTCACCCTGCCCCCTTATCTCCCAAGTGAACTAGCCATTGTTCTAATGATTGGCCTGGTTTGTGCTCATGAATTTCTCTCTTCATGCTCATTATGAGTGTGTATCTCTAATTGTTTTCGGAAAGGGAGTAGACTTTATGGCTACACAAAATGAATCTTAGTACTGTTACTTAGTATTTAGTACTTGTTACAGTGGTACAGACCTGAGGCTGACCAAACAGGATGGCAAGAAAATCCCCCAACCTGGAAGAGATTTAGGAACAATAAGGGTGCCTTAATAGCAGCTGTGTTTGAACCTATTTCCTGGTATTCAGCATGCAGCCACTTCCGCAATTCTTCCTTATTAATAGGCAGTAAAAGGAATAACGTTTACTGCCCAACCGACAATATAACTTAATTAACATGTTCACTGTAGGTGCCCAGGAACTTCTGCAAATCTCTACAAGGCCCTCATTCAGAAAGAGGAAGAGTCTATTTGAGAATCCCATCCTCATCACCAAAATGTCAAAAACGGTGAAGGGTTTGAGATTTCACCTTACTTGTGAGCAAATAAGGTAGCCTGCTACAGTTTCATGAATGCTGGTAGAAGACATGAGACTCCTGGGTCAGAGACAGAGGGCAGTTTATTACTCACAGCAGCAGCAATAGCTAGAGTATCAGCATTTTTCTGCTTGTTCTCTGAGCTCAGTTCCCACAGAGTAAAGAAGGCCAACTGACTCCTAAACAACCACTGCGGTGTATTACAGATGAGGAATCCTGAATTTAGGTAACTCAAATTTTTTACAACAGGCAATAAGCATGGCTACCTATTCCTCTGAGGAGGCAGTATCTTCACTATACTGGACAATAAGAATGTTTGCCCTTTGACCTTAAGGGAGACACCGTCTCTTCCTATTACTCCCTATCCATTGGGCTGCTTGAGTGTCCTCGCTGTTTGGCAGTTGGCTTCCCTTAGAGACAAGTAACCCACGAAAGAGAAAGGCAGAAGCCATATATATATACACGTATGTATTTTATCACTTATCCTTGGAAAACACACCCTATCCCCCTGTCCCTTCCACAGTATCCTATTGGTTTGTTACAGGTCAACCCTCGCCACTGTGGAAGGAGACTACACAAGGGCATTAATACTAGGAAGTGGGAATCACTGAGGAACACCTTGGAGGCTGACTTGTTATCACAATGGCTATATAGTTAACACCGTAGTTTGCTAAATAAAGAGTATATGGGAACTCTGTACTATTTTCTACAACTTTCTATAAACCTAAAGCTATTTCAAAGTAAAAGTTAAAGGATTTTAAATGAAAATATAGGGTCTGGGAGTGGTGGCTCATGTCTGTAATACCAGCACTTTGGGATGCCAAGGCGGGAGGATCACTTGAGCCTAGGATTTTGAGGCTGCAGTGAGCCATATTGTGCCACTGCACTCCAGCCTGGGCAACATAGCAAGGCTCTGTCTCTAAAAAGGAAAAAAGCTATTAAAAATATATATATAGGTTGTAGACCAGAAGAAAATATTCGGTAATACTTATATCTGACAAAGATCTAGTATCTACAAAATATAAAAAACTCTTAAAACTAATAAGAAGACAACCAACTAACAAATGGTCAAAAGACATGAACACATACTTCAAGAAAGCATTCACTTGGCCAATAAGCACATGTGAAGATATTCAAGATCATTTGTCTGACTGGGCTCAGTGGCTCACGCCTATAATCCCAGCACTTTGGGAGGCTGAGGCAGGCGGATCACGAGGTCAGGAGTTCAAGACCAGCCTGGCCAACATGGTGAAACCCCATCTCTACTAAAAATACAAAAATTAGCTGGGCATGGTGGCAGGCACCTGTAATCCCAGCTACTTAGGAGGCTGAGGCAGGAGACGTTTGAACTCGGGAGGTGGAGGTTGCAGTGAGCCAAGATTGCACCATTGCACGCCAGCCTGCACAGGGCAAGACTCCATCTCAAAAAAAAAAAAAATTTGTCATCTGGGAAATGCAAATTATTACCATAGTAAGCTATATTTCAATCCCACCAGAGTAGTCAAAATTAAAACAACTGACCATGTCAAGTGTTGGTAAGGGTGTAGAACAACAAGAACACTCATGCATTGCTGGGTAGATGGTAAAATAGCACCTCTTTGGAAAAATACTCCTGTAGTTTCTTACGAAGTTAGATGTACACTTTCCCTATGATCCTAGCAATTCCACCCCTCTGTATTTATATGTGAGAAATTAAAACATGACCACTAAGAGAGTTGGACACAATATCCATAGCAGCCCTATTCATTCGGAAGGTAGCCTTATGAATGAAAACTAGCAGCAACCCAAATATCCATTAATAGGAGAATGGATAGACAGATTGGGATACAGATCTTTCTTCTGATATATGTTAAGAATATTTGCTGCTAGTTTGTGGTCTTCCTTTACATTTTTAAAAATAGTTTCTTTAAAAGACCAAAAGTTTAATTTTGGCAAAATCCAAATATTTGTGGTTTTACCATGTTATTACTTGCACACAACTCTCAAACTGATAGAAGACTGTTAAATCCTCTACAGTTAAGGAGTCTGTGGGAGACACACTGGAGTGTCAGTTGTTTTGCAATTTGGACAGATTCTAGAACCTTTGGTCAAAAGGGGCCCCATTCAAGGTGAGTCATTTCACAAGTGACAACATATATGGGCTTAATACAATTTGTAATGAGAAGTATTATTTCCTCCAGAACCCAAAAGAGCCTAAAAGAAACTGTGGGTGCTATGAGAGTCAGTAGCTGTTTCTTGACAGTGTCATGGATGGAGTTGCCTTCAGTTTACCCAATAATTTTCAGAAATACAACCAAGGCCTTGCACTGTATGTGAGGCTGTGGGTCACCCCATGAGCTCCTTTCATTTGTATGTCCCGAGTGAGTGTATCAAAGGAATCTCCTCAGCAGAGGAGGTCATCAGTGTGATGTCATACGGGCATTCCTGGGAAAAGTAGGGTGCAGTTTCAATCTTGCCTTCGAAGATTGTATGTTACAGTGCGGCTGTTTGTAGTACCCCGTGGTAGTTGGGTAAAACTGTATTGGGTCCCTTTGGAGGCAAACTGCAGTCAAGAGTGTTGAAATAGGCACTGAACAAAACATATTCACCAAATCTATACTAGCAAAATATTTACCATTTGCTGGTTAGATGAAGTCAGTAATTTCAGTTATATTGGGTATGGTCCTTAGTGAAGTCCACAGCATTGAAGTTGAAGTAATCCACCAGGAGGTACCATACATTCCTCCCAAGTGTAAAAACTGGTCAAATTGGGCTGTTAAATGGACAGGCAGTGGGGATAGTCACCCCTTTTCTAAATAGGTCTTGTATAGTGGGTTTTAATCATTAAAGGCCCTGTTTTAATTTACATCTGGCTATATTAACTGTTTTAATGGGGAAGCAGTAGGTCCATGAGTCCATTTTAAAAAGGCAATTTGTTAGTGCCAAAGACTTAAAATTAATTCATTACTCATTGGGTCAGAGTCCATGACCACTATGGGATATTTTAGAACAATGGGTGTGATGACCATGGGAAATTAAGGCAAGACAGAATTCCTGTGGTTAGGGTGAGGCATGCATACTTGTCCTTTATATTATGTTCAATAACTCCCCTAAGATTATAGGGGGACCCTTGTTTAAATTTGGGGGGATCCCCAATATTGATTAACAGCACAAAGGTTTGCCAATTGGTGTATTTCAGCAGATGTTAATTCAGAGCCAGTGTCATAGAGGCACAAAAGCCAATTCCTGCCCTTTTATCTATGTACTGTATAAATTCAGTGAATTTTGAAAAACCAGTTGGGCCAAATTGTGGACTTCTGTTTTAGTTTTTGTTTTTTTGTGTCCTGCCTGTTCTGAATGGAATTGTGTGCCCCCAAATTCACATGTTGAAGCCCTAACTCCCAGTGTGACTGTATTTAAAGATAGGGCCTGTAAGGAGATAATTAAGGTTAATGAAGTCGGAAGGGTGGGCACCTAAATCGATAGTATTGGTATTCTTAAAAGAAGAGGAAGAGAGACAACAGACTCCCCCATTCCCCCCACCCTGACACACACACACACACACACACACACACACACACACGAAAGGCCATGTGAAGACTGAGCAAGAAGGCAGCCAACTGCAAGTCAGGAAGATAGGCCTCAAAAAGGAATTTCTCCTCCTAAGAGTAAAAAGACCTTTGAGGTCATTTAGTTTTTAATTTTGTTGTTGTTTTTATACCATGTATTTATATATATTTGTCAAGAGTGTGCCTCCATTTTTAAATTGGAAAGGAAAATTGTATAGCTGAAAACTATGCACTGAATTAAATGCACTAAAAGTTTGTTTATAGAATTTAAGAGGGTAGGAGATAATTAGATTATTAGACATCCAATCTCATCCCATCCCATCTAATAAATATTAGATATATACATCTAACATGTGTATATATATCTAATAATGTGTTATGTATATCTAATATTGTGTTATGTATATCTAATAATGTGTTATATATTCACTGGGTGATGCTATGTAAGAATATTATTTTCTTGGATAAAATTTCTGAGAATTTATGAGTTGAGGTGAATCTACTAAAAATAGTTGAGTCCAAAATTTTGACTTCCGTATTTATATAAATAATGATTATTAATAGGCCATTTCAGTAGAAGTATTGCTCATTAGAGAGTTTTGGTATCTATTTATTAGATAGAAATTGAGCCTTTTGTCTTTAAAGTATAAAAATACAATAAATAAGTACATTAAAAAATTTTTTTAATTTTGCCGTAATTTTTAGTGCCAGATAAATTACATGATGCTTTCTAATTAACATTTTGTAGTCCAAAGCTGTGAGAAGAAAAGTACATGTAGATTACTTTAAAAATACAGTCCTACCCCAAAAGTATAGAGGATTTTCAGACACCAAATCTTTGAACATAGTGGGTTTCATGGCAAAAATCCATCCCAAAGGGACATAATTTGAGAATATAATTTAAGTTTTCATATCAGTTCTTACTCTGGTTGCTGTATTTTGAGGTCATTACATTAAAATGTTGAATAATTTGAAAACTTTTTATTTTGTATTCAGTATGGAGATTTATTCCCAGAATGGGCTTTTCTGATGCAAAATTGGAATGCTTGTGTAGTCACAACAGCTGTCTCCACACCATGTGGTGTCTTCCATTACTTTACTGTAGAGATGAATATTTGGCCCAGTGTTTCGGTAGTATTGGACACACATGGTTTTAAGTGGCAAAGCAGTTTGCTTATGCATTCATTTGACTTTCACAGCTACAGTTGGCTCCAGATTAGAACAGGGAGAATACATTCACACCATGGCCACCCTCATGGCTGCTGTAGTAGCTGGATCACAGGAGGCTCTGTTCCTTCTAAAGACACAACTAACTATTGCCAAGGAATTACACATTCACCGAAGTGCCTTACAGCTGTAGGAGGGAGAATAATGCATTGCTAAAAGGGTTCTCTCAGATTTCAGATTATGGCCCTAGTCACTATCAAGCCTCTTTAAAAATATTAATAATAAAAATTATGGCCATAAAAGAACTATGAAACTTAAGACTGTCATAGCAGTAGGTGATTTTTCAGGAATTCAATCCAAATACTTTATATAAAATTTTTATTTTTCAGAAAAGTACTATATTTTTACACCCTCATTAATCTAATTAAAATCAGATTTGTTTTTAATGCCAACGTTTATATATGCAGAGAGTATTTGGGAAGCCGATCTGTTAAAAACAGAGATTATTTTAAAGACTTAGCTTACTATATGAAACAATGATTTATATTTTAGACATTGTAGACAATTTTTTTTGCTTCAAAAATGTTAAAATAACATAGAAATTAGGTAATTTGATTTAGTGTGATTTTGTACATACTGTATGATTTGATCAGTATATATCTTTATGCAGTGATCAACTTCACGCTCTTCATGACATGATCTTTTACTGTAAGCTTATTTAAATTCTGCCTAAACTTAAGTCTTTTGCATTTCTGAAACCGATTGGTCTACTTATTAAAGCTTTTTAGCAATAAAGCTATGATTTCCTTTAAAATCCAAATATATTTCTCTAAATAGTAGCTGAATAAGAATAATACTTTTTTCCTTAAATAAAGACAAGGAGAAAGAAAAAATCCTCCGTGTAAATTTTTAAGTCATCTGATATGAATAATTAGATTTCTGATATTCATTAAATATCAAAGAAATTCCGACCAGACCCAATGTGGGCTACCTTTTTATATAAGTGAATTTATGCATGTATTGTAGATGCTGTACTGATGAATATGTTTGAGGCTTTCAGCTCTTAGTGGATACAAAATAGAATGATTGATAAAATCCTCCCTACTATTGGCTATTATTTACTGACTCTTAAGTGGCAGGTTGTATTTATGCCAATTTATCTGCTTCAGGGAACATTCTTGATAGCAGAACAAAGTGAATAAAAGTAGTTTGCTTTGCAAATGAATGCAAATGGGAGAGCCTTTCGGAAAGCCCTTTAACAGGGGCAATGCACTTTGATTATGAGTGAAGCTGCCATTTGGACATGGTGAAAAGAGCACGCTTGAACCATTGATTGGGGGAGACAGTAAAAAGTCAGGAAGGGCCCCGTTAAGCTTGCAGTGAGGCAGGCGGATGTCAGTGTGGTTAGAGCACAGTGGGAGAATGACAGGGAGGATTAGTGTCAGGGAGAAGCTTTGCTGTAGCTGTGGAGATAGTCCCTGGGGTCACTCACCTCTGACTGTTGTTCTGTGCTGATGGTTCTGTAATGCAAACTGCCTGATGTATGCCTGTTCATTATCGGAAATGGTGATTAGAAAAGGTATTTGCCTCAAAGGTTTCCTTCTTTCTCTCTTTCTTTCTCTTTCATTCTTTCATTTTAATTAAAGGAAAATAAGGTAGGCTTCCTCAATCTCTCTGCTGGCTACTGGAGTATTGTTTAATACCAGAGTGCTTTATTGCCTCTGGTGGGGAATAGTTAAGTGCTAAAATGTAATGTGAAATAATTGTAACATGGTTTTTTGTCGTTTGATAAAGATTTATTTCACTGTGCTCACTTTGGGGTTTGACCACTGGTAGTGCTGAGTAAAATGCAGAGAATATGTTTGCTGTAGGAATTTTTGCATATGCATGTTTATAATCTCTAAGGTATTTTTAAATTTAGTTTAATCGTTTGGTCAAAGCTAAAAGTTGACCAAAATGAAATGGTCAAAATGAAATGAAATACCGCTTTACATGGACTTGATGGTTTGAGTCTTGGCCACAAGAGTTTCTAATTTTATTTCTATTCCGAAGTTTAAAAAAAAAAAATGTAGTGACATTTGACAAGCTAAACTTCTTGAAAAAATATTATTTTAAAATTGAACATCATTACATAGAATGATCAAAAAGTGTCTTGTCGCAATTCTTATTTCAGACCAGTATATTTACTTGTTCACATTTCATTTATACTTGCGTTTTGTTGTTTTTTTTTTTTTTTGCTTTTTTTAAAGTGTGTATTTAAAACAAACAAAAAGAGAGACCTTTAATAGTAACTTTATGTGAGGCATTTCTGAGCAGCACTGCATTTTATAGCAAGGATGCATTTCATAAGCTTTGAGAATGGTTTCTCACTTTAATTCAAAACCGAATAGTCTTTTTTAAAAAATGTCTACAAAACCTGATTTTGCAATATTTATGCTTTCTTAGTTAGTATACGTAGGAAAATGAAATAGGCTTCTAGAGCTTTGCATTCCAGTGTTAAATATGCAGCTCAAATCTTACTGTTAGATACAACTTAGCATTGTTTTTTACAGAAAGCATATTGCCAATAATTTGCTTCACAGCAGTTATCTCCCAATTATCTTTTTTATTCTCCCAATTATCTTTTTTTATTTTCTTTAATGTTTTGCAGGCACCTGAATGGACAGAAGAGGACCTCAGCCAACTGACAAGAAGTATGGTTAAGTTCCCAGGAGGGACTCCAGGTCGATGGGAAAAGATTGCCCACGAATTGGGTCGATCTGTGACAGATGTGAGTTCACTGAGATTTACATTGTATAGAGAGAGACAAACCAGAACAAGTCAGCTATGTAGAAGGCAGATATAGATGGGTTCCACAGTATTTTTGGGGAGGGGTACAATCCTTTTAGGACCTGAAAGTGAACCATTAATGAAATAAGTGAGAAGCAGATGTGAGCCAGTCCCCTGGTCCACAATTAACAGCTGTGTGAGGAATTCTAGTGTTTAGAGACTTAAGCTACTGTAACCTAATCAAAGGAAAACAATGCCAGTTTTGGGGTTTATAGTGACCCCTTTAACTGTGGAAAAAATAGTTCTCAAACTGATCAGAATTAGGAAGGTTGTATTTCAGCTGGATCTGTTTAACATTGAAGTACAGATTGCGATTGCTACTTAGACAGGTGGTTTGGATTAATTAAATGAGCAATATTCCCATAATGCAAATGGAGGTTGGCCTTTTTGTTTCAAGGATGATAGCAACTATTCGTGTGATAAGTAGTTTAACCAGAAGAAACTGTGTGTGTGTGTGTGTGTGTCCATACCTAACATTTAAAAGATAAATTACTTACTTGGAAAGGTTTTGACTTAACACTTTAGCTGCTTTTATTGAGGAAATTTAGAGCAGAAAATTTTTTAGAAAGCACCCAGCACAGTGCCTGATGTGTAATATACTAAATACACAGTAAATGTTTAATTGAAATTGAGAAAAAATATTTTTATCAAATTGATATTTTCATAAGGGATAGTAAATATTCTTTACTAAATTTACTTTAAATAAATCCTATAGATCCAAAAATACTTAGAGGGTTACTGAAAGCAAAGATTTAAATTTCCCCTTCCATTCTGTTAGTATACTTTTAGGCCATTTTTGATACTGACAGTTTTTTAAAACCTGCAAAATGATTACTAAACATGGCTACCAAAAAAAAGCTTATTGTAAATGCTGTAAGTTCCTTTCTATAATCAACTTCCACTTTTTAGTTCAGAAAGAAACTTAGGAAATTATTACGGTTGCACATTCGTAATCCGTCACGTTGGCACTCAAGTTTCAGATTTTTGAGCAATTTCAGACTTTTGGATTAGGTATCCTTGATCTGTACTGTCAGGTTTTGTATTGTTTTGTTTTGTTTTTGCAATGGACCTGCTTTGAGAATTTTAAATTATATATATGAATATTGTTACTACTGTAGAAGTCATTTAAAAGACTGCAATCTGAATTTTTATAAGATAGTTAGCAATATTTTTGATTTAAAGTTGAAGTTTGATCATAGGGGAAAATAGCTGTAGTATTTTGTAACTTTTTTTTTTTTTTTTTTTTTTGCTATGTTTCATGAGGAGACTAGTCATCTTGAGTTACTAGAAAAGAACCATAAGGGTAACTCTTCTTCAGCTAAACATGTTATGTTACTGGATGGTGTGTTTTATTATCTCGTTTTAAGGTTGTTTGTAAAAGATAAGTTAATAATGACTTAATCAGTAAATATCTGACCAAATTAAAGACATTCCATGGTTTTTGATGTTTTAAGTACTATGACCTTCTAATTACATAGCTGCTGTTAATACAGTGATTATCAAAAGAAACTGAAATAATTTTTTTAAGTTATAAAACATTGGTTTAAAAAGGCCCTAAACTTTTAGTTCAATTGCTTAATGAAAAATAATAGTAATACTTATGTATTATCTCTTTTGAAGACTGTACCACATTTAACTTTTAAGATAATATTTCTGTAAGGCTCTACATTTGATGCTAAAGGCAGATAGGAAACTGAGTAATATTTTAATTTGTTGTCATTAAAACCTGGTAAATTTTTATCCGTATTTTTAAGAGGAGAAAGATGAAGATTTTAAAAATGCCAAAAATACACACGATGTAACCAACAGAGCCTCATAGATCCTAGTATATACTTAATTTACTAGAGTAGTCTTGGTGCAGTCAAAAGCATCTTTTTAAACTTTTTCAAATTCATCCCATATGTTTCCTTTTTTTCCTCCCTAGACTTACCCAAGGGAGACTGATTCCATGTATGCAATAGATATTTTTTCCCTTTATCATGGAAGTGGAAAACCTGACATTGTGAAGTGGTGTTTTTTTGTTTTTTGGGTTTTTTGTTTTTGTTTTTTGACCAAGTATTAGTTCTGTTTTCATAATAACAAAGGTACCTTGGAAATAAATATGTAATAAATCTAAATTTTTGTTGTACAAAAAAATGCCATTATAACTTTTCATCTATGTCAGTATATATATATATAGACCCACACTGCATTTTCATTCTGTAAGCATCATCTCCATGGCTGGAGTATTCATTTCAATAACTCTACCGTCCCCCAACACATGCACATATCCGCGCGCGCACACACACACACACACACAGAGAAAAATCACTCTGTAAAAGAGAACAGGTGTCTGTAGACTCATTTTAGTAACTCACAGAGATGACTTGTAAATCACATGAAACAGCTGAAGTGGTTCAGCTAATATTGTTTCTCTAGTATAATGTTAAGTGAAAGTTAACCACACTTTAAAAAGACCACTTGTGCCTGTTTTTGGCTTATGGTGTTAATTAGATTTGTTTTCATTAAGAATTCGATCATGAAAAAGAAGCCAGGTTCAATTGAGTGTCATCAGAACCTCTGCATACTGACCTGATCACCTGCCTAGTTCTCCCTGACTTTGCACAGCTGTTCTTTGACCCGGTTTCCTTGCCAAATTTGTAGCTTCAGGCTTAGTTCTCTTTCCTTCAAGAAACAATTGACCTTTTGGGAGAGAGGTGAGTGTGTGCCAGTGGTGAGATTTATATGATTCTTTATTTGGGTTGTCGGGTTACAGTTAAAAACCTTTTTATTCCTCAATTAAGAAAGAAATTAAGTATATTAATTGTCATAATTAGCAGAATTAGATTGCTAAATTGTGCTCTGGATAAATACAAGCAATGTTTTTTTAAGCTTTTTAAAAAATTGACACTGAGTGTATTTTAATTCAAATATACCTAAACTGTAAGACCTACTTTATTGTGGATTTAATATTTTAAATGTTCATATATGCCTTTCAGCAAATAATTTTGGTAATCACAAAGGACACTCAAATTGTAAAAATAACAGAGGAAACAAAAACTGTCTCGCATGTAAAACCAACTTTAACATGATGATTAACTGCAGGTTTCCTAAATTAAGTTCAGGGGGCCCCAGATTTCTTGCTTGTGAAGTAATACTATTCTCTTGCCTGAAAGGATGTAAACTGATTCTGCTTCTCTCCCTGGTCACTAATCTCTTGCATTCTGGTTGTGATAACAGACTGATAGGAGATTTTTCTGCCTGTTTGGAAAAGGCCCAGGTAGGCAGCAAAACAAAAGACAGGTGGCTAGATTTAAACAGGCTTTTATAATTAGCTTAGTGCCATAGTGTGAGGTAAGAGGTGTGTAGTTATATAAGTAGCCTATTATGCAAGTGAAGAGGAGGAGGGAAAATCATAAAATTCCCAATTTCATTTCCATAGCTCAACCACAAGGAGATTCCTATTGGGGGAAATTTATATATTGCTGTTATACTGGTTTCAAAAACACGTAAGTGGACTCTTCAATCGAAAATAAGCATTATGCTTTATATCAGTGAACTAAATATATAGTTATTATCTTGGCAAATATATTGCTATTACTTTTAGACTTAGGCTAGCCCTACACAAAATTGTAAACATGATAAGGACTGTCCTTTTGGTTTTTCTGCCTTCATCCTCACTGTCCCCTTACCAGTTTCCTGCTATAGCAATTCTCTTGGTCTGAGCCACATGTCATACTCCTCTCTCTTCCTTCTCTTACCCTCTCAACCTTACAAACTTTTAAAGATATTTAAATTTTAGAAAACGTGCAGGTTTGTTATACAGTTAAACTCGTGTCACGGGGGCTGGTTGTACCACGGAGGCTGGTTGTACAATTATTTCATCACCCAGGTGTTAAGCCTAGTTCCCAATAGTTATTTTTTCTGCTGCTCTCCCTCCTCCCACCCTTCACCCTCAAGTAGGCCCCAGTGTCTGTTGTTGCCTTCTTTGTGTTGGTGAGTTCTCATCCCCACTTACAAGTGAGAACATGTGGTATCTGGTTTTCTGTTCCTGAGTTAGTTTGCTAAGGCTAGTACCCTCTCCAACTCCATCTTTTGAGATTCCCACGAAAGACATGAGCTTATTCTTTTTTATGGCTGCATAGTATTCCATGGTATGTATATATAATCACATTTTCTTTATACTATCTATCATTAATGGGATTTAGGTTTATTCCATCCCTTTGCTATTGTGAATAGTGCTGCTGTGAACATTCACGTGCATGTGTCTTTATGGTAGAATGATTTACATTCCTCTGGGTATATGTACAGTAATAGGATTGCTGAGTCAAAGAAAGGGTAGTTCTGCTTTTGGCTCTTTGAGGAATCACCATACTGCTTTCCACAATGGTTGAACTAATTTACACTCCTACCTTCAGTGTATAAGAATTCCCTTTTCTCAACAACCTTGCCAGCATTTGTTATTTTTTACTTTTTGATAATAGCCATTCTGACTGGTGTGAGATGGTATCTCATTATGGTTTTGATTTGCATTTCTCTAATGATCAGTGATTGAGCTTTTTTTTTTATGCTTGTTGGCTGCATGTATATATTCTTTCGAAGTGTCTATTTGTGTCCTTTGCGCACTTTTTAATGGGGTTATTTCATCTCCTTATCGATGCTAGATATTAGACCTTTGCCAGATGCGAATACTTTCTCCCATTCTGTAGCAAACCAACATTTTTATTTGTAATTGCTTTGGTGATAATAATGATTATTGCATCATTCATTTTTTTAGTATTTAACGCTTTTCAAAACTTTTTTTTTTGAGACAGCGTTTTACTCTTGTTGCCCAGGCTGGAGTGCAATGGCACGATCTCGGCTCACTGCAACCTCCGCCTCCCAGGTTCAAGTGATTCTCCTGCCTCAGCCTCCTTAGTAGCTGGGATTATAGGCATGTGCCACCACACCCGGCAAATTTTGTATTTTCAGTAAAGATAGAGTTTCTCCGTGTTGGTCAGGCTGGTCTCGAACTCCTGACCTCAGGTGATCTGCCTGCCTCTGCCGCCTAAATTGCTGGGATTATAGGCGTGAACCCCTGCGCCCGGCCTTTTCAAAACATTTAAATATACTTTTATTTGGTTTTTCACAACAACACTGTGAAGTAAATAAGCAACCATTATTTTTCCCTGTTTTACAGCTGAGTAAACTGCTGCTAAGACATTTGTTCAAGGTGACACAGCTGTTAGTAGAACTGGGACAAGATCACATATTTTGATTCCATACTTACGTGTTTTTACCTCTGGTTAATTCTGCTTTATTGATGTTTGTATGGAAGATACTTTAAACTTGTCTAGAGACTTACATCATTGACCCTTTTTTGATAAAACTCTATGTTCATAGCAAAAACAAAACGTCAAAGAATACACTTAAGCTAAATTTGTTTCTAATCAACCATAATTTCAAAGAGATCTCTGTGAACATTTTTGTATAACATTGCATAAACAATGTATAAACATTGTTTTATATCATTCTAGAGACTAGTGTTTCTGTATAGATGTATGAATATGTATAATTTTAATAGGAGTAATCTACTTTCTGTCCTTTTCACATAGCTCTAGACCATGAGCATCTTTCATGGCAATAGATAAGATCCACATCATTTTTCTAAAGAGTTACATAATAGACTATGCTGCCATGATATCATTAAAGAATATCCTATTGATTGACATTTAAATTGCTTCCTTTTTTTGCTATTTCATTGAGATGGACATGGTGTTTTTTAAAATTGTCTTTTCACTCATATCTATTTTATTAGCTTGTGTGCCTAGAAGTAGAGATTGCATTCCTAGAAGATGCTTAGTTCAAGAATATGAATGTTTTTAGAGCCTCTGAGGGCTCTGAAATTGGTCTGCAGAGAGGTTATAACAATACACATTCCCACTAGTGGTATGTGAGAGGTCACTTCATAGTCCCGTAAAAACCGAACACTACATTTTTCACCATTGCCCATCAAGTGAAAAGTGTTATAGTACTGATTTTTGTTACTTGCAAAAGAAAACACAGGGACTCAGTACAAGGGGTCCACATCTGATGAGGAGTTCTGGTGTGGGACAGAGAAAACAGGGGCAAGATCATTGTTCGGTAAATAATACAGTTAAGTTTTCAGGATGTGGGGACACCTGAGACCACTTTGTAAGAGTCTCTCAAAATCAAGGAAGAGACATGGAAAAGATCTTGGGGATATTTATGAACACTGAGCATACTCAGATCTTTAAACTTTCTGTGGATAGGATGTCTCCAAAGTAAAGGAAATTGGAATGACACAGGTCACTCAGCAACACTAGATTCTGGGGGGTGAGGGAAGAGTGCCTTCACAGTGCTGAGGGGAAATGGTTCTGAATCTAGAACTGACCAAGTGTGATGGTAAATACATGGGGTGAGAACTCGTACCCTTTCCTGGAAATTTTCCTGAGGTCGTACTCCAGCAACAAAAGGAATAAATCGAAGAGGACAACATGGGAGCCAAGAAATGGTGAATCAGGAGAACTAAGGACTGCATGATAGGGACCCTGGGAGGGAGGGAAGTTTCATAGAATAGATAGTATGGCTGAGAACTTGGAAAAATGCATATGTTTAAATGTGGAAAAGAAAAAAAATAGGTGAAGTGCAACAACTAATGCCTATAATCCCAGCACTTTGATAGGCCAGGGCAGGAGAATCACTTGAGACCAGGAGTTTGCAACCAGCCTGGGTGACATATACCTTCATCTTTACAAAAAAAGAAAAGAAAAATTAGCCGGGTATGGTTGCACACACCTGTGTGCCAGCTATTTGGGAGGCTGGGGCAGGAGGATTACTTGAGCCCAGGAGATCGAGGTTGCAATGAGTCATGATCATGCCACTGCACTCCAGCCTGGGTGATAGAGTGAGACCCTGTCTCAACAACAACAACAACAACAAAAAGTAAAAAGCAACCAGAAATTCCACACAGAACAGGAAAACCAGATGTAAGGAGACATAGTTTAAGTTTAATTATACTAAAAAGTAGATTGGTAGAAAGAGCACTTGTTTGGTGAATAATATTTACCAGGTCATAATTATGTAATATCTTACATGATGACTTTTTATATTTTAAACATTTTTGATGTTTTACAGATTATTTTTCAGTTTTTAAAATCCACACATTGTGGAGGACCGTGGCATGTTGTTCACCAAAGTAAGTTCTCTCCTTCTCTAGCAGTAGATTGTTGGTCAGGCACATATGTGCCCAACGATACTGCATTCCGAAGCCTCCCAAGCTCTGATATGGCTGTATCACTAATTTCTTTTCAGGAGAACATAAAGTAATGTGTGTTCATATGAGCTCTTATTTATTTTTCCCTCCCACTAAGCTAGAATACTAATATGTCTGCAGCCATGCAAGCAAAGATAGTTTCCCTAAGGAGCTATGGAGAAACAGGCTATAAAGAACCTGAATGAATGCAATAAAAGAAAATTCTTAGATAGTGACAAGTAACATGAAGAAAAATAAAGCAGAGTAAGCAGATAGACACTGATGGAGCTGCGTTTTAAAATAGGGTTCTGAGGAAAGTCCTTTCCGAGAGGTAGTATTTGAGCTAGTATTTGAGCAGAGGTACAAAGCAAGTGAAGGGGCAAGATTGTCTGAGAAGGAGCATTGCTGGTAGAGGAAATTGCACCTACAAAGGTCTGGAGGCAAGAGCATGTCGGGTGTGCAAGGCCCAGCAAAGAGGTCCATATGGCTAAGGCATGAGTAGGAGAAGAAGATTACAGGAAATGAATCTGAGAAGTAGTGGAAGACCAGGCCATATTGGCCCTTTTTGGCCAAGGTGAAAATTTTGGATTTTACCCTGAGCGAGTGGGAAAGCACTGGAAGATTTTGAGTAAAGGAGTGCAGTGATCTAAAAGCATTGTTCTGACTGCTTGGTGGGGAATTGTGAAAGCAGGAAGGAAGGCCAGGTAAGAGGCTATTTTGGTTGTCCCTGCAGAACACAATGGTGGTTTGGACTAGTGGTTGTTGGTAAAGGTGGGAAAGAGATTAGATGCAGGATGTGGTATACAAAGGCATGTTAATTAGCAATGTATACTTGTAACCTTCAGAAGAATTGTGAATGGAAATGATTGCCTGTGTGTGTAAAGTGCATTGTTTTTTGTCATAAGACCTTGTGTACTGCTTTTGTTAAAAAGCCATGTACATGCATGACCTTGATTTTTAAAAACGACTTTTTAAACTGTGAAGAAATAAAACATTTGTCTTTGGATATTTTTCATGACAGTATATATAGGCCTACCTCATTGTCTGAGTTTGTTTTGTGCTGGTGTAACAGACTACCTGAGAGTAGATAATTTACAAAGAGCTAAGACTGATTTCTTACAATTTTGGAAGCTGAGAAGTCAAGGGGCCCACATATGGCAAGGGCCTTCTTGCTGTGTCCTCCCACTGTAGAACACAGGAGGACAAGAGAGCACACAACACACAAAGGAAAAAGAAAGGAAGTGGGGCTGGGTGCGGTGGCTCACACCTGTAATCGCAGGACTTTGGAAAGCCGAGGTGGGCAGATCGCGAGCTCGGGAGATCAAAACCATCCTGTCTAACACTGGGAAACCCCGTCTGTACTAAAAATACAAAAAAATTAGCCAGTCGTGGTGGTGGGCGCCTGTAGTCCCAGCTACCAGGAGGCTGAGGCAGGAGAATGGCATGAACCCGGGAGGTGGAGCTTGCAGTGAGCCGATACCACACCACTGCACTCCAGCCTGGGCAACAGAGCGAGACTCCATCTCAAAAAAAAAAAGAAGAAGAAAGGGGGCTGAACTCATCCTTTTATCAGGACCCCACTCCTGCAATAACCCACTTCCGCCATAAGAGCATTAACCCATTCTTGAGGACAGAGGCCTCCTGAGCTAATTGCTTCCTAAAGGTCCCACCTCTCAACACTATTGCATTGGGGATTCGGTTTCCAACAAATGAACTTTGGAGGACACATTCAAACCATAGCACTCATTTGTTTTAAATTTTTATATTTAAAAAAATTATTGATTTACAGAACTAGGAGACCAATCCTAAAGTGTATCTGCAATTACAAAGGACCCCCAATATCCAAAGCAACCTTGAGAAAGGAGATACCACATTTCCTGATTTCAACATATATTACAAAGTTATTGTAATTAAAACAGTATGGTACTAGCATAAAGACAGACACATAGACCAGTGGAACAGAAAAGAGAACCCAGAAATTAACCCACACATATACAGTCAACTAATCTTCAAAAGGGGGCCAAGAATTACATTACATGGGGAAAGAATGGTCTTTTCACCAAAATGGTGCTTGGAAAACTGAATGTCCATATGCAAAAGAATGAAACTGGACCCTTACACCATACAAAAAAAATTTTTTTTAATGGATTAAAGTCTTAACTGTAAGACCTGAAGCTATAAAATGCCTAGAAGAAAACACAGGAGAAGGCCTCATGACATTGGTCTTCACAGTGATTTATTGGATTATAACACCAAAAACACAAGCAACAAAATGAAAAATAAAGAAGTGGGACTATCAAACTAAAAAGCTTCTGTACAGCAAGGAAAACAATTAACAGAGTGAAGAGACAAACCATGCACTGGGAGAAAATACTTACAAACCATTTATCTGATAAGGTGTTAATGTCCAAAATATGTAAGGAATTCCTACAACTCAAGAGCAAAAAAAACCCTGATATTTAAATGAACAAAGGATTTCAAAAGACATTTCTACAAAGAAGACATAGAAATGGCCAACAGGTATATGAAAAGGTGCTCAACATCTCTAATCATTAGGGAAATACAAATCAAAATGACAGTAAGATACTTCACATCTCTTAGGACGGCCATCATCAAAAAAAAAAAAAGTGTTGGCAGTGATGTAGAGAAATTGGAACCCTTGTACACTGTTGCTGGGAATGTGAAATGGTACAGTTGTTATAGAAACACTATGAAAGTTCCTACAAAAGTTAAAAATGGAATTATGTGACCTAGCAATTCTAGAAAAACTTCTAGATATATATCCAAAAGAAGTGAAATCAAGATCTCAAAAAGGTATCTGCACTCCCACGTTCATTGCACCATTATGCACAGTAGCCAAGACATGGAAATAGCCTAAATGTCCACTGATGGATGAATGGCTAGAGAAAAATGTAGTATATACGTATAATAGAATATTATTCATTCATGAAATAGAAGGAATGGCCGGGTGTGGTGGCTGGCACCTGTAATCCTAGTACTTTGGGAGGCTGAGGCGGGCAGATCACCTGAGCTCAGGAGTTCCAGACCAGCCTGCCAACATGGTGAAACCCCGTCTCTACTAAAAATACAATAATTAGCTGGGTGTGGTGGTGCATGCCTGTAATCCCAGCTGCTTGGGAGGCTGAGGCAGGAGAATCGCTTGAACCCAGGAGGTGGCGGTTGCAGCAAGCCAAGATCATGCTACTACACTCCAGCCTGGGTGACAGAGTGAGACTCTGTCTCAAAAAAAAAAAAAAAAAAAAAGGAAACCCCACCATATGTGACAACATGGATGAACCCCTGAGAACATTATGCTAAGTGAAAAAATCTGTAAGGACAGATACTACATGATTCCATTTTTATGAGATATCTAAAATAACCAAATTCACAGAAGCAAAAAGTAGAATGGTGGTTGCCAGGAGCTGAAGCGAGGGAGAAATAGAGAGTTGTTTAATGGATATAAAGTTTTGGTAATATGGATATAAAGTTTTGGTAATAAGTTCTAGAGGTCTGCTGTATTATGTTGTGCATATAGTTAACAGTATTTTACTCTATACCTGATTTAAGAGAGTAAATCTCATGTTATTTTAGTAAATTTGTAGAGTTGTGAAATCGCCACAATCCAGTTTTAGATGTTTTCATCACCTGAAGTGTTTCCTCAATCCCATTAGCAGTCATTTCCCACTCCTGTTTTCTCAGGCTATGCTGACCTATTTCCTTTTCAGGAAATTACATTTAAATGGAATCTTATAGTATTTAGTCTTCTGTTCTCTCAGGCTACACTGATCTATTTTCTTTTCAGGAAATTACATTTAAATGGTATCTTACAGTATTTAGTCTTTCACATATGGCTTCTTTCACTTGGCAAAAGGTATTTGAAGTTCATCTGTGTTGTATTTGAAGTTCATTTGTGTTGTTTGAAGTTCATCTGTGTTGTAGCATGTATCAACAGTTCATTTATTCGTATTGTTCAATATTTGGATAAATACCTCATTTTATTTGTTCTCTACTAATTGGTCATTTGTCTTATTTCCACTTTGGTGCTATTAGAATAATACTGCCATGAACATTAATCTGTGTAGTGCTTATTATCCATTCTTATGTCTTATTTAGTGAAATACCTATTCATAGTTTTTGCCCATATTTTAATTTGGTTGTTTTTCCTTAATTATTGAGTCATAAGAGTTCTTTATATATAGGTTAGACATCCCAAATCTGAAAACCCAAAATTTGAAATGCTCAAAATTCCAGAACTTTTTGACCACCACGATGACCCTCAAAGGAAATGCTTATTGGAGCATTTCAGATTTCAGGTTTTCAGGTTCAGAATGCTCAGATGGTAAATAGAATACAGATATTACAAAATCCAAATAAATCTGAAATCTGAAACACTTTTGGTCACAAGCATTTTGGAGAATGAATACTCAACCTGTATATTATGGACTCAAGTCTTTAATCAAATATATGATTTGCAAATATGTTCTCCCACTGTGTGGTTTGTCTTTTTTTTTTTTTTTTTTTTTAATGGTGTCATATGAAGTACAAAAGTTTACTTTTAGTAAAGTCCAGTTTATCAATTTTTTTCTTTTATAGATTATGCTTTTTAGTGTTTTACCTAAGAACTTTGCCTAACCCAGGATAGCAAAGAATTTCTCCTATATTTTCTTAGAAGTTTTATAGTTTTAGATCTTATATTTAGGTCTAAGATCCATTTTGAGTTGATTTTTTGTGTTTAAGGAGATGTAAGGGTCAAGTTCATTTTTTTTTTTTTTTTTTTGCTCATGGATGTTCATTTGCATTGAATCAATAGATCAATTTGGAGAGAACTGCCATCGATGTTCAAATTCATGAACATGAAATGTCTTTCATTTATTTAGAGCTTTTAAGAGTTCTGTCTTACAGTGTTTTCAGTATGCAAATCTGGTTTTTTTTATTTTAATTAAATGTAGTATTTTTTCAGCTTATGGAGAATTGTTTTCTTTTTCCTCTCTCTCTCACTTTTTTTTTTTTTTTTTTTTTTTTTTTTTTTTTTTTTGAAGATAGGAACTCACTCTGTTGCCCAGGAGTGCAGTGGCATGATCATAGATAACTGAAACTTTGAACTGCTTGGCTGAAGGAATCCTTACACCTCAGCCTCTCAAATAGCTGGAACTAGAAGTGCATACCACCACACACCCAACTAATTTTTTTTCTGTGAAGGTGGAATCTCGCTATGTTACCAAGACCAGTCTCAAACTCCTAACCTCAAGCGATCCTCCCGCCTTAGCCTCCCAAAGTGTTGGGATTACAGGCATGAGCCACCTTGCCCTACCAGAATTGTTTTATTTACTTATCTACATTTTTATTTATTTTCTGACAGAGTCTCACTCTGTTGCCCAGGTTGGAATGCAGTAGCGTGACCACTGCTCACTATAGCCTCAACCTCCTAGGCTCAACAAATCCTCCCACTTCAGCCTTCCCAGTAGTTGGGACTACAGGGATGGATCACCATGCCCAGCTCATGTTTTAATTTTTTATTTATAAAGACAGGGCCTCACTATGTTCCCCCAGGCTGGTCTCGAACTCCTGGGCTCAAGAGATCCTCCTGCCTTGACCTCTCAAAGTGTTGGGATTACAGATGTGAGCCACTGTGTCCAGCCAGAATTGTTTTCTTAATTACACTTTCAAATTGTCCATTGCTGGTATGTAGAAAGACAGTGGATTTTTATATACTGGTTTTGGAGCCTGTGGACTTAACTAACATTGATAGTTTAATAGTTCTGTGGATAAAAAGTTTTTCTTCTTCCTTTCCAATCTGGATGCCTTCAGTCCATTTATTTACTTAATGTCTTATTGCACTGGCCAAAACATCTAGTACAATATTGTACAAAAGTGGTGAGTGCAGGCATACTTGCCTTGTTCCTGATCACGGAGGGAAGACATTCAGCCTTTCACCGTTAAGTATGATTTTAGCTGCAGGTTTTTCATAGATGATTTTCTTTCCCGCCCCCACCCCCACCCCCAATATGGAGTTTTGCTCTTGTCGCCCAGGCTGGAGTGCAATGATGTAATCTTGGCTCACTGCAACCTCCACCTCCCGCATTCAAGTGATTCTCCTGCCTCAGTCTCCCAAATAGCTGGGATACAGGCATTCACCACCACGCCCAGCTAATTTTTGTATTTTTAGTAGAGACAGGGTTTCACAACGTTGGCCAGGCTGGTCTTGAATTCCTGACCTCAGATGATCTGCCCTCCTTGGCCTCTCAAAATGCTGGGATTATAGGCGTGAGCCATTGTGCCTGGGCTCATAGATGCTTTTTATCTGAGGAACTTCCCTTTTATTTCTAGCTTAAGAGTTTTTATCATGAATAGACATTGGATTTTGTCACATGATTTTGCTTCATCTGTTGAGATGATCACGATTTTTATCCTGTGTTTTATTAATATGGCATATTATATAAATTGATCTTTGGATGTTAAACCAACCTTATGTTCCCACTTGATCATGTTGTATATACATTTTATATGGTGCTGGATTTGGTTAGCTAATTTTTATTTATTTATTTATTTATTTTTTGAGATAGAGTGTCACTCTGTCACCCAGGCTGGAGAGCAGTGGCACGATCTCAGCTCACTGCAACCTCCACCTCCTGGGTTCAAGCAATTCTCCTGCTTCAGCCTCTGGAGCAGCTGGGATTACAGGCACCTGCCACTATGCCTGGCTAACTTTTTTGTATTTTTAGTAGAGACCAGGGTTTCACCATGTTGGCCAGGATGGTCTCAAACTCCTGACCTCAAGTGATCCGCCCGCCTCAGCCTCCCAAAGTTCTGGGATTACAGGCATAAGCCACCACACCCGGCCAAGGTTAGCTAATAATTTATTATGGATTTTTGTTTCTGTGTTCATGAGAGCGAATGGTCTATAGTTTTCTTGGGATGTCTTTGCCTGGCTTTGATATCAGGGTATGCTAGCCTCATAGAATGAGTAGAAAGTGTTCCTTCCTCCCCTAATTTCTGAAAGCTTGTGAACATTTGCTGTTATATCTTCTTTGACTATCTGAAAGAATTCGCCAGTGAAGCCAACTAGGCCTTGGCTTTTCTTATGGGAAGATTTTTAGTTACTAATTCATTTGTTTTTAAGTTATTATAGGTCTATTCAGATTTTCTATTTCTTCTTGATTAAATTTTAGTAATTTCTAGGAATATATTCATTTCATTCACATCAGCGGTTGTGCTCTGAAAGTGCTTGAGTAATAAAAGTGTGGCTGATATTGTCTCCAAATAAGATTTTTTTTTTGACCACAGATTTCATTTCTTTAATGATGGGTGAACTATCCATGTTTTTCATTTCTTTCGGTTACTCTAAGCTGATGGTTTATCAATTTTGTTGATCTTTTCACCAAACCAACTTTTTGTTTCATTGATCTTTGGTATGGTTTTTTTGGTTTCAATTTTATTTTTACTCTGATGTCTATTAATGCTTTCTTTCTGCTAACTTTGGGTTTCGTTTCTTGCTTTTCTAGTCCCTGAAATGCATCATTAGGTTATTTATTTGAAATCTTCCTCCTTGTTTATGGCTATAAACTTCCCTCTAATATTGCTTTTGCTGTATTCAGTAGATTTTGATTTGTTGTGTTTTTAATTTCATTTGTTTCAAGAATGTTTTTAATTTTCTTTTAAATTTTTTTATTGACCAATTGGTTGTTCAGGAGCACATTTAATTTTCATATATTTGTATGATTTTGAAAGTTCCCTTGGTATTAATTTCTAGTTTTGTTTCATTGTGGTCAGAGAGGATACTTGATATGATTTTTACTTTTTAAAAATTTGTTGAGACTTGTTTTGTGGCGTAACATGTGCTCTATCCTGGAGAATGTTCCATGAGCTGATGAGAAGAATGTGTATTCTGTAGCTGTATTGGATAGTGTTCTGTAAATGTTTGTTAGTTCCATTTGGTCTAAGATGCAATTCAAATTCAGTGTTTTCTTGTTGTTGATATGCTGTCTGAATGATCTGTCCACTGCTGAGTGTGGGGTGTCAAAGTTCCCAACTGTTATTGTATTGGAGTCTATCCCTCCCTTTAGATCTAATAATATTTGCTTTTATGTATCTGGGTTCTCCAATGTTGAGTGCATACATATTCACAACTGTGCATATATATTCACATCATGCTGAATTGATCCTTTTATCATCATATAATCACCTTCTTTGTCTCTTTTTGCAGCTTTTCACTTAAAGCCTGTTTTATATAATATAAATATAGCTATGTCTTCTCACTTTTGTTTTCCTTTTGCATGGGGTATGTTTTTCTTCCTTTGCCTTCAATCTGTATGTGTCTTGACAAGTGAAGTGAATTTCTTATATGTAGCATATAGTATAGGTGGGTCATATTTTTAAAATTTATTCTGCCAGTCTATATCTTTTAAGTGAGGAATTTAATCTGTTTACATTCAAGGTTATTATTGATAAATGAGGACTTACTCCTGTCATTATGTGCTCATTGTTTTCTTGTTGTTTTAGGTATCTTTTTTTTTCGTTTCTTCCTCTCATCATTGTGGTTTGGTGGTTTTCTGTAATATTAAAATTTGATCCTTTTTCTGCTTTGTCTATTTGTTATAACAGTGAATTTTATACTTCTGAGTGTTTTCATGATTGTGGCTATCATCTTTTTGCTGCCAGATGCAGGACTTCCTTGAGCATTCCTTGTAAGGCCAATGTAGTGGTGATGAATTCTCTTAGTTTTTGCTTGTCTGAGAAAGATTTTCTTTCTATTTTCTGAAAGATAGTTTTGCTGGGTACATTAATCTTTGGTGGGTGTTTTTTTTGTTTTGTTTTGTTTTGTTTTGGCAGTTCATTGAATACATTATTTCATTCATTCTCTTGTACCTTGCAATGTTTCTCTGGAGAAATCTAATGGGAATCCTCTTAAATGTAACTTGACATTTTTCTCTTGCCATTTTTAGAATTTTCTCTTTGTCTTTGACTTTGAAAATTTGATTGATTATAATGTGCCTCTGGGAGGATCTTTTTGAGTTGAATCTATTTGGGGGTCTCTGGATGCCCCAGATTTGGGAAGTTTTCAACTATTACTTGATTAAATAGGTGTTTTTATGCCTTTTTCCATGTCTTCTTCTTCTGGAACTTCCATAATATGAACACTTATTTACTTCCTGGTCTCATAAGTCTTGTAAGCATTCTTTTTACTCTTTTTTGATTTTTTTTTTCCTCTAACTGGGTAATTTCAAATGACCTGTGTTCACACTCAGAGATTTTTTTTTTCTTCTGTTAGATCAAGTCTGCTACTTAAGCTGTCTTTTTTTTTTTTTTTTTTTTTAAGCTGGAGTCTCGCTGTGTTGCCCAGGCTGGAGTGCAGTGGCTCAATCTCGGCTCACTGCAACCTCTACCTCCTGGATTCAAGCAGTTCTCATGCTTCAGCCTCCCAAGTAGCTGGGATTACAGGCATGCACCACCATGCCCGGCTAATTTTTGTGTTTTTAGTAAAGGCAAGGTTTCACCATGTTGGCCAGGCTGCTCTTGAACTCCTGGCTTGAACATCCACCCACCTCGGTCTCCCAAAATGCTGGGATTATAGGCGTGAGCCACCACACCTGGCTGTATTTTTTATTTTATTCATTGAATTCTTCAACTGCAGGATTTCTGTTTGATTCTTTTTCATGATATTTATCTCAGTTGAATTTCTTTTTTTTTTTTTTTTTTTTTTTGAGACGGAGTCTCGCTCTGCCGCCCAGGCTGGAGTGCAGTGGCCGGATCTCAGCTCACTGCAAGCTCCGCCTCCCGGGTTCACGCCATTCTCCTGCCTCAGCCTCCCGAGTAGCTGGGACTACAGGCGCCTGCTACCGCGCCCGGCTAGTTTTTTGTATTTTTTAGTAGAGACGGGGTTTCACCGTGTTAGCCAGGATGGTCTCGATCTCCTGGCCTCGTGATCCGCCCGTCTCGGCCTCCCAAAGTGCTGGGATTACAGGCTTGAGCCACCGCGCCCGGCCTCTCAGTTGAATTTCTAATTTGTATCCTGATTTTTTTTTCCTAGTTTTGTTGAATTATCTATCTGTACATTCTTATATCGTGGTGAGTTTCCTTAAGATCATTACTTTTTAATATCTGTACTGGCAACTTACAGATTTCCTTGTCATTAGGGTTTGTTATTGAAGAGTCATGTTCCTTTTGTGATGTCATATTTCCTTGATTTTCATATTTCTTATGTCCCTGTATTGATGTCTGTGCATCTTGTGAAACAATAGCCTCTTCCAAACTTTCTAGAGTGGCTTTCATACGTAGAGAAAAACTTGCACCTGGGTCTTACAGTACCAGTTGGGGAGTGGGTGGTAACTCTTTCCACGTAGATGCAGTGGTATAGTCTCTGTGCAGCTTCTTCATCCGTATTCAATGTTAGTAATAAATATGAATGCCTCAGTGGCCTAGGTTGTAGACATCTGTGGTTGTGGCAGCAGCAGTAGCATAGGTTGTTAATTCCTTGGTAGCAGGGGCTTTTGGAGTCCTTTTCTCAACTTCCCCACAGTGGGGAAACTTAGCCACAGGAGGATCCCTCTTGCTGTCAGATCTGGCATGGCCTATAAGCAGCTGCCACAGTGGCTAAATTCCAGGTGTGGGTGCTCAGAGCATCTGTGGGGCTGGAGTCCTAAGCTCAGGGTCTTATGAACCTTATTATGACACCAGGGTCTTGGGGTGCAAGCTTGCTCTCTGTGGCAGGGTTGGATGTAGGTTGCTTTTAGTGCTAGCATCTGTGACTCTGAGGTACCTTCTAGCAGCTGATGTCCAGGAGGTCAGGTTGTAGCTGTGATGCTGCCCCTGGGGAGCAGTTCACAGCTCTGGCCTGACTCCGGGGAAGAAGGTGTGCTCTGGAGGTTTGAGCCTAGGCCAGGATATGGCTTTGATTCAGGAGCCTGAACCAGTAGGGCTCAGTGAAAACTCAGGTGCGTAACTCTACAATCTGGGATGGTGGGGCTCAGCAGTATTTCAGTCTCTGTAAGTCCAAGTGCAGTGGCAGCAAGTAGCCCAGAATGGCTGAGCATAGCTGTCGTTTGGGCCATGAGGGGCAGAAAATGGCAGAGCGATAACACTCCTCCCCAAACAGGGAGGTGTCTTAACAGCCCAGACTCTAAGGTGCTGGTCCAGCTCCAGAGAAGCAGGGTACTGGAGTTGTTTGGCCTATAGGGTAGGGTGTCTGAGCTTAGTCACTGCTCTGTTTCCCTGAGACAAAGGGTAGTACATCAGGTTAGCCCTGGGATGCACAGCTTCTCAGCTCAGCCAAGGCATGAGTTCCCCAGGGGGCAACGTGCTGCTATAGCTCTGGCCTACAGGGGTGTGGCTGCCCAGGCAGCCCAGGCACCATGGATGCAGGGCTCCAGCAAAGCCCTCTTTCCAGTGGAGGCAGTACACAGTTCCAGCTCAGGCCTATAGGGGCAGAGCACAGCCTCAGCTGACAGAGGTAAATGGAGCTGTTCTGTCAAAGCACCCTTTCCTCAGGAGGGAGAAATGGTGCTTAAGCTCCAGCCCAAGGTGATGGGAGGTGGGGGGTGGAAGTTCCACCACTGCTTGATTCCACAGGGAAAGGTGCTCACAGCTGAGCCACTTGGGCATGTCAGACCACTGAGCAAAGGTGCTTTGATAGGAGGGTAGCCTCAGGGATGAAGGGGTGCCATGACTGCTAGCCCCCAGAGCAAGACTACTCCAGCATTAGTTCCAGTTCCAAGATGGTGTGGCATGGTGACCATGCAGGCCACAGTGGGAGGAACACAGTATTGGCTACTTCTCTGGGGAAGCAAAGCTGTGCAGCTTCTTGGCAGCTCCCTCACCTGGGCTTAGTGCCTGTGAGGACTGCAAGCGACCCCAGTGGTGAGGCCTGTAGGTGTCTAAGGTGTTGGTGGGAGCTGCTGGGATCCTCTTGCCTACCTTTTCATCAAAGACAGAAGTGGCCACCTGGTTCCCAGCTGATCCTGGCTGGGGGATGGAGTGGCAGAGGACTGGCATTTCCTTGTGTTCTTTATGTGACTGTCCTGAGTTTCTGCACTCACCAGGGTTGCTGTTACTTCTTCGACATGCTCCAGCACTCTCCTTTGGTTATTTCTGTTAAAATGTAGTGGTTTATTCATTGTTTTGTTTTTGGCTGTCTTTATGGAAGGGACAAGCACTAGGGGCCTCTAGTCAGCCATCTTGCTGATGTCACCTCCCCAAATAACTCTATTTCTTCTTCTTCTCTTTCTCCTCCTCCTCTTCTTCCTTCTTTTCTTCTTTCTTCTTTTTTCTCTTCCTCTCCTTCCCCTCCTTCCTCCTTCTCCTTCTTCTTTTTTCTTTTTTTGTGATGGGATCTCGCTCTGTTGCCCAGGCTGGAGTGCAATGGCACAATCTCGGCTCACTGCAACCTCTATCTCCTGAGTTCAAGCAATTCTCCTGCCTCAGCCTCTTGAGTAGCTGGAACTACAGGCACCCGCCACCATGCCTGGCTAATTTTTGTACTTTTAGTAGAGA
Organism: Macaca nemestrina; assembly: GCF_043159975.1. Lineage (NCBI taxonomy): Eukaryota > Metazoa > Chordata > Mammalia > Primates > Cercopithecidae > Macaca > Macaca nemestrina. The sequence continues at coordinate 122,137,222 of NC_092133.1, forward strand.
TGAGGTTTCACCATGTTGCCCAGGCTGGTCTCAAACTCCTGACCTCAGGTGATCCGCCCGCCTCGGCCTCCAAAAATGCTGGAATTACAGGCATGAGCTACCACACCCAGCCAAGACTGTTTCTTCTGAGTAAATTTTACAACATTTGATTTTTCTAGGAATGTATCCCATTAAACTAAATCTGGAAATAAATTGGCATAAGGTTGTTTTTTTTTTGTTTTTTGTTTTTTGTTTTTTGTTTTTTGAGACGGAGTCTCGCTCTATCACCCAGGCTGGAGTGCAGTGGCCGGATCTCAGCTCACTGCAAGCTCCGCCTCCCGGGTTTACGCCATTCTCCGGCCTCAGCCTCCCGAGTAGCTGGGACTACAGGTGCCCGCCACCTCGCCCGGCTAGTTTTTTGTATTTCTTAATAGAGACGGGGTTTCACCGTGTTAGCCAGGATGGTCTCGATCTCCTGACCTCGTGATCCGCCCGTCTCGGCCTCCCAAAGTGCTGGGATTACAGGCTTGAGCCACCGCGCCCGGCCCCAAGGTTGTTAATATTATTTTATTACGTACTTCCTCCGTTATTATAAAATATAAATATGTAAAACAGCTTAATGAGTAGTTGTACAACAAACAAGATTATAATTTTCATTAGTACCAAGAAAATAACATTAATAGCGATATCCGGTAGGGACAGAGGGTAATTGGATAGATAGAAATTCCCATTTTAGTCCAGGCACAGTGGCTCATTCCTATAATCCCAGCACTTTGGGAGGCCAAGGTGGATCCCCTGAGATCAGGAGTTCGAGACCAGCCTGGCCAACATGGTGAAACCCCGTCTCTACTAAAAATACAAAAATTAGCCGCTGTGGTGGCAGATGCCTGCTACTCAGGAGGCTGAGGCATTAGAATCACTTGAACCCAGGAGGCGAAGGCTGCAGTGAGCCGAGATCATGCCAGTGCACTCCAGCCTGGGCGACAGAGCGAGATGCCATCTCAAAAAAAGAAAAAAAAAAAATGTATATATATATATATATTTTTTTTTTCCCATTTTAAAATCAAAACCTCATCATTACGTCTGAAATGAATTTTCAAGAGATTGTTATGGGTGGGAAATCTGAAGGCACCCAAATGTTAGATGAAATGCCTGAATTTACATAGTAAACAACCTAATGTATGATCTGGAATTACTCTTTTCCGCTATCTTTATCATATTATAACTCAGGTGTCAGATGGACCTCTCTGCCTCTTAGAGATCCAGAACCAATGGGCTAAGACCACCAATGACTCTATAGTCCATGAAAAATCTAAAAATATTCCCATTATGTGTGTTAATTCCCAAGGTGTGCACTCTTCTTGCCTCACGCCCCTGTATTCTAGTGTGTCCCCTTTGTACTATACGACAGTGAATTTCTCAAAAAAGAATCTACTCATCCAAAAGCATTAATGAGCAGGAGTGGATCTAGGTTAAATGGAGCTCGAAGTTTACACAGTGATTGACATTCCTAGTGATCTTATAGGGGAAATGGAGGAACGCCCTATAACAAACAATTTAAAATCCACACATTACATACTAGTTATAGATATCACTGTGGTCCAGTGCCCTTCTTAATCATACTATTTCCAGTTGCTTTTCTCCCTTCCCCTTCTCCTTTTTCTTTTTTCATCTTCCTCTGCCTTCCATTTCCTGTCACTTTCTCTCTTCCAGATTAACCCTCAGCCTGGACTCCATGTTCTTTCCTGTGTTCTACAGAGTACTTTGCCTTTTGCTCTGATGTCCAGGTGGCAGTTGCCATCTAGTCCCAGGAGGGCAGGGAGAGCATTCAACTTCCACTTGGAACACTTGCCAGACTATCCCTTCAACAAAGACAGTTTTATTTTTCAAAGGAATTCTAGAGCCATCTCTAGAATTTTGTTGTATTTTTGACTGCCTACTTTCCCCTGTCAAAGGACATGGAGTAAATGTTCTGGTAAAGGAGTAACAAATACTTGCAGGCCTTGGACCAGAGGATATCCTCCTTCAGTTTTCTTCTTCTACGGAGGACACACCTTGAAGAGGAGCAAAGGCAATAGTTGACAGAGAGGAACGAGATACCTACCAAGCCTGCTGGATTCTTTCAATCCTTGCAAATTAGTAGGGTGACACATATCACTGGCAGATACATCTGATGAACACTGGGGAAATTGAAGTACAAAGGGCTTGCATCCTGCCTACCTCCACACGATGGGAAATTGGCAGTAATGCAGCTTAAGAGTACAGAATTGGCCTCTTTCTTGAGACATGAGGCCAGACCCTCAAATTGCCAGTGTACAAGCCTGTTTGGATTGCTATTTCCTTGCTTTGGCCAATATTGATTTATAAATAAGACCTTTTTAAAGCAAGAAGCTGATTTTTTTTTTCTTATAAGCACAGTTCTAATTAATCTGCAGTGTCTTGAATGAATATGCAAGTAAATAGCCCAATTGTAAGCCTCTTGAAATGGATAGGATAATACCTTGCATATACAAACTACCGTTCTCAGTGCAGTGATGTACTAAGTAAATACTTAATAAATCTTTGGTATTTGGGATATTTTATTAATAATGTGACATCCAGTGAACCACAGAATATTTGAACTAAAAGGAAATCATGAATGCAATCCTTTTGTTTTATGGACAAAGATGTAAAGTGGGAAGAAAACAGGATTTAAAAGGAAACCTGCCTTAGGTGTTCTGACTCAAGTATATGACTTTGCAGGTCCTGAGATCACTCTGAGCTTCAGTCAGTTTTTTCATCTGTAATATCAGCATTTTTTTTTTTTCTTTTTTGAGACGGAGTCTCACTCTGTCATCCAGGCTCACTGCAACCTCCGCCTCCCAGGTTCAGGCAATTCTCATGCCTCAGCCTCTCAAGTAGCTGGGACTACAGGTGTGCACTACCACGCCCAGCTAATTTTTGTATTTTTTGATAGAGACGTGGTTTTGCTATGTTGGCCAGGCTGGTCTTGAATGCCTGACCTCAGATGATCCACCCGCCTTGGACTCCCAAAGTACTGGGATTACAGGCATGAGCCACTGTGCCCAGCCTGTGATACCAGTTTTACAAGGTAGTTGGGGGATGAAATGTGACAGTCTTATGAAAATACTTTGTTAATAGGAATGAACCGTTATGCAATTGTAAATCACATTATCACTTTTGTTACAGATGTGAGTTTTAAAAAGAGATAAAGAAGGCCACAAAACTGGTTATTGTCAGCCCAGGCCTACAACTCGGACCATTCTGACTCTTTCTTAGGCCATGTTGCCCTTTTGGTTTAGCAAAAACGTGATTTCAAACCCTGCATATGTGGCAGCACTGTTCTTTGTCATACTTTGATCTGATAATATCTTCAAAGTGAAATCACTTGGTTTCCTGAGGGTGCTGGGCTAAAAGGGAGTAAATGTGAGAGCAAGGTATTTCATGTCCTGAGAGACTGGCCAGTTTATGTGGCTATGCTCCTAAGGGATTCTGCAAGCAGTGACTCTCACAGGTATCCTTTTGAATATTTGAACCACAGAAATATTCAAGGACTCATTAAGCTCTAATGGAACACTTTGTCATCTTCTTTAGTGACTCATTAAAGCAAAGCATATTTGCAGATTACAAGAAGCCATTTCTTTCTATATCTCCTATTTAAGATTCTTATATAGTCTTTGGATCCTATTAAGTGTTCTGTGTTACTAGTATACTGAATCTGTAATTTGTACTCACTCATCAGAGCCCTATATCTTACCAAAAGGATAGTATCTGCTTTAACTTTAAACCCTGTATCAAATTTACTAGTAATAATCACATACACTTTGAATACTATGAATGATATTCATAAAAGAACTGGTTTAGCTCATAGTATAGTCTGTGGTCTGGTGATGTTATCATACTGCCTAGTAAGGATTTATTTTATTACTCTGAATTATATATAACACCTTCTTACGTATAGTTAAGAATGCAGCAAGTCAATAGAATGGTGATACCTGAGCTATTACATGTTAATGCAATTTAAAATTGCCTCCTTGTCTTAAAATTTGGGGAAACCATTAAAAAGAGAATAATATGGGTGAATATGTATTATGTTGTTACGGTGTTCACTAGTAGAGTAACAGTATCTGCAAAACCACACAACTGTCTTTTTGCATAAGTGTTTTCTCCCAGGAAATGGCTATCCACATTGCTTATAGAGGTAATCAGTTAATGAAAGACCTTCTCTTTTAAAAGTTAAGATGAACACAATTATCATATCATATTTTTCTATCTAGACAGATAATCCACAGAAAAGTTTAAAGACATTAGAGAAATAACAAGAATGAGCACCACTGCTTTCTACCAGTTGGAAACATTTTTCAGGTGGCTTATTTAGGAGGAGAAGGGAGAGGAGAAAAAAAGTACTTTTTCAGAGTGGTTTTTTTAATGTTCAAGTAACAGAACATGCTTTGTGTTTGAACGCTGTAGTAGTTCTCACTTGTAATGAGGGCTAAATTCAAGTGGAAAGTTGACCAAGAGTAAATTTAACAAATGAAAATAATGAACTTCACAGTTACATAATTTTTGTTACTAGAGTAATACTTAAAATATCACTGACAGCCAGAATTTGAAAAATGTGACTTAAGGTTATTTTCCAGATTCGGTACTTATTTTATGAGTTACCTGAAGATGCCAGAAATGTGAACATATACTTTATATAGCTCAGAAAATTGGAAAATTCTTCTTTATATTGAACAGAAATACGTAACCACGTAACTGTTAACTGATCCTAGTTCTGGCTTGTGAACTATAGTTTTCATTTTGCTGATTTAATTTTCTGTTAATTTCATCTGTTTTTACTAGAGGGAATGCAACCTATTTTAGTTTTTTTTCATTCACTGTACCCTTACCTATCGTAAGTCACAAACTTAGACCGTAGGACCCCAATTTCATAAGCATTTTAGAGATAAATTTGGGCATTAGGAAGAGGAGTTAGAAAGTGTTTTCTGCTTGGAATCGTAATGTGGTGAAACATATTCCACCACAGTTACAATCCATATACTGTTAATGCACTTTGGATTGTCCAAAAGCCTACCCAAGCCAGTAGCCCACAATATTAGTTCCTCAGATACCAAAGAAGAAGGGGGAGGCCTCATCTGTGTGAAACATATATAGGAATAAATGTCTTCTCCCAAGAATAAATGTCTTCTCCCAAGAAGAGGCTACAGAAAGTCCCATATCTTCTGAAACTGCACATGATATAAAAATAGAATGACTAGCTGAAAAATTTATTACATACTGTCTGAGAAAATAAACACTAAACATTTTGAGAGTAAATTGGTACCCACTTTACTGAAAGTCATTCAGATCTAAAGGAGAGAAATAAATTTGGTGATGACCATGGTCATGGAAAGATGAATTTACTTTCCCAAACTGACTTACTATCTTACTGAGTCACCCTGGCATTGAGCTTTATATTAGACCACTACTTATTTAGAAGTTTCTTTATCTACCTGGAATCATAAATGATCATTTGAAGATGCCAAACTTGCCCCCAAACAAAAATATTTTGCCATCATCCACCATGTGTATGGCTCTTCCCAAGACAAAAACTAGTGAAAAGGGAAATTCTCAAAAAACAAAAAAAGTCACTTGCAGTTATCATTTTTATGAAACTGTCTTATAACAGCAGGAGATGTAGACTTTGCAGAGTGACTTGAATATTAACATTGGACCACACAGAATTGGAAAATGGACTGTGCTTTGCCTCTGTCTAATGAACCTATTATAAGTTCTAAGTTGGCCTTTTAAGTGAGGGAAAAAAAGGTATGGCCCCAAAATGACAATAGCAATGTCACATCGTTTCCATTGTTTGGCAGTAATGATCTGAAGGACTCAGATTATGTGTGATGGATAAGCTAAATTGTGATAGATGCTGTATTCAGAATCTACTACCAGTATAAGGTGACTCTCTTCTCAAACTGAGTCCATGACTCTGTAGAAACGAAGCTTGTTCTTGACTATGTATCAGGAAACCTTAAGTCAGTCAAGGCTATGTTCTAATACTAGAATATCAATGCTAGGTGAATGATTCTCTAAGGTAATTCATCCCCACATGCCATTAGAATGTGTTTACTGGGCAGGATTCTGATGTTAGGGATCCATTTGGCTATAAGAACATACATTAATATGTTTAATATGTTAGTTATTCATATAAGATAAAAAATGTATATGAAAGGCTGTAGCATGACTTTAAGATGTTAGAGAGTTATATGAATCTTAAGTTATGAGATTCTGAGGTCACATGTATTTGTGACTTTGCCAGTTGACCTCAAATGAAAAGTTTATATGAACTCCTTGTGTGACCATATATGTCACAACTTACTTATCCAGGCAGGAAGCAGAGAAAAATTTAAATTCTACAAGATAAATCATAAGCTTTTCTTAGAATTATGCTCTTGTGCTTGATTTATTATTTAGGTAAAATGCAATATATTCTGTATCTTTATACATCTTTGTATGTCCTCTAGTAATCTTTAAAGCAAAAAAAAAAAATTACTAAGGAGGGACATTTATAAAAAGGCCAATTCAGGAAGATATAACAATTGTAAATATGTATGCGCCTGATAACAGAACACCAAAATACATGATGCAAAAACTGACAGACTTGAATGAAGAGATGGACAGTTAAACAATAATGGTTGGAAATTTCAATAGCTCCCTTTTACCTAACATATTTCTAAAACACGCCATCTAACAATAGAATATACATTTTTCTTTATACATGGAACATTGTCCAGAATAGACTATATGCTAGGACATCAACAAACATCAGTAAGTTTAAAAGGATAGAAATAATACACAGTATGTTCTTTAATTCTAGTGGAATGATATTAGAAATCAGTATCAGGGAAAAAAAATCAGGGCAAATCAAAAGATGTTTGGGAATTAACACAATCCTAAATAATCAGTGGATCATGGAAGAAATCATGAGGAAAATTGGAAAATTATCAGAGATGAATGAAATTAAGACATGATATACCAAGACTCAAGGAATGCAGCTAGCACACTTCTTAGAGGGAAATTTATAGCTATAAATGCCTATGTAAGAAAGAAGAAAGATCTCAAATCATTAACCTTTCCACCTTAAGATACTAGAAAAAGAACAAACTATACCTAAAGCACACAGAAAAAAGGAAATAACAAAAAAATAGGGCTGCGATATGGTTTGGTTCTGTGTCTCCACCAATTCTATATTAAACTGTAATCCCCAGTGTTGGAGGTGGGGCCTTGTGAGAGGTGATTGGATCATGGGTTGAATTTCCGCCTTTGGTGCTGTTCTCGTGATAGAGGTCTCACAAGATCTGGTTGTTTAAAAGTATGCACCATCTTCCCCTCGCTCTCTGTTCCTCCTGCTCTGGCCATGTGAAGTGCTGTCTCCTAGTTTGCCTTCTGCCATGATTGTAAGTTTCCTGAGGCTTCCCCAGAAGCCAAGCAGATACTGCCATGCTTCCTGTACAGCTTGTGAAACCATGAACCAATTCAGTCTCTTTTCTTTATAAATTACACAGTCTCAGGCATTTCTTTATAGCAATGCAAGAACGGACTAATACAAGCAGAAATGAAAGAAATGGAGGGAGGCTGAGGCAGGAGAATGGCGTGAACCCGGGAGGCGGAGCTTGCAGTGAGCTGAGATCCGGCCACTGCACTCCAGCCTGGTCGACAGAGCGAGACTCCGTCTCAAAAAAAAAAAAAAAAAAGAAATGGAGAACAGTAAAGAAATAGAGAAAATCAGTGAAACCAAAAGCTGATTCTTGGAAAATACCAAGAAAATAAACATGCATTTAATTTAAGTAAGATTAACCAAGAAAAAAAGAGAAAGGACTCAGATTTCTACAGTCAAAAGTGGGGGGAAAAAAGGATATTACTGCCAATCTTATATAAATAAAAAGGATTATAAAGGAATACACCCATGAATAAATGAATATCAAGAAATTAGATGGCTGTTTTTCTAATAGAAGTGAAATGGATAAATTCCTAGAAAGACACAAACTGCTACAACTGAATCAGAAACAGACAATTTTAATAGATAGACTTGTAATTAGTAAAAAGATTGAATTAGTTATCCAAAACCTATACACAATGAAAAGTCCAAGTCCAGATAGTTTCGCCATTGAATCTACCAAACATTTAAAAAATTCCAGTGCTCTCAAAAAAAAAAAACAGAAGAGGGGTGAATATTTATCAGCTCATTTTATGATGGCAGTATTGCATTGATGCAAAACCAAAGACATCGCAAGAAAACTACAGACGAATGTTTTTATAAATATGGATGCAAATAAATATTGACAAATACCACCAAACTGAATTCGGCAGCTTATAAAAAGAATTATCACCATGATGCTAGGCATGGTGGTGTGTACCTGTACTTGCAGCTCCTCAGGAGGCTAAGCAGGGAGAATCCCTTGAGCCCAGGAATTGGAGGATGCAGTGAGCTTTGATCACACCACTGTACTTCAGGCTGGGTGAAGATTTATGTTAAAAAAAAAAAAAAAAAAAATCACCCTGATCAACCATGGAACGCAAGGTTGGTTAAACATCTCAAGATCAATTAATGTAAATACCTCATGTCAGCAGAATAAAAAGCAGTATCACACGATCATCTCAAGAGAAGTGTTTGAGCCGGACTCGGTGGTTCCCAACACTTTGGGAGGCCAGGGCAGGCTGATCACCTGAGGTCCGCAGTTCAGGGTCAGTGTGGCCAACGTGGCGAAACCCCATCTCTACTAAAAATACGAAAAATAGCCAGGTGTGGTGGTGCGTAACTGTAATACCAGCTACTCGGGAGGCTGAGGCAGGAGAATCACTTGAATCCAGAGGCAGAGGTTGCAGTGAGCCAAGATTGTGCCATTGTACTCCAGCCTGGGCAACAGAGCGAGACTGTGTCTCACAAAAAAAAAAAAAAAAAAAAAGTGTTTGGCAAAATCCAACACCCTTGCACTATAAAAACACTCAGCAGACTAGCAATAAAAAAGAAGTACCTCAACCAGATAAAAGAACATCTACTAAAAACCCACAACACCGTGTTTACTGGTGAAAGAATGATTTCCTGCTAAGATCAGGAACCAAATAAGGATGTCTGCTCTTGCTGCTTCTATTCAGCATTGTACTGAAGTCTTAGCCAGGGCAGTTAGGCAAGAAAAAGAAATAAGATGGAAAAAAAGAAGTAAAATTATCTGTTTGCAGATGGCATGATTTTATATGTAGAAAATCTTGAGAAGTGCACTAAAAAAAACATTGGAACTAATAAATGAGTTTAGCAAGATTGCAGGATATATAGCAGTATTACAAAAATCAGTTTTTTTATGCATTTACAGTGAACAACCTGAAAATGGAATTAATAATTACATTCATAATTGCATCAAAAAGAATCAAATACTTAGGAATAAATTAAACAAAAGAAGTGAAAAACTTTAACTTTGAAAACTATATAACTGGCCGGGCGCGGTGGCTCAAGCCTGTAATCCCAGCACTTTGGGAGGCCGAGACGGGCGGATCACGAGGTCAGGAGATCGAGACCATCCTGGCTAACCCGGTGAAACCCCGTCTCTAGTAAAAAAATACAAAAAAATAGCCGGGCGAGGTGGCGAGCGTCTGTAGTCCCAGCTACTCGGGAGGCTGAGGCAGGAGAATGGCGTAAACCCGGGAGGCGGAGCTTGCAGTGAGCCGAGATCCGGCCACTGCACTCCAGGCTGGGCGACAGAGCGAGACTCCGTCTCAAAAAAAAAAAAAAAGAAAGAAAAAAAGAAAACTATATAACATTGTTGAAAGAAATTAAAGTAATTTAATTTGGAACTCTTAAGTCTTCCTGGCCTTAGATTTGGCAGGGGATTCTTAGATATGACACCAAAGGCACAAGCAACCAAAAACTTCAAAATTAAAAAAATAGATAAATGGGACCTCAGCAAAATTTAAAACTTTTGTGAGTCAAAGGACACCATCAAGAAAGTGAAAAGGCAACCCAAAGAGTGAGAGAACTTATTTGCACATCTTATGTCTGATAAAAGTACATGTACCCAGAGCACATCAAGAATCTCACAGCTCTGGCCAGGCATGGTGGCTCATGCCTGTAATCCCAGCACTTTGGGAGGCCGAGGCAGGCGGATTACCTCAGGTCAGGAGTTTGAGACCAGCCTAACCAACATGGTGAAACCCCATCTCTACTAAAAATACAAAAAATTAGCCGGGCGTGGTGGCGCATGCCTGTAGTCTCAGTTATTTGCGAGGCTGAGTTGGGAGAATCGGTTGCACCTGGGAGGTGGAGGCTGCAGTGAGCTGAGATCGTGCCATTGCACTTCAGCCTGGGCGACAGAGCTAGACTCCATCTCAAAAAAAAAAAAAAAAAGAAAAAAATAATCTTACAACTCAATAATAAAAAGTTAAATGACCCACATAAGCAATGGATACAGGATATGAAATAGATATTCCTCCAAGAAAGATATACAAAAGTCCAATAAACGCATTAAAAAATGCTCCGTATCAGTCATTAATTATTAACTATTAATTAAGTTAGGGACCTGTTAGAAGGTGTTATATTAGTTTGGTCAAGTGAGAATGAAGGACTGGTGCAGGTGGTGGAGGTCTGAGAGAGTAGGGAACAAATGAAATTGATACTATGAAGCAACTGGTTGGGGAAGGAGAGAAAACTCCAAAAATGGACTGTTAGATTTTAAGCCTGAGTGACTTGGGTGATAAAACTATTAAGCAATGGAGGAAAAGCAGAGTTGTTGTTTTATTAGAAAAACTGATGAGTTTAGTTTTTACATTGTTTAGTTTCAGGAACTAGGAGACCTCTAAGAGATTTAATGGCAGTTAGAAAGTAAAGCCATGTAGTATAGCAGAAAGAGCACTTGGCTTGTTTTTTTTTCTATAAAATGAAAGAGTTCGATTTAAAAAGTGGTTATGTTACAGTGATTGAGAGCAAAAATTTTAGATTCCTACTTGTCTGGTTTTAGCTTCTCAGTAACTGTTTAACTTGGATATATTATTTATTCTCCCTAGGCCTCAGATTCTGTAAAATCAGGTAACAGTTCTATGCCTACCTAATATCGCTACTGTGAGGAATATGTATACACACACAGCTTATTTAGAACAGTGCCTATTGCATAGTAAGCTTAATGTTACATAGGTGAAGTCCCTTTCAGATCCGAGGATCCATTGTTGCATGGTCAATTTCTGTGAGACTGGCATTCCAAGGTAGAAGTCAGGGCCAGAGATGTAGGTTAATCATTTCTTTTCTAAAGTATTGTTGAATAGATGGGATGAAATACCAGAGTAGAAAGTGGAAAGAACATGGGCAGAATGTTGAGGAACACTTCTATTAGGGAACGAGGCAGGAGTATATAGGAGAGGCCAGTGGAGGAACATTCAGAGAAAGAAGGAAAACTAGGAGATACTCTCATGAATGCCAAGTAGAATAGAAAAGATAAAGTCAAGGGAAGATTGTCTTTTAGAGTAGACTACTTGAGCTAAGTTTGAAGGTTTATGGGATGTATCTGATGGACAGGGAGAAGTTGAAGATGAAAGCAGATGACTGATGGCACATAGTTCTGTGAGGATTCAAGGGGCAGATTTAGCCTCAAGGGGAAGGAATGCATTTATTTCTTTGAATTAGGATAAAAGAAGGGATGGATATGTGGTGGGGCAAGCAAATTTTTGAGCTGGGAAATTCAGAAGTCAAGGAAGCTCATGTTGGATAAGTTCAGTTTGCTTACATTAAATAGGAAGCAAGGTCATCTGTAGAGAGAGTGGAAGGTAGAGAACAAAATTGAAAAGTGTTTCCACGCAGCTTTAAATGTTCTAATTCTGCACTTTGTATGAATGGAAAACAAATGATCTATTTCAGTTGTAACAGGTAATATTTACTGAGCCTTTAGTGTCTGCCAGGTATCATGCTAAGGGTTTGTTTCAAACTGAAAACATCCGTAAGCGGCAAATGGTATTAGTAGTGGTATCCACACATTACAGAGGGTAATATATGAAACAGAGAAAGGATGGAAAATTGCTGTCTGTTACCCAGCTGAGAGGTGGAACCAAGATTGAAGAGCAGATCTGCCTGACTCTTTCTTGGCTCTTAATGATCATGCTTTCTGACGTTTTACTTTCAAATTTCATTAAAGCCTTGAAGTGTTGGTTCAAGAATATACATGGATTAATGGGATAGAGAAATATAGAAAAATATAATAGCACATGTATACAGCCGAACATAATTTTAATGAAATTCATATTTTAAATAAATGGAAAGTATAGCTTGTTAGATAAGTGTATTAGGGCAATTAACTATTCATTTGAAAAAAATTAATAACTTTAACCCCATATTTTTTAAAAATATACAATAGAAGTCAGAACAGTGGTTATCTGTGGCAGGATAGAGATTGCATTAAGGGCACAAGGGAACTTTCTGGAGTAACAGGAATGTTCTGTAATTTTTTTTATTTTTGTTTATTTATTTATTTATTTAGATGGAGTCTGGCTCTGTCACCCAGGCTGGAGTGCAGTGACGTGTTCTCAGCTCACTGCAACCTCCACCTCCTGGGTTCAAGCAATTCTGCTGCCTCAGCCTCCCAAATAGCTGGGACTACAGGCATGTGCTTGTAATCTTCTCCAGTGAAGAAAGATATTCAATTTCTGGAAATTCTAGGTTTAAAAAATGACCTGTTTGCATAATGAAAGCAGTATCTTTTTTTTTTTGAGACAAGGTCTCACTGCCCAGGCTGGAGTGCAGTGGTGCGATCTCGGCTCACTGCAACCTCCGCCTCCTGGGTTCAAGCGATTCTCCTGCCTCAGCCTCCAGAGTAGCTGGGATTACAGGCACCCACCATCTTGCCCAGCTACTTTTTATATTTTAATCGAAATGGGGTTTCACCATGTTGGACAGGCTGGTCTTGAACTACTGACCTCAACTGATCCAGCCGCCTTGGTGTCCCAAAGTGCTAGGATAACAGGCATGAGCCACCATGCCTGGCCTTGAAAGTAGTATCTTTTAAGAGGCAGTCTTGTATAACAGAACTGTCATTGAACTAGAAGGAGTCCAGGTATGTGAGTTCTTGTCCTAATTGTGCTGCTGAGTGGATGGGTGTTTTGGAGCAATCCATTTAATCTCTGTGGGCCTCAATTTTCTTGTTAATTACATTAATGGATGGGACAGATGACTGAGGGTCTTTCAGACCTGAGATTCAGTGAACCCTGTTCATTCACATGGAGCTTACATGGAATAGTTTCACTCAGCCTACAGTAGGTACATGGAAAGTAAGATTTTTGCTTTTATGTTTTGAAACAGGTGACAACCAAAGCCAAGCAACTGAAGGATTCAGTGACCTGCTCCCCAGGTGAGTTCATACTTCCTCTATCTCATTAATCTAAAGTGATTTCTTCTAAATTAATCCCTTTTTATAATAACTTCTTTAAATACAAGGGTCTAGAAGTTTTGCCTAATGAACTCTAAATCTGGTCGCATCTCCAAAAGGGGTTGAAATACCAGCAAGCCGGCCGGGCGCGGTGGCTCAAGCCTGTAATCCCAGCACTTTGGGAGGCCGAGACGGGCGGATCACGAGGTCAGGAGATCGAGACCATCCTGGGTAACACAGTGAAACCCCGTCTCTACTAAAAATACAAAAACTTAGCCGGGCGAGGTGGCAGGCGCCTGTAGTCCCAGCTACTCGGGAGGCTGAGGCAGGAGAATGGCGTGAACCCGGGAGGCGGAGCTTGCAGTGAGCTGAGATCCGGCCACTGCACTCCAGCCTGGGTGACAGAGCGAGACTCCGTCTCAAAAAAAAAAAAAAAAAAAAAAAAAAAAAAAAAAAAGAAATACCAGCAAGCCAGTCCATCCCTGCATATTCTGGTGCCGAGAAGATGTATTTAATTAATAAGGTTAAAGAAATATACAGATCGTCTTCTCTAGTTCAATTTGTGGGGACGGGGGACGCAGGAGAAAGCCCATCTCTGCACACCACGCAAATGCTGTGTGCACACTGTTTCCCTGCACTGTCCACCCCTGTCACTGCCGCACTTGCAGAGCTACCCTTTGGGATAGATGACAAACAGCTTTCCCAAGCATTTATGTTTTTTGTTTTTTGTTTTTGTTTTTTTTGAAACGGAGTCTTGCTCTGTTGCCCAGGCTAGAGTGCAGTGGCACAATCTCGGCTCACTGCAACCTCTGCCTCCCCTGGATTCAAGCAATTCTCCTGCCTCAGCCTCTGGAGTAGCTGGGATTACAGGTGCCCGCCACTGCACCTGACAGATTTTTGTATTTTTAGTAGAGACGGAGTTTCACCATGTTGGCCAGGCTGGTCTTGAACTCCTGACCTCTTGATCCTCCCACCTCGGCCTCCCAAATTGCTGGGATTACAGGTGCGAGCCACCATGCTCGGCCGCATTTATGTTTCTTAAAATCAATTTCCTCCAAGATTAACTGGAATTTTGTTAGAGTCTTCATATTCTTTGCTTAGAACCAGGAAGTAAGAACATGCCTCAGAAACTTTCCAACCTAACTCGAATACAGGTGCCAGGGAGAGTAATGCAGATGAACAAGCCAACGATTAGCAAACCCAGAGATCTCAAAAAGCCATCCCAGCCAGGCATGGTGGCCCAGCTCTCGTTTCAACTACTCTAGAGGCCAGGGCGGGAGGATCACTTGAGCCCAGGAGTTCAAAACCAGCCTGGGCAACATAGTGAGACCCCCATTTCTGAAAAATAAACATAAAAATAAAATAATTTTTAAAAAAGAATTCAACTTGGAGTTCTCCAGGCTTTAGCAAAGAGGACATTTCTGGATTTCTTTTTCTGCCAATGAAGTTATTTCTGTGGACATGGAGGCAGAGATGGGGCAATGGAATGTTACATAACAGAAGTCTACTTCAAGACATTCTCCAAAATCATACCATTGAAAAGGCAGCGCATCTCAGAGTAAGGAACTGACATAGATCTTCCTGGAGCTTTGGTGGAGGGGGTCAGAAGTATGAAGAAAACAGGAAATGTGGAGTTGAATATTTAAGTGCATCTCTGAGGCAACCAACACTTGTGGCTGAGAGAAGGCACCAGAAGCAGCTTTGAGCAGAGAGCAGATCCAGCATTAGGACAGAGAGGAAAAGAAGCAAATCCGATGTGATATTTGGCCACATCCAAGCATCCTGTGACTCTAAAAGCACCATAAGGTCTTTGTCACAGATATATTCATTAAATTCTGTGTTTTGTTTTTTAATAGCCTTTAAGAAGCCAAAGGATTTTGAAATAAAAGTATTTCTTCTGATTATGTTCACAAATTAACAAAGAATCCGTAAGCAGTGTGATCCATTTAAGTCACAAAGCTGTGCTTCTGAAGTATTATTAGATATTCTAAAATTGTTTCCTAAGATTTGGGTTACCTTTCAAAGGGTTTGAAATGGATGGTTTAGAAAACACAGCTGGCTTAATAGGCTAGCACAGGGGAAAATGACCTTCTACAGATAAGAACACACCCAGATGGAAGTATTCAGCTCTTTCTTAAGAGAGTTGCTTTAGTGAGTATGGAAAGAAATATTTGCTAATAGAAACTCAAAAAAATACAGATAAACAAAAGGAAGAAAATAATCACATGTAACCTACCAATTGTTATTTTGAGAGAGATATTTCTTCAGACTTTTCTTTTTTTTTTTTTTTTTTTTTTGAGACGGATTCTTGCTCTGTTGCCCAGACTGGAATGCAATGGTGCAATCTCGGCTAACTGCAACCTCCGCCTCCCAGGTTCAAGCAATTCTCCTGCCTCAGCCTCCTGAGTAGCTGGGATTATAGGCATGCACCACCACGACTGGCTAATATTTTGTATTTTCAGTAGAGACGGGGTTTCTCCATGTTGGTCAGGCTGGTCTCAAACTCCCAACCTTAGGTGATCCTCCCACCTCAGCCTCCCAAAGTGCTGGGATTACAGGCATGAGCCACTGCGCCCAGCCTATTTCTTGAGACTTTTCTGATGCACGTATGTGCATATAATATTTTTACAAGAATGGGACTATGCTACAATACTGTTTTGTATTTTTTCACTCCATATACTCATATGTCTGTATCATCACCTTAATGGCTCCATAGTAGTCCATAATATAGATATCTGCCCCATGGTTTATTTAACAGGTTTCTATTGTTGGACATTTTGATTGTTTCCATTTTTTTTTATTGTTATGAAGTTGTGGTCTCCAAAGTGAGGTAGACAAGATGATTCTTTGGAATTTAAGAAGACTGTATTTGAATTTCTATTGATCTTTATTTTTATCTTAAAGCAGTGAGAGAGTAATTAAGCTTTCTCATCTTTGATATTCAGACTTATGCCAGCACCCTCACTGTGCCCATTAGCAGAGCTTATGTGTTACATAGGGCACCGGCGTTTCCCAAGGGAAAAATGGGATTTCCACAGCGCTCACAGGTTGATGATGGCCTCATCACTCGGCATCATCCCACGTTCTTTCGCTCTCAAGATATTGCAACAAGATACCCAGTTGAGTGGATGTATAGATAACCCCAGAGTTGCAGTGACATCTTTTTATAAGGTGGAGGGCAACCACGGGAATATTTCCTATCATATGGAGGCTTCCTAGTATTTTGACAAAGTACTTTTAAAAGTTTTTGAATTTAAAGATCTTCAGTTTTATACTTTTCTTTTACCAAATAACTAAATAAATAAATTATTGATGTAGGGTCTAAAAAAAAAACCTGCACACGCTTAAAACATTAAAACAGTACGAAAGGGGATACAATGAAAAGTGTCTGAGTCTGCATTCCTGGCCCTCCACAGAAGGAATAATGAATCAGAGTGGGGGGTGCACACGTCTAGAAGTGTAACTAGTGGCGCACACCCTGTCTGTATTTGCCTCCCTCTTTCTATGTTAATGGCAGCATACTCACTGAAGACTAATATATTTAATCCTTTTATTATATTAAAATATTTTTACAAAATAAAGATGGGTTTTTAACAATGAATATGAAAGTGTTTTGAAAACTATTTATGCTGTAGAAAGGACGTTTGAAAGTAGATCCTTGGCTGGGTGTGGTGGCTGACGCCTGTAATCCTGACACTTTGGGAGGCCAAGACGGGCAGATCACCTGAGGTCAGGAGTTCGAGACCAGCCTGGCCAACATAGTGAAACCCAGTCTCTACTAAAAATACAAAAATTAGCTGCGTATTGTGGTGCATGCCTGTAGTCCCAGCTACTCTGGAAGCTGAGGCAGGAGAATCACTTGAACCCGGGAGGCAGAGGTTGCAGTGAGCCGAGATCATGCCACTGAACTCCAGCCTGGGCAACAGAGCAAGACTGGCTCAAAAAAAAAAAAAAAAAAAGTCGATGCTTGATAGTATTTTCTTTGTTATGTGTTATTCTATGACCAAAACAATGTGACCTATAAAAACTTATTTTTACGGATTTAAAAATGTTGAAAATAGAATTTTAACCTGTAAATCTTTCAAACAAAGTGAACTCATTTGTTAAAAATACAACCAGGCGTGATGGTGTAGGCCTGTAGTCCCAGCTGCTCAGGAGGCTGAGGTGGGAGGATCACTTGAGCCCAGAAGTTGGAGGCTGCAGTGAGCTACGATCACACCACTGCACTCCAGCCTGGGTGACAAGACCCCCATCTCAGATAAATAACACTTTCTGTTTAGTTTGCAAGACCAAATGATTGACTTGGGGAAGATTTTTATGAAAATGTTTTCATAATTTGTATTGTACAATGAATATCAGAGCATAGTAAACATGGCCAACAGGACGCTCCATGTGGATAGATGTATCCTTTTGGGTCATCTTTTCCAACTGGGATGGCCATTCAAAGTTAGGTGCCAAAATAAAGTGAATTTGGAACCAGGCCTTTAATTGAGTATTTTACCCAGTATTAAGCAATTTTTCAGTCTCATTGTTTTTAATATTAATATTTTCATGAGAATGTTTCACTTAATGATGTTTTTAGATTGTTTTTTATCTTTGATTTTCTTATTCATATGTGTTTTATAATATATTAGTAGAGTGGTGGATATAAAAGAATAAGTAAATATAAGTAAATATACATATATTAGAATTGCATTTTCGGCTGGGCGCGGTGGCTCATGCCTGTAATCCCAGCACTTTGGGAGGCCAAGGCGGGCAGATCCCGAGGTCAAGAGGTTGAGACTATCCTGGCCAACATGGTGAAACCCCGTCTGTACTATAAATACAAAAATTAGCTGGGCATGGTGGCGCGTGCTCGTAGTCCCAGCTACTTGAGAGGCTGACACCCATAGTCCCAGCTACTCTAGAGGATGAGGCAGGAGAATCACTTGAACCCAGGAGGCAGAGGTTGCAGGGAACCAAAATTACACCACTTCACTCCAGCCTGGTGAAAGAGCGAGACTCCATCTCAAAAAATAAAAATTAAAAAAATAATAATTGCATTTTCAAAGAGGTTTTATTGATGGAGTACATAATAAAAAATATGGAGGAGATAATGATTATGAAATGCAACTCATTTGTAGTAACAAAAGACTAGGACCTGGAACTTTAGTGAGCTAATACAGAATAACCTCCAGGGAGTTTGTTGCCATTAACATAAGAAAGGAGAAGGCAAATACAGCTACACAGGGTGTGCAAGACTCATTCTATATCTAGACGTTCACACACTCACACCCCAACTCATTTTTGCCTCTTAGAAAGCAGACCAGGAAGCCACTTTTCATTGTATTCCTTTTTGTAGTTTTTACTTTTTTTTTTTTTTAAATTATATGCAGGTTTTTGTTTTTGTTTTTGTTTTTGTTTTAAGATGGAGTCTCACTCTGTCACTCAGGCTGGAGTGCAATAGCACCATCTTGGCTCCCTGTAACCTCGCCTCCCTGGTTCAAGCGATTCTCCTGCCTCTGCCTCCTGAGTAGCTGGGATTACAGGCACCCACCATCATGCCTGGCTAATTTTTGTATTTTTGTAGAGACAGGGTTTCACCATGTTGGCCAGGCTGGTCTCGAACTCCTGACCTCAGGTGATCCCCCCGCCTTGGACTCCCAAAGTGTTGGGATTACAGGCGTGAGCCACCGTGTACGGCCGGGATTTTGTTTTTTATTAAATAAAAGCTAGTATAAAAAAGAGGAAACATTGCCGTAAAAAAGGAAATAAAATATTGCCTCCTTTTTTGTTGTTGTTTTGAGACAGAGTGAGACTCTGTTGCCCAGACTGGAATGCAGTGGCACAGTCTCGGCTCACTGCAGCCTCTGCCTGCTGGGTTCAAGCGATTTTCATGCCTCAGCCACCAAGTAGTTGGGATGACAGCCATGCATCACCACACCCAGCTAATTTTTTGTATTTTTAGTAGAGACAGGGTTTTGCCATGTTTGCCCAAGCTGGTCTGGAACTCCTGGCTTCAAGTGATGCACCTCACCTTGGCCTCCTAAAGTCCTGGAATTACAGGCGCAAGCCACACTGCACTGGGCCTAAAATATTGCCTCTTTGTAGCCAAATTTGTATATACATCTGTAATTATTTCCATAGGAGAACCTCCTCTAAGTAAAATTATAGAGTCACAAGTAAATACAATTTTAAGGTTCACCTCCATTTGACAAATTGTTCTTTAAAAAGGCTAGACCTGTGCTGTCTAATATGGTAGCCACTTGCCACTTGTAGCTGTTTATATTAAATTTTAAATTAATTAAAATTAAATAAAGTTAAAAACTTAATTCCTCAGTGCTACACCAAGTGGTTTGTATAATCGTATCACAGCATGTTTCATTGGACAGCTCTGAGGTGGGCCAGTTTCTGCTCCCACTCCCGGTGTCCGAATGTACCTATTTCCCTGCATTTTGCCAGCACTAGGTATTGTCATACTTTCTAATCTTTGCCAATTTAATAATTAAAAAGTGGTGATTCACTGTTTCAGTTCTCTAATACTCGTCAGCTACTGTAGTTCTTCCTTTGTGAGCTGTGTTCTTTGTCCTTTTATCTTACTGAGTTGTAACTCCTACTGTATTGAGGATATCAGTGCTCTGTATACTATTCTGTCCTATTAAAAGGTTTAAAACTTTTGTTATTAATTATTACTACTTTTAGAGACAAGATCTCACTCTGTTGCCCAGACTGAAGCACAGTGGTGTGATCATAGCTGACTGCAGCCTCAAACTCCTGGGCTCAAGCAGTCCTCCCTCCTTAGCCTGCCAAGTAGCTAGGAATACAGGTGTATACCACCACACCCAGCTAATAAATGTTTTGATAAAATGTTTCTTTTCCATGTTTAAAAATTCTTGTTATAGCTACTATTTATAAGTGTATAATTTACTCATACACTTGACTTCCAGAGGCAGCACAGTTTAAGGTTTGACCAGTTGATTTTTGTCTTTCCAGTGGAGCCAGTGAATCCTTTCTTATACTGAGTAGCAGGTTATTCCTTCTCAAAGACATGTTTGTATTCTTGTTCACAATCTGATTCTTTATATGCCCATTATTCCTCAGAGTAGAGAAAGGGACAAAGGCTTGCAATCAGACAGAAGTGGGTTCAGATCCCACTCTAGTGCTTTCTGAGTCTTCTTTTTCTCATCTGTAACATTAGGGTAATGATCCCTATCTTTCTAGAATAGTGTGGAAATGAAATTAGACCATGCATGCAAAATGCCTAGTGCGCTGCCTGCTGTGTGCCCAGCAGCTGCTGTTCTCACCATCTCCTTAATTCACCTTGCCCTTCACATCTGTGTGGCGCACCCCTCTTTCCTAGGAATGGTTAGACTCTCCGAACTCAAATCAACAGTTCAGAATTCCAGGCCCATCAAAAGTGCCACCACCTTGCCTGATGACATGATCACCCAGCGAGAGGACGCAGAGGGGGCGGTGGTGGAGGAGGAGCAGGGGGGAGACTCTGGTGAGCAGGAGACGGGGGGCACCGAGGCCCGACCTCGGAGGCGGAAGCCAGCCAGGCTGCTGGAGACTACCGCGAAGCTGGAGCCAGAGGAGAAGCCCAGAGCCAGGCGGCAGAAGGACTTTGACGTAGCAGAACCAAATGAGTCCAGCGACGAGGAGAGCCAGAAAAAAGAGAGAGCTCGGGCTGCAGAGGAGCCGTGGACTCAGAATCAACAGAAACTTCTGGAACTGGCGTTGCAGCAGTACCCAAAGGGATCCTCTGACCGCTGGGACAAAATAGCCAGATGTGTCCCGTCCAAGAGCAAGGTGAGTGACAGGGAAAGAGGCCTCTGCACAGGTGTTAGAATCCCACCAGAGGAGCCGCAGCTTGTCTGCCTGCGGCTTCTTCCCTCATTCCTATCTACTGACACCTGCCCCATGATCTCTTCTTTCCCAGCTATCTTCCAGTATATTTCTCCCTAGAGCATATGAATCTGTGCATTGAGTGGTTCATGTGTGTAGATGAGCTCAAGATTCTAAGTTTCATCATCACACAGGGTAGCTGATTATAGAAACTTCACCTACAGCACCTGCCTGCCCTTTGGAGAACTCGCCCACTCAGGCCTAGGGTTTAAGGGCACATGGGAGGCTCAGCCGGTGCTGTCTCACCGTGAAATGCGGCAGCTGGGGAGGGTCAGGATGGGAAGCGCCTCTGAACCAGGCTGAGGGTTCATAAATCACAAGGCCCATTGGCTATGTAGCAAATCTTTGACCAAAGGGATAGCTGGTATAGACAGTATTACCATAATCATCTTTGGTTCTGCCATGTGAATAACTTTGGACTCAGCGGGTGCACCTCGTGGCTGTCCAGAGGCCCTGAGGCCATCTCCATGTGTGGTCAGTGCCCTGAGGCCATCTCCATGTGTGCTCAGTGCCCTGAGGCCATCTCCATGTGTGCTCAGTGCCAGGCGACAGCTAGGGTTCGGCTTACCTTCCACGGCCGTGGCTGTTTGTAGTTGGCCTTTCTCCCTGCTTGTAGCTCTTAGTGCCTGCTCACATACATCTGAGATAGTTCTCAGATGAAAACTCAGATGGGAGGAGAGGGCGGGAGTGCCCTGTGGAGAGCCCACCCACCCAGCTTGGGCGGCCTCTTTCCTGTGATCTGGCCGTGAGGCGCTGCAGAGAGTTCCAGGGTGTGATCCTACCACAGTGTCTCTTGAGGCTTCTTTCCAGGGAGCTAGATTGTTAGTCGAGGAATCAGGAACAGTCAGAATCAAAAGCCACGATCTATTCTGCCGTCTGTGCCTCCTTCAGTCGCCTCTGGGCACACTGATGCTCATTTACATTCTTATTTTTGTAATTGAAATTCTGTGTTGGAAAATCTAGCTCATGGCCATGCGTGTCCCTGAGTGTACAGGTCTAGTTTTCTCCACCTACTTTAAAAGGATGAAAGTTGAGAGTTCCTGGGGAGAAAAATAAACCCTTAGCAGTTGATCTTGGGAAGCGCAGCTTCTCCCAGCCTCTCCAACTGGTTTGCCAGAAGTAACTATTCTCCCCGAATTTCTCTAGCATCTGTCAGAACACAGGTGTCTCCATGTGTGATGAGTCCACACTGGCTTATAAACGAAGGGGCTGGAGCTTGGATTCCTAAGGATAGAACACCCAGAAACTCATACCTGGGGGGTCTGGAAACCTTCCAGTTTTCAACCAGCAATGAGCGGGGCTTCGTCGGCCTGCAGGTGTTCCCCTCAAGCCTTGACTTGAGAGCCAGCCAGGGCTGAGCTGCCTGCTGTCCTGGAGCCTGGGCCTGGCTGCCACAGCTCAGCTCAGAGCTCTGAGCACACTGTCCTTCCGGGGTTACGTGCTGGGTCTGGCCACATCTGGTTTCGGCACTATGTGGTTAGGGACAGCATAGATACTAAGGAAAGACTGATATCTTTAAAGACCTTAGGCAGGTAATCTTTGGGGATGCAGAAAAAACCCTGAGAAGAGACTCTCATGACACCACTAAGCTAAAATCCTGGGAGAGTAAACATCCTTTCCCTGTCCCAGGCAGCTGATAAAGTCACTTTGCACTGGACCCTAAGTCAGCAGAAGCTACAGAACCTCAGGGGTCAGTATTTTTGGAACAGAAACAGAATAGATTCTAGAAAGTTCCTGTAATCAACGAGAAAATAATGAGGCCTCTCCCCACCATCAACCCACCTCTGCTTTGGTCCTGAGTCCCAGCCCAGGGCGTGACAGCTGTGGCCAGCTGAGGTCTGAAGTGGGTGGCCCTGCAGCCTGTAGGGTGGGATGGAGGTGGGGCCGGGAGGAGCAGGAGTGTGTATTTCAGCACAAGTGTTTCCAGTGTCCCGGGGTCTGGCGCCCCACAGGAAAGGTCTCACTCAGCAGCACCTAAGGAAAGCCAGACCCACGGAAGAAGACTATTGTGGCTACCTGGCCCCAGGGTTTTTGATTTCTTTAAAGTAGCGTGTTGTGATGAAAGAGTGAAATGTTAACATGAAAATGAGAGTCAGCAGGCTGAAGGTACCAGTGATGATGCTAGTGCACCTCACAAATGGCTGCCCCAGCCCCTCACTCCGCGCCAAGCACCTTCCCTTCGGGCTGGGCTTGCAGGAGCCCTTCTTGCACTGCCTGGACAGGTCTGCCTTGTGAGCGGCTGGACTCCAGGACATCCTGGGAACTCTGGGCAGAGGGACTGGACGTGAGGCTCTTCATGAGCAGAAGGCAGCAGACCGGCCCCCCGGGGACCCCACTGACTTGTGCAAGTGACTGTTTTCACCTCTCTTTTTTTCTTCCTACAGGAAGACTGTATCGCTAGGTACAAGTTGCTGGTTGAACTGGTCCAAAAGAAAAAACAAGCTAAAAGCTGAATATTCTGGGAGTTGATGTTCACCTTCATTTTCCAAAATGAATATCTTAAAAATCTTTTGCAGAAATTTGCATTTTTGTACCTCAATATTTCTACGTCATGTGCCTTAGTAAAAAAAAAAAACCAATAAATAAATAAAAGATGAGTGTTGTGCTATACTATTTAAACAAATACTGTGCCGGGGAAAAAGGATGTGGGTATTTTGCAGATTATTTTATTTCTCATCACTTCAAAGTTTACTTTCTTAGGGAATAAACAGTGCTTTCTAATGATCAGGCAAAAATATATGGTTTTGAAGGAACATGTGAACAAACTAATGTGTAAGAATTCAAACAATGTTTCTCTAAAACACGACCAAAGAACACAGCAGTTCATGTCTCTATTGGGGGTTGAGTAGCAAAGATCAGTTCTTGGGGAGAAAGAAAACCAGGTTGGTATCCAGCTGGTTGGCTAAGAACAATGTGAGGTTCTCTTAGTTAGTTAAATATATCGAGGGAAAAAACTGTCCAGGTGAAGAAAGACATAAGGTAATACTTTCGAAGTTTGAGCTGCTTGACAGAAATGTGTTCCCACCTGATAGAATTTCCAGACAACAGGCAGGACCATTTTCAGGAAATGATGAAATTGGGACCATTTTTTCGTACCTAAGTTAAAAATCACTATTTTGACTATTTTATACTATTACTTTCTGTCGAAGTCTTTCTTGCTGTATTTGAACTGTCACTGTCAGCTGAGCACTCCTTTTAAATCTTCTGTCATTTGCTCAGGGCGTGGAAATAGTGTGATGAATGCAGCTTGCCTGAACGTGAAAATCATGAAGATAACCAGAACACAGTTAAGGGACGTGATTTGATAAGATATCTTAGAGATGTTTTCTCTAAGGAGTAAAGTGAGGGTACAGTTTCCTGGAGGATAGTTTGGGTGACAGAGGTTCCCACTCTGCAGTGCAAGCTTCTTTCCATACAGAGGACATGGAACCAGGTAAGTCCCCAGCCCTTTCCATGACACGAGGTGACAGAGGCTGCCTTAGGTCTCAGGCCTACACCTGGCTCCAAGCAGATGTTTTAGGGAACTTACACTTCAGACCCAACTCCCTCATCCCAAAAAGAGCAGCAGAGAAGTGAAAACAGCACATTGCAGGCTGAGTAGCCCTCTTCCAAAATTGTGAGACAAGTTTCAGATTTTGCATATTTTTTTTCTGATTTTTGGAATATTTACATATACATAATAAGTTGGCTCAGGGATGGGACCTGAATGTAAACACCACGTTCTTTGTTGTTTGTTTGTTTTTGGAGACAGAGTCTCGCTGTGTCGCCCAGGCTGGAGTGCAGTGGTGCAATGTCGGTACACTGCAACCTCTGCCTCCCAGGTTCAAGTGATCTCCCACCTCGGCCTCCCAAAGTGTTGGGATTACAGACGTCCATTATGTTTGACATACACTTTATGCACACAACCTGAAGGTAATTTTATGCAATATTTTTAATAATTTTGTGCAAGAAACAAAGTTTATTTGCTGAACCATCAGAAAGAGGCATCAGGTGTGGAATTTTCCACTGGTGGCGTCACATCAGCACTCCAAAAATTTGGATCTTGAGAGCATTTCAGATCTTGGATTTGGGATTAGGGATGCTCAGCCTGTGCCAGCCACAGTCTCCGCAGTCTGGTTTGCACAGAACTGCCTGAGTCAGGGAGTCCGTTCCATCAGCCTCAGCCAGCAGGGATAGGGAAGTGGTACCTGTCTGGCCCGGTGGGGACAGGGGACAGGCACAGTCATCTGGCCCCAGCAGTACTCACTGTCCTCTTCCTGTAACAAGTCAAAACCAGGCTAGTCACGAGAATCTGAGTCTTTCCCAGAACTCTGTCCTCCAGCTGGGGGCCATGAGGTGACTGCTGTGCAGTCGCAGTGGCTCTATGTGAGTGACACATCTGAGAGGGAAGCTGGTTCCTGGAGAGGAACAGGGAGAGGGGAGGATCGTCCTGGCCATATGCCGGCCCGGGGGCCCCTCTGATCTCTGAGCCCAGCCTCAGGCCTGTTATACAACCCAGGACACTCTGTGAGTGTTCTGCCATTAAATCGCCCTTTACACTTACAGCAGCCTGAATTGGGTTCCTCTCACACATACCCCAAAGCCCAATTATGAGTTTCCTGGGCTTTCTGCGGGAGAGGCCCCTGGGGGTCCAGAGGTGCTTTAGGAAATTGAGTTGCTGGAAGCCCTCAACTCGCCCTGTCCTCATCTTCTCCAGCTACCTTGAGAGAGTGAGGTGCTAGTGTGCTTTTCTGCTGCCTGTCTCTGCCTGCCAGGAAAGGCGCTGCCCATGGTCTCCCCTCGGGGGACTCTGGGGGCCAAGGAGTCAACTGAAGTAGGATGGGGGGGGGGTTTGTGGGGGAGGCCAGGGCCGGAGGCTGGGCAGAAGGACTCGTGTGGGCTCCCAGCTCTCAGAGCACAGCCCTGTACACAGATGACAGCTGCCACCCCGGGTCACAGCAGGAGAGCGAGGATCCTCGAGAGGGAATGCACTGAATGCGTGTGGGGACGTGGCGCATGCACCAGCCACGCGACAGCCCCACCGTGCCCCTTCTCCTCTCCCACTCCCAGACCTGTGTCCTCCTGAGCCACCCTACCCTGCCCACTGAGGAGGCCTCCCCATGCCACGCCCAGCCCCCACAGGTGGCCTGTGCTTGCTTTTCTGTTCTTGCTGTCTTGCTCATGAGAACCAACCCAACCACTCTTTCCTCCTCAGTTTACACCTTTTTTTTTTTTTTTTTTTTTTTTTTTTAAAGAAGCAGCCTCGCTTGGTTGCCCAGGCTAGAGAGCAGTGGCGCAATCATGTCTCACTGCAGCCTCAAACTGACAGGCTCAAGCAATCCTCCTGCCTCAGCCTCCCAAGTAGCTGGGACCACAGCCGTGTACCACCACCACCTTGCTAATTTTTTCTGTTTTTATGTAGAGATGGGTCTGGCTCTGTGGTCCGGGCTGGTTTTCCCTTTTTGAGGGAAGAAAAGAAGTTGTCTGTGGGACATGAATGTTGTGTGTGCTATTTTTTCCTTGTTAAATGAGACCTGAGAAAACGTGAACCTGGAATGTCCCGGGTGGGAGGGCAAACCGCAGTCCACCCCGGGCCCAGGGTCCTGGGCTGCTCGCCGGCCACCAAGTCCTGGAGCCTCTCCAGGGGGATCATCTGCCTCTGGGGCCTGCAGTGCGTCCTTGTGAACATCCTCAGCAGGGCATAACTTAGTCTCCTGAGGGTGAAGCTGGTACGGAGAACAGCCCAGGGCTGCCCTGAGGTGCAGTGGGCCCCAGCGCTGCCTCCAGGCCTCCACTTCTGGGGACCCCACGGCTCCAGCTTCTCGGCAGCCCCCCCACCTCTCGCCCCCATGGCCATGTCCATTTGCTCATGTTGCGGGGAGTGAGACCTGGTTGGAGGTGGAGAACGCTGGCTCTCCCACTGTCCATGGAGCTGGGTGACATCAGGTGTGTTGTTTTACTACTGTGCCTCAGTTCCTCATCTGGGAAAAGAGAGAATAATGGCAGCTGCCGCTTAGGTTGTTAGGATGATAAAGTGAGATAATCTGTGTGAACTCTTTCTAACGCAGTGCCTGGCTTGGCAGAAACAATGTTATTTCTGACAGCCTGGCTTCCTGTCACCATCGTCTTCTGCGTGGCGATGGCCACAGCAGGGCTGATGGGGCAGGGCCAAGCTCCTTCCATCTCCTGCCCATGGGGGCGGGAATCCCAGCCCGGGGCCTAGGGGCCTGGGTCACTCTGTGCACTCCCGGGGACCTGCAACAGGCCTGCAAAATCATTCCATCTTGGATGTGTACTTTTCTGGGGAGAGGGTCCACATCTTTCACTGGGTGCCCCAAGGGCCTCTCACCCAAAAAGGCTCACAGCCTGTGCGGTGACGTTTCTCCTGACATGGCCCCAGGAGGGCCCGTGTGGTGTGCAGGAGAACCTTAGACTGGGCCTCAGGCAGAAAGGGCTCAAAGTCCCGGGTCTACTGCTGATGACCAGGGCCTGGGCAAGTGGTATTAGCCCCTCTCTGGGGCTCGTTTCCTGTCCACAGAATGCAGTTGCTAATACCTGAGGGGCAGCGAGCCGCTCTGGGAAAGCCCTTCACGCTCAGGGCCCCTCTCGGCTCTGCCCCCATCTTGTGCTCCTCCCCTTGCCACTAAGTGGGGACATTTCTTCCCTAGGGCTGACCTCAGCCTGGTCTCCTCTTCCTCAGGTGTAGTTTAGGGAAAGGGCAGAGTTTCGATCAGAAGACCCACGTCTGAGTCGTAGGTGAAGACCATGGGGAAGGAGCAGGGACCAAGGCCACGGAGAGGGCTGTGGTTCTGAGGGCTGCGGTGGGGGGAAGGGAGGGGATGGGGGAGGAGTGGAGGGAGGGAGGGAGGGAGGGAGGGAGGCCGTCTGCAGTCCCCACCCCGCTCAGCCCCACAGAGCGCAGAGCAGCAGGGTACTCCCAGGCATGACACCAGGCACGGGGGCTCTGCCCTCATCTTCCTGGACACCCGAGTCTCTTACCCTTTAGTGGTTTAAATTTTCCTCTCCCCACTGGGGCAGAAATGTCAGCGTTACCATTTCCTCAAACTGTTTATCGCGCCACTCTTCAAAGCACACTCACCTGTCGTCTTATTTACCCCTAATGGGGGTTCTGCGCCCGCCCCCCACAGGGGGTCAGGAATGTTTGGGATGTGCAGCCAAGCCACGTTCTTCCCCAGGTGTGCAAGAGCTCCCCGTGCACGGCCTTAGAATGCCCTATTAGGAAAAGTTGGGGTGGGAAGGAGGTTTTTTTCATCAGTGGACCAGCTTACTTAGATTTTCACCAAATTACCCGATTCATCTGCAGAATTCGCTTTGGGAACTGCCTGGGAGTTTGTCTTCAATTGGTCCGCACGTGCTTGGCAAACACCCTGAGTTACAGACTGTGGGTTTAGTCTTCCACTGGAGTGCCCTCAAATTCCCTTCGCAGTTTTAGAATAAGACCGTAAGAAGCTTTCCACTGTCAATGTCTTCAGACACTTTAAAAAATGCCTCCTGCTGCAGGGCTGCTTCTTGATATATGCCAGTCACACTCCCCCAAACTCCTCTCCAAGTAGAGAACTAAAGCTCTATCAAGTATTTCATCCCAACTTCATTTTCTAGGGTATTTGTTGTTGTTCATTTTGGCAGTTAGGCTTGTTCCTACAGTTTAAATGGCATGGTTTAAATCATGTTCTGTGCATACAGGGAGGCCATGTGTTCCCTGGGGCCCAGGACACCCAGCCTAGGCGCTACAGGATGTGGCCTTCCTGTCTTATGGGGCATTGCTAACAAGTGGCCAATCCCAAATGCCTGCAGATTTTCAGAGGGGCGCTGAACTCCCCAGAGAGGAAGGACAGCTCAGAGATGTCCATTGTCTTGCTTTGGTTTAGAACGCCCCAGGGTAGAGGTGAGTCCTGGTCCTGCCCCAGCCCTCGTGAAGACCCACCTGCCTCAGAGAATGGCTGAGCCCCAGAGACACCTGAGTCAGG
This sequence comes from Macaca nemestrina, assembly GCF_043159975.1. NCBI lineage: Eukaryota > Metazoa > Chordata > Mammalia > Primates > Cercopithecidae > Macaca > Macaca nemestrina. Next base: position 122,166,440 of record NC_092133.1, read on the forward strand.
ACCCAGCCTGGCAGGATCTCCTACAACTACGTGCACCGGCACCTGCGCTGCAGGTCTGCCGCCCCTAGCCACGGACCAGCACCTGAGCTCAGGCCTTTAAGACCAGGAGTTGGCTCTGCAGGCTGAGGAGAGGTGAGACTTTGGTGTGGGGGCCTGCGTGACTGCAACTGGACAAGGTTAGTCATTTGGTGAAACCGTGTTGGTATTTTCTAAAACAAATCCGACTTCCAAATATTGGGCTGAAACATGAATGGTGTTTCTCTCGGGTCTGGGGACTCCCTTTGTAACCACACTCCAGGCCAGGCCCGAGTCTGAGACGCGGAGTGGGAGCCAGGCCAGGGTGGCCTCTTGCCCTCACAGCCTTGTCAGGAACGGTCCCAAACCAAGAGTGTCCCTGGGTCATCTGTGGGTCATACAGTATACCGTTTACAAAATGAAATCGACAGATTTGGGGGTAACAGTAGGGTCGCCATGTGATTTACTGTGGCCTAAGTCATAAAGGAAAATGAGCCATGTTGGTCATGTTTGCTTTTGTTATTACTCAAAAAGAAATATCTTGTAAAATGTAAGATAAAATGTCTCATTGCTTATACTGTCATTTTGGTTCCAATCTTGGTTTCACAAAGTTAGATATCACTGCAGTTAAACAGTAGATGTCTTGACATATTTGACCTCAACTGTTTTCCCTTCAGAGGCTTGGCTTAAAAAATCACTATTGGAAATTTGCTGTTTGGATACAATTATGTCTGTCCTGTTCTGTTAAAAACTAGAATTTAAAAATTGGATGTGGGCCCAGTGCAGTGGCTCACACCTGTGATCAGCGCTTTGGGAGGCCAAGGCAGGATTGGTTGAGAGCAGCCTGGGCAACATGAACCCTGTCTCTACAAAAAAAAAAAAGCCAAATGCGGTGGCACATGCCTATAGCCCCAGCTGCTTAGGAGACTGGGGTGGGAGGATCACTGGAGCCCAGGAGTTTGAGGTTGCACAGAGCTATGATCGCACCACTGCCATCTAGCCTGGCTGACAGAGTGAGACCCTGTTTCGTGGGGCGGGGAAATAATGGGTCCTGGGTAGAGAATCCCTGCATGAAGGTGCTGATGTCCAGGTGATTCTACTGGCCAGCCAGGAAGAACCACTGCATGAGGCCAAGAGCTTGCAAAGCAAATGGGACCCTGTTTTGTTCAACAATTCCAATGTACGCGGGCAACTTAGCTGCAGAGAGCACCTGACCTTACCTGCTCTGGAAGAGCCCCGGGGAACCAGCAAGGTGGCGGCGCTGCCAAGATGGAATCCCCTAATTCATCCATCTGCTTGTTACGGGAGCCAAGTGAGAAACCCCCAGATGCAACCATCAGTGTTTGAAGGAAAACAAACCTGATCGGCACAAAGTGAAATGTCATGCTTTAATTTTAAACTTTGGAAGGTGCTAGCAAAATGAAGATAACGCTGTTGAGTTTGCTGCAAACCATGAGGTAACTTCTTTTTCATTGGTTGCAGTGGACTGAATGTGTCTCCCCTCACCAAGGTCATGTGTCCAAACCCAAACCTTGAAGGAGATGGGATCAGGAGGTGGGGCCTTTGGAGGTGATTAGGTCAAGAGGGTGGAGCCCCCACTAATGGGAGGCCAGAGAGCAGAGTTGCCCCCTTCCCTGTGAGTCAGCCTTCTGCCTCTGGAACAGAGCCTCACTGACTTGGAGAAATACATTTGTTGTATGTAAGTCACCCAGACTACAGCATTTATTAAATTATTTCATCGAGACCGGGTCCTGGTCTTACCCAGGCTGGGGTGCAGTGGAGTGATCATAGCTGCAGCCTCAAACTCCTGACCTCAAGTGAGCCTCCTGCCTTGGCCTCCCAAAGTCCTGGGATTACAGACTTGAGCCTCCACACCCAGCCCGATTATGGCACTTTGTTAAAGCAAGCTGAACTGACACTGGCTTGATACCACCTCAGTGTACAATCAAGTATTTAAGGGCACGCGTTGGGAGCCTTAGACACTGTCTCCTACCTATTAGCCCCTCTTCCTACTGCCAAAGCTGCTCCTGTTCATGTCACCACATACCTGAGTACCACGTCCAAAAGGTGATTTCAGGCTTGACCTTACCCCTTTAATCCTGAAGGCGGTGTGTGACATCTTCCAGCTTTTTGCAGCTTCACATTCTGGAGTGAAATGGATATAAATCAAACCAAGAGTTCCCCTGGCTCCTCCTCAGATTCCTCTCCAGATGTTTGATCTTTTGCTTTGGTAGTCTTGGTGTCCCCAAAGTCTGCGGTCTTCTTCCTTGTCCTCGCCCTTCTCCATCCCATTGACTTCAACTGCCCCCCTCTGTTAGGGGTCTGGTGAGGGCCAACTTTATGGTTCCAGCGCCCTTTGCTCTAATCCTCCCCTGGCATACCTGGCAGAATCCTCCACTCTATCCAGGGAGCTATGGTGCTTCCTTGATGTCCAAAAGAGCCAGAGCAGAGGTATGGCAAACGGCCAGTGTGGTCTCCTCTCCAGTCAGCTGGAGGGTACGAGTCCCTCCCACGGAGTTGAGAAAGCAGTTTTTCTGGAGCTAGGGCCTTAGAAAAGGTGAATTCCTTTGCCCTGAAAGCCTCCAGGGGGATTGAAACATCCCCAGCTTTTTTTTTTTTTGCGGGGGGGAGGGGATTCCAACTTGTCTCTGTTCTCCAGTCCTCTCACATCATCTCACCTGAATTCTCCAAACCAGTTCAATTCACAGGTCCACCGAGGGGTCTCTGGTTTCTTCCCTAGTTCCTTTCCAGTCTGCAGCCAGGCTAAGGCTCTCACACCCCCACACCCCTTGGAAAGACTACAAATGAATGCAGAGCTAGGGACAGCTCAAACTCCGGCCATAGCCATGTCCAGGCCTTTATGATTCTAGTTACCAGTGATGCCTGGGAAAGGCATAGGGGTATCAGGGACATGGCATGTTCGAGAACAGCATGGCTGGGTTTTGCTGGGGTACACAGCAAGGGGTGGAATTGTGCTGGGAGCCAGCACTGGATGGATGAGCCGAGCCCACACCCTGAGAGGCCTCAGTCTTGAAGAGGTGTCCCAGCCTCCACCACTCCTTAGTGAACTCGGAGTCGGGAGGGGCTCTAAGAGCATCATGGGGCGCTGCCACTTTACCTGCCTCAGATCATTCTTGTTCTTAATTGCACCAATTCACATTTTGGCAGCTATGTGACTCTGTACCCTCCTAAGCCTCAACTTCCTAATTTGCAAAATGGGGGAAACAAAACAGCCCTCACAGGGTTGTGTGAAGTGGAGGTGTGAGGTAAGGCGGGTGAAGGGCTTGACATGACGTCTGGGTCAGCACCCATGGCAACACCCGCTGCCAACTGCCCACACTCAAGGGACATGTCTCTGCCATCTGAAAGTAGACAAGGGTGGTGGCCACACTGATGGCTCACCTGGAGGGTGGGGCGCTGGAGTTCTCACCAACCAAAGGCCTAGCTCTGGTTGTACCTGAAGTAAACCAGATGTACCAAGAGTTGTGAACAAAACCTGAAAATTCAACCTCATGGAATTTGGGAGCTTCCAACAAAAAGCAGGCCAGAGAAGAGGCAGTGAGTTCATCTAGAATATTTGGACCCAGATCTAGAAATAACGCACTTGTCTCCTAGTATCCACCTTCTCCCATCTGCCTTTCCCCTGAATTTACCCAGTCTGCACCTTGCTGCTAGCCAATCCCCCTACCTTTTTTTATTCGAGATGAAGTTTTGCTGTTGTTGCCTAGGCGGGAGAGCAATGGCACAATCTCAGCTCACCACAGCCTCCACTTCCTGGGTTCAAGTGATTCTCCTGCCTCAGCCTCCCAAGTAGGTGGGAGTACAGGCATGTGCCACCATGCCTGATTTTGTATTTTTAGTCGAGACGGGGTGTCTTGATATTGGCCTCGAACTCCCGACCTCAGGTGATCCACACACCTCAGCCTCCCAAAGTGCTGGGATTACAGGTGTGAGTAATCGTGCCCAACCAGTTGCTAGCTGCCCCCGCCCTGCCCCTTTAAGAGATGAGGTCTTTGTCACCCTGGCTGGAGTGTGGTGGCATGATCACTGCCACCGTGACCTCCTGGACTTACATGATCCTCCCACCTAGGCCTCCTGAATAGCTCAGACTACAGGTGTTTACCCCATGCCTGGCTAACTTTGTTTTGTAGAGAGGGTGCCTCACTGCCCTATCCACACGCTGCTTGCTGGCTTAATGTGCATTTACAATCTTTTGTGGCCACAGAACTACAGAAACCACGCTCCAGCACAGCACCAATCATCTTTCTTGCAAACCCACAGCCGCCTTCCAGCCTCATTTCCTGTGCCCACCTGATCCCTTGTGACTAGCGCTGGTCCTTCCCAACCCTGCCCTTTATGCTGCCGCTACTCCAATCCCCTGAGACCTCCTTCCCCTAAAAGACAAGGGAACAACATTTAGAGCTCATGCTGCGACAACCATGCCAGTGGGAAACTGCCCATCTGGCCCAGAAAATGACTAATTTAAAAAACACAAAATTTGATTTCTAAGATCTTTCCTGTCACTTTTTATTTAAGTGACAAAAGCAGGCCGTAACTTTGAACACTCAACCATGTAGGAAAAGAAAATATTAAAATTACAGATGTATCATATTTTATAAAAAGTGAAAGGCCGGGCACAGTAGGTCACACCTGTAATCCCAGCACTTTGGGAGGCCAAGGCAGGCGGATCACCTGAGGTCAGGAGTTCAAGACCAGCCTGGCCAACATGGTGAAACCCCATCTCTACTAAAAATACAAAAATTACCCAGGCGTGGTGGTTGCCTGTAATCCCAGTTACTTGGGAGGCTGAGGCAGGCGAATTGCTTAAACCCGGAAAGTGGAGGTCACAGTGAGCTGAGATTGTGTCATTGCACTCTAGACAGTGTGACAGTGAGACTCAGTCTCAAAAAAAAAGAAAAGTGACAGGACTTTTTTTTTTTTTTCTGGTTTCGAATTTTTTAAAAAGTGGTCATGCTAATTTTTATTACTTAAATAGGTTAATGCTAACACCTAAAAGTGTCACCAGTGCCCTGAGGTGGATGTGGATCACACACTTGGAAAATGGGCACTTTGTCTACTCCACATGTGACTGTGGACCTCCAGACCTTGATGCAGCCAGGGATCTGAGGCTGAGATATGTCAGACAGCTAGAAGGGACATGTGTGCCCGTTTGTTTACCTCAATGGGGAATCTGTCCCTTAAGAAAGACCTGCCAAACTTGAACTGTGACCTAAGTCACAGTCAAACGAAACTTACATTTTTACATAAATTTTTACTGAATTGCAAAAATTAGTAAGTGGTGCGAAAAGGACATTTCTTTTGTTGCAAATAACAAATTGGGGAATGGAAAAACAATTGACATGCATTTTAACAAATTATTTAAAAAATGACTTCCAAATTATAAAAGTTCACCCCTATTTCATTCTGAAAAGCCTAGTTTATATGAAAAGATGGTATCATTGATGTTTTATTTTCAACAAGTAAAACTAAGATGAACAGTATTTGTCTGAGATTTCTACTTGGAAGGACATGACCCAGAGAGCCAGGCACGTTGGCTCTGAACTGTAGTGCCAGCTACTCAGGAGGCTGAGGCAGGAGGATTGCTTGAGCCCAGGAGTTTGAGGCTGCATTGAGCTATGATCTTGCCACTGCACTCCAGCCCAGCGACAGAGTGAGACCATCTCTTTTAAAACCTAAGTACATAATCCACTTATGAAAGCAAAATTACATTTCATTGTAAGGTGGTACCTCCCTTGCAAATTCCAAGGGTCTCTCCCACCTATTGGGAGGATTATGGGATCATCTTTCCCTTCTGCTTGGTAGACAGCATAAGACAACGACTTGGCTTTTCTGTCTTGGCCCAGTGCTTGATCTTGACCCACAACGTGGACTGCACAACCACAGGACTAAAGCACAGAAGTGCAGATGGCAACCAGTCAGTGTCGACCTTCTTCAGGGCTCAGGGCCACCAGCAGGGCAGTAGCTCTTCAGAGCCCTTCCCAGGACACAAGGCGCACATGCGAACCAGCAGCTGCCAGGGCCTTGCAGGGCAGCAACGCAGGATGACAAGGTCAATGTCCTGGAGCCTCCAGGAAGCCAGAAAGCTACAGAAGTGGACGCTTACAAACACGCAGCTAAGGCAAAGGACACGTGTTAAGAAACTAAACTCGCAGGAATTGATGGATGAGTCACCTGTCACTCTAGAGGGAAGGTAATCCTTCACCTTGGGAGACAGATGAATTTCTAGAATCGTAATTTTTTCATGTGCATAAAAAAAAAATCTCCAAGAACCCAAAACTTGCTCCTTAATAAAGTTTATAGCCTAGGACCAGTTTTTCTTGTTCATTTGCCTCTTAATTACCAGGAGCACTTGACACAGATCAGTATGTTTGGATTCAATTAAGTCTGGGATAAAGTCTGAGCATTTATATTTTTGAAAAGCACCACAGGTGATTCTGATGCTTACCAAGCCCACTAAATAGATTGGGCTTCTCTTTCATGGAATGCCTCTAGTTAAAGCTAACTCTGTAAGTAACAGGAATCGAATCTCTACCAAGTGTGAGTACTGCTTTATCAACGGGCTCTAATTAATTATCTTATCTGGACTTTGTTTTCCTTTTATCTCCACCGAGGCTATTTCCCTCTTCACTCTCCCTCTCATCTGAGGATGATCCAAGATCTCTGAGCCCGAGGTGGGTTTGTACTGCACACTGCTTTACAGAATGCCTTGCACATCGTATAGCATTTGCTCATGAGTTTCCATTAACTCCGGGGCAATATACCAGTGCTCCAAACACAAAACACAGGCCAAGACTCCCTGAGGAAGCAACATGGATGTACCCCCTCCATCCTCTCCAAATGAGAATGGCACGGAGTTATAAACATTATTAAATTTTATTAACAAAACTTTGTACACTTTAATACATGTGGAATTTTACATCTAGGTAAAATAACAACACATTCAAAATTTACCATTTATACAAACTGTTACAGAATAACAACCAGTGGGTTAAATAAGTAAAATAAACCACACTGATTTTTTAAATTATCTACAAAATACTTGACTTTAAAATTCCCCTGAACATATAAAAATAAATTAATTTTACTTTTCAATTAAATCTACCAATTAGAAATATTACAAATCAAAATATCAATGTTATCTTATGAATTTTTCACAATACAAAACAGATTCACAAAACTTTATTTACAGAAATGAGGTAAGAACTGTGCAATGTTTAACCAAGAGACATATTGCAGAATTAACATGTTCTTCCAGCTAAGTACACAGTGGAGGTCTAATTACAGCTGGGTCTTTTCCACTAATAATTCACACACCAAAGAACAGTTTGGTGATTACATCCCCCATGGTGGATCACTCTGCGGTACTGTCACATCAAAAGTGTGGCTCCCCAAAGTGGAAGGGCTGTCATACAGGTTTCCCCTGTTTTCAGGAACTCTAGTGGTGAGCTTTTGTTTTAATGGTCAGTAATGGGAAGTGGTTAAAATAAAACAACTCTCTATTCTTACCAAATCCACTCCTTTTCTTGTGACTCATTAGTGGATAAATACCCAGGTAATAGTTTTGCCTGAGCTATCTACAGTGGCACAGAAAGTTCTGAATAAAGGCGGAAGCATGGGAAGGCTGCAGGTGTGAAGGGATGATTCCTGCTGCTCGGAGGACTGACTGTCCCACCCTGCTGTCTAGAGCCCTTGCAGCACAATGGAGGCACTTGATCAAGGGCAAACCCCACCAGCACTTTCCAGAGTGGCCCCTTTCTGAAAGAAGTATTTCGCTTTGAATTGATCTGGTTCCCCCAGCAGCCTCAGAACTCAGTTAACTCAAGGTTTCTTTAAAATATGAGTAGCTCTTAACACTAAAGAAAGCAATTCTCAAAAGAAAATTACCTTTAGCAGATGCAGACATTACCATCCTAACTTGATTACCAAAACTGGCTAAATCCCATTAGAAAGGAAATATTTTTTAACAAAGAATGCCAAGTCCCAGGTGATGCGCTATATATTTGTAATATTGAATCAATGGAACTCCAGAAGAAATTAGTTCCTTGGAATTTGACTTAGAGCAAGCATACTGTAACCCAAACAAAAGAGCGTATTTCAACTTGTACAATAAAATCAAGTAGTTTGTAAATGGAACAAGTATTTAGTTTTGCTATTCGTATCTCCAATTTATAAACCTAGTTGTGTACCAACTATATTCTTGAGTTGATAAACATATTGCATGTAAATTATATCACTTTAAAAACGTATTAAATTTTCTTTCCATGTTCAAAAAATTGGGGTAAGGGGTAGGGGCACGGGAATTCCATTTCAGTGCAACAAAGCAACAAGAAAACTAATCAAAGCCTTACAAGAATGTCCTTGCGGCAATTAATCCTTTGTTGTGCATTAAGTTTCTTGTTGCGTTTCTTCATAGCTGTAGTAAAAGGACTGCAAAGGCAGCCAGATGAAGTGCTAGAACAGCAGGACAGGCAATTTCTAGATGTTTCTCAGGTGTCAACTTTTCTCTTGAGCTACAGGCCCGGTTTTATCACTAAGTCTCTGCAGTTAAACAAAAGAGCAGATGCGTTAGCTAAATCAACTTTTGATAATATACTCCCAATTTGAAACTGAGATAAAATGTGGTATAGAAAGTTATTCCCTTTTTTCTTTTAAGTTGGCAAGGCTACTTGCAACATAATATATAGACATGAATTTACTAGTAAATACTTCAAAAACATTAAATTCAACAGTATAAAAAGACCAAAGAGGTGGGCCCATCTGAGGGACAGAACTTCTAAAGAATGAATGCAGAATTCATCTTCCAAAATCAACTTTTCCACAAAAGTAACATGGTACTGTAGAGAACAAAATTTTTATGGGCCAAGAAAGTCATGGGCTGTGATTCCACATTTGCTATTTGTCCTTGGGCTTTCTTTGCATTTCCTTTTACTAATCTATAAAAAATGGAGTTACAGCCTATTATTACTTTAAAGACTGAAATCAGATGTCACGGTATCTAGCAAGGACCCCAGCACATAGCAGGGTACTGAGCAAACAGCACCTCCCAGCACTGTGTTCCTCTATTATCTCATTAAATTACTGTGATTTTCCATTAAATACATTTCATATTGTATAACCTAGGAAAAGTTTGTAATTAGTGCATTTCTTAACACAAGAAAAAAACTTGTGAAACACAGGGGGAAAAAATGCTACCAAAGAACTCAATACAGAATCACTGAAAATTGCCCATGTCAGCAGAACACTGGAGAGGTAAACGCCGTGTGTGATGACAGGAAGTTGGCGAGACAAGAGGGCAAACAGAAAGCATTGAAGAGTTCATGAAAAACAATCCTCTATTTTGAATAATTCTCATTACTAAGTACAAACTAAAGTTTCTGAAGACTAAAAGCACAGTAAACAAAATTTTCAAAGTAACGGGAAACAGCAAACACTGCAACTTTGAACACTCATTTGCCAAGTCTCCCACCTCAGTCTCTCCCTTCTTCCTTTTCCTGATGTCCAGTCTCCATTCTACATCCCCATAGCCTTCCTCTAACAGGGTTCTGCCCTGAACTGGAATTTAGGGGAAACATTTATACTCCAGTAAAGTAGATCTAACTGAAGGGGAGAATTAATAGAAAGAAACGGCCTTAAAATGGGTTCTCCTGTATGTGTAGAATACTGTTCCTGCATCCATTTTTAATTTAACTTTCACATTGAAAGGGTAAGATGCCATCACTTACATGAAAATAACTAAAAATTTGAATTCCATTATAGATGTGACTGATTTACTTTCTCTTAAGTAATCTGGTAAAATAATTGGATTGTGTGCCCTAAAATGTATGTATTAATCTTGGTAATAAATATACTTAATCAGTAAAAAGCACTTTAGAGTAAAATAAAAATATTTTCAAGTTACATAGACTGGTTCTATAACTAAACAAAGCTTCTCAGAAAGCGCCAACCATTGTCTTTTGATTTGATTGTCCCATATGACTTGCTAACTAAAATATACTGTCATCTTGAAAATTGCTGAATTATAAAACAGCCTTCAAACCTAATGTGCAAATTCAAACTGATACACTTAGGGGATGTATAAATTGGCTTAGATCCTTTGCCTATAATATCCATCTGCTAAAAGCAACGGGTTTTAAGAAGAAATGATCAGGGGAACAGAATTAGGCTGGAAAATGATCATCTCTGATTATTCAATACAGTTCTTGTTTCATTAGATGTAGTAAGGAAAACATACTTACTGCTACTTTCTGACTTGCATTATCTCCATGGATTGTGAGAAATGGGTTGGCGGTAGCTGTGTGAAGTGGGGGTGCCTGTGTACCTGCAAGAAGGTTGTTGATGGGTATTTGTGTTGGTCCAGGGATCTGCAGCTGCTGAAGTTCAGGCTGGTGGTGCTGCTGGTGGTGATGTTGCATTAACTGATACAAAAAGGCTTGATGTTGTTCCTTAGGGAAAAACGTGAGAGAAAGTGAGTTCCCAAGCACAGAATTCAGCAATCAGATGAATCTGCCTTTTGTTTTCTTTCCTTTAATATTAGATATTTGCTAAGAAAGAAAGCAAGTATCTAGGAAAATATGCTGTACTAGATAATAACTATCTGCTATAAAATGTCAATATCTTCAGTGAACAGCTTATTTTTAAAACAGGACACACATAGGAAACTTCTATTAGGTTATCCGTGATGATCAATGAGGGAATGCAGCAGCTTAGAGAAATCAAGGTGGACATTTGAATGTATCATGCGTGGTCAAACCCTTTCCAAACTTAAAACAACTTTAAAGTTCCCGTTCCTGCCTGTCATTAGGGTGCTTTCTTGACACAGTTACAGACCACTCTTTACAGCAAGCACATACTTCATGCAGCATATATTTATAGATTTCCTGAGCGCTTACTAGGTGCCAGGCACTGCTTTTGGTGCTTGAAACACATTGAGCAGGGAAAGGCAAATAAATGAAAACGTTCAAATGTGATTACTGCTCTGCGTCAAGGGAAACAGAATTGTGATTGAGAAAGTCTGGAGGGAGTAGGGTTTAATGGTCAGGTTGTAATTTTAAGCAGATTAGCCAGGGCAGTTTTCATTGCGAAGTTAACATCTGGATGAAGATTTGGAGATGAGGGAATTAGCTGGGTGGATATGGGGGTGGACGAGGATTTCCAGGCAGTGCCAAGGGCCTCCAGAGGGGCAGGTCCAGCAGGATCCAGTAGCAGCAAGGACCTGGGGAGGGTGGAGGGAGCCAGGAGGAAGTGAGAAGAACGCAGAGCTTGCAGTGGCAAGGCATGGCCAGCCTGGCTTGTATTCATAGTAAAATGGGAAGGTTTTGAGAAGTGGCAGAGTCTGATTTCAGGATGGAGTCAATGTGGGGTGTCAGAGTGAGGATGGAGCTGCCATCAGCTGACGTGAGGAAAACGATAGGTGGGGCAGGGTTGTGCAGGAAGATCAGCTGTTTGGTTTTGGACACGTCATGTTAGAAATGTCTTTTAAGATATGCCAGTGGAGGCCCGGCGTGGTGGCTCACGCCTATAATCCCAGCACTTTGGGAGGCTGAGGCGGGCGGATCACGAGGTCAGGAGATCGAGACCATCCTGGCTAACATGGTGAAACCTCATCTCTTAGTAAAATACAAAAAAATTAGCTGGCCGCCTGTAGTCCCAGCTACTCAAGAGGCTGAGGCAGGAGAATGGCGTGAACCCGGGAGGCGGAGCTTGCGGTGAGCCGAGATCGCACCACTGCACTCCAGCCTAGGCGACAGAGCGAGACTCCGTCTCAAAAAAAAAAAAAAAAACCAGTGGAGCTACTGAGTGAGCAGATGGATTACAGGAGCTTGAAGCTCCACAGAGAGGTCTGGCTGGAGATGTAAATCAGCACAGAGATGCTATTTAAGGACAGCGATAGGAGATCACTGAATTCCACCTTGGGCGCACTCAAGAGGGTGAAGAAGAGGACCAAGAAAGGATGCTAAAGAGGAATGACCAGTTATAGGAAGACACCAAGATGATGTGGTATCCTGGAAGCTGAGGGGAGGAAATGTTTCAAGGAGGAGGAAAAGTGATCAACTCTGTCAAATGCTGTTGCCAGGTCACATAAGATGAAGAATGAGAACTGACCACTGGATTTAGCACCATGCAGGTCATCTGGGGGAAGCAGGGTCAAGCAAGAGTGTCGGGCGGAAGCTGTGCGGAGGCTTCCAACAAATTCTCACCTACATCGTTTGATCCCTGTAAATGAACAAACTTTAGCCCACAACACTGGCGGATGAAGGAAAAAGTACAGTCCTTTAGTCCTCATGGTCTCCAAGCAATAATTTGTGCTGAAAATTCCTTAACCAAGTTCTGGAAATGAGACATCTACACGTGCTATTATTAGAGTAAAATCTTGATTAATAGGAAGACACCCAAACAAATTGAGTTTTAGTACTCATATTAAGATGAGGCAACAGATAAGAAAAACAAGATCCCAATCTTAGTGTCAGCATTTTTTTTTTTTCTTTTTTTGAGATGGAGTCTCGTTCTAGTCGTCCAGGCTGGAGTGCAGTGGTGTGATCTCGGCTCACTGCAACCTCTACCTTCCGGGTTCAAGCAATTCTCCTGCCTCGGCCTCCTGAGTAGCTGAGATTATAGGGACACGCTACCATACTCAGCTAATTTTTGTATTTTGGCCGGGTGCGGTGGCTCAAGCCTGTAATCCCAGCACTTTGGGAGGCCGAGACGGGCGGATCACGAGGTCAGGAGTTCGAGACCATCCTGGCTAACACGGTGAAACCCCGTCTCTACTAAAAAATACAAAAAACTAGCCGGGCGAGGTGGCGGGCGCCTGTAGTCCCGGCTACTCGGGAGGCTGAGGCAGGAGAATGGCGTAAAAACCCAGGAGGCAGAGCTTGCAGTGAGCTGAGATCCAGCCACTGCACTCCAGCCTGGGCGACACAGCGAGACTCCGTCTCAAAAAAAAAAAAAAAAAAAAAAATTTGTATTTTTAGTAGAGACGGGGTTTCACCATGTTGGTCAGGCTGGTCTCGAACTCCTGACCTTGTGATCTGCCCGCCTCGGCCTCCCAAAGTGCTGGGATTACATGCATGAGCCACCATGCCCGGCCAGCAATTAAGAATTTATATACACTCATATGCAGTGTGCCTTTAACACCCCTCTAAAAACAGACTGAAAATCATTCTCCAAGCAGCCCAACTACATGAAGAGTGCTCGGGAAATGGGTCTGGAGGAAGCCCCATGACTGTCCACAGGGCCAGGCCTGCCCTGCACCTGAGCCACAACCCCACTTGGGTCTCGGTCCATACTTTCTCCCCTTCTCCAAGTTCTCTATTTCCCATCTCCCCTCTCATCTAACCGTTAACACCCATCTCCCTCCCTTTACTTCTTTTTTTTTTTTTTTTTTTTTTTTTTTTTTTTGAGACGGAGTCTGGCTCTGTCGCCCAGGCTGGAGTGCAGTGGCCGGATCTCAGCTCACTGCAAGCTCCGCCTCCCAGGTTTACACCATTCTCCTGCCTCAGCCTCCCGAGTAGCTGGGACTAGGCACCCGCCACCTCGCCCAGCTAGTTTTTTGTATTTATTTTAGTAGAGACGGGGTTTCACCATGTTAGCCAGGATGGTCTCGATCTCCTGACCTCGTGATCCGCCCGCCTCAGCCTCCCAAAGTGCTGGGATTACAGGCTTGAGCCACCGCGCCCGGCCCCTCCCTTTACTTCTAATTAAGAAAATCAGAAGCATTGAAAGTGGGATTGCTTCAACCCTCCACATAAAACCCACCTCCAGTTGTTCTGCCTGCCCTGCTGGTGCAGTGAAATACTGTTCTCATCTCCTCCTCTGCTAGCACCTTTCTTCTCTCCTATGCCAGAAATGTCCCATCAGCATACACACATGCTGTCACATTCAAAATGAGTCAAAACTGCCCCGTGGTACTACTACATCCGCCTCCTTCTTCCCTTTCCTCTGCTTTCCAAAGTGACATGTCTTAAGGTGCCCATATGCTATCTTTACTTCCTCTCCCTCCCATTTTCTTTTGAACCATTTACGAGGTTTTTACTTTTATCACACCCAAACTGTAAAAAGTCTCTAGACAACCTTTAAGAAACAGTTCCTGCCACCCAGGCTGAGGTGCAGTGGCATGATTACAGCTCACTGCAGCCTCAACCTCCTGGGCTCCAGTGATCCTCCCACCTCAGCCCCCCAGTTAACTGGTATCACAGGTATGCACCACCACGCCCGGTTGGTCAATTCTTTCTTACCCTACCACAGAAGCATTTTACACAGTTGACTCCTCCCTTTCTGGAAACATTTCCTTCACCTGGCCCCTAAGATGCCACAGTGTCCTTGTCTAGGCTCACTGGCCACTGTTTCTCAATAGCCTTTCTTTACTGGCTTATTCTTTTCTAGGGTGTCCAGGACTCAATCTTCATGCTCTAGGAGTCTGCATCAAATCTCATGGCTCTCATCACCTGTGCAGCACTAACCCCAGATTTCTATCTCTAACTGCATCTTTGCCTGGGACTCCAGACACCTACTATGCAACTGTCTTATCTCCACTTGACTTGCACATCTAAAGGGATTTCAAACTTAGTGTGTCCATGACACCTATTTTTCTCTCCAAAACTGGCTGGATTCTGTTCTTCCACATCTCAGTAAAAGTCACTATCCAACCATTCAGAATTCTTCTTTCTCTTGTATGTCCAGCAAACAAGTCTTGTTGGTTCTATCTTCAAAACATCTGGGCTAGGCACAGTGGCTCACACCTGTAATTCCAGCACTCTGGAAGGCTAAGGGCAGATCACTTGAGGTCATGAGTTCAAGACCAGCCTGGGCAACATGGTGAAACCCTGTCTACAAAAAAAAAAAAAAAAAAATTAGCCAGGCATGGTGGGACATGCCTGTAGTCTCAGCTACTCAGGAGGCTGAGGCAGGATAATCACTTGAGCCCAGGAGATGGAGGTTGCAGGGAGCCCAGATTGTGCCACGGCATTCCAGCCTGGGCGACAGAGCAAAACTCCATCTCAAAAATGTAACTATATATACCACAATTCCAGGCAGTTTTCAATACATAGCCCATACTATTTTAACACCTACGTCTCCTGCCTGGGTCACTCCCTCCCTGTTTCCACTTTTGCCTGTCTTCACTCCCCCACACCCTATAATACACACAGACTATTCTTCATATAGCAGCAAAACTAATCCTTCAAAATGTAAATCATTATTTCACTATTCTGTTCAAAACCCTCCAATTCTTAATCCTGAAAAAAATGGAGAATGAAATAAGATAAACAAAACTGAGATTGTCAGTGCCGGGTGAGAGGAGGAGGACTACACAGGTCTTCAGGGTGCTCTCCGCTCTACTTTTGGTACACTTGAAATTCTCCGTAATAGATTTTTTAAAAAATCGCCAGTGGCTTTTCATCGTATTCAAGATAAAGTCCAAATTTCTTGCCACAGCCAAGAAAGGTTGTATGCAATCATCTGAGACTCCCTGCTTGGCTCTGACCTCTCCCACCCTTACCACACTGCTGCTGCCTCCTCTTCCACACACAAGCATGCCCAGGCCTTTGACAGCAGTTGCCCCTTTACCTCCAACATGATTTCTCTCTATGGCGTACTCCCTGAGCTCTTAGGTCAGTCTGTGCTCAAAAGTCACCCCTTGCAGAGGCAGGGCCATCCTATATAAAATGGTCCTCGGTTCCCTATGCTCTTCCCCCCTTATTCCACTTCCTTGTTCTCCTCAGCATTTATCAGAACCAAAAAGCGTTCATCGTGTCCATCCATCTCTTATATCAAAATGAAGCTCCGGGAAAACACACACCACATCTCATTCGGCACTGTGTTACCAGAGCCTATGGAAGCACCATGCCACGTGCCCTGTCACTTTTAAGTTCAGGAGTGAATGTGACATCACTGCAGGTATCACAGCCTGTATACCACATGGCAAGAAAAACTTTTTGGATTATGCATTCAATAATGTTATTTAACAAGGAGAAATCTATACCCACACTGAATATTACAGCTTAGAACACATGCTCCTAATAAAATATTATCAAAAGAAAGAACTTACTGGTGTGAGCTGTTGAGAATTTAACAACTGCTGAAACTGCTGTTGATGAATAAGTAATTGTCTTTGCTGGTCAGAAAGTAATCCTAGTCCTGAGGCACTGAAAAATGATTACAATTCTTACTTTTTACTACACACCTCTAACGCATTTTTAGAAGTTTAAACATGAAAGACAACTTTTCAATTTGATGTTTAATAACTTAAGTACAATTTTTAATCCAAACACTTTGAAAACAATTATGTACAAATTGTGTGTGTGTGTGTATATATATGTATGTGTACAGCTAAACAAGAATTCACATTGTCAAGAAATGTTTTTATTATAAAACAAATAGGCCCTACCTTATTTTATGGAATAGAAATTTACATGTGTTTCTAACAGGCATATGTAATAATTTATCTTTAATTATTCAAAGATAATTTAACTCACACTAAGTAAACACATATTTGAAACAAAGAATCCAAACATACTACTGATTTGACTTATCCTTTTCTAATGGTCCCAATGGTAAAACTAAACACCAATGAAGAGAGCTAGAGGAAACAGCTTTCTAGTACCCACTGCAAATCCATTTAAAAGTATTTATTCCCCCAAAAGTATGTTTAATAACAACATAGTATGTTTAATAACAACATAGCTCTAGTCCCCTAGTTTTGAACAAGCATTCAAATGTAGTTCCAGTACAGTGAAACCAATGAGTCTCACTTCCTGGGAATTCAGATAAATAAATGACCTTTATCCTATACCAAAATCTTTGATTAGAATATTAAAAATATTACATACATTTTAAGAAACTAATATTCATGTTATCTCCACTATATTACCTTTCTTCAGAATTTGATACAGGAATTCAATATACAAATAAGAAAAACTAGTATTTAAAAATAGACGTCACAGATTAAGACTAATTTTCAGCACAAAACATATTTAATGCTGTCACTATAAGTGAATTCATTTAAATCTAAGTTTCAAAAATAAATGTACTCTGTGTATAATATACTTAAAATTTTTGGCAGACTTCTTAAGGTATATCTACAAAGAAACACATTGAAAGCCCCAATCTAAGGCATAGACAACACTGGTACTCCGTTAGTTACACTAAAAAACCCAAAACATACTTAAGTTTCTTACCTGTTAGTCAGTGTAGCTGGCATTGGATGTGTTGCATTAGGTGGTACAGTTGTGTGAGTGAGAGGGGTAGGGTTCTGGGACATTGTGACAGGAGTCTGCATAACCCCATTTAAAGCTCCTACAATGCCATTAATTGCCAGTTGGTTACCTGGCAAAGCTCCAATTATTCCACCCACTGCAGACACGGCAGGAATGGTGGAAGTTACAGGCTGCATTCCACTAGCTAGTGCCCCCACTGTCACACCATTGACCTGCTGAACTCCACTCACTCCTGAGCCTTGTTGAGCCGGACTCTGCCCAGCAGGAGGTGGGGTAGAAAGAGCTGATGAGCTGCTGGTGCTTTGTCCACTGGAGGTTAAGTCCTAGCGTAAGAAGAGAAACTAAATTTAAAGAACACAGTAAAACTGTTTAAAATAATTTAAAACCATTTGACATAATATACTATTATTTACAAGTAAATCACACAGATGAAAATAACCACACAAAAATTACCTGATTTAATACAGGAAGAGAATTATCAGGTAAAAAGCTGTTTCCTATATGAGGGCTCTTACTGCTGTTCAAGGAATCAGTAGTAGGAGCTAGAATAATAAAAGACAAAAAGAAACCTATTTACCCTATTAAATTACATTATGTGTAAGATTAAAGGCTTATTTAAAAGCTTATGCTGAAGCCCATATCAAAACCACTTAAACATCAAATCTTGCTATTCCTAACTGACTTAAACAGGAAAAAAAATCTATATTGAATACCATCACTTTAAATCAATAATGAGATCATTAGACATTTAAGTAAATGTTACCATTATATTATGGACTAAGGAAGTTACAGTAAATTCAAGTTGATCACTTAACAGGATTCTTTATGCCCTTGAAAAACGACCTATCATTCCTTTTCTACATCTTCATATAACTGGTGACCAATTATTACTCACTTATAATACAAATAACATTGAAAGCCTATTTTCTTTACATACAAAATAAATATTTTCACACTTACCAGTCTGTGCTGAAAATGTGTGTATTTGATGAGACGGACTAGGATTTGCTGTTATTGTTGGAAAAGGCACTGAAAGCTGTGCATTCAATAACTGAAGCCGTTCCTTTTTGGCAGTCAAGTTTTTAATTTGTTCCTCTAATCTTCGGTTTTCAACTTGAAGTTGGTGTAATGACTTCAGCATTCCTAAAACTAGCACACATTTGGATAGTTTTTAATAACAAGTACACACATGAGACTAAGTATTTTACACAGTGCCAGTAACCTTAGAAATTAAGTTACAATAGAACAGTAGAAATTCTGTAAAGTGTTTCTAAATGATTAAGTTTTGTTCCTAAATTTGTATGTGGGATTACATTTCCTATCTATGTATTTTTATAAGCACAAAGGCAAAGTGTTCCTGGATGTACCTTCTGGAAACTTTGTTGCCACATACCAAAACACACACACCAGCATCAGGTAATTTTCCATTCTCAGTGAAAAGTGATGACATTTTATTTTTGTCAAAATAAAAGCCTATTAAAAATTCAAGAGCCTGTCACTATTTTTCATTGAAGTCATATATAGAATGGTTAAGGATCGCACCAATACCCTTTACCAAAATAACAAGCACATGTTTTTGTTTGTTGTTCCATTTAAACGAAGTGCTGCCATCAGACTTCCTGGCAGGAAGCCCCTAATCCCAGCTGCTCAGCATGTTGCTCTGCAGGTCACCCAGCAGGGAGCGCTATGTGTGCGCCCAGCCACGTCTCCAGTCCTGGAGAAAGGCGCATCCCCTGTGAACAGGCTGGCTTTCGGTCTGGCCCCCATCACCTCAGGTACTTCAATTCCTTCCACAACTTGGACCTCCCAACTAACAACACAGAGTGTTACTGTTAAGATTTTTGAAGTGTCCATCACATACTAAAAAGTTGTATTTGTTTAACATGACCTCAGGGCCTTCAGAAGATACAACTCCTCTGGTACAGACACATCTGGCCATTTCCCAAGGATTTAGCTTTTATCCCTTCCCTCCAAGATCCCACAAAGAGATCTTAGTGGGCCCAAATGAGATGCAATAAGACTAAGCTAAACCTATCCTCCAGCTATCGTGTTTAAAGGATTAGCCCGGCATGAAATTTCCTCACAATTACCATTTTTTGTCAGGTTACCATTCACAAAATACCAATTTATGGCACTTAGCCAACAATAAGCAAAATGTTTCAATAAAATGAAGCAGCAAAAGTTTATACTCCAAAATGACGAAAATCACCTATTTTTCCCTAAAATTAAGACAAGGCCACATCTCCAGCTAACCACCACCTATTTTAACTCTGCATTTTACACCCATGGCCCTAACACTTAAAATGGTGAAGATACTGAAATATAGATATATAGTACATGCTCTATAATCCAACAGATGATAAGCATAATATATATTAATTATAGATTTAATTCAGTAATTATTAGTCTTCCTCCAAATTATGAAGAAGCTAGCCGGCCATACTTGACTATATGTTTTTTTTGTTTGTTTTTTTCTAGAGACGAAGTCTCGCTCTGTCGCCCAGGCTGGAGTGCAGTGGCGCGATCTCGGCATCCCCTGAGTTCACGCCATTCTCCTGCCTCAGCCTCCCGTGTAGCTGGGACTACAGGCGCCCGCCACCATGCCCGGCTAATTTTTTTTTGTATTTTTATTAGAGACGGGGTTTCACCGTGTTAGCCAGGATGGTCTCGATCTCCTGACGTGATCCACCCATCTCGGCCTCCCAAAGTGCTAGGATCACAGACGTGAGCCACTGCACCCGGCCGACTATATGTATTTTTTAAAGTAAGTTTTCCAGAGGTGAGCAACGTTTTCTTCAAACAATTAGGCTAAGAGAAGACAGTGCTCATATATTTTAGTAAACTGGTAAGAACAAAGTACAGTGGAGACACAAAGTACCGATATGTATAATCATGGTAAGCACCGAGACAATGCTATATATGAGCCAGGCAGTGGTCCTAATATTTTTCATGTCATTTAATCCTCACAATAACCCTCTGATATGGGTGCATTATTATTCCCAATGGTAAAAATAGGAGACTAAAGAACTTTAAAAAACATGCCCAAGATTATACTATTAATAACAGGTAAAGACAGGATTCAAATATAAGCAGTAACACTATAGAATCTCTTCTATTAAACCACTACCTTATACTTTCTCTCACTGTATTATATGAAATGTATATCATAATCCCATTACTACTCTGGATGAAAAGTGACTTCTGCATCCATCTGCCTGTTTGTCCATCTGCCCATCCGTCTTGACTTACACGTAAGAAAATGAATACTTACTGTCACTAGGAGTACCCTGTTCTAATAAAAACTGCTGTCCTTCACTCCACTGCCTCTCCAAAAGCTGTTCTATGCTGGCTGCTACTGGAGGCAGATTTTCCAAACTGCTGTTGCCTGGTTGATCATAGCGAATCTGTAAGCTGCTTACAGGGGATCTGTTGAAAACAATTCTCAAGTTAAAAAGAAGGGGAATGCTTTTAAGAGAGTGCAGTTTCTTACCTAAGCTGATCCCTTTTCTCCTGTATGAGTTATAACATCAAGCTGCCTATGCCAGAAGTATCAGGTTCCTGGATTTAGAAAACCATAATCTACCCTAAAATTGAGTAATTATCATTCTTCCTCCCAATATTATAGAATCAAGGGAATAGCTAGCCATCATAGATAATTAAAAACCACTAGAAAATATAAACACACCACCAACAATCTCTGAAATAGGCTGTAAAATAACTTGGTATGGCATAAGACAAAAGGGTGAAAGACAAAATTAGACTTAAAAATAATTTTCCAGAAGAGAAAAGAGTTCCACCACTCTGCTTTGATATATTTGCTATCACAATAACCCTGAACAATTATAATACTGTGAAAGATATTTGAATTTACAACCAACTAAAATCTCAAATAGCACTAAAAAGAAATGTTTAACAATCTTGAAGCAGCCTTTTGTTATAAATTAAAAATTACTCATTTTCAAGTATTTTCACAATTAAGAAATAAGACCAAAGCATTTTTTTTCTTTCATTTCTGGAAATAGAGTCTCACTGTCAGCCATGCTAGAGTGCTGTGATGCAGTGATGGCTCACTATAGCCTTGACCTCCTCGGTCCTGGGTTCAAGCGATCCTCCCACCTCAGCCTCCTAAGCAGCTGGGACCACAAAATCACACGCTACCATGCCCAGCGCTTTTTTTTGGCGGGGGGTGGGGGGGGGTAGCGGGGAGGTTGGGCAGGGGAGACGGAATTTCACCACATTGCCCAGCTTAGTCTCCAACTCCTGGGCTGAAGTGTTCCTCCCACCTAGGCCTCCCGAACTGCTGGGATTATAGGAATGAGCCACCATGCCCAGCCCCCAAAGCAATTTTCATTCGATCCTTTTACATGAATATTTCTAAAATGTCTTAGATCTATACTTGAAATGATAAACAACCCTCTAAAACAAATAGTACTTGTATTAAGATGAACATGTAATGTTCTCTCCACTTTTTGTTTTAAATTAGTAAGTGTGGCCATTTCTGATCTCCAGCTACCATGCTAACATAATACATTTAAAGAGCTTTAGAATTTCCAATGTGTTTGTATATATCTCATATGATCTCCACAACAACCTAGTGAGAAGTTGAAGCCTGGTCCATTTTCAAATGAGGAAACAGGATGGAGTTTTAGTGACTTGTCCACACACTGCTGGTGAGGTGACAAGAGCTGGGCTACACAACTCAGGTCTTCTAACAACCCACTAGAATTCTTGACACTGCCTTAATATGCTGCTCTACAAAATTTTCGTAAGATGTTAAACAAATGGGGTTTTTATTCCATATGTAAACATTATGGGCTACATACAATTGGCCATCCCTCTGCAAATAGTACATTATGCCAGAATAATTTAGGCTGTTACATTTCAGGCTGATTTCTAAAGAGTAATATAAAGTTGGAAATAATATGCTAAAAATAATTTAGTACCATTTGTTAAGTCCCATTTCACTAATGAAAAGGAAACACTATACTAAGCAAAATAGCACTAAGAGATTTTTAATAATTTCTCGGTAGCTTGTAGTATTTCAAGTTTAAAAGGGGGACAGAGAAGTGCTCTTCCACTAAACACCGAGCAAACATCCATTAACTTTCTTCTTTGAAAAGAAAAACAACATAGAAGTAATCACAACATAAAATCACAGACTAGTTAGATAATTTTATCACTGTGTTCTTCAGATTCCTGGTTTCCAAAGAATGAATATTTGATTTTCTGCAGAGTTCAATCAGGGAAAATAACACTACTTTTAGTTCACCCAGGAATTATATAGGAAAAAAGGCACCACTAGAGATGTACCATTAGAAAATAAAGTTAGTGGTTACTGAACTAATCTCTATGATAAAGAAGATGTTCCTTAACAGACATTCCCCAAATATATCAGCAATACTGTTATTCATGATCTGTCATCACATGAAAAAGTTCATTTTGGAAAAAGAAAAATTTGTAGACATGGAGTCTTGCCATGTTGCCCAGGCTGGTCTTGAACTCCTGGCCTCAAGCAATCCTCCCAACTTGGCCTCCCAAAGTGCTGGGATTATAGACATGAGCCACGACGCCTGACCAAAGTTTTCATTTTTAATCACATTTCTCCCTTACTTAGAAGAAAGACCCTAGAATGGGTTTTTCTCTTACTCTCCTTTCTCACCCATTCTCACCCAGTCTAACACCATGCTTGAGGGAGGGTTCCTAAATTAGAGAACACGGAGAAAACAAAGAGAAGGCACAGAAGGGAAATAAAATTAATAGATAGCCATCACCAAAGTTCCATTCTCCCCTACAAACAGACACAGTATCTCATACAACATTCTCCCCATTTAGAACAGAAGGAATATGCAGTTTGGTAACCCCAAATATACTAATTATATTTTAATAAATGGTACCTGAATACTGTCATAAAATAATTTCAAAAAACTTGTAATACATTTGCTATAACTGATTCAAACAATTTAAGAACTAGTAGGAATTTAGTGATCTACCACAGGACTTTACTGAATTAGGAACTGGAGACTAAGGGATTAAGTGCTATACCTATAACAGAGCTAAAACGAACCCAAAGTTGAAAGTCTTGGGTCTACAACTTTAAGAGATCTTGAAACTATTTTATGATCAAAAAGAATTATTCAAATCAATATACAAGTA
The DNA here is from genome assembly GCF_043159975.1 of Macaca nemestrina. Lineage (NCBI taxonomy): Eukaryota > Metazoa > Chordata > Mammalia > Primates > Cercopithecidae > Macaca > Macaca nemestrina. The sequence continues at coordinate 122,189,842 of NC_092133.1, forward strand.
ATAAATAAGAGTTCGAACTGATTGGAAACCAAAGGAAAGGGATTTGTTTTACTTAGAAATCTAATGGTGTTTAAATTAGTATTTAAATTAATTTGGAATCATTTTTCTTGTCTAGACATGCTTCTTATCTGTAGAATGCTTTTATAACCTCACAAATGTACACTCTACTGATATGAGATAAGAAAGTTTCCAAATCTCAGTTTCCTTTGCCTATACTTTGCAGTGTAAATAGTGCTTACCGTGGCGAGAGACTTCCTCGGGGTGAGCTTCCTCTGCCAACTAGGTTGCGGCTATTGTCTCCAAGATCTTGATCTGTAGTGTAAATATTTCAGAGCTGATAAAGTGACTCTCACTAGATAAGAGGTTTTAAACTCTTGCCCTGATTTTTCCTAAAACATACATTAAACCTTTACCACTATCTTTGCAGTTCCCATGAAAGGAGAAGATCTAGCATGCTGCTAGTTTAGAATTGCTGAACTGTGGCATGTAAGGCGTTGTCCCTACACGTTTTTGTGGGTGTAGAAGGCCATGGATTATGTTCTGTTCTTTCATTCCTTTCAATTTTACAGCACGGAAGCGTGGTTTGCATTTGCTGTACCCTCCCCTCAGCCACTTTTAATTTCTACGGTTAAAGTAATGAATCACAGCTGTGGACAGCTAATCTGTATGCTTATCACAGCAACTCCGTATGCTTTGTATTTTTTAACACTTTGCATCCCAAGACAAGCCATAAAACACATTTACATAGAGCTGCACACCAAGACTAAAATTATGGTGTTAGAGCCTTACACCAAGAATAAAATCACATACAACACTAAATTTCCAAATTGACAAAAACAAGCAGGAATACAGAATCCTGAATTTTAAAGAAAAAAAATTAACTTTTCAAAATATTCCTTAGGTAATATCAAATATCTCTGCTTGGAAAGTAACTTGTATTTCCCCTGCAGTTACTTCCTTATAAAAATCACCTTATCTGGCCTCTTTCAAGGTTGTCCTCTTATTCTGAGTCAGGTAACCTCTGACCCTTAATGAGTAAAGACAGACTGATCCATTCTTGGTGAACTGCTAAATCCATTCCCTTCCCCCAAACAGGCATGACTACTTGGACATGTCAACCAATCCTTAAGGATGGAATGAAACAAAGCAAATCCAGTGGCTCATTAAGACAGTACAAGAGACAAATGCGACAAAACGTCAACTGGTGAACATTCACAGGATTACTAAACACTGCAGAAATTCTCTAACAGGATTTTTTTAACCAAGTTTGTGTAATACAATTTCATGAATTATGCAAATAAAGGTTTAGGCTATTCACAGACAAGCCCAGTGTTATGTTACTTTCATTGCATAGAACTGAGAACTGAACACATCAATCACAAAAGTCACAGGAGACACTGCTGCATTCCTGCCTGCTGATGGCTCTGCTGAAACATTTCCATTTCAGACAGTAAAAAAAAAAAAAGTACATCGCTATTTTGCAGCACAGCATACTATTGACTTCCAACTGTGATTCTTTTTTATTGTAAATTGACAATTTGTAATTATATAAATTTGGAGTACAAACTGATGTTATGATATATGAATGTAATGTGGAATAATAAAATCAAGCTAGTTAACATATCCATCACCTGAAATATTTAACATTTTCCAACTGTGAATCTTTTTTTTAAGTACAATCCTCTATTAAACCACATCCCTACATGTTTTCAAATAAAATGAACCAAAAGGGGAAAAAACTTGAAGTAGGTGAGAGTAGAGTTTTAGAGTTTACTAATTCTTGAAAACTTACCTGTTGGATTGTTTTCAGACTGAGCTATAAGAGCTGCCATTGATGAGTTTGGATTTAATCTATTGCCATACATAAGAGACGGTGCCTGACTCAGCGAAGATCCAGATAGGGTATTTGCCTAAATGGAAAAAATTACAATGATAAATGAATTATATTTGAAAATATATTAAAGTTTTCCCTTCTAATAGATCTAGTAATTATATTCTCCAACTTAAGAATATAAGCAAAATGTGTGACCTTCTGAAAAGCAAATTTCATTCTTACTTGTTTTACCATTTCAACATGTCAATTTTTTAAAAAGTTACATAACTACAAAAAAAATTTTTTTTTTTTTTTTTTTTTTTTTTTTTTTTTTTTTTTTTGAGACAAAGAGTTTCACTCCTACCCAGGCTGGAGTGCAATGGCGTGTTCTCGCCTCACTGCAACCTCCACCTCTAGGGTTCAAGCAATTCTCCTGCCTCAGCCTTCCCAGTGGCTGGGATTACAGGAGGCACCTGCCACCATGCCCAGCTAATATTTGTTTTTTTTTGTATTTTTAGTAGAGACAGGGTTTTACCATGTCGGCCAGGCTAGTCTCAAACTCCTGACTTCAGGTGATCCGCCCGCCTCGGCCTCTCAAAGAGCTGGGATTACAGGCGTGAGTCACCGTGCCTGGCCATAACTACACATTTTTTAAAAAGAAGGATTGGCACATTCAAAGGTAACTATTCCTACTTTTAATTTTCAACGTATCTAGCAGATACCAAAGCCCAGTGGCACAGTAGCCATGTGGACATGTGACTAATTAATCTTATTAAGCCATCTATAACATAAAAGCAGGAAGACAACAGGTATCTAACAAAATGCTTCAATCTCTCGTATCACAAGCTGGCTAAGAAGGTCAAAAGTCCAACTTTTACTTCTAGTATTTTAACTACACGGAGCTGTATTTCCATTGCTTAACTCTGTCATCATTAGTAAAACCTGCACACTATTTTGTTACTTCCTGTTTTGATAGACTTGGAAGCCTGCTGCTTTTTCTGTTTTGTTTTGTTTTTATTTTAAAAGAAAGCAAACAGGCATCCCAAGTATGTTTTCTATACAATGCAGGACTCAACGAATCACAGCTTTGCCCTGACCCCATATAAGGCACTGTCTTTTTGGCAGCAAGCCAGCTCTACTAACTGAAGAGCTCGTCCAAAGTTTGTAATTCATTCATGTTGCTAACCACAATTCTGAAGGCCTCTACTGGGACCTGTGCCAAACAAGCGAAAATGAACCCTTAAACAGATGAAGCTAAGGAGGCTGGCCAAACTATTGCGTAATCCACTGTAATAAAAATGCTTTCTTTGATGTGCATGCTCTCTCCCACTTTCCAAGAATATTATGAACTTAAAATGTGACATTTTGGAGGCAAATCTCTTGTATACAAAATGCTGTTACTCACAGAAGACTCCCAGTGGCCTGAAATAATTTTCAGATTTAACAGAACCACAAATGTTAAAGTAGAATTGTTCTTTTTCATGAATGAAATCAAACTGAAGCTTTTATAAACTAAAATCATTGCATAGTTATTTCAGAACAAAACTCTTGAAAGTATCAAAGAACTAAAGCACTTCTATCATAAAGAAGCTGAATAACAAGAACAAAAGATGTGGGACATTTGGACATGTGTAACTGCACATTAGAGACTAAGACAACACAGTAGTTATAATAAGCAAAATAACACAGAGAATAAGCTGTATTTCTGGACAGACTCACATCATGACATTGCATCTTGGCCTTTAGCCCACTTACAAAGCATGAAAACACAGAAACAGTCTCTGGGATGTACCATCCTTGCTTTCTATTATCTCAAAGCGTGTATTTTATAGTTCACACTTTAATGTGTAAATTAAATCTGTCAATTTCTGGGTTTTGTTTTTTCTCTTATTAAAAATAAGCAGACAAAGTCAGTAAGTTGGTACTCTGCAGTCCTGTTTAACAATCAACTGTCCCTCAGGAAAAGGTAAGTTATAACTTCAACATGAAGATCGTGCTATTCACTTACCATGTATTTAGTAGTAGAGGGCACATAAAACACACAGTTTATAAATAGAGATACGGTTAAGATTTTTTTTATCTCTCCAGAAGTCAATTCTTTGGGAATCTTAGCTATTCATAAAACAATATAGAATACGAAAAATACAAACAATTCAACAGAAAAAAAACAGATATTACCAGTCCCGTCTATTAAAGTCTCAGATCCTAATACTTAAAAATAGCTTTTGTAGAGCCAATTTACTCTTACTGTAGATACAATTCTAAAAAAGATCCACTACACATTTAATAGATTAGAAATGGAAAATTAATTAGACGGAGGAAGAAAAAGTCTTATCTTGAGACAGTTTGTTGGCAGCAAGAAGTAACAGCTGACCACAGGACAGGGGAGAGGAAAGTATGACCAATAGAGAAAGCACAGTACAGAATGCGAATGGGGTGGTCCTTAAAGAAGACACTGAGGATGGCATTCTCATTTGAGTTTATTATTAACTTTATAAAGGGTACCTCTAGATGCCTTAGCACTTCCAAAGCAAGGAAACACTCTCAGCCTTTTGACTCCTGTTCATACAGTCATCTGTGTTACATATCAATATACCACTTGGAATACCTTTTTACTTTCAATTATCAGTCTCATCAGTTGCCTTGGATAAGAATCTAAAGATCCAACTCTTACTAGAACTAGAAATATACTCTTTTTTAGGAAGGGTTCCTTCTGCCAAGGGCTTTACATTAATATTTATCCTTATTAGCTTCAAATTTCAGAGGGGTGGCATTTTCTTGATCTAGTCTCTGAATTATCTTAGTTTCCCTATTTATTATGCCCGCTATATATACTAAAGATCAAACTAGAAAGGACTATGGCACAACTAATTTGCATGACGATCATCAGAAAGATAAAGTATCTTTAGCATATGCTAAAGAAGGAAAGTATCTATTTTTAAAAGATGGCTGGCGAAAGTTAATACAATAAATGAAAGTATTATTGGAAACGACCAATTTCCCAAACGGGACAGCTAAAATTAATCTGGTAGTTGTTTTGCTAGTAAAGACATTTATCTAAACAAGAGACTTTCAAAAGAGAAATTATAAGTTATTAATTTGACAAGACAGAGTCATTTTGGTGTATAAAAACATCTACATTCCATATTAATTTCTGCTGGGAAACTCAAATCATGAACATCATTTTAAGGTTGGTAAGATGAGATACCAAAGACTACACAAATGACTATCACTGCTTAGCCTACATTTCTTAACTGATGTTTGGCACAGTTAATACTGGGACCCTCGATGAGTCTTTTGGAAAGACTTGGTGCCTCCAAGCCAACAAACCCCCACCTTTTAGTGGAAAGATACCGAACCTTCTTAGCACTGAAGATGGAGAAGTGGAAGAGCTGGGAAAAGAAAGACGGCTTACTGAAGAGAGCACACACACAGTGTCTGGCGTTTCATTGACTCAAAAACCTTTGCTGCCATTAATAAGCGAAAGCACTAAGATTCAGCAGAAAGGAAGTCCATGTTAACCAAAAGTAGTAAGGGTTATGAAGCATAAAGGGCATGAAAGATTTTATATTAAAAAACTGGAATAAGAAATAAAGGAAACATTAACATACACATACTTCTCTACAGCATACTTTGGAAATGGATTTTGAAAAGTGCATTGAAAGCGAATTACTAATGTACCAGAAGACTGATTCAGAAGATTTGGTATAAAGACTAGAAATTCTTTTTGGAAAAGAAGTACCTATTATATGACATTTCAATCTTAATCTGCCCAGGTAAGGAGAATGGCTATTGTGAATATTCTCCTTGGATCTGTTGGTACTGTAAGAATATAAGTTAACACTAGGGGAGGCTGACTGAAGGATATCCATGATATATCTAACTCTCTGTACTGTCCTTGTAACTTTTCTATATATCTAAAATTATTTCAAATCAAGAATATTGCCATAACAAACTTAAAGAGGAATCTTTCAAATATATATATAAAATTATGTAAGGATCATATATATAAGAATATATGATTTTTTATATATATGGATGTATACATCCTTCATATAATATCTTAAAGAAGAATCCTTCCTCTTTCCCAAGACCAGTAACTGACAAAAATCACTTCTGCTCAAGATGTTATCTAACATTTATTCTAACACTCTAGTAAAAACCTCATTAAGAGAAGTGTGGCCGGGCGCGGTGGCTCAAGCCTGTAATCCCAGCACTTTGGGAGGCCGAGGCGGGCGGATCACAAGGTCAGGAGATCGAGACCACAGTGAAACCCCGTCTCTACTAAAAATACAAAAAATTAGCCGGGCGCGGTGGCGGGCGCCTGTAGTCCCAGCTACTCAGGAGGCTGAGGCAGGAGAATGGCGGGAACCCGGGAGGCGGAGCTTGCAGTGAGCCGAGATCGCGCCACTGCACTCCAGCCTGGGCAACAGCGTGAGACTCCATCTCAAAAAAAAAAAAAAAAAAAAAAAGAGAAGTGTAATTATTTTACAAGATGGACTGAAAGACCAGTAGATTAAGAATAAATTCAATAATTACTGAAGTAAATTTAAGTCACTTTTAAACAATATATGTTCAGGTGTCTGAGTTAAAGAATATCCTTAGCAAATTTAGAATAACTTAATATATTAAACATCTGCAAGTCTCTACCAAGGCAGTATTCAGACTCAAATAAAAGAAACTTAGTATTTCCTAAGTAGACTAGCATACCATATTAAAATATTAACAAGATAAAAATATATTTCAGCTTGAAATTTCTCCTGTTAACAGTTTACCTCTTATATTTTCAAATGTCTGCCTATGACTACAGAGATGTTTTAAAAGAACTTGCTTATAAAGTAGTAACTGTCAAATTCCTAGGAACTTGGCTCATTCTAAAGGAGTTGACTGCATGGGGAAAAGGGCTAAAGTCTCCTCAATTATCTGCATGTGAAACTTAAAAAAGTGGGCACTGTTTTGGTAGATTTTTTTCCTGCCTAATGTTGATATGGGCAGAATAATAAGAAAAATTAGGTTCAAAAGACTAATACCTATGAAAATATTTCACCTTTGTAAAGCACTGTATTAATAGCAATGTATCATCTAGAGATAGATCTGAAACTTCATACTTCAATCATACAGGAACAGGTTATATATAGCAAGCATTTTTTTAAAATGTACAATTAACCTGTCAATAAACATTAAAGTCAAGTGATTCAAAAAAGCTCTAAAGTAGCTGCTTCAAGCTTTTCAGCCCTGACACATGACTTAAAAAATGCAATCTTCCAAAAATATTCAGGCTCACTAAATTGAGTATTTACTTTTTAAATTCCTAATTCATATATACTTTCAGGAGGAAAAACATTTTATTATCACCATATAAGCCAAGCTATCTCATTTTGGGTAAATTATTAAACCTCTCTGTCCTCAGTTTCCATCTGGAAAATGAGGATAACTGTATCTACCTCATAGAAACACTGTGAGAATCGAGTTAATATATGCAAAGGGCTTAAATAATGCCTGACACATGGTAAGCGCTCACATTTTAGCTTAACTTTAAAAATTATTTTCACAAGTTATTGTGGTTTCTATTTTTCCATTAAAATCATTAGAAAATATAACTTACCAATTATATTCTGAACTGTGGCTATATTTCAAAGATTAAAACCTATTTCCCTAAGAAAAATTAGATAGCATAAATGCCTCATTATGCAGTGATGTTTTAAACTATGTATTTGATAATAAAGCAATGCTGCACATAGAATGCAAGGACTTGAATGTTTCTAGATCCAATTTATATTACTGTTTGAATTGCAGAACACAATATATTTGATTAGAAAAGTTTCCAGGAAAAACATGAATGAACATTAGACATGGATTAGGGAACAATGGAAAGTTTCACATATTCTCCAGCTCAATTCAAACTTACATTTACTAAGAACATATTCTGATAGCAGACCCATTTCTGTGTCAGCTACCACCAGCAAGGCTTCAATACTCAGCATGTGATGAGAGGTGAAACCAAGTGTGAACAACTTTCAGGTCCCATGAGTAGGCTGACTGTTGAAGCTGTCAGGTTCAATTGCATCATTCCACATTATTCAATGCTCCAAACTGCTCCCTAATTGTTAGGAGCTTAACGTATTCAAAACCATTGTTTAGGCTAATGCCAAAATGCCCCACAATGAGTTTCCATAAAGTAGTAGGAGGGAATGAAGTGTAGTTAAACCATCACTGAACACTCATGATCAGACAACAGGACTGTATAGATTAACCAACCAATTCTAAGTAGGTTTCTTAATTGGTTAATATCAATATGGGTCTTACCTTTCTGGGAAAAAATTACTTTAGGACAAAGGCAGCTCTGAAATAATTTTGGAACTGGAAAAGACCTTAATCCACAGCTGAACCTATAATGGCTAAAATTCATTTATCTATGTTAGCATGAAATTATATGAGTTTTAACAGAAATTGTTAATACTATTTCCAATACAGAAAGTGTTCCCGTACAGTTTCTTTTCTCACTGGTAATCAGGCTGAAAAGTAACAACTGAAGTCATAACCATGAATTCTAAAGTATTTTATGGTCTGCATTTGAACTTCATAAAGCATCTGTACAGCAGGTACAATAGGTATTTAAAGTATTCCCATTTTACATATGGAAACACTGAGGCTCACAAAAATTAAAAGACCTGCCCAAGGTTATATGAATGAGTAGCAAAACTCCTGGAACCCTGGACTTTTGCTGACTCAAATTTCTGCTCTTTTGCATTGCATCACACAAATGGACACAATAAAACTGCTAACAATGTTTTCGAACGAGGTACCTCTTAGCATAAGAGGTACATAATTGGGAAATTCATTTTAACAGTAACAATTAGTAATAAGAGAGCAGGCTAAGGAATCAGGCTGTCTTAATTCCAGACTTACAGATATGTGACAGTCACTGTGACTGAACCTTTTTATCATCTGATAACAAGAGATGTTACCAAGCTTATAAAAACTGACTGCTCAGAAAGGTAATTTCCTTAAAATTATAAGCCATTATATTATTTAAATCAGAAGACATTTACATTCTGACTAATTAAGTATAAACACAAATGTCACCCCAAAAGTCAGCTGAATCTGCCTGAGAAACTAAACCATTTTCTCAAGTAGAATTTAAGGTCCTTATTAGACATCATCTGAAAAGAAATCGGAGACTACATCTAAGACAACTTCCCCTACATAAACACACACATACATAATAATATTGGAAAACAAAATATCCAAAGCTAATTGAGATGAAAGTGTCACAGAAATCTGCAAAACTCTAGTCAATAATTGTATCTTTTTGGTTTTTTTGTTTTTTTTTTTTTGAGATGGAGTTTGGTTCTTGTTGCCCAGGCTGGACTGCAAAGGCGCGATCTCAGCTCACCGCAACCTCCGCCTCCCAGGTTCAAGCAATTCTCCTGCCTCAGCCTCCCGAGTAGCTGGGATGTAGCTGACATCACAGGCATGCGCCACCACACCTGGCTAATATATATATATATTTTTTTTTTTTTGTAGTTTTAGTAGAAATGGGGTTTCCCCATGTTGGTTAGGCTGGTCTCAAACTCCTGACCTCAGGTGATCCGTCCACCTCGGCCTCCCAAAGTGCTGGGATTACAGGCGTGAGCCACCGTGCCTGGGCAATTGTATCTTTAAAATATCAAAATATGCCCAGGCGAGGTGGCTCACACCTGCAATCCCAGCACCTTGGGAGGCCGAGGTGGGCAGATCACAAGGTCAGGAGTTTGAGACCAGCCTGGCCAACATGGTGAAACCCCATCTCTACCAAAAATACAAAAATTAGGCAGGCGTAGTGGTGCACACGTGTAGTCCCAGGTACTCAGGAGGCTGAGGCAGGAGAATCACTTGAACCCGGCAGGGGCAGAGTTTGCAGTGAGCCAAGATCATGCCATTACACTCTAGCCTGGGCAACTGAGTGAGACCCCGTCTCAAAACAAACAAACAAACAAAACAACAACAACAAAAGAAACACGAAATATCTGCATTTACTAAATATCACATAAATAAACCTTGGAAGTTTACTTTACTTTAAATGATGTTTAAGTCTACATCATTTTGTTTAACAGTAACACGGGATAGGACAAGAAGCCACGATTATCACATGAAGATTGTATTTCAAAAGCAAAACTCAGAAAGTAGGATGTAACAGAATGCAATTACATTTCACTGCATTCAGTCTTAAGTTCTTCTACTAAAGAAATCATCCATCAAACAAAAAAAAGCACCTGCATTCTCCCAAAGACAGAATGACTGTAGAACTATGAAACAGTGGGATTTGAAAGGCGAAATGAAAAATTAATGACACTCCTACAAAAACGAATTTATACCTCTACTCCTGATCCAACAAGGGCAGAGCACATTATTAACAGTCACATGGACAGGAGTCCACTCTTTCCGCAATGTTAAGAAACTACTCTATTACTGATACACTAGTATGTAGTAAAGCAGGCTTCCTATCAATTATTTGTGAAAGAACCATTACTCTAAAAACAAGTCTGTTGAAAGGAAAAAAAAAGGCGGGGGGTGGGGGGGGGTGGTTTAACACTTAAGAATATAAAATAGAGGCCAGGCGCGGTGGTCCACACCTGTAATCCCAGCACTTTGGGAGGCCGTGGTGGGTGGATCACCTGAAGTCAGGAGTTCGAGACCAGCCTGACCAACATGGTGAAACTCCATCTCTATCAAAAATACAAAAATTAGCCAGGCGTGGTGGTGGGTGCCAGTAGTCCCAGCTACTCGGGAGGCAGAGGTTGCAGTGAGCCGAGATCGCACCACTGCACTCCAGACTGGGTGACAGAGCAAGACTCCATCTCAAAAAAAAAAAAAAAAAAAGAAGAAGAATATAAAATAGGTTTATCAAACAGTTTTTTAAAGTTTTTTCCCCCAAAATTTGTGCTATCAGACTCCCCCCCACCCCCAATTTTACAAGTGTCTCCTTTTCCCCCCAATTAAAATCATAAATCAACTTATTCTAAGTTTTTAACTTCTACTAGCCCTTCCCAATCTTAGCTCCTTTACCACTTTCCAGGGAACAATTCTTAAGATACCAAATAAGCCAATGTAGAGGTCTGTTTACTTAAAATGTGTATCACAAAAAGCAAAAATGACCTCTGGATTTTATCCTGCTGGCACCAATCCAATCAATAAAAACTACTTTCATTAAGGGCATGGGGGCACAAAACGGTATTCAAGTTTAATATTTCCATTATCTATCAATATTATTAAAGTTTTTGCTTGCAAGTGTGATGGTTTTCTTAATAGTTGTGGTAAGACTTCTAGAATTCCTTTTTTTTGTGGCGGGGGGGGGGGGGGGGGGAGACAAGAGTCTGGCTCTGTTGGTTGGCCCAAGCTGGGGTACAGTGGCGCGATCTTGGCTCACTGCAACCTCCGCTTCCCGCATTCGAGCGATTCTCCTGCCTCAGCCTCCCAAGTAGCTGGAACTACAGGTGTGAACCACTATACCCGGCTAATTTTTTAATTTTTTAGTAGAGACAGAGTTTCGCCATGTTGGCTGGGCTGGTCTCAAACTCCTGACCTCAAGCGACCCACCCACCGTGGCCTGCCCAAAGTGCTGGGATTACAGGCATGAGCCACCATGCCTGGCCTAGAATTACATTTTAAATATTGATAATTTTTATTCACCCATTTATCTTATTGCATTGCTCTCAAATCAACTACTTAGAGCAACCCTAAATAAAACACTACGATGTGACTATCTAAATACAATTAATGTATGACTTGAAAACAAACAGGGTCTATATAAGAGTGAAACAGGAATAAACTTTATCATTTTGAAAAAAAAGATTCAACTGCTAAGTGTCCTATCAATTTTAAGAGTCCTATCAATTCTATTTAAATATTTCTGTATCCTTTCTTTTGCACATTGCCTAGAAAATTTCACATTTTTCACATTCGACACCATTATTATTGTCTCAGGCGGCTAAATTGAAGTAGTTCAGCACTCACTTCAACTGAGAGGTCAACGTGCCTCAGTTGCCTGGAGACTGATGGTTGCTACAGCAGCACCAGATAAGCCAGGCTAAATAAGCTTCAGCTTGAAGACAGAAAGCATTTACTGCTGAACAGAAACACAGATGCAGGTATCTCAGTACACAGCATGTAAATCTAACTGGATGATCACATTTGTAAGAGACCCATCTTTCTGAAAACTGGAGAGGGGATTTTAATTGAACTGAATCCTGGGTTACTTACAACTATGATTTCTTTGTTCTTCAGATGAGTCACATGTTAAGTGGAATTTTGCCTCTAGCTATAAATTTCTCTTCACTACCACTTCCCTAATGCCAACCCCCTGGCTCACAAACATAATGAATGAGAAGAAATGAGGATTTTTGCTTAATTCAGCTGGGAATTAACCAGAGAATAATTAAACAGACTTTTATAAAGACACAAAAGAAAAAAGCACATTGAAAATGTTCATGTGAGACTTTGTCCAAGGATATAAAACTATCAACAGCATACGGTTACACTTAATTAAAAGAGATAAAACCATTTATAAGAGCCATTCTTTCATTTATCCTTTCACCCTCTCTAACCCCAAACCCCTGTTATGGCTACCTCACTTTTAGTGAAATGAACCACAGAAAAACTCTGCTAAAGTAGTCAAACTCCTTTAACTCAATTTGGGAGGTTCACCAAATAGTTCACTTTCAACTTCAAAGATGATACTACTAAAATCATGCCATTGATTTTCTGTGCTGAACTGTCTGGGGTTGATTCTAATAGGTAATTTTAATAGCAACTGCTTGCACTGTGCCATTCACACAAATGCATCAAAATAACCTAATGCTGTGCTTGCTGGAAAAGCGTATGTATCCTAACGACACACGCAATGGAAATTATGCACACATCCATAAAGCTTAAGTTGACAGGAACTTATAAACAACTATTTTAACTAGTTGTTCATTATTAGACATTTGTCCCTGTGATCATTTTCTTGACCATTAAAAGACTACTAGAGCTTTGGAGAAATGAAAATAAAATTATACATAATTCCAAATAAATAAAAATATATATTTTGGAAATCTTAAATGATTATCTCTAGGGAAGGGGGGTGTAATGCAGGTGGGTTGGGTACAGCTTTCCCCCTGCACTGTCCTGTTTATAAAACAGGATTACAATTTCTTTTATTTGACTCTTACTTTTAAAACATCTTGGCCAGGCGTGGTGGCTCACACCTGTAATCCTAACACTTTGGGAGGCCGAGGCAGGCAGATTACCTGAGGTCAGGGGTTGAAGACCAACCTGGCCAACATGGCGAAACCTCACCTCTACTAAAAATACAAAAATCACCTAGGCAAGGTGGCATGCGACTGTAATCTCAGCTGGTCAGGAGGCTGGGGCAGGAGAAGCACTTGAAACCAGGAGGCGGAGGTGCAGTGAGCCAAGGTCACGCCACTGCACTCCAGCCTGGGTGACAAGAGTGAGACTCCGTCCCCAAAAACATCCTATAGACTAGGCCACCTATCAAACTACAAATCTAAAGTCAGATAAAAGGGGTACACAAATGGAAAAACCTGTATATTCATCATTATTTACAATATTTACAAACACTGTTCTCTCCCACTAGGAGGAAAAATGTCTAGTGCTTGAAGCGATCATTCAGTCTTTTAACCTATATTCTCCTACACTGGTTTTTTTAAAACTTTAAAAAGATTTCATATATTATTTGTGTAATTTTAAAAATTATGAAAGGAATTTTAAAAATCACAAGAGTCCAAAACTGGCTCATATTTTGTGGATCCTACTTTTTTAAAGAAAAAATAAAAGCTCCTCTGAAATTATATTTTATATCATTCGGACAAAATTTAAAACCCAGAAATTAAGAAGAATTAGTTGGTGCCCATACATTCATCCATCCTCTCTCATGAATACCATGTAAAAATACCTATCATTTTCACTAACACATTACTACAAATTGAGATATTTCATAAATTCCTGTAGAAGGCCCTATTTCATTTGTTTGTCCTCTAATGAAACTCACTTTAAAAATGAGAAACCCACCTACTACCTCTCACATCATAGTGTAACAACTTACCTGAGTTGTAGCAACAGCAGGGGCTGCAGATGACACCGCTGAGGGAGAGAGTGCTCCTACTTGTTGCAAATGCCCAGAAGACTGCTGAGGTAAGTGAGAGCTGGAGACAGGAGTACTAGATCCCGAGCCAGATACTACATTTGGAAATGATACTGCTACATCATTGCTGTTATAAATACCTGCAAAAAAAACCAAATTTTATTTAAATATAACTTAGCAGTCAAATTTGTTACAGACACACATAATCAGTAAACTTGCATTTCCTCCTGGATCCCTCCTCCAATTATAAATTTTATTGTTGGTATTTTAAAAATATTGTGCTAGTACTAAACAAATAAACACTGGCTTTTCATGAAGCGGTTCCCTAAAAGAACCTACAGCATTTTTATTTAGCAAAAAGGCTTTTGTTAAAAGCAGGGGATAGCAGGAAGAGCTTTGTAAAAAATATATAATGGATTTTAGGAGTTTCTAAGAGCAAGAAAACATTTCTTAAGTAGAGGAATGAAGCAATTAGAGTTCCATAAAAATCACCTAATGGGCCTTCCAAAAGGCAAATACTAAGGCCCCAGAAATCATGACTGAGAAAGTCTGAAGTAGGAAGAGACCTTGTTCTAGAAAGGTGACAGGGTAGAAGTTAAAATGGAATAGGCCCAACTTGAAATTCAGAAACCAACAGAGGAGCTGATGACATTGGTGGGAGACAGGCGTGGGAATAAAGAATGTTGGTAGATTCTAGAGACATTCCAGAGATAACACAGACAGGACTTTGTGACTGACTGTATGGGGCAGCTGCAGGGATAGGAGAGGAGGAAGGATTAAGACATGATGAACTGGGCTATGAGTTGGCAGCTCCATTTACTCCAGAGAACATAAGAGGTGAAAATCATGGGAGACTTGATGAAATCACTTTGAGAGGAACCATGGGGATAAAAGCCAGAAATAAGGTGGGAAATGGAAGCTACTCATTCTAGAAAAGAGGATTTGGGGGGGGCGGGGGAGGGGAGGATGAGCATAAGTTAATAGGAAACAAGTTAATTTTTTTAGAAGTGCTGATTTTTAAAAAAACAGAAAATCATGCTCAGCATAGACAAGGAGAGGCTTTCAGGATAAAGAAATGGGAATATCTATAAACCAGCTGTTTTCAACAAGGGGTGATTTTGTAGGACATTTCACAATACCTGGAGACATTTTTAGTTATCAAGCCTGGAGGGTGCTACTGGCATCCAATGGGTATAGACCAGGGATGCTACTAGACATTTTACAATGCACAGGACAACCTCTACAAGAAATAACTGGCCCATAGTGTTAATAGTGTGGCAGCCAAGAAAACTTGCTATAAACCAGAGCTCCTGGGAGGCCAAGAGGGAAGAAGAGCCTGAGACCCAGGTACAGAAACAGGAGGAAAGAATGAACCTAAGTGGGCTGTAGAAAAAAATATATAAATAAATAAAAATTACCAATTGTAGCCCTAGAGGGCAACAATAATCAGTAATTTATATCAACAACACAATTTACTTTGTTCTAAAGAACATCAACATAGCCCGGACAACAAAGGGAGATATTGTCTCTACAAAAAATAAAAATTAACCAGGCATGGTGGCACACGCCTGTAGTCCCAGCTACCATGGGGACTGAGGTGTGAGGATCACCTGAGCCTGGAAGTTCGAGGCTATAGTGAGCCATGCTGTGATTGCACCACTGCACTCCAGACTTGGCAACAGAGCAAGACTCTGTCATAAATAAATAAATAAATAACGTTACTGACATATAATAAATTAAAGCACCTACAATCTTATTCAAACAGGGAAAACAAAACAATTCGGATATTTTAACAGGCCTTAGAGCTATAATTAAGGCTTCGAGATCTTTTTTATATCTACAGTTTCTCCAGAAAAAATATATTCATTTAGCCAATGCATTCATACTCCAAACATCATTGAACTCATTATTTGCCAGGCATTATTCTAAGCCCTGGAGATAAAAAGGCATTCAAGATAGGTAGTCTTTGCCTTCAAGAAGTTGCGTAGAAAAAAAAGGCATTACAAACAGCTGTGAAGAGCACAACAACAGAGACATCCTCAGGGGGCTAGGAACACAGAAAAAGAGGTATCTAATTCAGACCTGGAGTGAGAAAAGTGGTGAGCCAAAAAACGTACTGGAAGAGATGTTGTTGCTTTTCAGGCTAATTTCTTTTCTATCTTTTGTTTGTTTTCTGAGTCTTTTGTTTGTTTTCTGAGACAGTCTTACTCTGTCATCTATACTGGAGTGCAGTGGTGCAATCATAGCTCACTGCAGCCTTGACCTCCTGAGCCAAGCGAACCTCCTGCCTCAGCCTCCCAAGTAGCTGGGACCACAGGCGAACACCACTACACCTGGTGTTTTGTTTTGTTTTTTTTTTGGGGGGGGGTAGTCGGGGCAGTAAGAGATGGGGTCTCACTATGCTGACAAGCTGATTTCAAACTCCTGAGCTCAAGTGGTCCTCCCACTTGAACCTCCCAAAGTGCTGACATTACACGCATGAGCCACCATGCCCAGCCTCAAGCTAGTTTCTTTTTTGAGGTGAAGTCTCACTCTATTGCCCAGGCTGGTGTGCAGTGGTGCAATCTCGGCTCACTGTAACCTCCACCCGCAGGTTCAAGTGATTCTCCTGCCTCAGCCTCCCTAGTAGCTGGGATTACATGCACGTGCCATCACCCTCAGCTAATTTTTGTATTTTTACTAGAGATGAGGTTTCACCATGTTGGCCAGGCTGGTCTCAAACTCCTGACCTCAGGTGATCTGCCCGTCTTGGCCTCCCAAAGTGCTGGGATTACAGGTTTGAGCCACCACACCTGGCCTCTCAAGCTAATTTCTAAAGGCACTGCAGAACACAGGTGAAGGACGGTTTGGGGAAGAAACATGCAGTAGAGAGCAGGATAAATTCTAAGGACTTGGTGACTACTTAGACCTGAAAATTCTATTAGACTAATAGAACTTGGTGACTAATTAGACCTGAAAAATAAAAATAAGGGTAGAGTCACCAATGACTCTTAAGCAGCAGTAAGTGCATGTAGTGATACCATTCACTGAAACAGGAACAGCAACTGAAAGCAGTGTTTGGTTACTGTACGCAAGTAACTGTGCTAGCATAAGAACTCAATGAAGTAAATATTACTCCCATTTCACATATGAGCAAACAGAAGTTTAAAGAAATAAAGTAACTTGCTTGGTGGGCTAGTAGGTGGTGAAATATTGATTCAAACTCACAGGTGTCCTATAAATGAAATCACTTCCTAATACAAATTAGAAGTTCAGGGTCACGGTCTTTGAGATGCCTGTGGGTGACAGAACTCCTATATATAGCACACAATGGGATAAGCCTAAAACCCAGCAGAAAATTCAGATCTGAAGACAAATAAAATCTAGGAGTGAGAAGCATGGTAAGTTACAGTAAGTAAACTTGCAAACTAAAAATACTTACTATTGGTCTGCACTATGGTTGAAATTTTAACCAGTTGCTCATAATTATTATACAAATAAGAAATTTCCCATTAAGAATTCTGGATGTCTAATATCTCTTGAAAAACTGAAGATTTGCCAACACTGGATACTATATTATAAAAGAGCAGCAATATGACCAGAGCTCTGAACAGGGCATGGAGACTTTAATCCAGCATCTCCATCATCCCTGACCATGTCACTCATTTATGTTACCTACGTGGCCCCGTAAGTATTTTATTTACAACTCTTGATACGAACAGAATGGTCAAGGCCAAGGAACAAAAATGGGATCACCCAGGGAAAGTTTTCAGCATGATCAAGAGAAGAGAACCAAAGACAGAACCCTAAATAACATTACCATTTAATGGGTAAACAAAATTAGATCACAAAGGGCAAACTTAGAAAACTAAGATTGGCCGGGCGCGGTGGCTCAAGCCTGTAATCCCAGCACTTTGGGAGGCCGAGACGGGCGGATCACGAGGTCAGGAGATCGAGACCATCCTGGTTAACACGGTGAAACCCCGTCTCTACTAAAAAATACAAAAAACTAGCCGGCCGAGGTGGCGGACGCCTGTAGTCCCAGCTACTCGGGAGGCTGAGGCAGGAGAATGGCGTGAACCCGGGAGGCGGAGCTTGCAGTGAGCTGAGATCCGGCCACTGCACTCCAGCCTGGGTGACAGCGCGAGACTCCGTCTCAAAAAAAAAAAAAAAAAAAAAAAAAAAAAAAAAAAACTAAGATAGAGAATCTTATAAACTGCTCTAAGAATTTCAAAGGAATGGCTGGGTGCAGTGGCTCAGGCTTGTAATCCCAGCACTTTGGGAGGCCAAGGTGGGCAGATCCCTTTGAGCCCAGGACCAGCCTGGGCAACATGGTGAAATCCTACCTCTACCAAAAATACAAAATTAGCTGGGTGTGGTGTCAAGCGTGGTGGTGTGTGCCTGTAGTCCCAGCTACTTGGGAGGCTGAGGTGGGACAATTGCTTGAGCCTGGGAGGTTGAGATTAAGCCAAGATTGTTCCACTGCACTCCAGGCTCAGTGACAGAACAAGACCCTGTCTCCAAAAAAGAAAAAGAAAAAGAAAAAGAGAGGAAAGGAAAGGAAAGGGGAAAGGGGAAACAAAGGAGAAAGGAAAGGAAAGGGAAAGGGAAAAGGAAAAGGAGAAAGGAAGAAAAAGAAACAAGTTTGGCTGAGAAGGACAGGAAAGAGCATGTTAATGAAGTGATTATTTATAAACCTTATATTCCAAATAACACATAGCAGAGAAAAAGATATGCATTTTTAAAGGTTGCTACTCCATAGCTAATTCAACAAATACTGAGTTTCTACTGAATTCAGTGTTTTCAAAGTATCTTAGAAGATAAAATACTGCAGTCAGATGCGGTGGCTCACACCTGTAATCCCAGCACTTTGGGAGGCTGAGGCAGATGTATCACCTGAGGTCAGGAGTTTGAGACCAGCCTGGCCAACATGGCGAAACACATCTCAACTAAAAATACAAAACTTGGCCGGGCGCGGTGGCTCAAGCCTGTAATCCCAGCACTTTGGGAGGCCGAGACGGGCGGATCACGAGGTCAAGGAGATCGAGACCATCCTGGCTAACACGGTGAAACCCCGTCTCTACTAAAAAATACAAAAAACTAGCCAGGCGTGGTGGCGGGTGCCTGTAGTCCCAGCTACTCAAGAGGCTGAGGCAGGAGAATTGCTTGAACCCAGGAAATGGAGGTTGCAGTGAGCCGAGATCCGGCCACTGCACTCCAGCCTGGGTGACAGAGCGAGACTCCGTCTCAAAAAAAAAAAAAAAAAAAAAAAAAAAATACAAAACTTAGCCAGGTGCATGCCTGTAGTCCCAGTTACTCGAGAGGCTGAGGCAGGAGAATCACTTGAGAGGCGGAGGTTGCAATAAGCCAAGATCACACCACTGCACTCCAGCCTGTGCAACAGAGCAAGACTCCATCTCAAAAAAAAGGAAAAAAAAAGATAAAATGCTGATTATCTAGTTAATTTGAAAGTGAAAAGTGTACTACACAGGGAGTCTCCAACTTCTAAAATTAGAAGACAAAAGTTAGCTGGAGGCAGCATGCTGAAATTGAAACAGCAGAAGCTTTTGACTTAGACAAAACTGGGTTCAAATGCTGGATCTGTCACCTATGTGACCCTTAATCAAACTACTTAACCCTTCTGAGCCTCTATATTATTATTCTCTATAAAACAAAGATAATGGCTACCTTAAAGACTTTTTGTGAGATTTTGAGAATATCCATATAAAAAAGCTCTAGCAATGCCTACCACAGAGTAAGTTTCAATAAATGGTAGCTAGAGCCATTCTGGTGTTAATGCTTTCATTAAAAATGTACCTGTAAGTCAGGAAAGTACAATGTTTTAACTAGCAGGTCCTCCAATGTCTCTACTACACTTTGAAAGCTGCAATTACCATCACAACATGCAGCAAAACATCTTGGAAGAATAATATTGAGAAGCAAAATCATGGTGATTAAGGATCTTCAATCTCAAAACTTAAAATTGTTTTTATATTATTACATCAACCTATACTTACATAGGAAATTACGCAGCTAAATGTGCAATCCAGTAATCACACTATGGAACAATATCTGGTACTCAGTTTACTGGTAAAAAAAAAAAAAAAAAAAAAAAAAAAACAGAGCAAAATGTTCTTTCCTATCAAGGCAGGAAAGCTTAAAATTCTAAATCTTTCTTTGAAAATGAAAATAAGTATTCCTTTCAACTTTCTTGCTCCTCAGGTAGCACTGGTACAACATCCACCTTAAATTCTTCTGTATCTGCTTTCTATTTAACTTCACTCTATTTTCATCTTATTTAAGTCATATACTGTTTTTTACTAAAATCAAGGTGGTATTCAATTAATTAAATAATTGTTTAATTAAACAATTAAATGTTACAATGCATGAGCTCTAGGAAAATACACTGAAATTCATCTGTTCAGGATAGGGAGGAGAAACAAAGCTGCAGAATGATACAGAGGGTGGCAATGACATACTGATTCCTTCCTTTCCTTCCTTCCTTCCTTTCATCAAACAAATATTCAGTAGGTATGAGGAATCAGGCTAGGAGCTGGAATAATGTAGGGAGCAAGAGAGAAGATTTTAGCTCTCTGGGAATTTACAATTTAAGGAGTGAGGCAAACATTAAAACAAATACATGAATATAAATTCCAACACATACTATAACAGAAGAGAAAAAGGTACCACAAGAGTGAAATATTAGGAAGCAAGAAAGACCTGTCTAAAAAAATATTTAAGACAAGTCTTAAAGGTTAGGTAGGTGTTAACTGGACAAAGAGTAAGACAGAAAATCTTGTTCAAAAGACCCAGAAATATTGAAAGAATTAAAAACAGGTAATTCAGCTAAAGCCTTGTGGAGAGGCTGGTAAAAAGACAAAGCTGGAAAGAGGGGAAGGAACAGATCATAAGGCCTTGTGAGCCATGTAGAGGTGTTCAGAATTTTTGCTAAGATCAATAGGAAGACACCAAAGGAAAATAGTAGGACTCACTTTTTTAAAAGATCATCCCTCTGACTCCTATGTAGCAAAGGGACTGACGGGGATGAGTGGAAACAAAGATATTTTTTAGGAGGCTATTTCACAATTTGGATTAAAAATTATGTCCCACCAGACAAAGATGGTAGTAGTACTGAACAGGGACAAGGACTTGCAGTGCATCTAGAAGTTAGAATCATCTAAACTTGATGACAAATTTGATTTGGTACAGGGCAGAAGATGATGAGTCATGGGTTTCTGGCTAGTGATTAAAAGTGCCATTACTGAGGTGGTAAAAACTGGAACAGGAGGAATGGAAGTTTTCTTAAATGCCAGCCTAGGACCACGTGTTGAGGCTCTCCAACATTTCAAGGATGGGTCCTGGAAGAGGAGTTCATACAGAAAATTGACACCAGTGAGATAAGAAGAAAACCATGACTATGGTGTCACTGAAGCAAAGAAAGAGAGCCTGACGAAAGAGATGGCACTGACTTCTCAAATGCTGCATTTTCAGTCCACCAGATGTGAAAAGATGGAGACAAACAGTGATCTCAGGAGAAGAATATAGTATGAGTAGAAGCCAAAAGACTTCTACTTGTTTAGACTTAAGTTTTTATTAGTAAGCCAAGGCAATTACTCAAGATTGATAAATAAGACAGAAGTATACCTGTCTAATGACAGAAATAATAATGTTCACCAACCTGAGTTCCTATTTCCCACTTTCAAACTGCCTAGGAGGTCAAATAAGTACCCATCCAGTGGCTTACTCAGGAAAAAGACAGTGAATGGAATAGTCTTGAGGAGTATTTAACCAAGTAAGTAATTAAGCCTGTAAGTTATCCCTAACCCACATCCCGAGAGACTGAATTATTTATTCTTTCCTAGAGGTTAATATGGTGTGAAAATAGTTAAAAGTCCAAATCCTGCTCCCTCATGCAAATAACCTCACACAACCTCATATACCTCATCTATAAAGTGAAGGTGGTACCAACGATTTCATAGGGCTGGGGCAAGGATGAGCTTACATATGCGAAGCATACACTAATATTGTCCTCAGGCCCCTGATGGTATGTGCAGGCATCAGTCATGGTAGACGTCTACCACATAGTAAACATTTGACAGTGTCCATTATTATTATGAATTCATTATTAAGAATTAAATAGGATTGAGAGAGGGATTTCAAGATGGCTGACTAGAGGCATTTTGTACTTGTCTCCTCCACTAAGAATGAAAATAGTAGGTAATCACAATTTGAACAGATTGTCCAAGAGAAAACACTGGAATTCAACAGAAAACTAATAAGACAAGGAAGGAAAGGGAAGCAAGGCAGCCTGCTTGGCCAGGAGCCAAGAGAGGCTCCCTAATGCAGGAAAAGGACAGGTTAGAGACCCTCAGCTGTCAATGTTCCCACATGGACTTCTGCAATCCTAGCCATGGGAGAGCCCCTAGATCCTTGCAGGCTCTGAAATAAACATAGGGAGCTGCGAGGAGATTGTGTTGACAGCACAGCCACAGGAAAGATGCTTGTGCTGTATCCCATACATGTTCTAAGACCTAAGCAGCAACAGCAAGGCACCAACTTAAGAGTCTTCTCCCCAACAGACTATGCACTGTCCTAGCGCCCAGCAGTGCTAGGACTGAGGCCAAGAGATACACCAGCTGCTGCTCCCACGGAGGAGGCATGAAGGAGCGAAGCGTGAGCTATTGCATACATGGCTGAGATGTGGGGTACCACTGCTAGGGCTGATGTGTGAGTGTTCCCCATCTGCTGGCCTATGCTTGCCTCCACTAACACGGCCCTGGGCTCTCCAGCACAGGGCAACAGTGTGACCAATGCTGTCCGCACTATCTGAATGTCCCAACCTCAGCCCATGCCAAGTCTGGAGCACACAAGTCCAGAGTACAGGGGACTGCCCAGCGCAAACCAACATCATTTGCACCTGAACACTTGTCCTGAGGATCTGAGGTTAGGCCTACCCACACCCTGCTGCTACTGCCACAGCTGGCACCTATCTGCACGTACCATCTGCAGGCCTGGAGACTGGCCTGCCCGGCCCATTGTAGCCACCGCCAATACAAGCACACTCTTCCTGGGATCCAGAAGGTTGTCCCATCATTGCCACTGTCCACGAGCACCACATTGGCTGGCCACAGACCCGAGAACCGTCCAACTGCTACCGCTACTGGCATCTGAGGAAGTATGGGTCTCCACCTAGAGGCACAAGAATCAGCCTACCTGGATCCACTAACACCAGTACCAGCATATGCCACCCTGGGCCCAAGGTCAGGCATGCTTGGTCCACCAATGTGGTGCAAAGGCTGGTCTACTTGGCATCCTAGTCCCCAGCAAAACTTCACCACTGCCTCCACTAATAATTGCACCCTAAACCACTGAGAAAAATCACAGACACTGCTGATACTGTTTAAGCCAAATAAATCATCCAGAGATTACATGACTGCACAGATTCAGAATCAAAACTACAGTGCCTACCCAAGCAACACCATAGATATATCTTCAAGAAAACGTTCTCCCCTATGAAAGCAAATTTTAAAAAAGTGGGAGAAGCTATTATCACATCAGATGCACAGGTATCAACATACACAGGAAATATTAAAAAGCCAAAAAAAAAAAAAAGAGAGAGAGAGACACCTCCAAAGGACACACAATAATTCCATACCAATAGATAGCATTAAAAACAGTTTTTAAAAATACTGGAAAAATAATTCAAAATTTTAATACTAAAGAAGCTGTGTGAGATACAAAATAATTCTGAAAATACAAAGAAATAAGAATAGTTATTCAGGACATGAATACTAAATTAACCAACAAGATATATATATATAGAGAGAGAGATATCGAGAGAGAGAGAGAATTTAAAAAGAACAAAACAGAGGCTGGGCGCAGTGGCTCACGCCTGTAATCCCAGCACTTTGAGAGGCCAAGGCAGGCAGATCACTTGAGTACAGGACTGCAACACCAGCCGGGCCAACATGGCAAAACCTCATCCCTACAAAAATACAAAAATCAGCCAGGTGTGGTGGTACATGCCTGTAATCACAGCTACTTAGGAGGCTGAAGCAGAAGAATCGCTTGAACCTAGGAGGCAGAGGCTGCAGTGAGTTGAGGTCACTTTAGCCTGGGCAACAGAGCAACACTCCAACAAAAAAAAAAAATCAACTGAAATCCAAAATGTATTCAGAAGTTTCAACAATAGACTAGATCAAGCAGAAGAAAAAAATTCATAACTTGAAGCCAGTCTTCTGAAATAACCCAGTCAAAATATAGTGACCAAATATTCCAATAATATGGAAAACCAATTCATCAAAATACTAGATTAAAACTTCCCAGGTCTGGGCCGGGCATGATGGCTCACGCCTGTAATCCCAGCACTTTGGGAGGCCGAGGCAGGTGGATCACGAGGTCAGAAGTTCAAGATCAGCCTGATCAACATGGTGAAACCCTGTCTCTACTAAAAATACAAAAATTAGTTTGGTGTGGTGGCATGTTCCTGTAATCCCAGCTACCTGGGAGGCTGAGGCAGGAGAATTGCTTGAACCCGGGAGGCTAAGGTTGCAGTGAGTGGAGATCATGCCACTGCACTCCAGCTTGGACGACAGAGAGAGACTCTTGTCTCAAAAAAAAAAAAAACAAACAAACAAAAACAAAAACAAAAAACAACTTCCCAGGTCTGGCAAGAGATACAGACATCCAGATATAGGAGGCTCTAAGATCCCTAAAAACAATGCATAAATTTAGGTCTTCTCTACAGCACATTCTACTCAGGTTGTCTAAAGACAAAGACAAAGAATTCTAAAAACAAGAGAAAGGCATCCAGTCACCCATAAAAGAACCCCCCATCAGACTAACAGATGTCTCAGCAGAAATCTTACAGTCAACAGAGAAGGGGATGATATATTCAAAAGTGCTGAAAAAAAAAAGAAAAAAAAATCTTTCAGTCAAGGATATTATATCCAGCAAAATTACCCTTCATAAATGAAGGAGAAATAAAGTCCTCCAGACAAGCAAAAGTTGAGGAAATTCATCACCATTAGACCACCCTACACGAAATGCTCAAGGGAGTTCTAAACCTGGAAGCAAAAGGATGACATTTGCCACCATGAAAACATAAAAAAGTACAAAATTCGCTGGAGCAAAGCAAAAACACAAAGAAAGAAGAAAGAAAAGGACTCATACCACCCCTACAGAAAACCACAAAACCACAATGACAAAAAGAAAGGAAAAGAATATACAAAACCACAAAAAAAAATTAACAATAGGACAAAAACAAAACCTCACATATCAATAATAACCTTAAATGTAATGGATTAAATTCTCCACTTACAAGATATCAACTGGGTGAATGAATTAAAAAAAGATCCAACTATTTACTGTCCACAAGAAACACACTTCACCTGTAAGGATGCATACAGATGGAAAGTAAAGGTATGAAAAAAGATATTTTATGCAAAGGGAAACCAAAGGAAGTAAGCAGGAGTAGCTATACTTACATCAGATAAAAGAGATTTTAAGAAAAAAAAAAAAAAACTGTAAAAAAGATTAGGTCATTATATAATGACAAAGGGATAAATCCAGCAAGAGGATATAACAATTCTAAATATACATGCACCAAACTGGAAAATTCAGATTCAGAAAGCAAGTACTACTAAACCTAAAGAGAGGGATAAAAATAGTGAGAGACTTCAACATTCCACTGTCAACATTAGATAGATCACTGGCACAGAAAATCAAAAAACAAACATTGAACTCCAACTAGACTTTAGACCAAATGGACCTAACAGACATTTACAAAACATTTTATCCAACAACTGCTCTCATCAGCACATGGAACATTCTCCAGGACAGACTATATGTCAGGATACAAAACAAATCAAAATCGTATCAAGTATCTTCTCAATTTACAATGGAATAAAATTAAAAATCAACACAAAGAGGAACTTAGGGAACTACACAAATACATAACAATTAAATAACATGGCCAGACACAGTGGCTCACACCTGTAATCCCAGCATTTTGGGGGGCTGAGGTGGGCTGAGGTGGGCGGATCACGAGGTCAAGAGACCAAGACCATCCTGGCCAACATGGTGAAACCCCGTCTCTACTAAAAATACAAAAATTAGCTGGGCGTGGTGGTGGGCACCTGTAGTCCCAGCTACTCGGGAGGCTGAGCCAGGAGAATCACCTGAACCCGGGAGGTGGAGGCTGCCGTGAGCCGAGATCATGCCACCGCACTACAGCCTGGCAACAGAGTGAGACTCTGTTTAAAAAAAAAAAAAAAAAGGAAACAAGAGGGGAGGGGAGGGGAGGGGAGGGGAGGGGAGGGGAGGGGAGGGGAAGGGAGGGGAGGGGAGGGGAGGGGAGGGGAGGGGAGGGGAGAGAGAAGAGAAGAGAAATGAAGTTAAATAACATGACCAGGTGCAGTGGCTCACGCCTGCAACCCCAGCACTTTGGGAGGCTGAGGTTGGTGGAATTCCTGAGCTCAGGAGTTTGAGACCAGCCTGGCTAACATGGTGAAACCCATCTCTACTAAAAATACAAAAAATTAGCCAGGCATGGTGGTACATGCCTATAGTCCCAGCTACTCAGGAGGCTGAGGCAGGAGAATTGCTGGAACCCAGGAGGCAGAGGTTGCAGTGAGAAGAGATCGCATTACTGCACTCCAGCCTGGGTGACAGAGCAAGATGGATCTTAAATATACATATATTTTTTAAAATAACACAATCCACCATTGCGCCAATGAAGAAATTAAGATGAAAATTTAAAAATTTCTTGAAACAAATGAAAATGGAAACAGCAAAAACAGCACTAAGAAGTTTATAGCAGTAAACATCTACATCAAAAAAGTAGAAAGACTGCAAATAAACAATCTAATGATGCACCTCAAGGACTAGAAAAGCAAGAACAAATCAAACCCAAAATTAGCAGAAGAAAAGATATAATGAAGATTAGACAAAAATAGAGACCCCCCTCTACCCCCCCCCCAAAAAAAATCAATGAATTGAAAAATTGGTTCTTCAAAAAGGTAAACAAAATTGATAAACTGCTAGCTAGAGCAGGCAAAAAAAAAAAAAAAAAAAAAAAAAAAAGAGAGAGATAAGAACCAAATCAGCAAAATCAAAATTGAAAAAGGAGCATTACAACTGATACCACAGAAATACAAAAGACAGCAGAGAATATTATGAATGCTAACAAATTAGAAAATCTAGAGAAAATGGGTGAATTCCAAAAAACATACAACCTACCCAGACTGAATCAGGAAGAAACAGAAAGCCTGAACAGACCAACAATGAGTAATGAGACTGAATCAGCAATAAAATGTCTCCCAACCAAAAAAAAGCCTAGGACTGGATAGATTCAATGCTGAATACTAACAAATGTATAAAAAGGAACTAATACCAATCCTCCTCAAAGTATTCCAAAAATTCAAGAGAAGGGAATTCTCCTTAACTCATTCTACAAGGCCCTGACCAGACAAGGATACAACAACAAAAAAGGAAACTACAGGCCAATATCCCTAATAAACATAAATGCAAAAATCCCCAACAAAATGCTGGCAAACCAAATTCAACAAAACATCAAAAGGTAATACACTGTGATCAAGTGGGATTTACACTTGGAATGCAAGGATGGTTTAACGTAATAGACATCACATCAATAGAATGAAGGACAAAATCCATATGATCATCTCATAGATGCAGAAAAAGCATTTGAAAAAATTCAACATCGCTTCATATTAAAAACTCTGAAACTAGGCACAGAACAACCATTCTGCAAAATAATAAAGGCCATATATGACAAACTCACTGCTAACATTATACTGAACAGGGAAAAGCTAAAAGCTTTTCCTCTAAGACCCAAAACAAAACAAGAATGCCCACCTTCACAACTTTTATTCAACATAATATTGACAATTCTAACCAGAGCAATCTGCCATCAGAAATAACAGGCATTCAAGTTGACTTCCATATGGAAGTAAAATTCGCTACTTTGCAAATTACACGATCTTATATGCAGAAAACCTAAATACTCCACCAAAAGACTATAAGAACTGATAAATTTAGTAAATTTGGAGGATACAAAATTAACATACAAAAACCAGTATTGTTTCTCTACACCAATAATGAAATAGCCAAAAAAGAAATCAAGGCAGCAGTCCTGTTTACAATAGCGTTTTAAAAACAAAAAAAACAAAAAACAAAAAAAACCACAAACACATTAACCAAGTAGGTGAAAGATATCTACAAGGAAAATTACAAAACACTGATGAAAGAAATTGAAAAGGATACAAACAAATTTAAAGACATCCCATGCTCATGAATTGGAAGAATCAGTATCATTATAATGACCACACTGCCAAAAGCAATCTACAGATGCAATGCAGTCCTTATCAAAATAACATTTTTCATAGAAATAGAAAAAACAATTCTAACATTCGTATGGAGCCAAGAAAGAGTCAGAATAGCTGAAGTAATCCTGAGCAAAAGAACAAAGCTGGAGTCATCATGCTACCTCACTTCAAAATATATTACAAAGCTACAGTAACCAAAATAGCATGGTATTGGTATAAAAACAGATACCAATGAAACAGAATAGAGAATCCAGTAATAAACCCACTTTTTTACAGCCAATTGATTTTTGACAAAGGCACCAAGTACATACACCAGGGAAAGGATATCCTCTTCCAAAAATGGTGCTGGGAAAATTGGATATCTGTAGGCAAAAGAATAGAACTGTACCCCATTTCTCACCATACAGAAAAGTCAACCTAAGATAGATTACAGACTTAAACATAAGACCTGAAAGTATAAAGCTACTCGAAGAAAACACAGGGAAAACACTTCAGGACATTGGTCTAGGCAAAGATTTTATGGCTAAAACATCAAAATCACAAATAGACAAAATGGGACTACATTAAACTAAAAACCTTCTGCACAGCAAAAGACATAATCAACAGAGGGAGACTAACTGTTGAATAGGATTATCTGCAAAGTATTCACCTGACAACAGACTAACATCCAGAATACACAAGGAACTCAAACAACTTAACAATTTAAAAAGAAAAATAAAAGATACCATTAACAAGTGGGCAATGGACATAAATAGACATTTCTCAAAAGATGACATACAAATGCTGGGCACGGTGGCTCACGCCTGTAATCCCAGCACTTTGGGAGGCCAAGGCGGGTGGATCACCTGAGGTCAGGAGTTCGAGACCAGCCTGGCCAACATGGCAAAACCCTGTATCTACTGAAAATACAAAAATTAGCTGGGCATGGTGGCACGTGTCTGTAATCCCAGCTACTAGGGGGGCTGAGGCAGGAGGATTGCTGAACCTGGGAAGCGGAGGTTGCAGTGAGCCAAGATTGTGCCACTGCACTCCAGTCTTGGCAGAAAAGCAAGACTCCATCTCTGGGGGAAAAAAAAAAAGGAAAATACATACATGAAAAAATGCTCAACATCACTAATCAGGGGAATGCAAATCAAAACCACAATGAATGAGATATCCTATTACTCCAGTTAGAATGGCTATGATTAGAAAGACAAAAATTACAGAGGTTGCTGAGGATGTGGAGAAAAATAAACTCTTCTTATACACTGTGGGTAGGAATGTAAAATTAGTACAACCACTATATAAAATAGTATGTATATTTATCTAAAAAACTAAAAATACAACTTCCACATGATCTAGCAATCCCAGTATCAGGTATTAAAACCAAAGTAAAAGAAATGAGCGTACCAAAGGGTTACCTGCACTCACATGTATATCACAGCATTATTCACAAAAGCAAAGATATGGAATCAACCTCAGTGTATTTCACAATGGACAAATAGATAAATTAAGTATGGTATATATACACAATGGAATACTATTTGGCCATAAGAAAGAATGAAATCATGTCATTTCCAACAATATGGATGGAACTGGAGATCATTATGTTAAGTGAAATAAGCCAGGCACAGAAAGACAAATACCACATGCGCTCAATTCATATGTAAGACCTGAAAAACATGGAGACAAAGAATAGAATAACAGATATCAGAGGCTGGGAAGAGTGTGAGGGTAGGAGGGAGAAATGAAGAGAGGTTGTTGAATGGGTACAAACAGTTAGATAGAATAAATAAGTTTTAATGTTCGACAGAAGGCTAGCGTGACTATTGTTAGCAACAATACATTGAATATTTCAATGAAGCTAGAAGAGAAGATTTGAAATGTTGCCAACACACAGGAATGATAAACATTCAAGGTGATGGATACCCCACAGACCCTGACTTGGTCAGTATACATTCTATGCGTGTAACAAACACTCAAATGTCCCCCATAAATAGGTAAATTATTACACAGCGATAAAAGAAAATGTAAATAAGCAAGTATCTTTAAAATAAACAGAATAATATATACAATAACTAAACACTTCTGCTGTTAATTACTCTTCCCTTTTCCTTTGGCAACTAATGAATAAATACAACAGTCTTTATCTTTGGTTTTCCCTTTCTAGACTGTAGAGTATATCACCATAGAGTTAATCCATTCATTACTTAGAAATGGTAAAATACAATTTAAGTTAGACCTTTCTTTCCTGAGACTCTCAGCAATCTCAATGGAATACTGGTGTTCCTAAATCTCTCTAGGCAAGCGTTAACTATTTCATGGGCTGCTCTATTTTTGCTTTATTTAAAGATGGACATTTTTATTCATTATGTATTGCTTCTTTTGACATGATCTATAAAATTGAACACAATCATTTTTAAAATTTGAAATGCATGCAAAAGTAGGAAAAAATCATCAACAAACTTTTCTTTTGTTTTTGTTTGTTTTCAGATGGAGTCTTGCTCTTGTTGCCCAGGCTAGAGTAAAATGGCACAATCTCGGCTCACTCCAACCTCCGCCTCCCAGGTTCAAGCGATTCTCCTGCCTCAGCCTCCCGAGTAGCTGGGATTACAGGCGCCTTCCACCATGCCTGGCTAATTTTTGTATTTTTAGTAGAGGTAGGTTTCGCCATGTTGGCTAGGCTGGTCTCAAACTCCTGACCTTAGGTGATCTGCCCGCCTCAGCCTCTCAAAGTCCTGGGATTATAGGCATGAGCCACCATGCCCGACCTATTTCTGTCTTTTAATTCTCTAAATTAACTATACACACCTAATAAATTCTCTCTTTTTTTTTCCTTAAATTGGACAGAATTCCCTTCTGTGGATTATGTAACAATCGACTCTAATTAATGGTATAATAAGTAAAGAAATAAGATCCTCAAAGATGAAACCAGGAAGTCAACTCGTGTAGAGTCTCGCAGGCTATAAAGGACTTTTAAATTTAAACCTAACAGAAAGCCAGAAAGCCATTCTGGAAAACCAGGAGAGTGGCATGATTAGAATTACGGTTTTATAAGATCACTTTGGCTATAGTGTGGATGACGCCCTGAAAGACAACAGAGTGGAGTCAGGGAGATGACTTAAGTAGCTATTGTAATATTGTAGACAAAATATTTTAAGTACCAAATTCTGGCCAGAATTATGGAATGAGAAAAGCAGCAGCTCAGGGAATTTTGATACTAAATTTGGATACAGGGAAGCCACCAGAAAACCAAAAAGAAATTGTGGAAGAGATGGACACTCATGCTAAGCATAATGTTACAAAAGCAAAAAAATTTAAAATAACATTAAAATAGAAGGTGTTTCTAAAAGAAGTTCTTAGGCAAAGACAAATCTGCATAAAGGTCATCTAAGATGAAGACTAAAAATACCCACTGACTTGGCAATGTGAGAGCCATTCCTGACCTGACTGGAGTGGTAGTTGTAGAGGTCACTAAAAAGTGATTGAAAAAAATCAATCAATAGGAGAATTTCTGTTTCTAGCAATAACGCAGACCAGACAACCTAACACCCTTCCTAATTAAAATTACCTAAAAATGAGGGTACATGTTCTCAGGATCTCCTGAGGGCTGTGTCATAGGGAAAAAAATATTACCTAAAAACGAATACCCGAGTCCACTAGAAAAGGAAATATCTAGGGGTCAAGAATAAAAAAGGAAACTTGAAGACTTAAAATTCAAAAAATAAATAAATAAATACTCAAAAAAATAAATACTCAAAAAATAAACAATAAAACTTAAAGGTCAAACAGCCTGCCATAGCAGAGTCAGCCTGTCTCAATAATGTACGAACTTTGGTTTTAATGCCCAAAAGGAAAAGAGATGAGACCTCGGGCCTCTAATGGATGGATGGAAGGATGAAACTGAGATCCTGTTTATATGGCTGAGACTGTCAAAAAGCTACACTTTCAGTGGAAGGGTAGACCACTCTAAAAAAAAAAAAAAAAAAAACCCCACACACAAAAATCACCCAAAAACCACATCATAGGGAGAAAATAATAACACTTGTCCAATTTGGTCTATGCTCTGGATAAGTGGTAAAAAGTCTGCCATATGAATTTATAGCCACATAGTCTGTGTTCAAGTAGACTTTGGTTTGATAAATCCCAACATTAAATTAATATAAGAAGGGGCAGGGTGGTGAAGCAAACACAAATTTGACTGAAGGAATATATCCTCAACCTGGGATAAAACGTAAGTTCACAATCCAAAATAAGGAAACATGGAAGCAACCAATCTCCATGAAGACAAATTAGCAGATACGAACACTTAGACTGCCCTCTAAGAAACTTCGAAAATAGAAATGGCAAATAAAGATTATAAGATAAATATTTTAAATAATTAAGAACCTAAAAGGATGCATTTTTTAAATGTGAGAAAAGAATACTCTATATAAAAAAGAGGAACAAAGAATATCTTGCAGTGGTAGGCAGAATTCTAAAGACAGGTTGGTGTTTCCTGTCCCCTAGTTACTCAGTGAAATGCTAATCTAGGTACTGCTATGCAGACTGAATTAAGAATATTGGTTAGCTGACTTTGAAACAAATTATCCTGGGCTATCTAGAAGCATCCAATGTAATCACATGAGCCTTTGAAAGCAGAAGAGGAGCTGGGTGCAGTGGCTCACTTGAGGTCAAGAGTTCGAGACCAGGTTGGCCAACAGGGCGAAACACCTGTGATGGCGCACGCCTGTAATCCCAGCTACTTGGGAGGCTGAAGCACGAGAATCGCTTGAACCCACAAGGCAGAGGTTGCAGTGAGCCAAGATCAGGCCACTGCACTCCAGCCTTGGGCGACAGAGGAAGACTCTGTCTCAAAAAAAAAAAAAGAGAGAGAGAGAGAGAGAGAAGGTAGAAAGTCAGTGAAAGATGTGGCAGAAGAGAAAGTGAGAGATGTGGCAGAAGTGGAAGTCAGACAGATTCTAAGTGTGAGAAGGATTCAACTCAACTGCTGGCTTGAAGACGTAGGGACATGTGCAAGGTCTTTATAAAAGCCTCTAAGAGCTAAGGGTTTCTTCCGAAGCCTCGATAAAGGCCCAGCTGGCCAGCACCTGGATTTCAGCCTTGCAAGACACTAAGCAGAGAACCCAGCCAACCCAAACTTCTACTGGTAAAATATGATAAATGAAAGCTAACAAATGTGTGTGGTTTTAAACTGCTAACTTTCTGATAATTTGTTATGTCAGCAATGGAAAACTAACGTACTTACAGTGCCAGAAAGTAAGGAAGCAGTCAAAGAATAGCAGGGATATGTCAAAAGAATAGAGAGCCAGCTCAAAGGGGCTCCCATTGGCTAACCTGAACAATTTTGAGCACCACAATAAATCATGAATAATAAATTATAGCCCATAGGAATCCTTAAACACATACTGATATACACTGAAAATCTGATGAGGAATAGAATATTACATATAGTGTCACAATTTATTCCACAAAATAATTACTAATTGTAAAGGGGGAAAGAAAACCTTTACATTGGGAAAGCCTGATTATGTGTCATTGATGATATGCACTGCAAAGATGATTTCTATAAAATTAATGCCCCCCAAAACATAATCTGAATTTAGTAATAAAAAATGAAATCCAAAACAACTACCCTGTGATCTCCAAAAACACTGACAACTGTCAAAACTTGAATGGCATTTGAAAACCAGATGGTAGTAATATAGCAGTGTTAATTTTCTGTTCTTAATAGTTATACTGTGATATTGTAGGAGAATGTCCTTGTTTGTAAGAAATACATAAGCATTCAGTGCTGATGGGATACTGTGCACAACTTACTCTCAAATGGCTCAGAAAAATAAAGTTCTCTCTACTACACTTGCAATTTTTCCATGAGTTTGAGATTGCTTCAAAATAAAAATATTTTCAGATGTGGGAAAAAAACTACATAGTTCTTTTTTAAAAAAGAAAGAAACAGAAAACCAAACTCGGTTCATTTTAAAAGAGACTTCAAAGAATTCAAACTTCTGGAAGAAAGAACGGAGAAAATGGTAAGATGCTGTATTTTGAAATATAATGGCTAAGACTGCGTAGGTTATCAGTGAAACACATGAATTCTCTCAATCAGGAAGCACAGTAAGTCCAAGGAAGACTTAAGTCATACATAGACATATCACAAAAATAAAACAAATGATCTTAAACGAGTGTGTGCTGGTAGAACAGTTTCAGAGGTAGGTGCACAAACAGGAATAAGTTAAAGTAAATTGGTTTTTGTTTTTTTTTGGGGGGGGGCTGTTTTCAAGAGGAAAGATACTAAGAGCACGATTAATGAAAACATAAGAGATGGTGGAAAAAAGAGGGTGAGGAAACTAAAATGACAAGGTTTTTTTTCCCCCCCGGGAAAGACATCTAATATCTTGAGTACAGGGAAAGTGAAGGAAGAGTATGAGGAGTTAAAAATATATATATTAAACAGTCATAGCAAAAAGTAAGTTTCCAGGCCGGGCACGGTGGCTCATGCCTGTAATCCCAGCACTTTGGGAGGCCGAGGTGGGCGGATCACAAGGTCAGGAGATCGAGACCATCCTGGCTAACACAGTGAAACCCCGTCTCTACTAAAAATACAAAAAATTAGCCAGGCACGGTGGCGGGCGCCTGTAGTCCCAGCTACTCGGGAGGCAGGAGAATGGCGTGGACCTGGGAGGCAGAGGCTGCAGTGAGCCGAGATCACGCCACTGCACTCCAGCCTGGACGACAGAGCAAGACTCTGTCTCAAAAAAAAAAAAAAAAACCCTAAGTTTCCTAGAGAAGTATATTGACATTGCAAAGCAATTTAAATGTCAGCTGCGACTGTTATGAATCAATGAATGACAGGAATTTTTATATAGTGTGATTTTTTTCTCTATAAACAGTAAGCTCGAATAAAGTATAAAACTATGAGTCACCAGGTTAATGAAGGAGAGTACTTCAACTAAGAGATGAGACACACCTAAATGAGTACAATCATAAGCCTAAGCAAGAAGCATCATGAAACATATATACTACACAGTGATTTTTTTTTTGTTTCTTTAAAAAGAGTAAAAGAAAGATTTAGTGGGGGAAAAAGTATCAAGTAAAATGAAGAACATAATCTCTTTTTTTTTTTTTTTTTTTTTTTTGTTTTGAGACGGAGTCTCCCTCTGTTGCCCAGGCTGGAGTGCAGTGGCCGGATCTCAGCTCACTGCAAGCTCCACCTCCCGGGTTTATGCCATTCTCCTGCCTCAGCCTCCCGAGTAGCTGGGACTACAGGCGCCTGCCACCTCACCTGGCTAATTTTTTGTATTTTTTAGTAGCGACGGGTTTTCACCGTGTTAGCCAGGATGGTCTCGATCTCCTGACCTCGTGATCCACCCATCTCGGCCTCCCAAAGTGCTGGGATTACAGGCTTGAGCCACCGCGCCTGGCCGAAGAACATAATCTTATCAGATATGGTGGTTATCAACATCATTTGCCATTCTTCATGAATATTTTTGTTTTAAATAAAAACAAAAAAGAACGGCCATATTCAGTTTTAGAAAACAGAGACAAGAAAACACAATACTCTTGAACCATTGATTTTAATACAACCACTATGGCCAGGTGTGGCAGCTCATGCCTGTAATCCCAGCACTTTGGGAGGCTGAGGCAGGAGGATCACTTGAGCTTAGCAGTTGGAGACCAGCCTGGGCAACTTAGTAAAATCTCATCTCTACTAAAAAGGAAAAAAAAAAAAAAATTGCTGAGTGTAGTGGTGTGTGCCTGTATTCCCAGCTACTCAAGAGGCTGAGGCAGGAGGATTGTTTGAGCCCAAGAAATTGAGACTGCAGTGAGTTATGATGGCACCAATGCACTCCAGCCTGGACTAAGCAAGACT
This sequence comes from Macaca nemestrina, assembly GCF_043159975.1. NCBI lineage: Eukaryota > Metazoa > Chordata > Mammalia > Primates > Cercopithecidae > Macaca > Macaca nemestrina. The sequence goes on from NC_092133.1 coordinate 122,225,958, forward strand.
CTGTCTCAAAAATAATAGAAAGATGTGGCAGAATAGGTCAGGCACGGTGGTTCATGCCTGTAATCCCAGCAACTTGGGAGGCTGAGGTGGGGAATTCACGTGAGGCCAGGGATTTGAAACCAGTCTGGGCATCAAAGCAAGACACTGATTAAAAATAATAATAATAATAATAATAATATAACCACTGTGATAATTTTGTCAATCCCTAGTACTTGCAACTTTTTGCTATGATAAATATCTCTATATGTCTAGTCTTGTCATATTTTGTACATTTCCTTAGAACGGAAGTCACTTCTATTAAAGTCCTTTTATTTTTTATTTTTCTAAGACAGGGTCTCATCTGTCACCCAGTCTAGAGTGCAGTAGCATGATCTCAGGTCACTACAGCCTCCGCCTCCCAAGTTCAAGCAATTCTCATGCCTCAGTCTCCCAAGTACCTGGGATTACAGACGTGCACCATCCCACCTGGCTCTTTTTTTTCTTTTTGTAGATATGAGGTTTCACCATGATGACCAGGACGATCTTTTAACTCCTGACCTCAAGTGATCTGCCTGCCTCAGCCTCCCAAAGTGCTGGGATTATAGGCATGAGCCACCGTGCCCAGTCTATTAAGTCCTTGGCACCACAGTCTTGGTACTTTCCTTCTTTCTAGGAAATTTTCTTCATCTGATTTACCCATTTATTATTCTGTTTCTTGGCTGTAACCATTGCATTATTACCCCTTTACTGTGTTCTTTGCTTTGACTATTATAAAATATAGCTGAATATATAAAATTTCTCTTTTAAAATTTTGTTTCAAGTTACTACTATCTTCCCTCATGTCTTATGTTTATTATGCTGATTTGTTTTCTCTCTATAGTTCTATAAAAGACCTAATCTGGGTGGAAAATCAGATTTTATATTATTGGCAACATGAAATAAAGTTTTTTGGTTTCCTAAGCCAAAGCTATAAGCTTTCAATACACCTTTGAAATAAAATATTAGTTGCTACTAATGCATGCATGATGGAAAAAAGTATGAGAAGAAAAATTCCAAATACCTAGCTGTTATTATATAAATATGCTATTCTGGTAGGAATGGACACATACATATATCCAGAGATATATATCCATATATATATCAAGAGATCCTGAAATAAAATGACCCTCTGAGTGTGAAACAAGTATATCAGCCATCTATAGAAACAGCCCACTGAGGACATGGTCTACAACTCCAGGTTTAATGAAGGTGATTGGGACATAGTTTCTACAAATGCAGGACCAGAGTTAAATGTGAAAGGAAGCTGCAAAGCAGTCAAATACATTATAAGAGTGAAAAAAAGTATTATCAAGATTATAATATTTAAACATGATCAAACTGCCTTTATTCTGATGTCCGATTCACTAAGCAAGCACTTTCCAATTATAATTTGTTTTCCCAAGAAGATTACCATAAGGAAGAAGAAGACAAGCAACATTTGGCATTCTTGGCAGTTATGTTATTTTTTTTTTTAAATCATAGATGATTAAATGACATTCTTCCTTACCTTCATTTCTGAGATTCTGGCTTGAGTAAGCCCATTTGATGAACTCTAGGTATACTGACAAAAGTAAAAAGAGGATAGTAGAATAACCTGTGCAAGAAATGATAAGCACCTGAACCAACATTGAAGAAAAGATGAGTTTTGAAAACAATGAAGAAAAATTAAATATAAAAGTCATGTCTAGAAAGCCTCAAATTAGTAAATTAGAAAAAATGTTCAGAAGGCAGCACTTGGTGATTTATGTAATAGTAAGGAACAGGCAGAGAAAATGACACATAGGCAGGCACAAACAGTAACTCCAGGATAGAGGTATTTCGGACAAAAAAATACAAGAGGAGAGGAGAGAGATCACTTCTCAGGCGATATTGAGAATTTAAAATAAAATAACTAGCTGAGATGCATAACCTTTGCATATTTAAGTATTATTTAATACTCTTATTTAATCATTAAAGCCCTATTCTGAAGTACACTAAAGAGAAAACGCTTTTGTAAACACATTCAAGTTACTACACATACCTGAAAGAATCAGTTATTTTAGGGGGAATCTATTTTTAAAATTTATAATAATTTAAAAATTCATTAATTCAAATTAAGAAGGTTTTAGAAAACTAATTCGGTTTGGTCAGGGGTTTTCTGACAGCGAATGTTTCCACAGTGATTCCCTGTCTTCCTTCAAACTTAATTTTTCTACATGTTCACTTGATCTCTTCCCATCTGTTCCAGATTCTATGAAATATCACTCCTTGAATCTTAATCTCCTTCCTACTATTAAGATTTCCCTATCTTACAATACACCTGATTCAACCTCTTTCTCTGTCTTCTCTATCCACATTTCTCAGCCTACACCAGTCTCAGAGTTTCAGTTACTACCCCCTAAGTGGCTTTCAATTCTCTTTGGTGCCCAAGCTCTGTGCTAAACATCTCTACCTAAATACTGTGTTAGTAAATGAATACCCATCCTTTCCAGCTTCTGTCATCACCAGTTCTTCTTGGGTAATACACATCTCATCAGTTTGACTTCCAAGATCCTCATTCAGGCCATCAATAAATTTGGTTAGATTATAACAAAAAACTATTGGGTTACTCTGTTTCAGCGTTAGCTCTTTTCCATCTTTTTACATGCTACCCACCAGTTGAAGCTTCCTAAAGTACAGGTTTGATTATCTTTTTTCCAACTCAACACCAACTGCTTTCAATTCCTTGGACTAATAGCTAATGTTGTTATTTTTCATGTCAAATATCAGTGTCTTGGAGGTAAAACATGCCAAGAAAAAAAAAATGTGTATATATATGAAAAACACACATACGACATATATTAGTTTACACAGCCTGTGTATTCTCATTCTATGCCATTGCTCATGCTAACTGTATATAGCTCAGACTAAGAATCTAGCTCTGATCCCTATATCTCCAAATAACAAAAATTTACATATTCTTTAAGCATCAGGTCAAATGTTACATTACCTGGATAGCTCATTCCCTCAGCTGAAAGCAATTTTCCCTGGCCTTGAACTCCTCCTGACCATTAAAGAAGTTGTAAGTACATCCCTTGAAATTATTACTTATATATTTATTTTAGATTTCTTATAAGTACATCCTTTTATATTTCTTATAAGTACATCCCTTGAAATTACTGCATATGTGTATATATATGTATTTTTTTACATTATATATATGTGTGTGTATATATATAAAAGATATATATATTTCTTTTCCTTTTAGAGTGTATGTTCTCAAGGGGAGGACTCATATGCCACATATTTATCTTTTGCAGTATACTTATTTCCCCAAAGCAACTAACCAGGACCTTACATATAGACATAAAGAAAGAACATAATATATTCTTGTCAAATGATAAAAAACTAAGACAGTCTCAAGAAGGAAAGTGCCATACTGAAGATACAGCCTATAAAATTAGCTTTATCAACATGTTAAAAATGAGGATTTTAGGGGAGGGAAATGAGCGGATGCATACCTCAAGTGGTTAAGAGTAGTAGATTTCATTCTGTAGATCAGAATACACATGTTCTCTCTGAACTGATCCAGAGTATTTGAGATATATGTTAAAGAATCAGAGAATTATCATGATTATAAAACATGAAATATGGTCTCATATTCTTCCTGATCTCAGTGAGAGAAGGGACATGGGTGTAGAAAGTGGTCCTTACAAAATCAGACCTAGGAGCCTAGGTCCTTACAAGTAAAGTTTTAGAAATTCTAAGATCTATCTACCATGACTTAAGCAACATGACAAATCCAAATAAGTACAACGATAAGAACTTATAGTTCATCCCACCTACCATCCAAGGTTAAAGATAATTCCTTTCAGGCATCATTTTTTTAATGAGTACATACTGCTAATACTGCTTTGTATGGGAAGGTTTCCAAGCTACAATAGGATTAATTTAACACTACTATGTTTAGAACCATGCTGGAGTTTGGTACATACCTATGAATTTAAGTTCTTGCTTTGTTAGTGTAGAACTGTCATCTCTGTCTAAAGAAAAGACACACTTTAATTTCAGCTTTTTAATCACCACTTCCTAAAAACAATCATGATAGACAAGTTGAAAAACTGAAGATACTATGATGGGGGCAGGGGTGCAGCGTGGGGGTGGATCATTGGGGTTAAAATCCCATGAAACCTATGTAAATTTAAAAAATAGCAGTGCTCCAAATAAAGCGAGTACTAATGGCATTACCATTTAACATAAAAGTAATTATTATACAACTCATTCCCATTTGCACTGCTTCCCTCACTCAATTGGAACTTTTCAGGTTCCACCCCTCTCGTAGTTTCAATGAAACAGTGTAGATTCATTTTGCATTATAAAAGTTAACTTGGATACTGGAAACTACTTTTTCTCCCCAGTGGTGGACTCACCAGCCAAACGTGAAAACTATTTTTTCTCCCCAGTGGGGGACTCACCAGCCCAATGTGTTTACCCCTTAAGAGTCTTTGAAGCCTATCTTCAAGGAACCAAGAGCAACAAAGTAGCCTGGATACTTTGAAATGGAAAGTCTTATCTATAGTGTAAGTCTTAAACTATCTTACTATCAAGGCTGTATTATATTAGTCAAACTCTTTCCTACACAGGCATAATCACAGCCCTGCCAATAAGACTTCTTATCATTTCATCATGTGTTCTATCTCCCACAAACTCATCATAGCTCCTTACCATTTTTCTGATTCAAGACAGCAATTCCAAGGTCTAGGTTTACTACCCATCAGGTGCCTTTCTTTAGAATTTCATTTCAACTCCGTACAATCAATGTGCTTTGCAGCTCTTTACTATGCCCAAGGCCTAGTTCCCTTCCCCTTTTTTAACCTAATTATCCCTTACCAAGTGATTCAGTTTGCGTGTATTGAAACAAACTTAGTAGCACTTGATGTATCCTAGGATGTGACAATTTACTGTATAAGCATAAAGAACACACTAACTCATATAAAGAAACAATGTCTGTTGTGATTAAAAGGAAATCAGATTTAGAATGAGTAGATTCTCAATCTCCATACTGCTCACAGCGACAACTCATCCCCCATCAGTAATATCTCATTACACATAGTGAATCTCAAATGATATTGGCTTTGGAACAATTATATGAGTATTACTCATCCCACTTCCATGGAATCCTATCCACTTAATGCTTCCCTGAAATAAAAAAGGGACACATATGAAGGACAAAGATTCAGTTTCTTATAAACTAGTCTGACAAGCCTACGTAGAACCCTGTGCTTGAGGAAGAATGTTCACCTCTAAAATCAACTGGCATTTATATGTATACTCATCATAAAGCACATATATACGAATAATTGGTTAACATTACCTCCTCCAACAAACCCTATTTGTTTAGTGAGCACAGCTGTCTCAAACCAGAAGCATCATAATTAAAGGGAATTTAAAAGCGCAATAAATGGGACGTGGAACTCAATTAGCAATATACTGCTATGAAACTTGACCTAAGTAAGCTCTTTAGTACTTTATTTATTCATTCATTCATTTATTTTTTAGGCAGAGTCTTGTTCTGTCACCTAGGCTGGAATGCAGTGGTGCGATCTCACCTCACTGCAACCTCCGCCTCCTGGGTTCAAGCGATTCTCCCCACCTCAGCCTCCCAAGTAGCAGGGATTACAGGCATGTGCCATCACGCCTGGCTAATCTTTGTATTTTTAGCAGACAAGAGGTTTTGTCACGTTGACCAGGCTGGTCTCAAACTCCCAAAGTGCTGGGATTGCAGGCATGAGCCACCATGCACGGCCCCAAGGAAATATTATATATTAACAGTCATAGATATTGAGATTAAAGCATATGTCTTGATTTGTTCTTTCTCAGAGAGGATCTTAGGACTTAAGGTGATTCTTTTGGGTATGTGAAATAACTTCATAAACTTTTGAAATTGGGTGTTTTCAGGTAAGGAATTAAGGATAATATTGATACAAAGAAAAGTACTTTAGGAAAACACCTTACCAATTTCAAAAACCAATTTAGGTCCACTAGGATAAATTGCATACGATCAGAGAAATTTAGGAAATTTAAAAATGGAAGAAATAATATTAAAATTATTGTCCCAACAGAGGAAAAAGGAAACAGAAAAGTTACGAAAGGTATATTATATATGTAAAGATATATTTAAAGGTATGCAAAGATATATTATGTAAAGGAAATTCCGGAAACTTTTAAGGCAGTTTGGAAAGGGTAAAACATAGTTATTTAAATATCTTAAAGAATACTATATGGAGAATTAAACAGATGCCCATAAAAGAAAGTGCCTTGTATTTCATGTTTGGTTTTGTGGTGGTGCCTTGGAATGATGCAGCCTAAGAGATTTCATGATCTTAATAAATTGTAAGTTTAATTTCTCTATTTCACTTAATAGAAGTATTTTAAATGCTTGTAAAAATGATGAAACAAGTAGTATGTATTAAAAGATTATAGTTTAGTTTTATAGTCCAGTTGAAAACTAGCATATCATCCTCCTAGTTTTCATTGTCATGTCTCAGGGATGATTTTGCTCTAGTGTTTGCCAGGTTCTTTAATAATTTATTTATGAGCTTTTTTTTTTTCCTGACTGGACTATAAACTCATTTAGGATCGAAGTTGGCTTTTATTCATCTTATTTTGTCAGTATTTAGCTAATCATCTAATAGGCTTGCCATAACTGTTGAATGAATGAAAACAGCTGTTAATTGCTACATTGTCCTAGAATAAGTTCCATATATATTCTTGGGAATATGTTCATTTTCTTTGGGAATTAACTTTGTATTAGACTATCTTGTCTCTTTCAGTATAGTAACTTGGTTCTTTGCTAAATAGAGTTGTTTCATACATTTGTTTTGGCCTTTCTCACTTTTAATATTATTTTGAAATGCTGGTTTAAAGTAGCCAAAGAGGCCGGGCATGGTGGCTCATGCCTGTAATCCCAACACTTTGGGAGGCCGAGGTGGATCACTTGCAGATCACTTGCAGCCAGGAGTTTGAGACCAGCCTGGCCAACATGGTGAAACCCCGTCTCTACTAAAAATACAAAAATTGGCCAGGCGTGGTGGTAGGCACCTGTAATCCCAGCTACTTGGGAGGCTGAGGCAGGAGAATCGCTTGAACCCAGGAGGCGGAGATTGCAGTGAGCTGAGATCGCACCATTGCACTCCAGCCTGGCAACAGAGTGAGACTCTGTCAATATTTTCTTGGTCATTACACTTGTATTAATTTTTCCAGAATAAGTTTTGTGAAGTAATAAATTTTAGTTTTATAAAGTTCTATTTAAAACATTTTGAAATGCATCAGTTGCCAGAATAAATGATGAAAATAATTCAGAGTTTCAACTGTCTAATGAAAGATTTTTTTTGAAATTTCGCAAATGTGAGATAAATATGACTAAGATATATTTCACAGAAACAAAAATAAGTGCCTAGAGAAAGAGTAGAAACCAACTGGAGGAAGTATTAGAACATCACATACGAGAACCCGAAAGTATTGAAAAAAGAAAGGGTTCTTTTTTTTTCTTTTGAGACGGAGTTTCACTCTTGTTGCCCAGGCTGGAGTGCAATGGCATGATCTCAGCTCACCGCAACCTCCGCCTCCCGGGTTCAAGCGATTCTCCTGCCTCAGCCTCTTGAGTAGCTGGGATTACAGGCATGCATCACCATGCCTAGTTAATTTTGTATTTTTAGTAGAGACAGGGTTTCTCCATGTTGATCAGGCTGGTCTCGAACTCCCGACCTCAGGTGATCCACCCGCCTCGGCCTCCCAAAGTGCTGGGATTACAGGTGTGAGCCACTGCACCCGACCAGAAAGGGTTAATTCTATCAAAGAGTCTGAAAAAGAAAAAACTTTGCAGGAAGTAAATAAAACTACACTTAGTTTTAATGACTACTTTTACTAGATAAAGTTGGAAGTCCACATCAACAGATACAAACAAGGTCTATGTCAGAGATGTTGCATATAATAGTATAATGTATCAGGAAACTACAAATAGCTTCTATTGATGCAACGTAAAGTTGGGGAGAAGAAGGGATGACACTGGAGAGTCAGATTACAACGAGATGAAGAAAAACTCCACATGCCATGTGAAGGAGTATAAATTTTATCCCGTAAGTCCCAGAAAATTCTCTAAGTAAGACAGTTTAACATGGTCTGATTTGCACTTTAGATTGACCATTAATTCCAGTAGCATCTAGAAAAGGGACTGGATAATGGAACGAAGGTTAGGAGTTTGCTGAAACAGTTCAGACGACAATATAGGACATTACCAAGTGGGCAGTGGAAATATAAAAGAAAAGGAAGTTAAACTGATCAATAATAGAAAAAAGCTTTTTTAAAAAAAGATGACTAGGAAAATGAGAGGGCAGAGTTGAGGTTAACTTCCTAGCATAAGTCTGGCTGAGGTGGCTGAGTACCATACGGAAATGAAGCTTCTTAGGTTTTTGGAAATATAAATCTGCAACTCAGGAGAAAAGTCTAAATTGGAGGCATAGATTTGGAAAGCTAATAAGCACAGGAGATATTTGAAGCTGTAGGTATGCAGATTTTCCAAGGGAGTATGTAAAAGAGTCAAGGAGAAAATACTGTGAGAAAAACAATCAAGGACTAATCAAATAAATCATAAAAAGCAGATATAATCTCAGAAAGAAATGTATTAGCCAGGCATGGTGGTACACACCTGTAGTCCCAGTTACTCAGGGGACTGAGGTGGGAGGATCACTTGAGCCCAGGAGTTGAAGGTTGCAATGACCTATGATCATGCCACTGCACGCCAGCCTTGGTAAGAAAGCAAGATTTTGCTTCTAAAAAAAAAAATAAAAACTTAGAAAAAAAAACTAAAAATATATAGCTGTAAAGAACTATGTTCATAAAGATAAAAGATTCCAATCAATAATCCAACCATCCATCTTAAGTAACTAGAAAAGGGTATGGCTGGGCGTCGTGGCTCACACCTGTAATCCCAGCACTTTGGGAGTCCACCTGGGAGAACCCAGGAGGCAGAGGTTGCAGTTAGCTGATATCACGCCACTGCACTCCAACCTAGGCAACAAGAGCAAAACTCTGTCTCAAAAGAAAAAAAAAAAAACAAAAAACCCGAACACAAAAAAATTTCAAGAGAAAATAAAAGAGAAAGAAAAGCTAACCGTTGGGGGAGAAAAAAGAGAAAATACAGTACAAATTTTTCCAACAAAGTCCAAGAGACTCTCCCTCAATCACCCACAGGATAAACATCATTCACTAGGTGTCAATCCTACACTTGCACTTGCAATGAAAAATATAAATCCATTACATTGGTCCCATGATGTCTACTTTCTTTGAATCCCAAGTTTATTTTCTAAAGATGTTCAGGATTAAAGAATAAAAGAACAATTCTAAATTTACTTATGCAAACTGAAGATGATGTTAAACAACTTCAGCTTTTATACTTCTCTCCCAAAGAACAGTAACAAGTTTATTTTATTTTCAAGGATGCTGCCAATCACTTTTCCCTGTAGATACCTAGTGTTGAGGGACTCCTTGTTATCAAGAGTATTCATTATCTAAGCTTCCACAAGCACAGGTTGCATAGGGAGGTAAGAATTATGAATCAATCTATTAATTAATAAAAAATAACTTATAAGATAAGCCTCCCACCCTAACAGCGCCCACCCTTAAAGCAACAAGAGTGTCTATGCCTGCTCATTATGCCATTAGTCTCTTGTTGGCTGTAGATACTGTAAACATCTGACAATAAAATCCAAGCGCAACACATATTGACTGCAAATTAAACCACATTAGCAAAATATGCAAGATTTCATGAAGTTAATGAAAAATGTATTGAAAAACTGCTTGGAATCAAGCAGTCTTGAACAAATGAGTCTTGAACATAAACAGTCTTGAATAAATGAGATCAGTTAATAAATGAAAAAGAAAATCAACAAAGTCGACACTACCCTCAAAATGAGAATTTTTGAACATCAAAGGGTTATGAAGGTTCTTTGAGGAAACTGAAGAAACCTCCGAACATTTTTTGCAAGAATAATCTTCATTATAATTACATTACAAAGACAGTATTTGCCTTATATGCTGATTTCAGAACGCAATGCAGCAAAAGATACAACTCCGCTGTAAAAAACCTCGTACCAAACCAGATGTAATTTAAAATACTATCTTCCATTTATTCACTATGTGGAATATGGGGTTAAATAATTAAAGTATTCTATATATTAATAAACCCAAACCCTAAAAAATAAAATTCATATTCCAAGCAAATTCTTCACGTAGGTACCAATAATTACCTGCACTGGCAAGAGAGATCTCAAAAGAACTAGAAAAACCATTTGTAAAAATAAAAAGATTTTCAGAAACTTTAAACGCTATTATCATTTTGCCTTAAAAAGAAACAATAAAAGCCAAACTGATGAACCATATTGACCTATCATCCTCTTATTGGCAATCTACAAAAATTTTTCACTAAGGTGCTGAACAATTGACTCACTGCAGCACTGGATTTCATCTAATCAATAGAACATGCCAGCTTTCAATCGAGATTCTCTACAAAAGGCAACCTTTGTGATAAACGAACCACTAGAGAAGATTCTAATAAAACTTACCATTGTGTATTGCATTCAGCAACTCTGAGAACGCTTTTAAGTAAGGAAAAAAGGACTTCAGGTTAAGATCATTCTCAAACACACAAAAGAAATACATAGCCATAGACTGAATCAGTATAATAAAATTTCAGTAAGTCTATCATGTATCATTGTTTGAATCATTAAAACTGCAAGCTTGGCTCCATTTTTACATGGTATAAATTTTTAAATATTGTATTCCACTTGCCAACACATTATCAACTAAATTGAGATATGTTAGATATATTGCCATAATGACAATAATTTCCTTAGTAATAAATATGTATTTCAAATCACTTTTAAAAGACATTTATGTCAACGTAATGTCTTGCTAAAAGCGAGTCACTATAGGATGCAATTCTATATAGGTAAATCTGCCTTAGGGCACACTTAACAATATTTATCATAAAGAAAAACCTCATTATATCATCTAACCCTATCGAATATTCTCATTTCCTAGACTTCAGTATAAGAAAGCCTCAACACATGTAGAAGACTAATCAAGAAAGCCACCTAGTGCAAATATACAAATATTGAAACATTATAAGAATAGAAAACAAAATGTTAAAAAAAAAAAACATTATTTCAAGAAGGAGGTGAAGTTACAATTCTGGAATAAAAGCACCATAATAAAGGACCAGCAATAATTAAAATTTATACACAATTTGACTGTACTATGGGCCCATAACAAGACAAAGCAGTATATTATCTCTGCAGGAGAAAAAATATGTTCAATTAAGAAAAACTTGCATTTTGGAAAATTAAAATTGAGCGGTTCCCAGGTGGCATAACATACTAGAAAGAGCACCAGAGGAGACAAAAGGCCTGGGTTATCAACCCAGTTAGACAACTTACTAGTTGTTGGGCAAGCTCCATCATGCCGATACTGCATGGAAATTTCTGTTGAGAGGAAGGAAAAAGGAAATCAGTGAATAAATTGTCAGTGACTCAAGGGTAAAAAAAGAAATAGGCTGGAAAAATGGAGAGAAATTCACCTAAAAGTGTAGTTAAGTAGGCCAACTAGAACTTCAAAAACAAAAATTATAAGCTAATAATTGGGATGTGAGGGGGAGAACCAAATGTGACAGAATTCTCATAAATCTTAATGGGAGTGTGTGGAATGTATCTGTGTGTTTTTACAAAGAGTGAGGAAAAGACATAAGGGCTTACAAATGAATCTGTATAACAAGTGTCTGAGAATATAAGGCTTCATTAATGCGAGAAAGTATGATTCGCAACATGATACACTAATACGCTTTAGATTTTCGGGTTTTTTTTTTTTTTTTTTTTTTTTTTTTTTTTTTTTTGAGACAAAGTCTCACTCTGTAGCCCAGGATGGAGTGCAGTGGCACAATCTCAGCTCACTGTAACCTCTGCCTCCTGGGTTCAAGTGATCCTCCCACCTCAGCCTCCCAAATAACTGGGACTACAGGTGCACGTCACCACGCCCAGCTAATTTTTGTATTTTTAGTAGAAACAGGGTTTCACCATGTTGGCCAGGCTGGTATGGAACTCCTGACCTCAAGTGATATGCCTGCCACGACCTCCCAAAGTTCTGAGATTACAGATGTGAGCCACCGCTCTAGGCCTAGGTCATTCATTAGATGGGAAGAGTTTGCCAAAAACATTTGAATACTGTTTTCATGTGGAAATCACAATTTAAGTATGATAATTTAGTTGCTATATGAGCATAAATACATTATGACTTACATAGCAGCATAAAACTCATTAAGTTACACTTAGCTCACTATCTTGAACCATTCATTTTTGAGAAAGATGGCTGCGTGTGGTGGCTCAAGCCTGTAATCCCAGCACTTTGAGAGGCCAAAGTAGGCACATGAGGTCAGGAGTTTGACACCAGCCTGCCCAATATGGTGAAACCCCGTCTCTACTAAAAACATAAAAATTAGCCGGGCATGGTGGCGCATGCCTGTAATCCTAGCTACTTGGGAGGCTGAGGCACAAGAATCGCTTGAACGTGGAAAACAGGTTGCAGTGAGCCGAGATTGTAACACCGCACTCCAGCCTGGGCGACAGAGCAAGACGTGGTTTCAAGAAAAGAGAAAGATAACAAATGAATAAGACATTATTACCCTTACTCTTTTATTCCACCGAAACAAGAACAAGCAGAAGGTGCAGAGAACAAGGCAATAAAACACTACTAAAAGCAAAATCTGCTCAGAATATGAGAACTTAATTTCTATATGGCTTTCTAAGGGAAATATAACTGATAAAACTGGACCAAGGCTGTGACTCAAAGGACCTGGGTTTGCTAATTCTGGAAGCAACTGGTATTCCCTTATGGCTAACACTGTTGGCAAAAGTTTTTTAAAGGAGGGATACCTGGGAATTCCTTGGATATTATTTAACCAAAAACGTAGCCCCCAAATCCAAAACTTTTTGAGTGCTCCCATGACTCTCATGCTCATTGCAGCATTTTGGATTTCTGATTTTCAGATTAGGGATGCTCAACTGGTAAGTATATATAATGCAAGTATTGCAAAATCCCCCAAAAATCTGAAATTCCAAACACTATGGTCTCAAGAATTTTTAATAAAGGTTACTCAATCTGTACTTTGAAAGGACATAGTACGTCCCAGGAAATGCTAAACCATCAACCTCTTGCACTTTGAGTTCTTTATGCCTCGTGTTCCATTACTGGAACCTAAATTTGTGGGAGTTCTTTATATCCTACTGCTCAAGGTCATCACCAGGGTCTGATTTTTCACATAGAAAAAGTTGCAACCTCCAGCATAAATGGGTTAATGAATATCAGACTTTTCTCAGAGAAAATAACAAGATGATTTTAGTGAAGAAAAAGATGTTCTCAACTTTCACTTTAGTAAATCATAAATTTTTGTAATGTGGTGAAGATAAATAGCAAGGAGGAAAGGACAGATTGTCAACTCTTCCAAAACGGTTTTTGATGTTTCAAAAGACCCTGTGCCTAACTGTTCAGAACTCAAAAGAACGTACATAGAAAAGAGTTCAGTCAAAAGACGAACAAAACCTATAAGCCCCAAACTTAAAACTCTTAGAAATCACTTTTAAAAACACACTATTTTTCCATTTTGTACAAGTCATTATAAAACAGGTCATTTATCAGGACACACTTCAATCCATAATAAAAATTTTACAATCTAAACTCTGAATCAAACATTTTATAGGTGTTTTTCTAGGCTTCTACTCTAATTTGATCTACGGTTCCCAGAAAAAATGTACTCTGCTACAATTTGAACATGTCATGAGAGAATTTTGATCACTATTAAAACTAATACTTCTAGCCAATAATTTCAAGAGGGAATCACAACATTAGAACCTGACTCTACTCCTGCTTTACATCCTAGTCGTAAAGGAGAAATAACAACATCAACAGGAGCTATGCTATTTCACAAGGCTGTTCCAAGGATCAAATGAGAGAGTAACTAAAGAGTTCCTAAGAAACTTAAACGTACTCAAATAAGACATTATATAAGCATTGCTAAGCTGAATGAGACAGGATTTTTTTCCTTTCCATTAATGAAATTCTTTAATAACGATAATTAGCCACAATAGTTGTTTTAAGAAAAAGATCATTAGCTTATCAGTCTGATTTCTTCAGTCTGGCATTCATTTCTCCATGAACCCATCCTACCCTATAAACATTACCTTCACAGTGCCACAAACACAAGCTTCCTGTTCCTATTAGGCTTTTCCCTCAAACAGACCTTTACTTTCTTTTCAGGTAATGTTGGCCTTCATTTTCTGCCTACTTCAAAGTACAATTCAACCTCTCCATGATCTTTTCCAACTTAACAATATTTTTCATCACAAACTGGCAAAATAAATACTACATGAAAAGCTCTAAAAATAGCCGGGCCCAGGGACTCATATCTGTAATTCCAGCATTTTGCAAAGCTGAGGCAGGTGGATCATGAGGTCAAGAGATGGAGACCATCCTGGCCAACATGGTGAAACCCTGTCTCTACTAAAAATACAAAAATTAGCTGGGCGTGGTGGCACGCACCTGTAGTCCCAGCTACTAGGGAGGCTGAGGCAGGGGAATTGCTTGAACTCGGGAGGAAGAGGTTGCAGTGAGCCGAGATCGGGCCACTACACTCTACCCTGGGTGACAAAGCAAGACTCCAACTCAAAAAAAAAAAAAAAAGAAAAGAAAAGAAAAGAAAAAAAGCAAAGTTTTACAAATAATTTGTGTTACAGCTTAGCTATTAACACTCAGAGGGCAAGTACAAAATCATACAGGATACTACTAACCACATGACATACACTCATGAGAAAACTAATGGTATTCATTCATTTTTAAAAATGATGTTTAACATTTACTATGTTCAAAGCACTGTGTTGGAAGTGGGGATACAGTTGTGAATGTCAGAAACAGCCCCTAGCCTCAGGACTATTATAGAGAATGTTACAGTTTAACGTGCTTACAAAGGTCATCTTCGATATTACTAAATTATCAACCTGTCATTCAAGAAAGTCAATCTTTTAAAAAGAGCATCATGAAAAACAATTTGTGATGATGTAATACATAATACAGTTGTCTTCTGTATTTGCGGGATTCCACATCTGGGGATTCAACCATCCTTGCATAGAAAATATCTGGAGGAAAAAATTGAGTCTGTAATGAATGTGTACAGACTTTTTTTCCTGTCATGATTCCCTAAGCAATACAGTATAACAACTATTTACATAGCATTTACATGATACTAGATATTATAAGAAATCTAGAAATGAATAAGTACACAGGAAGATGTGCATAGGTTATATGAAAATACTATGACATTTTATAACAGAAACCTGAGCATCTTGGACTTTGGTATTTATTTGCAGGAGGTCCAGGAACCAATTCCGCATGGATGCCAAAGGATGACTGTATACATTTTCTCCTTCCTAGTTATTTATTATATGGGGGGGGGAAGCTTCTTGTTTCCCCAATTACTAAACGATTTCTCAATTTCAAATTAGTTCGAAGGAAAAATTAACTTTTCATACTAGTAAGAAACACTAAGGCCGGGCGCGGTGGCTCACGCCTGTAATCCCAGCACTTTGGGAGGCCGAGGCGGGCGGATCACGAGGTCAGGAGATCGAGACCATCCTGGCTAACACGGTGAAACCCCGTCTCTACTAAAATACAAAAAATTAGCCGGGCGCGGTGGCGGGCGCCTGTAGTCCCAGCTACTTGGGAGGCTGAGGCAGGAGAATGGCGCGAACCCAGGAGGCGGAGCTTGCAGTGAGCCGAGATGGTGCCACTGCACTCCAGCCTGGGCGACAGAGTGAAGACTCTGCCTCAAAAAAAAAAAAAAAAAAAAAGAAACACTATTGCCAAAAGTTAAATTATTGGTTCAAATTTGTTCAGGGATCTCTTTGCTTAAAGTAAAACTGACGTTACAATAGTGTGGTGTTAGACACTCATCAGCAAACACCTGTTAAACTGTCTAATTAAACGGCTCTGGACCCAGGGAAAATGCATATCTCCATCACTTAAAACCTAAGAGAATTCTGTCTCAGTTTCTTGTCCTATATAAGAAGGAATAACACTTAATGCTTATTAACTGCTTAACACAGTGTGTGGCACACACTCAGTGTTCATCAGCAGTTAGCAATTCTTAACTTATTATGACTAAAGCAGTGTAATTCCTAAATATTCATGGCATGAAGCCAAGCCTCTTCTGGATAAGGATACACTTTTTACTATTATCAATAAATGTTCTGCACTAAGTCTTAAAATGTTTATTAACATATATAAAACTAAAGAATATATCTCAAATAGTTTTCAATAATCTTATTCCATGATTATAGCTTTAACAAGACATATAACATCTTCAGAGTAATTTTGTTTGTTTGTTTGAGATGGAGTCTCGCTCTGTCTCCCAGGCTGGAGTGCAGTGGCCTGATCTCGGCTCACTGCAACCTCTGCCTTCCGGGTTCAAGTAATTCTTCTGCCTCAGCCTCCCTAGTAGCTGGGACTACAGGTGCGTGCCACCACGCCCAGCTAATTTTTGTATTTTTAGTAGAGACGGGGTTTCACCATGTTGGCCAGGATGGTCTCGATCTTTTGACCTCAGGTGATCCGCCCGCCTCAGACCCCCAAAGTACTGGGATTACAGGCGTGAGTCACCACGTCCAGCCTCAGAGTAATTTTTAAACACAACGTTTTAAAAATTTCTCGGCAGATAAATTTCTTAGGTCATTTATTTTTGTGAACTAATACTTATAAGAATTTCCCCCTAAATTACTATATTTACCTAATGGTAAGAGATACAAATCCTTTTTTTCTGCCACAGGAGTAGCACAAACACTGCCCTCTGAAAGCAACCATCCTATAAGGAACACTACTCCTTATACTTAACATCTCCCCAAATCTGTAACAGATAGGAAAATATTTTCAGGGATGTAAATCAATATCTTAATTTTATTAATTTGGAGACGTGTTTCAAATAAGCATCCAAATGTAATTTCTGAAATTTAGAAATTATCAGACTATGCTTCAAAACTACAGAAAATCAGTAAAGAGGTCTCCCTACAAAAGCAAATCTAGCTTTATCTTCTCAGTAAGGTACTCCACGTGATTAATTACGCCTCTTGCTAAAAATGAAGAGAAATTCGATTTTTTTTATTAGATTTGTCTAAAGGTACTTTTTGTGACAAGGGGGCTTATTGCTAAGCCCTTCTAGTCTCCAAGGAAACATATAAATAAAAGCATACATTCAAATATGCAATATATTTAAACCTTTTCTATGAACTTCTTTCTCACTACAATTTATATATATTTTCCCCCTCTAAAATAGTGAGCCTCAACCAGAGGTAGTTTTGGTCCCCGGGACACATTTAACACATTAAACAATGTTTGGAGACATTTTTTATTCCCACTGTGGGAAGGGAGAGTGTGATGATGCTCTTGGCCTGTAGGGGGCAGGGACTGGGGATTCTGGTAAATATCCTGCAATACACAGGGTAACACATGAAGACTTGTCGGATCCAAATTGTCAGTAACGCTAAGATTGATAAATCCTGCTCTAGAACCATCCTTAATGCATATGTAGATTCCACTCATTTCTGAATACAAAGAAACTCCTGGCTACGTGATCTTGGGCATCTTATTTTAGCTTTCAAAGCCTTAGTGTCACCAGCTGTAAAATGAGGACATTTCATAACCGTTGTTAAATGAGATAATAAATGTTAACATAACTGGCACATGACAAATCACAGTTATAGTTACTATTTCTCACATCTGACCTTTACATATAATATTTTCTCTCTTGGAGTGGTCTTTTTTCTGTTTGTTTACTGAAGTTAGTACTCTGTATTCACAACTATTAAAACAATCTAAAACTCTGTATTTATAAAATAAACATGAGCATTCTTCATTAAATTGTATCATTTTTCCACACCATTTCCTACCTACCCTTGCCACCAACTAACAGAACAAATACAATCCATAATTTATCTTAGCTAAATTCTTGTTATTTCAACAATCAGAAATCTAAAACTAGAAGAAAGGTTTCAACATTTATTGAAAACCATTTATCTTAAATTCAAGATGCAATTTAAAAGATAGATGCTGACATTTCAGTTAATATCAACTGTTAAGGGTCTGTCTAAAAACATGCATTTTGAAGAAATTTTTAAAAATTGAAAATAATATTCATAACACAAATTGCAAGTTACAGAAACATCCCAATGGTGTGAATAACAATGTATATCAACTCACTTGTCGTATAATAAAAAGAATGGTAAAATTATGAAGTATATTTGAAAACAAAATGAAATCATTTCAGATACCTCCTGAAATAAAATGTGACTGCTAGATTCCACAAACTTAAATCATTTATCACTGATATAAAAATGTCCCAGGATAGAGTAATTCAAGTAATACCTGTGTGAGAAGTCATTTAGAAAATGATGACTAAGGCCGGGCGCGGTGGCTCAAGCCTGTAATCCCAGCACTTTGGGAGGCCGAGACGGGCGGATCACGAGGTCAGAAGATCGAGACCATCCTGGTTAACACGGTGAAACCTCGTCTCTACTAACAAAAAAAAAAAAAAAAAAAAAAAATACAAAAAAAAAAAAAAAAAACAAAACAAAAAACTAGCCGGGCGAGGTGGCGGGCGCCTGTAGTCCCAGCTACTCGGGAGGCTGAGGCAGGAGAATGGCGTAAACCCAGGAGGCGGAGCTTGCAGTGAGCTGAGATCCGGCCACTGCACTCCAGCCTGGGCGACAGAGCGAGACTCCGTCTCAAAAAAAAAAAAAAAAAAAAAAAAAAAAAAAAAAAAAAAGAAAATGATGACTAAAATTGAAGTTTAGAGAAAGGGAGCTCAAAACAAAACAAAAAACAAAGGGTAAAAACACTCACACCCTAAATGTAAATTCTGCATTGGTTTTTTAAAAATACTGTGCAGGTGAAACAAAAATAGGAAATAAATTCTAAGCGTTTTGTAAGTAATGAATGACTGACCAATAGACTGTTTAGCCTACATAAGTAAAATCAAATTAGTGCCGAACATCTTTCCCAAAAACCAAATCATCTAAGATTTTAAGACATTTTTGTATTTTCCATTAGAGAATTTAAAAACTAAAAAATTTCACTTTAATTAAATGTCATTTAGTAATTCCAAGTATTATCGTAACAACAGTTGAAAACATTTTGAGACGGAAGAAGGGAGGTGGTGGGAGTGAAGGAAAAAAATAATAGGCAAACCCCTACCTGAACCAACTGGAGATGAGCCAACACTGAGGCTCTGTAAACTTCCATTCCTGAGCAATGTAGGAGACTTCTGCAGACTAGAGCTTGTTATGCTTCCTGCAGCTGATGCTACAGATGATGTTGGTGAAGCAGAAGAAACTGAGAGATGAGAAACATTCTCTTGATTTTTGTTTCCTTTGGGTCTACCAGGTCCATGCTTACTTTGTTTATTTCCTTTCCTTTTCTTTTCCTTTACAGTTTCTTCTTCTATGCCAGAAGTTTGAGCCCGCTTATATCCTGCTGTAGGAAGGCTGGAATTACCCAAATCTCCAGGTGAATTTTCAAAGCTTTTAGGCTGTGAAATAACAGCTGAGGTTGAAGGGAGACCAATTAAGGTACTAAAACTATTTACCCCCCCTTCCTGGCTTCCAGACTCTCCTTTATGTACATCTTTGGTTGTTGATGACTGTTGGGAGTGAGAGTAACTGTCATTACGCAGATCTGAGTCTGTAAAGCTCAGGAAATCCTGGGGAGACTGTACTGAACTTCCAGAAGATGATTTTACACTGCCTGGAGTTCCTGAAAAACTGCCTGTAGTTAAAAAAAAAAAAAAAAGGGCGGGGGAGGGGGGACAGAAAAATTGGATGCTAAAGTTCCCATAAGCAGCAGACATGATATAATCATTAAAGAGAAGAGAGAGTTAAAAAAAAATTAACTACAACACTTAGGACATCAGTATATTAAGACTTGAAAACTTATTACTGAAGTCAAATTTATCCCTAAAATTACCTTTAAAAATACGTGTCATTTTATAGATGGTATTAATGTTTACTGTGGAATTGCAAGCTATTACTTGTAAGATATAAGATGTTTTTTATTTCACCTACCTTTTGCCACAGCAACATCCGCAATTCTCCCCCTAACACCTCATGTATGCCTGAGGAAGGACTAAAGAACAGTAGTCTCCTTTCCACAGTCATGCAAGAAGACGTTAACAAGACTATAATCTGACTCTAAATGTATAGGGGAACTTCTTTTTTGAATATTGAAGGTATGACTGAAAATGTTCCCAATATACAATAAGAACCTAAAGACGTTTCCTAGGTTATGAGTTCTAAGTTTTAAGACATACCAGTCATTGTTATTGTTCAGCTGAATCTACCACAATAGAAAATGGATTTGACAAAATAATGATCATATGGAATCTAATCTATGCCTCACATTCTCCCAATCCAATTTTCATGGAACTTCATAAAGACATCAGCCATCACTGCTTATTCTTTCTTTAAAGAACATCAGTACCCCACCATGCCATTCTAAGATATAAGAACCTTAGGCTGGGTACAATGGCTCATGCCTGTAATCCCAGCACTTTGGGAGGCCAAAGCAGGAGGATCATGAGGTCAGGAGTTCTAGACCAGTCTGACCAACATGGTGAAACCCCGACTCTACTAAAAATACAAAAATTAGCCAGGCGTGGTGGCATGTGCCTCTAATCCCAGCTACTCAGGAGGTCGAACCTGTCTCTACAGAAAATTTAAAAATGAGCTGGGCATGGTGACGCATGCTTGTGGTCCCACCTACTTGGGAGACAAAGGTGGAGGCAAAAGCTAACTGAGGGTCTGAAGCGGGAAGAATGCTTGAGCCCAGGAGGTCAACCTTGCAGTGAGCCATGAACACACGGCTGCCCTCCAGCCTGGGCAACAAAGCAAGGCCCTGTCTCAAAACACACACACACACACACACACACACACACACACACACCCTAGAAAACAGGTTAGTGTGTTAATCTGTTAAACCTCAAACTTCGTAACAAATGCATTATTAATCAACAACTTATTTACTAAGACCTATGTAAATCCCCTAAAAATTGTCCAGTATTTATCTACTAACAAATGTAAAATGTAAACCTTAATTGTATTTATTTATTTAGTGGGTTTTGTTTTTGTTTTTTGTTTGTTTGCTTTTTGAGGCAGGGTCTTGTTCTGTTGCCTAGGCTGGAGTGCAGTGGCACAATCACAGCTCACTGTAGCTTCAACCTCCCTGGGTCAAGCAATCCTCGCGCTTCAGCCTCCTGAGGAGCTGGGGCCACAGGCGCACATCACCACACCTGGCTTATTTTGTTTGCCTCTCCAAGGAGACAGGGTCTCACTCTGTCACCCAGGCTGGAGTGCAGTAGTGCAATCTCAGCTCACTGCAGCCTCAACCTCCTGGGCTCAAGCAATCTTTACACCTCAGCCTCTGAAGTAGCTGGGACTACAGGCATGTGCCACCATGCCCGGCTAATTTTGTATTTTTTAGAGAGACAGGGTTTTGCCACGTTGCCTAGGCTGGTCTCCAACTCCTAAGCTCAGATGATCCACCTGACTGAGCCTCATAAAATACTGGGATTACAGGCATGAGCCACTGTGCCCAGTTCACACACAGCTAATTTTTAAATTTTTTATAGAGATGGGGTCTTACCATGTTGCCCAAGCTGGCCTCAAGAGTTCTGCCCGCCTCAGCATCCCAAACTGCTAGGCTTATAGATGTGAGCCACCATGCCTGGCCAACCTTAATTGTTTTTAATGTTCAGGAAATATAAATAAAGAACACTTATAGAAAAGATGCAGGAACAGTGGCTCAATCCTGTAATCCCAGCACTTTGGGAGGCCAAGGCGGGAGGATCACCTGAGGTCAGAAGTTCGAGACCAGCCTGGCCAACACGGTGAAATCCCATCTCTACTAAAATACAAAAATTGGCCAGGTATGCTGGCATGCACCTGTAATCCCAGCTACTCAAGAGGCTGAGGCACAAGAATCACTTGAACCCGAGAGGCGTAGGTTGCAGTAAGCCGAGATTGTGCCACTGCATTCCAGCCCGGGCAACAGAGCAAGATTCCATCTCAAACAAAAAGAAGGGCTGTTCTACAGAACTCAAAGCAAAGCTCCAGCTTTTATTATTTTTCTCCCCAATTTTAAGCATTATTCCATGTCTAGTTAAACATTAAAATTACAATTCAACTCTGGAAACACAAATCATATTATAAAAGGAAAGAAAAAGTACCAGAAAAATTTAATAGGAAACACTATCTTTAAAGTAATCTTACTATAGCAACTAATCATATAATAATCTAGAACATCCATTAGTTATAAGTTCCCAAAAAAAAAATAATTCTTTTACAAAGCATAACTATTATTAACCATCTTAAAGACAAGTATTTTAACTAAAACATCACTAATACCTTGAGGAAAAGGGCTAGCTGCTGACACAGTTGTTCCTGGATTTCTTCCACCACCAGGCTTTCTTCCCCTTTGACCTGAGCTGTGAGCTGAAGATTTCTTCCCTTTGCCCTCTGACCCTCTAGTCTCTGAAACATCTTTTCCACTAGAGGTGTGTGCAGAGACTTCCTGGAAATTTGCATTTGTAAATCGTGCAGTAGTATCTTCCAAGCGCTTCAGTGATCCAGATATAGAGTTGTTGCTAGTGCTTGTATAAGTCTAACATTTTGATTCAAAAGGGAAGGAAAAAGAGTTGATTACATTTTAGTTACAGAAAACAATAGGTGACACATTAATAATAAGAACTTGCAGAATAAACACAAAGTTTCTGTTCTAAAAATAAGTCGGTTCACCTAAGAAAATCATCCAAAAACAATTTAAGTCATTATAATTACTTAAAAAAAAAAGAAGAAGAAAGAAAAGAAAAAGCATAGATAATTTAAAGATGGCTGTTTCAGGATCAAATTGCAACAACTAGTAAAAGTATGTATTAGTTATATTTATGAAGTGACACACAGTAATACTGAAGATAAGCATTTGTCAAGCAACATCATTTTTTTTTTTTTTTAACAATGTCTACACTTCTTAGACATGAAATTAAAATAAGCTTTAGTGTTCAACACAGGAAGGTGACAATAAGGGACTAACGTGCTACAAATCCATTAGAGGACCATATCCATGAGTTTATAAGGCTAGCGGAGGACAGAGCGAAACTTTTTAAAGAATTCAGGTGAGGGTCCCTTTGCAAAAAAAAACAGAAAGATTTGAAACAGAAATCATTTTTCCAATTGTTATGTTGAGGAAAAAGTTATATATTGCAAAGGTAAGATTTTATAACTATCCCTAAAAGTGGCTCTCAATTATTCCCTTGATCTGCATTTGTTAAGGAAAAAGGATGAAGATCTGTATTAACAGTTTCCAGTTTTAGCAATCATTTTTATTACAAGGTATACCCAAATAATGGTGAATACATGAAAGTATATTATACCAGATGCACATTAATCACCATGTTTTGAAATCAAAGGTTTATAAAGTCCACTAGGGCAAAGGTTTTGATGTCGCCATTAAGTTCACTAAAGTATCTGAGGCATGGACAGCATAAAGTTCACGAAGTGCTTGCAACATAATCGGCACCAAAGTTTTGTTGGATAAGTGAATACTTTTTTATTGTATGTATCTAAAATCTCTGCTATAAAAATGAAAAAATTTGAAAATATGCAAAAGTGAATTTTCCCACATACAGCCACCACTCAACACAATCAATCAGATGAATATGAAAAACGAGAACATGACAATAAAATCAAGTTTCAAAATGGCTGGCATTTTTAGCAAAAACAATTTCAAAAAGAGGAATAAGAGAAAAAATTAAGTGTTTGGAAAACCAAATCTTTCTTGCGGCTTTTCTATCAACCTGTTGCCATCCCCAGGCCCCATTATCTCAGTGTCAATAACGGATATGCATCATTAAATAGAAGAAATATTTCATAAAAACAAAGTACTCCACTATTCTAACAAACTACAATCCACAAACAAGAACAAACGTTTCAAAGTAAGTTTAAAAGGAAAAAAAATCCCATTTTACAAACCAATCACATTTAAGCTGATGAAACTTCATGGCTTACTTTAGAAATATGAACCTTTTCCATGCTGGGCAGGTCAATTTGGAAACCACCCCACCTCATTTTTCAAATACTTTTTCCAATTACTTGAGTTGATCCTGAGGTTCTCCATTCCTCTCACATCTGATCCTTGCATGACCTAGTGAAGTTTAAAAGTCATCTAAGAAAACACAGTGGTGTTCTTCACTCACGTATTTTTGTTCATGTATCAAATAAAGAATGGAGAGAAAATTGGGTAGAGTACTATAATGAAAATACACTATTCACTTCCACATGACAATCTACATTAGAGATGGTCATTTTTCCCACTTACTTGACAGAACGTCCTTGCTCAAACCCTCAAGTATAAATCTGTCCATAAAAACCCATGAAAACATGACATTTGGAAGAAACAGTATTACAAAGAAAGCAATGAATAAAGCAATCAAATTTCAGTGACAAAAAAATCACATTAAAACCATAACTGAACATTTTTAAAATGTCCAAACCTACATTTCAGAACATAATCAGACTTAATATGAAAAAAATGAATTTTAGCTTTAGATGTTAACAATTTTTAAATTATACATAATGACACTCACTAAGGCAATGCAGGGTTCATTCAAAGAGAAACCTCTATTTTAATTCCACGTTTAAAAGTGATTTTAAAAGTACTTATTCCATAATGTGCTGTTGGGACAATATGGCACTAGGGAACTCCATTATAAACGTACAACAATCAACTCAAAATCGAGGAAAAGACAGGTAAAAGGAGACCAGAGGGAGGTAGGAGATGGCTGAAAGACACACTATGAGTAAGCCCAAGACTAAATTCACAAAATCTTGTTTCCTCACTTTTGTATTCTAAATGTCTATCATAGTACGAACATCTCACTGCTCTGAGTGTAATTCTTGTACATAATAATATTTATTTTTTCAGGCAAATTGGACCACAAAATGCAAACTACTTCATTTGCTGCTCTACTGAAAAATATAAGTTCTTTTGTAGTTGTTCTTTTCTACTGGAGATAAAACTGGATATCTGGCTGTATTGAGAGTCTCTGAAGTGCTGCATAAATACTTTGTTCTACATTGTGATTTATAGGCAACTTAATCTTTTAAAAGGCTAATTCAGAATACATGTAATTTTTATTTCATGGCCAACTATTAGTCCAAAGATAAGCTGCAACACCAATATACCTACACAATACCATTAAGTGGGAACAAAAATTATTTACTTCAAACAAAAATTTAAAACTAGATCCAAAATTAAATAACGACTCTATAACAAGTAACCAAAAAAAGCAGCTATGATTATTTACAAAAGGTATGGTTGCCTCAGATTAGTCTACAAGGCTCTGTCATCTAAATTGGTGACAAGAAGTGACCATTAGAAAACATAATGTACTGCTTAAAATTTTTAAATAAAATTATGTACTATTCAAGTGTCCCATAAAAACCCACATACTTTGTACCAAGCCTATCTTGAGACTACAACATGTAAATTACCCAACATAAATCACCAAAAAAATGATTTAAAAAAAAAAAAAAAAAAAAAAGAACAGTGAGCTGTAGAACAACTTTAAGTAGCCTAATTTACATGCTACTAGACTACTCAAAAAGAATGGGGGGATGAAAACAAACGAACAAAAAATCCCCACAAAACTGAAGAAATAATAGTAGGAAAAATTGTAAAATTGATGAGGAAAAAAAAACCTCACAGTTTAAGAACCTCAAGTAACCCCAAGAAAAATAAATATGAAGAAAAGTAAATGAACTCAGTTCATTATCAAATTGTTTATCATTAAAAACCAATGATAAAGAGGAAATGTTACAAGAAACCAGGCTTTTCTTTTCTTTTTTTTTTTTTAAGGATGTCTTACATGCCAAAAACAAAGATAAGAATGAAAGCAAAATTTTCCCTAAAAACATTCAATCTAGAAAACAGGTGAGTACTAAAAGAAAAAACTGTCAACTTAGAATTCCACGGGCAACTATTATAAAATATCTTTCTAAAACAAGTACAAAATAAAGGGTTTTTTGGATATAAAAGCTGAAAGAACTAATCACTAGCAGACCAACACTACAATAAATGCTAAAAGAACTATTTCAGGTAAATAATAAATGAAATGTGAATATACCAAAAAGAATGAAGAGCATTAGAAATATTAATTGCTAATGGTAAATGTAGTACAAAGAGATGAAGCAAGATGATGTGAAATTTCTCATCACACCACTCAAAACTGTGCAAATTATAATTTATTTATTTCTGGAATTTTCAATTCAATATTTTTCACACCTCAGTTGACTGAAGGTAATTGAAACTGTGAAAAGGGATAAGGAAGGAGTAACAGACAAATATAGTAAAAATGATAAATAATAAAGAATTGTTCATAACTTTTTTTTTTTGAGACGAGTCTCGCTCTGTTGCCAGGCTGCAGTGCAGTGCTGCGATCTTGGCTCACTGCAACCTCCACCTCCTGGGTTCAAACGATTCTCCTGCCTCAGCCTTCCCAGTAGCTGGGACTACAGGCGCATACCACCATGCCCAGCTAATTTTTGTATTTTTAGTAGAGACAGGGTTTCACCATGCTGGGCAGGATGGTCTTGATCTCTTGATCTCGTGATCCACCCGCTTCGGCCTCCCAAAGTGCTTGGGAGGACAGGCATGAGCCACCGCACCTGGCCTATTTTAAACTCTTTATAAGACAGCTGATGTAGAGCAAAAGGAGTAACAATAAATTGTGAGTTTTGTAACATATGTTAAAAAAAAAAAAAAGTGATAAAAATAACACGAAACCAAAAGGGTAGAAGTATATAGCTACAAGGTTCTTACACTATATGTAAACTAGTATAATTCTGCTTGAAGGTAAACTCTGATGGACTAATGATGCTATACTGTAGTCTCTAAAACAATGCAATGGAACAAAAAATTATTGCAAATCAGGCAAAACTGAATCACAAAAAAGGTTCAATCAAACATACAGCAGAGAAAGAGAAAGAGAGAGAGAGAAGGAAAGAGAAATGATGGGCAAAAAGAAAAGGATTAGCAAATGTTAGATTAAAATACAACTACCCAGAGGCCAGGTGCGGTGGCTCACACTGTAATCCCAGAACTTTTGGAGGCCAAGGCAGGCAGATCAACCAAGGTCAGGAATTCGAGACCAGCCTGGCCAACATGGTAAAACCCCATCTCTACCAAAAAATACAAAACTTAGCCACATGTGGTGGTATGCACCTGTAGTCTCAGCTAATCAGGAGACTGAGGTGGGAGAATTGCTTGAACCCAGGAGGCAGAGGTTGCCATGAGTTGAGATCAAGCCACTGCACTCCAGCCTGGGAGACAGAGCAAGACCCTGTCTCAATAATAATAATAATAATAATAATAACAACAACAACAACAACAAACAACAACAACAACAACACAACAACAGTATTATAGTAAAATACAACCACTCAGAGAATCGTATTATATGTAAATTCTCTAAACATCCCAATTAAAAAGCAAAGATTGCAACAATGAATGAATAAACTCAAAACATGACTATACGCTGCTTTAAAGAAACCTATTTTAGCTCAGTGCAGTGGCTCACACCTGTAATCCCAGCTACTGGGGAGGCTGAGGCAGGAGAATCCCTTAAACCCGGGAGGCAGAGGTTGCAGTGAGCCAAAATCATGCCATTGCACTCCAGCCTGGGCAACAAGAATGAAACCCCCTCAAAACAAGCAAGCAAACAAACAAACAAAAAAGAAGCCTACTTTAAGTTAATTTAACTTCAGGCCAGGCGTGGTGGCTTGCGCCTGGAATCCCAGCACTTTAGGAGGCCGAGACAGGTGGATCACTTGAGGCCAGGAGTTCAGGACTAGCCTGGCCAACATGGTGAAACCTCATCTCTACTAAGAATACAAAAGTTAGCCAGGCGTGGTGGTACACACCTGCAATCCCAGCTACTTGGAAGTCTGAGGCAGGAGAATCACTTGAACCTGGGAGGCAGGGGTTGCAGTGAGCTGAGATCATGCTACTGCACTCCAGCCTGGGTGACAGAGTGAGACTCTATCTCAAAAAAAAAAGAAAAAAGAAAAAAGAAAGAAAAAAGAAATCTATTTTAAATATAAAGGCACAAAGAAAGTATAAGCATGGGAAAAGAAACATCAAGCTAAAGCTAATCAAAAGAAAGCTAAATTCACTATATTAATATCAGCCAGTAGATTTCACAATAAAGAATATTAACAAAATACAGTGGCGTACTCATCAAGAAGATACAAAAATCCTAATTGTTTCTGCACCTGCTCACAATAATTGACAGAACAAACAGGCAAAAAACAAGTAAAGATATAGACAACTTAATATAAATCAACTTGACCTAATGGACATTTACAGAAAAACTCCACACAACTACAAATGAATACACATTCATTCTTTTAAAAAACACACAGAGCCAGGCGCAATGGCTCACGCCTGTAATCCCAGCACTTTGGGAGGTTGAGGGGGTGGATCATGAGGTCAAGAGATCGAGACCATCCTGACCAACACAGTGTAACCCTGTCTCTACTAAAAATACAAAAATTAGCTGGGTGAGTCCCAGCTACTCAGGAGGCTGAGACAGGAGAATCACTTGAACCCGGGAGGCGGAGGGTGCAGTGAGCTAAGATCGCGCCACTGCACTCCAGCCTGGGGACAGAGGGAGATTCCATCTCCCAAAAAAAAAGCCACACAGAATATTTAACAAGATAATCCATGTTCTGCATCAATAAACTTAAAAGGAATGATATAATATAAAAATATTAAATTAGAAATCAGTAACAAAGTGAATATCCAAATATTTCTAAACTAAATAACACACTTTTAAGTAACTCATAGGTCAAAGAAGAAAAGGAAAACCACAAAGCATTTTTTTAAACTAAATAAAAATGAAAACACGACATATCAAAATTCATAAAGCCCTACTTAAGAGGGAAGTTTATATCGTTAAATGCCAATACTAGGAATTCTGGTTACTCGTTGAGCATATGAGGAGGAAAGAGAAGTCTTTGCTCTACCCTAAAACAAATACAAAGCTCAACAAACTGAAAATCACCAACTCTTACATTAGTGAATGGAGAGGTCATAGGGCAAACTGCTAAACAAAAAATTGGGGCTTATACCTGTAATTCCAGCACTTTGGGAGGCGGAGGCAGGCAGATCACAAGCTCAGGAGATCGAGACCATCCTGGCCAATAAGGTGAAACCCCAACTCTACTAAAAATACAAAAAAATTAGCCAGGCGTGGTGGAAGGCGCCTATAGTCCCAGATACTCGGGAGGCTAAGGCAGGAAAATGGTGTGAACCTGGGAGGTGGAGCTTGCAGTGAGCTGAGATCATGCCACTGCACTCCAGCCTGGGTGACAGAGCGAGATTCCGTCTCAAAAAAATTAGCTGGGTGTGGTGGAACATGCCTGTAATCCCAGCTACTTGGAAAGCTGAGGCAGGAGAATCACTTGAACCCGGGAAGCAGAGGTTGCAGTGAGTCGAGATCACGCCATTGCTCTACAGCCTGGGCAAGAAGAGTGAAACTCAAGTCTCAAAAAAAAAAAAAAACATGGCACATTGGCACATGTATACCTATGTAACAAACCTGCACATTGTGCACATGTACCCTAGAACTTAAAGTATAATTAAGAAAACAAAACAAAAAAAAAACAGAAAGACAAATCAATGCACAGAGAGACTTACAACTTACCTAAGCAAACCCAGCAGCTGAAACCTCTGCAGGAACCAGCATCAGGGAAAGAAAACCTAAACTATTTTAACTGATAAACTGATAGAGGCACAGTGTGGACAAGGCTGAAAAAGAAAACCTCCAGGGGGACCCGGTCTTGGAGGACTCTCACACTTTTGTGAATTTTACCTCTAGGACCTCTAGCAGGCCCTCAGAGTGAATACCGGAGAAAGAGTCCCCCAGAGATCCCTCCAATAAAGGGGGAAAAGGAACCATTTTGAAATAACCAGAGCTTTGTTTTTCCTAACAAGGCCTGCTTTCAGGAGAAACTATTTAACGAGATTCTAACCTGTGGAGGTTTTTGTCAGAGCCTAACTAACCTAGGGAAGGGAAATGTACAACTTCAGGCGACTCTAACCATCATCCTGTTCCACTTGCAGGAGAAAAAAATAACTAAGAAGCCCCTATGCAGTTCACCAGGGGAGGTTCACCTAAAGACTGAAAATTATAGAAGTATAGGATGCCTCTTGTTCCCCGCAATTTACTAGTGTGTTACTAAAGGTCTATTTAGAGTGTAGTTCCTTTTGACAGGACATAATGTTCAACATGAAACAACAACACAAAAGGCAAAAAATGCAGTTTAAACAAAGTGAAAAACCATTAGAAACTAAGTCAGCCATGTCAGGAATGTTGGAATTATGAGACCAAGAATTTTTAAAATCTATGACTAATACGATAAGGAATTTAATGGAAAAGGCAGACAACATGCAAGAACATATGCATAATGAAAGCAAATCAGAAATGCCAGAGAGATCAAAAACAAACAGAAATGAAGAATGTCTTTCAGGGAATCATCAGCAGAGTGGGACACAACTCAAGAAAAAAAATCTCTAAGCTTGAGGATATGACAATAAAAACTTCCAAAATTGAAACGGAAAGAGAGAAAAAGACTGGAAAACAAAAGCAAACAAAATATTCATGAATGCTGGGATGTATACAAAAGGCATAACATAGTTAAAATGGGAATACAAGGAGGAGAAGAAAGGAGAAGCAATATTTGAAATCATAACATCAAGAAACTTCCCCTCGAACAAATGTCAGTAGCCAAACCAGCTATCAAAGAAACTTAGAGGACGCCAAGCAAGATAAATGCGAAAAAGGAGGGGGAAAGGGAAGTACACCTCCACTCTCAAAGATTAAAATCCATGAAGGAAGCCAGAGGAAAACACGTTACCCACACAGGCACAAGTATAAGAATTATATCTGAATTTGCCTCAGAAAACATGCAATCAAGGAGAGGGTGAAATAAAACACTTAATGTGTGATGACAGGGTGGAAAAAAAAAAAGACAAGAAAATGCAATCATATAAAATACTCAGTAAAAACCACAAAAGCTGTGAATGACAAAAACAGTAACAAAAATGTAAAAATGAAAATTAGTAATAAATATGGTAGATATTAACCCAATTATATCAATAGTCACCTTAAATGGCAATGGTCTAAATACCCCAATTAAAAAATAAAGATTGTCACAGATCCAAAACCAAGTAGCAACTGTATGTTGTCTAGAGGAAACCTACTTTAAATATAAAGACACGTAGAGTTTAAAGGAAACAGTGCTCGCTTCGGCAGCACATATACAAAAATTAGAATGATACAGAGAAGATTAGTATGGCCCCTGTGCAAGGGTGACACGCAAATTCGTGAAGTGTTCCATATAAAAATAAATAAAAAGGAAATGGAGAAAGATATACTATGCTAATGCTGATTTTTTAAAAGCAGAAATACTGTATTAATTATGAACAGAACAGACTCAAGAGCAAAGAAAGTGATCAGGTCTAAAGAGAGTAATTACGTAAGATAAAGGTGTTGATACTTCAAAAAGACATAACAATCCTTAATGTGTATGTGACTAACAAAAGCGGTCAAAATACATGAAGCAAAAACTGATAGAAATTGATATCACAGCCAGAAATTAACAGATACACTAGTGAGAAAATCAGTTAAGGACACAGTTGAGCTAAACAGTACTATCAATCAACTGTATATAATTGACATCTGTAGACTACTTCATCCAACAACAGCAAATGACACATTCTTCTATTCTCCAGCTTACATGGAACATTAACCAAGATGGACCACATTCTAGACCATAAAACACACCTTAACAAATTTTAAAGAACAGAAATCATACAGTGCCTTGCTTTCTCAGACCACAATGAAATTAAACCAGAATCAATACCAGAAAGGTGGCCATAAATCCAAAAATACATGGAGATTAAACAAGACACTTCTAAATAACATATAAGTAAAAGAAGAAATATAAAGAGAAATTTAAAAATATTTGGAACTAAATGAAAATAAAACATAAAAATTTGTGAGATGCTGGGAAAGCAGCATTTAAAGAGGAATTTATCGCACTGAATGTATGTATTAGAAAAGAAGAAAGATAGAACAATCATCTTTTTTTTTTGAGACACAGTTTTGCTCTTGTCACCCAAGCTAGAGTGCAATGACGCTATCTTGGCTCACAGCAACCTCCACCTCCTGGATTCAAGTGATTCCCTGCCTCAGCCTCCTGAGTAGCTGGGATTACAGGCGTCTGCCACCACATCCAGCTAATTTTTGTATTTTTAGTAGCTACGGGGCTTCACACCATGTTGGCCAGGCTGGTCTCAAACTCCTGACCTCAGGGGATCCACCACACCAGGGGTGTGTGTGTGTGTGTGTGTGTGTGTGTGTGTGTGTGTGTGTGTGTGTGTGTGTGTGTGTGTGTGTGTCTGAGATGGAGTCTTGCTCTGTAATATGTGTGTGTGTGTGTGTGTGTGTGTGTGTGTGTGTGTGTGTGTGTGTGTGTGTCTGAGATGGAGTCTTGCTCTGTAACCCAGGCTAGAGTGCAGTGGTGAGGTCTCGGGTCACTGCAACCTCCGCCTCTCGGGTTCAAGTGCTTCTCCTGCCTCAGCCTCCCAAGTAGCTGGGACTATGGGCCTGCACCACCATGCCCAGCTAATTTTTGTATTTTTAGTAGAGAAAGGATTTCTCCATTTTGGCCAGACTGGTCTGGAACTCCTGATCTCAAGTGATCCGCCTGCCTCAGCCTCCTAAAGTGCTCGGATACAGGCGTGAGCCACTGCGCCTGTCCTTAATCTTCAGAATAGAAAAAGAAGAGCCAATTAAGCCCAATGTAAGCAAAGAAATAAAAATTAAAGTGGCCAGGCGTGGTGGCTCATGCCTATAATCCCAGCACTTTGGGGGCTCAAGCGGGGGCAAATGGCTTAAGCCCAGGAGTTCAACACCAGCCTAGGCAACATGCGAAACTTATCTCTACAAAAAATTACAAGAAAAGATTAGATGGGCATGGTGGTGTGCACCTCTAGTCTCAGTGAATCAGGAGGCTGAGGTGGGAGGATGCTTGAGCCTGGGAGGTCAAGGCTGCAATGAGCCACTGCACTCCAGCCTGGGCAACAGAGCAAGACTGTCTCAAAAAAAGTTTAGGCAAGGTGGCAGAATACAAAATAAACAGAAATTTCAACAGGATTTTTATACACTAGCAAGGAACAATCAGCACTGTGGTAACCTCCAAAGAAATTAATAGGTGGTTTGTTCAAATCTATTGGGGTCTAACATGGATGGGCTGAAGAAGAGAAACAAAAAGAGCAAGAATAAGGCCAAGCATTGTGGTTCACCTATAATCCCAGCACTTTGGGAGGTCAAGGAGGGTGGATCACCTGAGCTCAGGAGTTCGAGGCCAGCCTGGCCAACATGGTTAAACCTCATCTCGACTAAAAATACAAAAATCAGCCAGGTGTGGTGGTGGGCGCCTGTTAATTCCAGCTACTTGGGAGGGTGAGGCAGGAGAATCCCTTGAACCCGGGAGGCAGAGCCTACAGTGAGCTGGGATCACACCACTACACTCCAACCTTGCCAACAAAGCAAGACTCCGTCTCAAAAAAAAAAGCGCAAGAGTAAGAAGAGCAAAGTAGCCCAGTGAAGGGCACCAACTTTCCTGCTTTTACCAACGAACCACTGAATTGCTATTTTTCCTTTGGTTTTTACGTGTTGCCTCAAATCTAGGTTTCTGTTTCTCCACAGTAACTTTTTTTATGGTCATTCTGGAGAGAAGAAGGGTGGCAATGTTCACATGTTAGTTGTGATAAGAAGCCAGTTTCTTTTAGATTTGGCTAACCGGTCTAGGCTTCATGACTATATACTCCTGAATTATAGTTTAAAAGCTTATAAAAGAAAACACAAAATAATTCATAAACTAAATTTCATAAAGAACGTCTGCTCTTCAAAAGATTAAAAGAATGAAAATATAAGCCACAGAGTGAGATAAATATCTACAAATGTGTATCTGATAAAGGACCTGCATCCAGAATACATAGTCTTACAAAAGTCAGTAATAAGAAAACAAGCCAATAAAAAAAGGCAGGTGGTGGGGAGATCTTAAAAAACACTTCACTAAAAATAAACAAATAACAAATATGAAGATATTGACTAAGCGCAGTGGCTCATGCCTGTAATCCCAGCACTTTGGGAGGCCGAGGTGGGAGGATCACAAGGTCCGGAGACTGAGACCATCCTGGCTAACACAGCAAAACCCTGTCTCTACTAAAAAAATACCAAAAAATTAGCCAGGTGTGGTGGCGGGCGCCTGTAGTCCCAGTTACTTGGGAGGCTGAGGCAGGAGAACGGCATGAACCCGGGAAGCAGAGGTTGCCGTGAGCCAAGATCACACCACTGTACTTCAGCCTGGGTGACAGAGCGAGACTCTGTCACACATACAAAAAAAGCATATATACCTACCATGGTGAGTCACACCTACCATGTGGCCCAACCATTCCACTCCTTGGTATTCATGCAAGAGAAATAAAAACATATATCTTGTAAGATTTATACAATATTCATAGCAGCTTTATTTGTAACAGCCCAAAACTGAAAACAACCTGAACGTACATCAATTGTTGCATGGATAAGCAAATTAATAGTATATCCATACACAGAATTGTAGTTAGCCAAAAATTGAACTATTAAAAGATACAACAAGAACAAATCTTAAAATAATTATGCTGAAAGAAGCCAGACAGAAAAAGCATACATACTATATTTTTCCATTGTTTAACATTATAGAAAATTCAAACTAATTTAAAGTGACAAAAAGCAGATCAGTAGCTACCTGGGGAGGGATGTGAAGACAGGGAGGAGATTAAAAGAAGTCACAAGGAAACTCTTGTCTGTGATTGTGGTTATAGTTTCACTAATGTGTACATATGTCAAAATGTTACCAATGTTTCTATTTTAAATATGTGCAACATTTCATGTATATTTATGATACATTAGACTTTTGAATACCTTATGGCCCTAAGATTGTGTGTGTGTGTATTTCCTTCAAAATTAAATTTACTTTTTAAAAAAGTTTAACTTTCAAATATAATTGTGTTGTAAAATACAAGAAAAGAACAAAGAGATAAAGTGACTTAATAAACAAATATTAAATCTCCACTTGGATTTCATTATAACTTTAAAGTTCTAAAGATTTCTTTAAAAGATGATCCTTAAAGAAACATTAAAATTTTTAAATTACACAAAAATTAACTTATTTTACCAAAAATTTCTTCTGAAAGTCTTAAAAAATCAGTACAAAATTTAACAGCTAATTGAAAAAATTTACTTAAAATTAGGTTCTCCTTTATCCTCTTTTAAAAATGTTGCAAAGAGAAAGAGACAAAAACCTGATCATGTATCTCTGGTACACAAAAAACTTCCTTAAAACAAACAAAAACTGTACTTTAAAAGCTAAATTACCTCAAAATTCAAACAACTAAAAATTGTGAGCTATTTATAATGACGCTCAGAAATAATGACGTCTTCTAATAATAATGAAAGGTAATGTGTTAAAGATTGCTTTTAACAAGGTGTGATGTTCAATTTTGTCAATTTAAAAAGAGAACTGTGGCTTATAAGCATCTACAAATTTCTTTACCAAAATAACATTGACAGCAAGCAAATCTCTATTTGGTCAAGAACGAAGACTTTCTCCCTTTTTTTTTTGAGACAGAGTCTCACTCTGTCGCCTGGTCTGGAGTGCAGTGGTGCCATCTTGGCTCACTGCAACCTCGGCCTCCTGGGTTTAAGCAATTCTCCTGCCTCAGCCTCCCGAGTAGCTGGGATTATAAGCACGTGTCACCATGCCCAGCTAATTTCTTGTATTTTTAGTAGAGACAGGGTTTTATCACGCTGACCAGGCTGGTCTCAAACTCCTGGCCTCAAGTGGTCCACCCACCTCGGCCTCTCAAAGTGCTGGAATTATAGGCGTGAGCTACCCCACCTGGCATCTCCCCTTTTTTTCCTTGGCAATATCCTCTTCTACCATGGGAAGAAGGAAACCAGTCTGAAGTGCTTAGAAATACTATAAATTGGGGAAATCAGGGGAGTAACCACACTTCCCTAAAAACATAAGCTGTCTCTACTTGTTTTGTCATATTAAAGGACTCCCTACATCAAGTTCCTGCAGACACGGAAGCCTATGTGTTCCATCTAATTATCTTTTACCTAAGAACTGAAATCCCCCAATCATAGAAACAAAGAGCTATGGTTTCTGGAAAATACACTTACACTTTTACTCCCTTTGATAACAACCTTAGTGAACAATGCTTATGTGTCACCGGTGGTCCACTACCATCGCTGCCAAAGATTTGTGTGAAAATACTATACTAGCAAATTACAGTTGCAATATTTAAAAGGTGATAGTGATAACACATTAATATAACATAATATTAAAGTAAATATTTGTTGCTAATTTCTAGTTTTAAAACATTTATAGTACAAAAAGGTTAAAGGTTAGTCACAGAAAAAGTGCACTAAAAAATATAAGGCAGTATAATCTAAGTTAATAAAGAAATAAATGAAACAGAATTTTTTACTAAGGCAAAACAGATGGTAAACTAAGGTTAAAAATGTGCAAACACTACATGATACAGACATTTAAAAATTACAGTAGCGAATTAAAGTTCCCTTGACTTTCAATTTACGTGTGCTCTACCACCATCAACCATGGAGTCTACACATTGTGTACATGTATCAAAATATTACATGTACCTCCAAAATATGTACAACTACCATATATCAATAATTTTTAAAAATCCATACAGTCTAGAAGGAGCCCTAAAGATCTGGGTAAAACAGCCTTTCTTTCCCTGAGCTATCCCTATCTTTCCATCAAGAGAAGAGTGTGGTGAACCAACAGTAAAATGACACCCTTCCCCCAAAAGGAACCTATGACTGAAGTCTTCTACCAGCCATCAGGATCAAGAAGGAGCCCATACTACCTCTCTACCCAACCTCTTCAAACACTCAAGGCCTCATCTTATTTGCCTGAAGTCTCCTAGGGTCAATCTGATAATGACTTTCTCCCTGTTTTTATGTCAGTCATCAGGACTCCAGGTCCATCCTCACCTGCCTCATCCCCACACAGTTGTGAACCTCCCCTATTATGTCCACACCTGCCACCCCTCCCCTTCAACAGCTGAAAGCCTTCCACTGTGCTCTGAGAACAAGGTGCAATGTACCCCATCCTTTTCTCTGAACATCTCTTCTGATTCTTGTTCCAACAAAAATGTAGATCGACCTTGAAACCCACTGTTTAATCTGTAGCTATCTCAATGTTACTTTGCTACCACAGCTCTTGTATCACTGGGTATGGAAATGAAGTAAGTTTCCTCATTCCTCAGTGTTAATTCTATAACTCTCTAAAACCTTCCAACAAAAAATTCTCATGTCACCAGACATTAGCAACCATTAGGTTTCCTCATTAGGGTAGGATATAGCAAACTACAGGCCCTCTAGTCATCCGCCTGTTTTCGTATAGCTCAACAGCTAAGAATGATTTTAACATGTTTAAATAGCTTTTTTAAAAAATCAAAAGAAGACTATTTCATGACATATGAAAATTATATGAAATTTAAGTTCCAGTGTCCATAAAGTTTTGCTGGAACACTGCCACATTCACTTGTTTACAAAGTGTCTATGGCTACTCTGTTCTACAGCAGCAAAGGTCTGAGCACTAAAAAGAGCCAGTATGGCCTACAAAACCTAAAATATTTAGTATTCAGCCCCTGACAGAAAAAGTTTGCCAACCACTGCCGTAGGACCTACATTACTGTCAGTCTTCAACACTACTATTATTTTACTTCTTAGAGAATTAATATACATCTAGACAATCTTTTATAACCTCCAGTCTCTCTGTTCCTTGACAGCCTCTCTTCCAATGATCTTCTCTTCTGCCCCACATGAGCCCCTCATGACCTGATCACATCCTAGATTCTGATACGATTAAATAATCTCAAACCCTCAATAATTTCCATTTTATACATCATACTCTTAAATACCACTTCATATTTCTAATTCACTCTTTACTACTTCAACAATCTTTGGGGTCTTACTGAGTTGCCCAGGCTGGTCTCAAACTCAATCAATCCTCCTGCCTCAGCTTCCCAAAGTACTGAGATTACAGGCATGAGCCACTGTGTACAGCCTTCAACAATCCTTTAATTTCACCAGAAAACATTAACCAGTATATACTATCCCTCATCTATTGTCCTCATTTCCCTACCCATTGGGTTTAAATATAATGATCCATCATTATAACCCCCCTGGCATTTACCCTCACTCATTCACTATATTAGATGGTAAAATAACAACCTGACCAAATCCTACTTTGTGCCCACATCCATAGAGATGGACAAGAACAGAGAAAAACAAAAAGCTGTGTAAATCTGCCTCACTTTTAAGTCTTGACCATGAACCTCAGGTGGAATATTGTGACTACCCAGAAATCATAGTAAAACATCATCGCAATTTTCTTTTGCATTATTATAGTTAACTATCTCATGCCTTTTTTTCTTCGCTCAAATCTAATACTACTCAAATCATCACAACTAAAAGCATTGCTTTTTACTGAAAAAACTCTGGATTTATCAAAAGATATTTTCCCCAAAATCCCATCCCTTCTCATATTCTAGGGGACATCACTGTAGCAATATTCCTGTCTATCATTTCATTACTCCTCCTCTCTATTGAATCATTCCTATTAGTGTACCTAACATCCTATTATTTATGTTATTTTAAAAATACCCTTCATTATCTCCACTTCCCTATTCTTCTTCTCCTCTTCACGGCAAAGCTCCTCATTTATACACACTGTCTGACTTTTCTATCCCATTCTCTCTATAAAGCACTCCAATCAGGCTTGTGCCTCAATCAGTACTTTAAAACTGTTAAAGGTCAGTAATGACCTCCAAATGACTAAATCAAAGGGCTAGTCCTTAATGTACGACACAGTTCACTTATCCCCACCTTTCTTTAACTTGGCTTCCAGCACACCACATCCTCTTAGTTTTCTTCCAAACTCTGGCCTCTTCTCAGTCTCCTTTGTCAGTTGTACCTCCTCTTCCAGACCTTTCGACACAGGAGGTCCTGGGCCTCCTAAGGCCTATTCTCTTTTCTACCTGCACTCACTTCTCCCTTAGTGGTATCATTCAGTCTTGTGACTTTAAATAACTCCATATGCATACAATTCCCACATTTAATATTCAAAGTTGAGACCTCTTTTCTGAATACCAGACTAGGTATTCAGCTGGCTAGTCAGTATATCTACTTAGATGTCTAATATTAATAGATATATCTCAACCCCAAAATATCTGTGGAAGGCAGGACAGCACCCCTCAACTAAGATGTCCACATTCTAATCCCTGAAACCTGTGAATATGTTATATTACATGGCAAAAGGGGCTTTGCAGATGTAATTAAACTTATGGATTTTAAAATAAGGACGTTATCTTGGACTTTTCAGGTAGACCCAATCTAATCACATGAGTTTAAAAGGAGAACTTTCTCCAACTAAAAGCAAAAGACATGCAAAAAAAATTCCAAGTATAAGAGGAATTCAACATGCCATTGCTACCTATGAGATGGAGGGGATCATGTAACACATGGCACAAGGAAATAAAGAGAGGCTCTAGAAGCCAAGGGCTGACCCCCACCTGACAGTCAGCAAAGAAATGGGCACCTCAATCCTACAACCAATCACAAGGAATCGAATTTTGCCAATAACCTGACCAAGCATATAAGCAGATTCATTATGCCAATAACCTGACTAATGGTAGAAACAGATTCTTGCAGATAAGAACCCAGACCATCCAACACCTTGATTTTGGCCTTGAGAGACCCTAATTAGAGGAAATAGCTGAGTCCACCGAGACTTCTGGCCTACAAGATGACAACTAGTAAGTTTATGTTGTTTTAAACTGGTATATTGTAGTAATTTCATCTGCAATAGAAAACTAAAACCGTATCCCAAACTGAATTCCTCTCTTTCCCCTCAACCTGGTATGCTCCCCCATCTTTCCTGTCTTTGTTAACAGTAACTCTGTATCTTCTAGTGATCTGACCCAAAATCTTTGGAATCATCCATGGATCCTCTCTTTTTCATATGCCTCTAACTTATCTGTAAGAAAATCATGTGGGCTCAACCTTTGTTTTCAGAATCTGATCACCTATCACTACCTCTATTGTTACCGCCATCTCTCTTTGGATGACTAAATACCTTGCTAATGGCCTCCCTGCTTCCATTCTGACTTTCCATAGCCTGTCCAAAACAAAGCAGCCAGAGGTCCTTTCAAAATAAGTCAGACCACATTACATCTCAATTCAGAAACCCCCAACAGCTCACTTTTCGATCAAACTAAACACAAAGTCCTCACACTGGTTTATACAGCTTTGCATAATGGGCCCTTCACCCTAGACTCATCTCCTACTGCAGTTCCCGACTTGCTTATTCTGTCCCAGTCTCCCTCTATTTTCATATTAACCACGAGATAATAATTCTAATAATACTTAATAATTACTAATTCTCACTATGAACCAAAAACTGTTCTAATTGCTTTACATGTAGTCTATCATTCAATTTCATTAATAATTTCCCCCACTTTACAAATGATAAAATTGAGTTACACCAAGGTTAATTAACCTAAAGACTCAATCAGTAAGTGGCAAGGCCAGAATTCAAAATCTCAGGTGAATGAAGTCCACCCACAGCCAAAATTATCTGTCTCAATGATGGTTCCCACTTGTTATCCTTACTTAACAACAGGCTTTGGAGACAAGCACAGAATAAACAGAAGGTAGAATAAGGTAAGAAATGAGAATTCAGGCTAGGAACAGTGGCTCTCGCCTGTAATCCCAGCACTTCGGGAGGCCGAGGCCGGCGGAACACGAGGTCAGGAGATCGAGACCATCATGGCTAACACAGTAAAACCCCATTTCTACTAAAAATACAAAAAATTAGCCAGGCGCGGCAGCACGCGCCTGTAGTCCCAGCTACTCAGGAGTCTGAGGCAGGAGAATCACTTGAACCAGGGAAGTGAAGGTTGCAGTGAGCTGAGATTGTGCCACGGCACTCCAGCCTGGGTGACAAAGCGAGACTCTGTCTCAAAAAAAAAAAAAAAAAAAGAGAGAGAAATGAGAATTCTAGGCCAGGTGCGGTGGCTCATGCCTGTAATCCTAGTACTTTGGGAGTGCTGAGGCAGGCGGATCACCTGAGGTTAGGAGTTCAAGATGAGCCTGCCCAACATGGTGAAACCCCGTCACTACAAAAAATGCAAAAATCAGCTGGGCATGGTGGCAGGTGCCTGTAATCCCAGCTACTTGGGAGACTGAGGCAGGAGAATCGCTTGAACCCGGGAGGCCGAAGTCACAGTGAGCCAAGATTGCGCCACTGTACTCCAGCCTGCGCAGTAAGAGCAAAACTCCGTCTCTCAAAAAAAAAAAGAAAAAGAAAAAGAAAAAAAAGAAAGAAAGAAATGAGAATTCTAAGTTATGTGGTTGAAAATGATATGTGGTTGAAAAGCTGGGAAAAGTTAGGGAATGAAAACAGTTTTTAGAGGTGAAAATCAGCAAAATACCTACTTATTACATAAAACAAAATATGATTCTTAAAACTTACTTTTTCTGTAGTAACAGTCAGGGATGGAACCAATGCAGGTGATGGTTCGGGCTGCTTCTTGTGTTTTTGTTTGTGTTTGTCCTTCTCTTTATATTTCTAAAAACGAATATAAGTAAAATCCAATTTAAATTTGAACTATAACCCCATATATGCAATAATTTTTTTATAACTAGTAATTTAAAATATTAACAAATACTTCTATCAAAAATCACTTTCTCTGATCATCGTGTTGTTTTACAAACAAGTAATACCAGTGTGAGTTTCTTTTTAAGTAAGTTCAGCTCTTTTATTCTTGATCAGTCTAAAATAATACTAATAAACAACTGAAGTCTGTAATTATTTGCCACATTTACATTCAGCAAAATATATACTTTTTCTTCTTAAAAACACCAAATACGGCTGGGCATGGTGGCTCACACCTGTAATCCCAGCACTTTGGGATGCTGAAGTGGGCGGATCACGAGGTCAGGAGTTCAAGACCAGCCTGACCAACATGGTGAAACCCCATCTCTACTAAAAATACAAAAACTAGCCGGGCATGGTGGCGAGCGCCTGTAATCCCAGCTACTCAGGATGCTAAGGCAGGAGAATCGCTTGAACCCAGGAGGCGGAGGTTGTGGTGAGCCGAGATTGTGCCACTGCACCTGAGCCTGGGCAACAGTGTGAGATTCTGTCTCAACAACAACAAAAAAAAAACCACCAAATACTTTTGTGAACAATTAAAAATAGCACTTTAAAGTTTACATAGCACTTCACATCTGAACAGTACCCGATTTTTCTCTACCATGAGAATTTCTCCAGAAACTAGAGGCACAGAAACTCCAGCAAAAAATTCTTTCCTGGGTTTACTCAAAAAATAGATGAATTAGTTATCTCTAACAACAACAACAACAAAATTAGATAAAGTTAGGGTGTGCTCTAAAGTGCTAAAACTGATGAGCTAAATATAAAAAGGAATTCAATAAAATAAAAAATTAATTACATATTGCAAGTCAAACTTAATGTCAGATAATTTTAACCAAAATGTTCTATTGT
Organism: Macaca nemestrina; assembly: GCF_043159975.1. Lineage (NCBI taxonomy): Eukaryota > Metazoa > Chordata > Mammalia > Primates > Cercopithecidae > Macaca > Macaca nemestrina. Next base: position 122,268,851 of record NC_092133.1, read on the forward strand.
GTGAATCACTAACTACTGTAGAGTTATACAGGTTAGAGTAGAAATTGCCCTAGACTGAGCTATAGGATTCAGCTCTTAATCCTACCCCTTAATTCCCGAAAATTCTGAGAATATAACCGAAAGTCCCAAATCTGAAGAGAGGCAATTTTATGTGTTCTTACCTACTAAACTACTTTTTCTGCCTAAAGAATAGTATTAGCTTCAGGGGAGAAACAGGAAAAACTGAAGGTGAGAGGAGGAAAAGTGAAGAGGTGCTAACTGGAAGTAAAGTATCAAGGCTAAGAACTAATTACATAAAATCCTAGCAGGCCCAGTGTAGTGCCTCTCCTCCGTAATTCCAGTGCTTTGGGAGGCCTAGGTGAGAGAATCACTTGAGGCCAGGAGTTAGACATCAGCCTGGGCAACATAATGAGAACCCATCTCCACAAAAAGCACAAAAATGAGTTGGGTGTGGTGGTGCAAATTTGTAGTCTTAGCTACTGGGAGGTTGAGGCGGAGGACCCAGGAGGTGGAGGCTGCAGTGAGCCATGATCATGCCACTGCACTCCAGCTTGTGGGACAGAGTGAGACCATGTCTCAAAAAGTTACAATTAAAATAAAAAATAAAACAGAATCCTAGGGTATTCCCCATAAGACTAAGATACACCTGAACATCTGAGATATAGAACCTGGTGCAAGACATTTAATAACGTACTGTGTTAAAAAAGGGAGCCCAGCCTGGAGTTATACCAAAAAGTGCATACTGCCCTAAGCCAAGCTCTTTATACTGCACCCCTCCTCCCAAGCTTTTATACTGTACCCCTCCCATTCCCACAGGCTTCAGAAAAATGCAAAATACATAGCCCTTAAACCATCATCTCAAAAACGATGAGAAAATTTTCAAAAAATTACCTACATTATAATGGAATAAGTGTCAAAAGTGAGTCTACCAAGCATAAACAACATTTTTAAAATTGTACGGCAAAGAAACTACAGGCAAAAAAAAATACAGAGTCTAACGTGCATGAGATAGCCAAAAATCACAACCTAGAAGCATACAGAACTGAGTATGAAGATATTTCTCAAAACTGTCCGCATGCCAAATAAAAAATATAACATGAGTTCAAACAAAGCTCAAGAATGAGATAAAATAGGAAAAGGTAAGAAGGGAGATAATCAAAGTAATAAATTTAAGACAAAAACAGTATCATTACAGAATAAGCAAATACAATAAAAACAGCAAGGAAAAGAATACGCATTGCCGAAAATTTTTAAAGTGTTAAAAGAAAGGTTTGAAATAATCACAGTAATGCAAATTTTAAAAAAGGTATTAAAGCAGGCACACAGCATCTGATAGGTATAAAAAACAGAGATAATCAAACATAAGGATAACATGTGTCCCTCAAGCAGATAATTCAATGAGTGGGGAACAGAAGGTATATTCAAACATAAAATTCCATAAAACGAAAATGGGAAAAAAAAATTCTGAACAATTCTGTTACAGATTGTGCAGCACCAAGACTTACTGTAGTTAAACTTAGCAGAATACAGGGAGAGGGAGGTGTCGTTAGTCATCTCCACAGCAATATTCCAGGACCATTATGTTTTTAGGAGAAATAAAATGTGACCCAACAATATTATATACAGCCAAGATACAGTTCAAAAATTAAGGCAAAAGAAAATGCCCTCCATTATGAAAGAAATCAGAGAACACAAGTTCTAACAACTTATTCTTGAAAAAAGTTAATAATAAAATTCAGCCAATTTAAGAGGTACAATGAACTTACTGGAGAAGCTGTGGTAAAAAGACTAATAGTGAGCAGCTAACAAATTTAAATACAAAACAAATACCTACACAACTATCAGGATTATGTTTACATAAGAGAAAGTCGCTACCTGAAAAAATATAAATGTCTTCAAAAACAAAACCCTGGCAGGGCATGGTGGCTCACACCTGTAATCCCAGTACTTTGGAAGGCCGAGGTGGGCAGATTACTTGAGGTCAGGAGTTCGAGATCAGCCTGGTCAACATGGTAAAATCCCGTCTCCACTAAAAATACAGAAATTAGCTGGGCATGGTGGCATGTGCCTGTAGTCCCAGCTACATGAGAGGCTGAGGGAGCAGAATCGCTTCAACGGGAGAGGCAGAGGTTGCAGTGAGCCGAGATCGCACCACTGCACTCCAGCCTAGGTGACAGAGTGAGACTCTGTCTCAAAAAAATAAATAATGAACAAATAAAAATTAAAACAAACAACCTGGATAGCAGGAAAAGCAAAATGACTATAGAGATACTAGCAGCCTTCACTGTAGGAGCTCAATATAAAATCTGACGCATGTAATTAAAACAAAACATAAGTCTGCCAAACAGTGACTAAACATAAACCTCTTTCTTGCTGACAAAGTCCTGATTTCTTAAGAAAATTCACGATCACCTTCTCATGTCCTCATAAAAGTGTATCTATTCCCCAGCCTAGAGGCAAACATGGAAGAGTCCAAGGCAATTAAAAGGAATTTTAAAAAACCATTCTCTTTAGCCACTGACTGCTTTAGGCCTGGAATAGGTTTCAATCAGGATAATAAAACAGAAGTTAAAATTTTCTTTCTTTTTTTTTTTTTGAGACAGAATCTTGCTCTATTGGCCAGGCTGGAGTGCAGTGGCACAATCTTGGCTCACTGCAACCTCCGTTTCCCAGACTCAAGCAATTCTCCTGCCTCACCCTCCCAAGTAGCTGGGATTACAGGCACGTGCCACCACGCCCGGCTAATTTTTGTATTTTTAATCAAGACGGGGTTTCACCATGTTGGCCAGGCTGGTCTTAAACTCCTGACTGCAGGTAATCTGCCCACCTCAGCCTCCTGAAGTTCTGGGATTACAGGCGTGAGCCACCGCTCCTGGCTGCTGCTGCTTTTTTTTTTTTTTAAACGGAGTTTCGCTCTTGTTGCCCAGGCTGGAGTGCAATGGCACGATTTCAGCTCACTGCAACCTTCGCCTCCGGGTTCAAGCCATTCTCCTGCCTCAGCCTCCAGAGTAGCTGGGATTACAGGCATCCGCCACCACGCCCGGCTAATTTTTTGTATTTTTTGTAGAGACTGGGTTTCACCATGTTGGCTAGGCTGGTCTCAAACTCCTGGCCTCAAGTGATCTGCCCGCCTCAGCCTCCCAAAGTGCTGGGATTACAGGGTGAGCCACTGCACCAGGCCAGATGTTGAAATTTTCTAGCTGTTCTCATTCTTAAAGGTCTTCCCTTCCTGCCTTTAGATGCTCAAGTGTTAGACCATGATCCTCAGAACAACTGCAGTGACCTGGCAACCATGACTGCAAAAGTCAAGAAAATCACAAAAAAGTCAACAATGCTGTGCTACAGCTGAATTGGCTATTGTTAAATTAACCAATCTTAGAAAAGCCTAGCATCTGAACCTTCATGAAGTAATAAATTTCGAATTGCTTTAGCCACTCTGATTTGAGTATTCCATCACTTACAGCTAAAAAGCACCCCAACTAGAAAGACAGTCTTACCTCTTCAACGTCTTGTTTGCTTTTGTAATTTCTTTTTTTTTTTTTTTTTTTTTTTTTTGAGACAGAGTCTTGCTCTGTCGCCCAGGCTGGGGTGCAGTGGCCGGATCTCAGCTCACTGCAAGCTCCGCCTCCCGGGTTTAGACCATTCTCCTGCCTCAGCCTCCCGAGTAACTGGGACTACAGGCGCCCGCCACCTCGCCCGGCTAGTTTTTTGTATTTTTTAGTAGAGACGGGGTTTCACCGTGTTAGCCAGGATGGTCTCGATCTCCTGACCTCGTGATCCGCCCGTCTCAGCCTCCCAAAGTGCTGGGATTACAGGCTTGAGCCACCGCGCCCGGCCGCTTTTGTAATTTCTATTATTAAACATAAAGGTATCTTTGAGGAAATAGTATTTCTTGTGGTAAAGGAGGAAAAAGATTTTTTTGATCTCATTCTTCCACCCAGGCTGGAGTGCAGTGGTATGATCATAGCTCACTACAGCCTCAAACTCCAGGCTCAAGGCATCCTCCAACCTCAGCCTCCAGAGTAGCTGTGATGACAGGCACATACCACACATTCAGCTAAATTTTGTTGTTGTTGTTTTTGTACAAAAAGGGTTTCTTTTCCCTCTATACAGTCAAGTAAATCTGCCTTTGGTGTTTAAAACATCACTAGGTTTCACTCAATTTAATAATTTTTTTCTATCCTTTTTATGTATGTATGTATATCTCTATGCATAGAAAAAATCTGTGATATTTGCTTAGTAGTAAGTGATAGCTATTTCTCAATGGTGAGATATGTAGTGGGATTTTGTTTTTTAATTTTCATTTTTTAAATGCTCTGTCTTCTGTCATTCTCTGTAATTACATACAAATTAACAAGAATGGGCGAAAATGAGGCAGAGACAGCCTATTCGCCAAACTCATTTCTTTTTATTTGGCATGTAACTAGACGTTTCCCAGCTTCCTTTGCAGTTACATGTGGCCATTGCACTGGGTTCCAATCAGTGCAGTCTGAATGAAAATGATGTGTGTCACCTCTAGGCCTGGTCCTTAGTAGCCCCAAATTTCTAGTATCCACACTGGTTACATAGATAACTGTTACATAGATAACAAAAATAAGCATTCAAGCCATAGAGGCAGCATTTTAAAGAAGGTAGTCACAAGATGGAAGAAACCTAAGCCTGTGATTCACAGCTTAGAAGAATGTTGTCTGTCCATCAAGGACACCTCTTTTGAACTTAGCTGTGAATCAAAAACATTGTGTAAAGTCAATCATAATTTGAGAATCATTCATGTGTCAGGAAACCATACTGCATGAGTCTTTCCTATTTCTGCATGTCTTTTGAGTTAGGCTAATGGCAGCCCATTATTCTGAACTATCTTTTCAAGGTTGCTCATATAGTGAATAGCCTCAGAAGACAGAAAGCAAAGGTCAGCTACGCTTACTGTCTATTACAAAAGATTCAGGTGCCCTAAGCTCAGGGCTCCTCTCCTGTAATGCAACACACAGCACGAACAGATTTTATCTGGCCCTCTTTGCAGTGCCCTATGGGAAATGGCCAAAAATTACTGATACTCTGGTTACAGCTATTGCTCTAAGTAATAAGTTGTCTATCTCTTGACCCAGAAGTTGCATCTCTTAATTAGATACTTTACAAGTAAGGTCAAATGACAGACTTCTGTGATATGATATATACATATACATATATACACATACATACACACACATATATATACACACACATATATGTATACATATATTGGTTTTGTCCACAGTCCCTGAGTCACAACTCCCATAGTCCTTGTTATTTTTTAAGTAACTAAAAAAACAGGTGTATCTTTTGTTAAAGTATTTGGCCTTTTGTCCTTGGTTCCTGATGCAGCTTCAGAACAGCATCAGAGTAACAAAGGTGAAATGACAGTCCTTTGTTATAATGGGGTGCTTTAGGCCTCAGAAAACAGAATCTCTCTCGGACCCTTCCTACCCTCCTTTTTCTCCCCAAGACAGGCCATAAAAATTAAAAATATGCTCTAAACTTCTCCTACTTTTCTATAATGGAGCTGGACATAAAGAAATTCTCTGACCTACCCTGTCTGATTGTGGGTCATAAAACCCCCAATTCAGAAGGGGTTCTGCCCCAATACCCAGAAGAAAATAATGTTGCACAGAGAGACCAAGAAGCATTGTGAACATACAGGCCTGCCTGGGTTTCCCTACTCAGTCTATTAGTGTTCGATCATACCTTTGTCCAATCACATTTCTATACAGGTGTCCATGCTTCAATCATGCCTATCCAGTGAACTCTGTATAAAAGGCCCAAGAGGATGGGGAAGCTCTGCCTCCCTATCTCCTGACATACTGCACACTATTCATCTATTCATCTGTATACTTTTGTAATATCCTTTATAATAAACCAGTAAACATAAGTAAGGGTTTCCCTGAGTTCTGTGAGCCACTCTAGCAAATTAATCCAACCCAAGGAGGGGGCTGTGGGAACCCCAAGTCATAGCCAGGTGGACAGAAGCACCTGGGGCTTAGAATCAGTTTCAAAAGTGAGGCTCAGTCCTGTGGGACTGAGTTCCCAAATTGTGTAATCTGATGCCATCTCCAGGTAGACAGCGTCCAAACTGAACAGAATTAGAGGATAAGCAGCTGATGTCTGCTGCAAAACTGATAGCTTGCTTGTTGGTGGGGAGAAATCGCTCTACATTTATGGGTCACAGAAGCATTCTGTATTGTGAGACTACAGCAGGAGAAACTGTTTTTTCTGCTCCACCTCTTTCATAGTTCTTCACAGTTTGGTGATGAGAGAATATGATGCTGTTAGGGGCATGGCTATTCGGAAGAGGAAAATTAAAGGCCTCACAGGCCAATTAATGGGATCTGAGCAAAGTCAAAAAATGAAAAATTGTACAGTCAACTAGGCAGTTAATGGGTCTTCATTTTATTGCCTGAATAATGAAGAGAAACTGAAGAGGTGGCTGCAGGTTAAGCACCAGAAACTATGTTTAAAGAGAGCTGCCCAAGGATGCTCTGCTGGCAGCTAGCCTACTCTGGTTAGGTGGAGAGGACTTCCTCACCAATTTGGCAGTCAGCTTCATTTCTACCCCACTGTAACAATTAGGTGACCTCAGTGCTTTAAGAAGAAAAATAATTAGAGATGGGGATGTGCACTCCCTATCCCCAAGAGGCCTCAATGGCCACATGCACTCATCCAAGCATGCTAAAAGGAATTTGAGGAGAGGAAAAGATACGATTTATTTTTTTAAATAGAGATGGGGTCTCACGCTCCTGGGCTCAAGCAGTCCTCCCACCTCGGCCTCTCAAAATGTTGGGAATACAGGCATAAGCCACCGTGCCCAGCCAGAAAACACAAATTTTTAAGACTCTGTTGGATACAGGCACCCAGATCACTATCCTACCCAGGATTCAGTTGGCAGGATTCTCAGGGGGTAAGGAAGCTAACATGACTTTGTAGGTGGGGTCTTTGGGCAATTAAACTGTATATTCATCATTGCCTGGACATCTGAAGTATAGTGTAAGAGGAAATGATATAACAGAAGTCAGCAAATTATGACACCTGAGCTAAGAGTAATGTTGCATCTTTAAAATATTCCTTAGCACCCCCACCCTCCCCCCCAAAAAAGAAGAATATATGATAGAGACTAAATGCGGTCCACAAAGCCCAAAAACATTTACTATCTGGTCCTTTAGAGGAAAAGTTTGCCATCCCCTGTATTATATGCTTATCTTTACCCATCCATAAGTGCAAAAGGTATTCCCCCAATCAAGAAGAGCAACACGTAGAAATACTAATGAGACATATAAATCACTCTCTGAACCATGTCTCTTTCCTGGGTGGTTCAATAGAAACAGCATAGGATTCCAGAAGGACAAAGGGAAGCCACAGCTTCGATAAAGGACTCAAAGGTTCCAGGGGTAGGAAGAGATGCAATACCTCAACACAAAAGCCCTACAAGGCCAGTGAAAAAAGGCTAATAAGAGCTGGAAGCTAACAGTGAATTAGTGCCAAGTGAGTTTAGTTATTGCTCTTATACCCCCAGCTGTTAGACTAAATTCACTACACAGACTGATGGTACTTGGTAGGCTGTTCTGGACATTTCTAATGCCTCTTTGCCATAACATTCATGCCCAAGGATCAAGATCAGTTTACATCCATGTGTCAAAGTCTCCAATATGTCTGAAGTGCTTTCCCAGAGGCGTGACCTAAACTCCCTTGCCACTTGCCACAGATAAGTATGTCGGGACTCAGTACCTCTATCCTATGATTGCCAAAGCTCTCACTATTGGCTGTTAAATTAGAAGCCTCAGTCTCAATAGCTCTGTAATGTTATCTCCTCTGTCAGCATAGCTGGTGGAAAAACTCCAATAACAATCAAAGACCTGCTCAACAAGTTTCTGTAAAGTATAGAAACAGATTTACAACACCAAATTCCTCTGCAAGTCAAGGAAAAGCTTTGGTCTCTTCAGACTCCCACCATCGAAAAGTAGGCTGAACACCTTACTGAACTCTTTCAATAACAGGGGCTCTATGATGGTCACTTCAACATTCTGCTTATCCTTTAAAAGTCAGCTATCCTGCAAATATGCATCATATGAGAGTAGCCCAAAACCAACACACTGTGTTGGAAGCTAGGCAGCAAGATGAAGCACATTCTCTACCTTTGGAATCCCACAGTCCTCATTATGCTTTTAAGCTACCTGTTTGTATGAATTATGATTTTGCCAACTGAATCCTCTGGCAAAAAAGCCTCCATCCACAGGCGCCCACCGCCCTCCATTTGGACTTGATGCTCCAATGACATGGCTATTAAGTGCACTCCATTTTCAAAAGGAGCTATTAGGTTGCTACAGAGTTCTTATTGAAACTGAACCCACGAAGGCCTTTTGAGGAAGGAAGAAAAAAGAAATGATGGCTTTCCAGGACTTCAGCAAACATTTCTTACTCCATTAGTACCTCCTGATTGTGTTTCCTATTCCTAATTGCCTATAATGTATACACAACTATCATATTATAGTCAATGCAACTAAAATTCGTTAAGTACTCACAAGCTGTCAACAACACTACCTTTCTTCTATTACCTCACACCTGACACTCAGGATTTTTTTTTAAAAGCTACTAAAAATACAAAAATTAGCCAACGTGGTGGCACATGCCTGTAGTCCCAGCTACTTGGGAGTCTGAGGCAGGAGAATGGCTTGAACCCAGGAGGCAGAGGTTGCAGTGAGCTGCGATCATGCCATTGCACTCTGGCTTGGGCAACAAGAGCGAAACTCCGTCTCAAAAAAAAAAAAAAAAGAAAAGAAAAGAAATCATATTAGACATTGTAAAAGAACATTAAAACATAAAAAATATAGATCGGCTTTGAGACGTGATACAGTCTGACAGTAAGACATATACATATATAAAGACAGTATAAAAGTGAAATGAAAATAGAAGAAAATCATGGGCCGATCACAGTGGCTCAAGCCTAGAATCTCAATACTGGTAGGCCAAGGTGGGAGAAGGATAGCTTGAGCCCAGGAGCTCAAGACCAGCCTAGGCAACATAGGGAGACTCCATCTCTACAAAAAATTTAAAAACTTAGCCAGGCACAGGTGGTGCATGCCTACGGTCCCAGCTACTCCAGAGGCTGAGGTGGGAGTATTGCTTTAGTGCAGGAGGTTGAAGCTGCAGTGAGCCCTCATCATGCCCCTGCAATCCAGTTTAGGTGACAGAGTGAGACTCTCATCTCAAAAACAACAACAACAAAAAAAATCCATGCAAAAAAGAGAGATACAGTACGAGTCATATAAGTCAAAGGAAGTCTAGCTTCACCAGAAAGGCAAGGTTAGGTTAAGTGCTGAATTTGGGTACAAGAGGAGCAAGAAAGATTAAAACAAAGAGAGCTATGATTTGACAGAAGAGGAGAAAATAGAGCAATGTAAAAAAAAAAAAAAAAAAAAGCCAGGTGCGTGGCTCACGCTTGTAATCCCAGTACTTTGGGGAGCCGAGGCAGGCGATCACCCAGCTACTTGGGAGGCTGAGGCAGGTGAGTATCTTGAACCCAGGAGGCAGAGGTTGCAGTGAGCCGAAATTGCACCACTGCACTCTAGACTGGGAGACGAGCGAAACCACATCTCAAAACAAAAACAAAAACAAAAAAAACAGCAAGACAAAATGGTGGCAGCAACATAGTTTCTCATCCTTTCTGAATCCCAAATATAAAAACAAAGCAAAAAACCTATAATCCCAGCACTTTGGGAGGCCGAGGTGGGCAGATCACTTGAGGTCAGGAGTTCGAGACCAGCCTGGCCAACACGGTGAAACCCCATCTCTACTAAAAATACAAAAATTAGCCAGGTGACATGGCATGCACCTGTAATCCCAGCTACTGAGGAGGCTGAGGTAAGAGAATTGCTTGAACCCAGGAGGCAGAGGGTGCAGCGAGCCGACTCCGTGCCACTGCACTCCAGCCTGGGCAAGAGTGAAATTCTGTCTCAAAAAAACAAACAAAGCAAATAGATAATAAAACCAAAAACTCATAGAATAACACAACAAAACTGAGTGTAAAAGCATCACCATCAACCCCAAAATACAAGCAGGTAAGGAAAAGAGTTACAAGGCCCACATGGTAACAGCATTCATGAGGAAGAAGGAAGCCACAAGAAAACCACTAAATATTTAGTCAACAGTACTTACTGGAAAGCATTGAGAGCCAATTTGAGAAAGGCAGCTGAAACCAGGAAGAGTTCTGCACTGGCCAGTAACAGGTAAGCGTATGGGGCACACAGTAAGAAGGACTGGTATGACCTCTCAAACTGCTGAAGGGTCCATTCTAGGACAGAGATACACTCCAAGTAGATAGGCTACCTCCACTAAAAGAAACCAGCATTAGAAAATGAGCTGATTCAAGGTCTGGGGCAGAAAAGAAGACAAGATAAGCCTACATTATCTGTTTTACTAGAAATTAAGGAAATGCTTATAAACTGTTGAAAAATTTCAAAAGGGCACAGTTGCCAAGTTGAAGGACTCCCATTGGCCAAATGTGGGACAATCTGAGCATTGAGATGAATAATAATAGGAATTACATAACACGGTGAACTTAAAAAAATAAACTTGAGTCTACTTGATAATGGAGAGATTAGTCAATGGATGGATGTTTGGATGGACAGATGAAGTTCTTCATAATCAAAGCATGCCAAGAAATAAATATGGAAGCATTGATAGAAACAGAAAATCATCACATTATTACCACCATAGTTATAACAGATTCAGGCAAAGATCATCAACGGATATATCAAACACACTGCATGAAAGACTACTGGGGAACAGACATTTCAAAGCTTGAAGTAACATTTCACAGGGAAACGAAAGCTTCACAGTAGATCTGACAGACAACACCTTAACCAAGTGATCAAACTTAGTGCCACGGATGATGGGATAAAATAATATCATGTGTCCCTTGATATAATACACTGAGAACAAGACATCATCAATGTGATATTTCCATCAAATATGCTTAACACGAATCTTTTCAGGAGGAAACAAATCAGACAAATCCCAGTTGAGGAACATTCTGCAAAACAACTAGTCTAAACTCAAGAAAATGTCACTGTCATGAAAGGCAGAAAATCCTGGTAACTATTTTATTTTCTGAGACTGAGTCTCGCTGTGTCACCCAGGCTGGACTGCAGTGGTGTGATCTCGGCTCACTGAAACCTCTGCCTCCTGGGTTCAAGTAATTCTCCTACCTTAGCCTCCCAAGTAGCTGGGATTACAGGCATGAGTCATGTAACTCGGCTAATTTTTGTATTTTTAGTAGAGATGGGGTTTCTCCATATTGACCAGGCTGGTCTCGAACTCCTGACCTCAAGTGATCCACTCACCTCGGCTTCCCAAAGTGCTGGGACTATTTTAGATTAAAGGAGACTAAAGAGACAACAACTAAATGCAACGTTTGATATCTGACTCCTGCATCAATTTCTTCTTAAACTGGCTACCAATTAGGACATTACCCGAACAACGAAATGCTGGGATATGGATTATATGTTAACAGTATTAATGTTAAATTTCCTAACATAATTACATTGTGGCTATGTAGAATCAACTTCTTAGGTGATAACATGCCTAACTGTGTAGAGAAAAAGTGTCACAATGTGAAAAACTAATTCTCAAATAAATCCATAATAATTTTTTGAGACACGGTCTCTGTCATCCAGGCTGGAGGGCAGTGGCACAATCTCACTCAGCTTTTGCAGCCTCGACTTCCTGGGCTCAAACAATCCTCCCACCTAAGCCTCCTAAGTAGCAGGGACTACCACAAGTGCATGCCACCATGCCCAGCTAATTTTTGTATTTTTTGTAGACATAGCTTCTTGCATGTTGCCCAGGCTGGTCGGTCTCCAACTCTTAGACCCGCCTTGGACTCCCAAACAGCTGGGATTACATGCATGAGCCACCATGCCTGGCCTAAAAATCTCCTAACCAAATTGGGAATATACTATGTATCTTTCACTTATATTAAAAACATCTTTGCAGTTCACTAGTCTTCTAAAATCATGATTTTAAATCATAAGTGTTATAATAATAATGTTGGTTAATACTAAGATGCTCCTGTGTTTTCTGTCTAAACAATCAGGTTTTCAGTTAATATGTGCCAGGACATTTTACATGTACTAACTACTTTAATTTTAACAACTCTATGAGGTAAGCACTAAAATCAACTTGATGCAGATTAAGAAACTGAGACATAACATAATGCCCCATTTTACAGATATGCCATAATTTATTAATCTGTTATGGGCAATTTACATGATTTCTAAATGTGAGCTACTATAGTGATGAACAATCATATACACATCTTTTAACTTTATATGCAACACCTGAAAGAGTTAAAAGGAACTCTAAGTTCTCTGACATGCCATATTTAATAGATCCTAAGATATTTATATATTTAAATAAATCTCTAAAATCAGGTTATGTATTATAATATTGCTGTGTCATAGTTTACTTGGCATGATTTTTTTCTTAGTGGCACATAAAATGAAGGTGCATCCTACAATCAGTAGCAGATTAGATTATATACCACAGTTAAATGGCTTTTCAGATAAATCAGACCTATCGACTATTAACACTCTCACTGCTTATAGCTACATTTCTGAAAAAATAAACAAGAGAAGCCATAGAAAGGAGCAGAAAAGTTTTTAAAAATAAACTGGATTCTACTGGTGTTATGCCCCCAAAATACAAAACTTTAAACAAACTGTTCAATATTGATTGTGACTCTCCAGATTTTTAAATTCTGTTTTCCCAAGAATTAAGCATGGTGTCTTGAATTCAGTAGACGCTTTGTAAACATCTATCAAATCTAATTAAACTTTCATGTCCCTATTCTTTATCTATAAAACTGGAAATGAAAACTAGAAATGGAAATGCCACAGGTGATAAATACATTTTAAAAGTTTATACTATTAATGGAAAACAACTGGCTATCATTACTTCATCTCCATGATGCTATAATTAGATAGCTGGAATATAATTCTAAACACCTAAATGAATTAGACCTGAGTCTTTGCATTACATCTCAGCCTTCCAAGTTGCAAAAAATAACTCTATTAAATATAGTTAATCCTCAGCCAATTCAGTCATAAAATTCTATTTCATGGACATGCCATTTAATTGATGCAAACTATTACTGTTTGTCTTCAACATCTGTATTCAAGCTACATTTCAAAAAGGCTATTCACATCTACTTTCACTTTTTATCTTCTTTTAACAAGTTATTTATCCCTTCTAAGCAAGGAGGTCTTTAAAATTTCTTCTCCCAAATACTACTCAGTTAAATAATAACTTCCTGGAACAGAACAGAGGATTGATAAGGCATATTCTGTATTAGCATTCTTTTGAAAACATGTGAAAACTTCACTATTGTACTAAAACAAACAAACAAAAAAACACCCTTGAAGTTGTAATATAGATTTATCTTTCAAAGGGGATATGATTATTATTACCTCTGATATCGTTTGGCTCTGTGTCCTCACCTAAATCTCATGTTGAACTGTAATCTGCAAGGGTCGGGGGAGGGACCTGATGGTAGGGTGATTGAATAATGGGGGCAGACTTCCCCCTTGCTGTTCTCCTGATAAGAGTTCTCACCAGATCTAGTTGTTTGAAAGTATGTAGCACTTTCAAACTTTCCCTCTTCATTTTCTCTCTCCTTTTCCACCATGGTAAAGATGTGTTTGTTTCCCCTTTGCCTTCTGACATGATTGTAAGTTTCCTGAGGCCTCCCGGCCATGCTTCCTGTACAGCCTGCAGAATTGTGGGTCAGTTAAACCTCTTTTCTTCCTGAATTACTCATTCTCAGGGTAGTTCTTTACAGCAGTGTGAGAATGGACTAATACAGCCTCCAAGCAAAGGCAGAAAGACGTATTTTAAAAAAAAAAAAATCCACGGACTTTGTAATCAGACATAGTTCATTTTTAAATCCCAGCTCTATCATTTATTAATAGGTATCTCTTTATCTCTTCTTTTTGTCTGCCCATTACTTTTCTTTAGGTAACTCTTTCCTACTGCATGTGATCTTGGTAAGACCTTCAACCACAGTATCCCGACACCCCTGGACCACCAGAGTGGGTGTGCCAGCGAGTTAAGGCCAACTGTATGAACAACTCACAAAGTCCTCAAATATTCTCAATTTCAACGGCTTTCATTCAGACTCTTCTTCACTATGCCTAAAACCACATTTCAGTGTCAAAAACTATGAAGAGTCTTACTGTACTTGTAAAGTGACAAGTTACTTGTCTTGGACTTATCTTACTCTACTTGTAAAGTGACAAGTTAGTCTACCACAGTTTAATGAATGTAGGCAGAAGATAACACAAGACTCCTGCATTGGACACAGAGGACTTTAATACTCATGGCAATAGCAAAAGCCAGACTGTTAGCATTTGCCTAAATTCCCCCTTCTGACAGGGTGACCTGGGGCCAGATGACATGTATACACACAGTGGACTGAATTACAAGAGAAATTTGAATGACAGTGCCTCCATTTTCCAAGGCTGTTTGCTTGCTATATAAACAACCTTGAACAAAAGCAGTCAGGGCTGACACTCACGAAATGTGTATAAATGTGAGAACCATGGAGAACTGTCTTCCAACACCTGGAAGCTGCCATCACTCAACATATCCCAATCGTTTAAGGATCATTAAATCACAATGATCTACTCTTTCTTCATAACCCTGCAATTAATTCACACTCTTACTATACTTATTCTTGAACCTCACTGAGTCCTCTAGGCCCATGCTCCAACATCTCCTACAACTCTATGTTCCAGCCCTTCCCTAGTTCCACTACATCTATTATCCCACCTCAATCTCATGATCCATTATTTTAAACACTTTTGAAAATAACACACTTGGCCTCCTTATTTGTATACCCAATCTGCCTAGCAGTATCTCTGATAGGGTTCTACCCACATCTACTTTTCTTTGCTCTATTATCCAGGTGACCTAGTTATTCACCTACATGCTTCTCTTCTTTCTTCCCCACCAAAACAGAAGAAGACACAGTATTATTTTTCCTGCCTACTCCTTTTGTCTTCAAATCTGAGATTCTTTTTAATTTTAAGAGATGAGGTCTTACTCTGTTGTCCAGGCTGGAATGCAATGGCATGATCATAGCTCACTGCAGCCTTTAACTCCTGGGCTCAAGAGA
Source organism: Macaca nemestrina (assembly GCF_043159975.1). Classification (NCBI taxonomy): domain Eukaryota; kingdom Metazoa; phylum Chordata; class Mammalia; order Primates; family Cercopithecidae; genus Macaca; species Macaca nemestrina. Next base: position 122,284,050 of record NC_092133.1, read on the forward strand.
TACTCCCACATCAGCCCTCCAGCAGCTGGGACTACAGATGCAAGCCCAGCAAATCTGAGATTCTTAAAAGTTAAGTACTCTCACTATCTGTACTTCCTCACACCCACTTTATCTACCAATAAATATACTGAAACTCTACATTGAAACTCCTCTTCAACGACTTCCTTTGTGCTAAAACCAAAGGACATAACATTTATCCTTCTACTACTCAAACTACTCTTTTATTTCCTCTGTAGACTCCACCCCTCCCCGCTACTCAGAATGATACAATTAGAAAATTACCTTTTGTCATGTCAGCTATTATTTATTTCAGGCTAGACTCATCAGTAAATGCTAAAACTTGTGGGTAAAAATTTAATAAGAAACAGGATATGTGCCCAAATCTCAGGGTGTGGTAGACAGCCTCCATGCCCCCAATGATCTTTGCACCTATGCAGTGCCTACCCATACTGAACAGGTTTACCTATGCATCCAATAGAGAGTAAAAATAACAGGATTTTTTTTGTTAAATCCAAGTGGTTAAAATGGCAAATGTTATGTTATATATTCTTACCTCAAAAAACCTTTTTAAAAAAATAAATAAAAACACATTCAGCCAGAAAAAGAAAATGATACTGTGTGACTTCCGAGGCCAGGCCATAAAACACATGGCAGCTTTTGCCTTGCTCTTAGATCAGTCACTATGGGAAAAGTTAGGTGCCATGTCACATGGCACTCAAAAGTCCCTAAGAAACAATTCATGCAGCAAAAAAACAGGCAGCCACCAAATCGTCAATCATGTGAATAAGTCATCTTAGAGAATATCCTCCAGCAGCTGGGTGTGGTAGCTCCTGTAATCCCAGCACTTTGGGAGGCCAAGCTGGGCAATCATCTGAGGTCAGGAGTTGGAGACCAGCCTGGCCAACATGGTGAAACCCCATCTCCACTAAAAATACAAAATTTAGCCGGGCGTGATGGTGCGCACCTGTAGTCCCAGCTAATGGGGAGGCTGAGGCAGGAGAATCGCTTGAACTTGGGAGCGAAGGTTACAGTGAGCCAAGATCATGTCACCTCACTCCAGCCTGGGAGATACAGCAAGACTTCATGTTCAAAAAAAAAAAAAAAAAAAAAGGGCAGGGCACAGTGGCTCACGCCTGTAATCCCAGCACTTTGGGAGGCCAAGGCAGGCAGATCACCTGACGTCAGGTGTTCAAAACCAGCCTGGCCAACATGGCGAAACCCCATCTCTACTAAAAGATACAAAAATTAGCTGGGTGTCGTGGTGAAAGCCTGTAATCCCAGCTATTTAGGAGGCTGAGGCAGGAGAATTGCTTGAACCTGGGAGGTGGAGACGGTAGTGAGTCTGAGCCAAGATTGCACCCCTGCATTCCAGCCTGGGTGACAGAGCTAGACTCCGTCTCAAAAAAAAAAAAAACAAACAACAACAAAAAAAAAAACGAGAGTATCCTTCAACTTTAGTCTGGCCTTTAAATGACTATAATCCAAGCCAACAATGTGAAGGCAATCTGATAATAGACGCTGGGGCAGAAACACCCACTAAATCCAAATCCAAATTCCTGACCCACAGAAGCTATGAGACTATAAATGTTTATTGCCGTTTTAAGCCAGTATATTTTAGGGTAAATTACTGTGCTACAATAGTTAACTAACAACACAGATTTACAGATTACTCCTGGGTATATGTTACCAGGAGAGGGGTGTTCCCATACAATAAAACCTGAAAATGCAGGCGCTGCTTGGAATCAGGTAGTAGACAGAAGCTGACAGGACTTGTAGTAGAGTATCAGCGAAAGCTTGATGAGCAATGAAGACACTGTCACTAGAAACCTCATGATCCTTAGGAGGCTGCTACTAAGGGCTTTAAATGAAAGTAAGAAAAAGGTAACTGAAAATTGGAAGAAGCTGAATACTTCATAATTAGTAACTGAAAGTTTAGGCACAACATGGCCTGTGGTAACATGAAAAATAGAAAATGTATTTAACGAGTTGCATAATTTAACATGGAGATTTCTAGGTATTCTGTGGGAGACGCAGTCTAACTCCTTCTTACTGTTTATAGTAAAAAGCAGGAGTACAGAAATAAGCTAATGGAAAGACTACTGACCAAAAAAGAACAAAGCCTTGCTGGTTTTAAAAATTCCCAGTCTCTCCAGATAGCAAACAATGCTAAAATCAAAGAATGGCTCCCAGAGAAAATCTCGGCCACTGTTAGAAAACAGCTGTATGAAGATTAAAACAAGAGTGTGGCTGTAAACTCCTTTGTTAAGACCTAAGAAAGACAGAAAGCAATACCTCAGATAATCTGAAATAGGACTTTAAGAGATGTCAAGGTCATAAAAAACAATGAATGAGGACATATTCCAAACTGGGAAATACTGAATAGACATGACAGCTAAATGCAACTTATGATTGGATTGCATCCTGGACCTGGAAGAGTAAAAGGTTTCCCCCTTTGGTGTAGATGACATCAGTGGGTGCAATCTGAATATGATCTGTAGATTAGATAATAATCTGTAACAATATTAATTTATTGATTTTGATCACTATACTTTGTTTAGGAAATTCCCTTTAAAACTATACACTACAGCACTTGGGTTAAAGAGGCATTGTATTTGTAATTTACCCTGCAATGGTTCAGAAAGATTCTATAGAGAGTAGAGGAGAAAGAGAGCCAGCAAAAGAGGGTAGAGGGAAGGACATGGTAACATTAATATGGTAAAATGTTCACATTTTTGGAATGAGTGAGTAGTATAGCATTATTATTTGTAGTATTTTTGCAAATTTAACTTTGAAATTATTGAAAAACGAAAAGTTAAAAAAAAAATAAATCCTACTGGCTGCCTGGCTCAACGCCCAAGAATGAAGTCTAAAACTCCTTATAAATTCTTCATAAACTGGCCTCTTCTTAGCTAGTCTCATCTTACCACACTCTTCAGTCTCACCCAACCTACCCTCACATTCTAAACTGATGTTCCTGAAAAGACCTGTCCTCTCTTAACTCTTCACATAAATAGACTCTGAAAGGTTCAACTTGAGCGCAAGATTCCAAAAGGAAAGGACACAAAAAGGACAGAGGTACCAGGTAACTCTCAATGCTAGAAAACTTTTACAAAGACATAGAAAAGTCATTCCAATGATTTGACTGAGAGTTTTATTCCTTTGAGGGCCACAGAAGAAAGTAGTCTAGCTCTCTTCAAAGAGACGAGTAATCCTATTCTATGGTTTAAGTGTAGTGTGTTCCTGCCAAAACTCACGTTGAAATTTGCCAATGTGATAGTATTGAGAGCTGATGGGGCCTTTAAGAGGCATTTGGGTTACGGGACTATCCTCATGAATGTATTAATGCAGCTTTCGTGAGGCTGGGTTGATTCTTGCAGGAATAGATTAGAAGGCTGCCTCTCATGTTTGGTCTCCCATTCTGCACATGTGTACCTGTTTCCCCTTCAGCTTCTTTGCCATGTAAACATAAGAATCATAGACTGGAGGGTAGCATGCACATGTGATTTCTAGTAATTTTCAAAGTGCCTTGTGCTGATTCTCACGGGCCTAGACATCTTCCCCAGCTCTGCCCTGGATTAATAGCTTGTATCGATCTTGATGAAAGAGCAATTGATGCTTTCAGGGAATTTAATGAAGGAGCTCTGTCTGTACTACAGCACTTCAAGGAAAGTGACTTATCACATGTTTAGAACAAAAGTGCATTTTTATGTGGAGTTATGAAGACCTATAGGCAGAGAGAGAAACAGGGGAGCTAGGTGCAAGAGTCCACAAAGGGACCTGATGAAGCAAAGATCAAGGCCTTGCTTGAGAGAACTGGTTATACTCTGAATGTAACCACAGGACAGAGGAAGTATGGTGGGCCTCCATCAAACAGTGTGTACTCTGGCGTGCAACCTGGAATTGGAACAAAGGTATTTATAGGTAAAATACCAAGAGATTTATATGAGGATGAGTAGGTGCCCCTTTTTGAGAAGGCCAGTCCCATTTGGGATCTATGTCTTATGATAGATCCACTGTCTGGTCAGAATAGAGGGTATGCATTTACCACATTCTGTGGAAAGGAAGCTGCACAGGAAGCTGTGAAACTGTGACAGCTATGAAATTCGCCCTTTGGTAAACAACATGGAGTTCGCATTTCTGTGGCAAACAACAGACTTTTTGTTGGATCCATTCTGAAGAATAACACTAAAGAAAATATTCTGGAAGAATTCAGTAAAGTCACAGAGGGTTCAGTGGACGTTATTCTCTATCATCAACCTGATGACAAAAAGAAGAAATGGGAGTTCTGCTTCCTGGAATATGAGGATCACAAGCCAGATGCCGGCTGATGAGTGGAAAAGTAAAAGTATGGGGAAATGCAGTTACAGCTGAATGGACTGACCCTGTGAAGAACCAGATCCAGAAGTCATAGCTAAGGTAAAAGTATTGTTTGTGAGAAATTTGGGCACAGACGAAATATTGGAAAAGTCATTTTCTGAATTTGGAGAACTTCAAAGAGTAAATAAGTTGAAAGATTATGCATTTGTTCATTCTGAAGACAGAGGAGCAGTCGTTAAGGCTATGGATGAAATGAATGGCAAAGAAATAGAAGGGGAAGAACTTGAAATAGTCTTAGCCAAGCCACAGACAAGAAAAGGAAAGAGCGCCAAGCTGCTAGACAGGCCTCCAGAAGCACTGCATATGAAGATTATCACTACACCCTCCTCCTCGCATGCTGCCTCCGATGAGAGGTTGGGGGAGAGGTGGATATGGCTACCCTCCAGATCACTACGGCACGAAGATTACTATGGTTATTATTATCACAACTATCATGGAGGTTATGAAAACTCCCTACTATGGCTATGATGATGGCTATGCAGTAACAGAAAGAGGAGGAAGGGGAGGGCAGGGTGCTCCACCACCACCAAGGGGGAGGGGAGCACCACCTCCAAGAGGTACAGCTGGCTATTAACAAAGGGGGGCACCTTTGGGACCACCAAGAGGCTCTAGGGGTGGCAGAGGGGGTCCTGCACAACAGCAGAGAGGCCGTGGCTGCGGTTCCCGTGGATCTTGGGGCAACCAGGAGGCAATGCAGGAGGCAAGAGAAGGCAGATGCTTACAACCAACCTGATTCCAAGCATCGTCAGACCAACCAGCAGAACTGGGTCTCTCAACCCATCGCTCAGCAGCCACTTCAGCAAGGTGGTGACTATTCTGGTAACTATGGTTACAATAATGACAACCAGGAATTTTATCAGGATACTCATAGGTAACAGTGGAAGTAGACAAGTAAGTGCTTGAAAATGATAATGGCAAGATACGACTGGCTCTAGATCTACATTCTTCAAAAAAATTTTTGCTTAACTATTTCATCTTTAAGTAGCAATTTGCTGCCATTTGTATTGGGCTGAATACATCACTACTGTGTATATACTCAAGTACGTTTATTTTTCCTCTTTTCATAAATGCTCTTGGACATTATTAGGCTTACAGAGTTCTCTTATTCTGGGAGTTATAATGTTTTTTATCACTTCAGGCTTCATTTTAGCTTCAAAACAAACTGAGCACACTGTTAAGTCATGATTTTGCAGAACCTTTGCTTTTGAAGAGTTTCATTTTTTTGGATCTAGGATAAATTACGTAGAAGTATGGAGTATGCTGTAAATAAAAATATAAGCTAGTGCTATGTCTTAGTAGTTTTAAGAAATTAAAGCAAACACATTTAAGTTTTCTTGTACCGAAAATAACCTATGATTGTGTTTTGCATTTTTAGAAGTAGGTTAACTGTGTTTTTAAATTGTTGTAACTTCACGCCATTTTGAAATCTGCCCTACAAAATTTGTTTGGCTTAAACATCAAAAGCCATGACAATTTGTTCTTTGATATGATTGTATTTTCAATTTCTTGTTCATGTACGATTTCAATAAAACTAAAAAATCTATTCAGAAAAAAAAAGAACCATAGATTAAAAGTCAACACAACTCCATTTTCTTCTAACCACTGTAAGTTACTGCAAATCATTGACCTTTGAACAAGTCATTTAAACTCTCCATGAAAACACAGCTTCACAATTCTTAGAGGGCTTTCTAAAAGATTTAAAATTGAGTGGGGTAGAAGTGAGGCTGGTGCTTTTAAAACTTTCTAACAGGTATAAAAAGAATTAGAAAAAACTAACAGAGTCCTTTGACAGCAATAACTCCCTTACTAAAGATCATTCCTAGTGATTTTGACTAGTCAAATCAACTGTGCATTCTATGTATCACTTGTGTTACTGAAGGAAAATACAATTCTGTTTTACAGTTGTGACATATATTTTGTGTGTGCGTGTGTGTGTGTCTTTGTGTGTGTATTTGATCTCCGCCCCCAGTTTCTGGCACAGAACTTCTAAAAACCCTTTGACGTCCTGAGTGATGGGGTGGTAAGAGCATTTTTTGTTATAATAGTTGGTCTTATTCTCAGATTCCTGGCACAGAGCTTGTAAAACTCTTTGAATTCCCCTAGTGATCATAAGCCCCTTTCAACCACACTTGAGTTTACACTAATAAGGTAAATCTTGGAGGATAGATGCTGGTCACCAGAGGAACCAACCATGTGATCAGAGATTTGGAACTTTAAGCCCTACCCTAGTACCTCTGTGGAGGGGTGAAGGGCTGGAGGTTGAATTCAATCACCAATGACCAAACATTTAATAAATTGTGCCTACATAATGGGAAATCTCCACAAAAAATCTTAAAAATGAAGTTCTGAGAGGTTCCTGGTCAGTGAACACAATGAGATGTTGTGTGGGTGGAGCACCTGGAGATGGCATGGAAGCTCTACCTACCTCCCCATAACTTGTCCTATGTGTCTCTTCCATCCAGCTGTTCCTGAGCTGTATCCTTCACAATACATAATAATAAATAGTGTTCTGGAGTTCTGTGAGCTACTGTAGCAAATTACCTAATCTAAGGAAAAGGTTGTGTGGAATCCCTAATTCATAACCAGTTGGTCAAAAGTACAGACGACAATCTGGGACTCGCAACTGGCCACTGAAATGGAGGCACTCTCATGGGACCCAGTATCTATGGAATCTGCACTAAGTCTAGGTAATATCAGAACTGAATTGTAGGACACCCACTTGGTGTCCACAGAGAATTGGGTGATTAATTGGTGTAGGAAAAAACCCACATGATTGTTGTCAAAAGTGTAATTATAGAACAACAGTACGCTTTCCTTTTACTAATCAATATCAACTAACATTAACAGGCATAATAAATATTAGAAGGCATTCTACTGAAATAATAATTCACAATTTGAACTCTTAGTGACTGAATTTAACCCTGACAGACATGGCTTTAAATAATTTCAAATATATACTCTGGTTCCTTTTAAAATATATACCAAATTTTCAATTTTTGCAGAAACTATCCTTTAAATCAGCCTGGGTGGTGGCTCACGCCTGTAATCCCAGCACTTTGGGAGGCCAAAGCAGGATGGCTTCTATGCAGGCATTAGAGACCAGCCTAGGCAACACAGGGAGACCTCGTCTCTACAAATTAAAAAAAAAAAAAAATTGGCCAGGCATGGTGGCACATGCTTGTAGTCCCAGCTACTCAGGAGGCTGAGGGAGGAGGATCCCTTGAGCCCCAGAGATCAAGGCTGCAGTGAACTATTGCAGTGCCACTGCACTCCAGCCTGGGCCACAGAGCAATACTTCATCTCAAAAAAAAAAAGAAAAAAGAAAGAAACAAGAAAAAACAAAGTATCCCTTCCTTATTCAAAGCCATATTTCACCATTAACTTTTCTTCTCCCCTTGCTCGCACTATAGGTAGTACCTAACCAGTGCTAATACAGCTTGAATCACACAGCACTTCTCTGCAAAGCAAAGGCTATATATTTTTAAATTTTTCCTATAACCATATGAAATTATGTTAAAAGTTGTTGTTTATTTCATTTTTAAATAATTTGGATACCACAGTATTTAATATTAAATATAAAATAACAATATCACTTATTTATACTTCAATAAATAGTATTTTTAAATACACAAAGAGAAACAGATGCCAGGATCAATGTGGTGGACCAGGCCTGAGGCACGACAGAAAAGGGACCCACATTCATGGAAAATGAAACTGGTCTTCTTTTGCCCTGCGGGCCTCTCATCTCTCGTTTACCCCCATGGGCAGTACATGAGGCAGGGGTATGGAATCACACTCAACCTCCCTGCCTCTGCCATCTCCCTTGTGGCACCAGTGGAGATGGCGGGGGTGGGAGGGGGGAGAGAAGGGGTCGTCCAACACAGCAGGCACCCCTCGATCACCTCCTTTTTAAAAATTAAATTCTTGCCTGGGCGCAGTGGCTCACGCCTGTAATCCCAACACTTTGGGAGGCTGAGGCGGGCGGATCATGAGGTCAGGAGATCAAGACCACCCTGGCTAACACAGTGAAACTCCGTCTCTACTAAAAACACAAAAAAATTAGCCAGGCGTGGTGGCGGGCGCCTATAGTCCCAGCTACCCAGGAGGCTGAGGCAGGAGAATGGCGTAAATCCGGGAGGCGGAGCTTGCGGTGAGCCAAGATCGTGCCATTGCACTCCAGCCTGGGCGATAGAGCGAGACTCCGTCTCAAAAAAAAAAAAGGGGGGGAAGGGGGGATCACGAGGTCAGCAGATCGAGACCATCCTGGCTAACACGGTGAAACCTTGTCTCTACTAAAAAAAAAAAAAAATTAGCTGGGCATGGTGGCGGGCACCTGTAGTCCCAGCTACTCAGAAGGCTGAGACAAGAGAATGGTGTGAACCCGGGAGGCGGAGCTTGCAGTGAGCTGAGATTGAGCCGCTGCACTCCAGCCTGGGCGACTGGGCAAGACTCCATCTCAAAAAAAAAAAAAAAATCCTTGGCAGGGTATGGTGGCTCACACCTGTAATCCCAGTACTTTAGAAGGCCAAGGCGGGTGGATCACCTGAGGTCAGGAGTTCAAGACCAGCCTGGCCAAACCCCGTCTCTACTAAAAATACAGAAAATTAGCTGGGCGTGGTGGCAGGGGCCTGTAATCCCAGCTACTCAGGAGGCTGAGGCAGGAGAATCGCTTGAACCAGGGAGACGGAGGTTGCAGGGAGCCAAGATCAAGCCACTGCACTCCAGCCTGGGCGACAAAAGCAAGACTCCATCTCAATAAATAAATAAACAAACAATCTTAAAATTGTAAATTTAAAAAAAAAGAATAGGTGCCAGAATGAAGGCAGATAAAAGATAAAAATTCAGAAAGTGGTTCAATGTATATCTTACGAACAGTATCACCAAAATTTAGCTCATAATATACAACACAGATGCTCCTCACCTTACAATGCAGCTACTCCCAATAAACCCATCATATGTTGAAAATTTCCTGTTAAAAATGTGCTTTCAACTCACAGTATTTTCAACTTACAAAAAGTTTATCCTGACATAACTCCATGGTAAAGCAAGAAGCACAATAAATGCGTATTATTTTCATACCACTGTAAAGTCTAAAAACCGTAATTCAAACCATTTCAAGTTGGGAACTGTTTTAAAAATACTAATGTCTGACTGGATTATGAGCATTACCTTTCAAATGCAACACTAAAAACATACTGGGCATATTTTCAAGACAACTGTACTGAACATAAAAAATCTTAAATTTTTTTATGATTTAGGTGCAGTGGCTCACGCCTGTAATCCCAGCACTTTGGGAGGCTGCAGTGGGTGGATCATGAGGTCAGGAGTTCGAGACCAGCCTGACCAACATGGCGAAACCCCGTATCTACTAAAAAATACAAAAATTAGCTGGGTGTGGTAGTGTGCACCTGTAATCCCAGCTACTCAGGAGGCTGAGGCAGGAGAATCGCTTGAACCCGGGAGGTGGAGGTTGCAGTGAGCCGAGATTGCGCCACTGCACTCCAGCCTAGGCAACAGAGTGCCAGCCTAGGCGACACTCCAACCTAAGTGAGGGAAAAAAAAAAAAGCTTAAAAGAGGTAAGGAGAGAAGGATAAAAAGATAGTCTGATAGTCTGTAACACTCAATCTTTTAACTATAGTATCACTTATATCATTATAATCATCCCATATTTTTAAAGTCCTTTCCCAAATATTCCCAAGCCAAGCAAGCATGTCTAACAATAAACTTATAGTATGTTTACTTCATTTACAGTGTGCCTACTTTATAGCCGACCAGTAAATCTGTTGTTAAAAACAAAATGTAAAAATAGATTCAAGTTTGACAGCAAAAAAATCAAGTTATGTTAAACTTATATATGCCAAAAGTAAAATCCAAATAGTATTTACATACTTCTAAATATTAAAGCTAAACAAGTTTGACTAAACCAATGTTTTTTAATCTAGCACCCACTCGACGACCACAAAAAGTTCTTAAAATACAAAATTTAATTCATTCCCAGAGCAAAAAAAGATTTATACATGTAGTCATCAGCACTATACTCACTCAACACAATACCATATTTAATAACTGTCCCTCAAATAACATGACAGGGCATATCTTAAATACAATCATAGAGTAAGCGCTTTTTAAACAAGATAATATGCATGAAATGGCAGAACAGAAGACCATTAATAGACCTTCACAGTTTATAATGAGTCCTGCGTAAGAATCCCTAGTGGATGGCTTAAAAAGCTTAAATAAACTTTCATGGTGCTTATTACTAACACTGCTAATTAAACCAACCCCGCTATTTTTTATCAGCAATCTAATCAACAATAAACAAGACAGGCTCCTCCTATTGTCACTTTATAACAAAACCACTTCAAAAAGAAATCAAGATATATATGTTTACTTGCTGCCTGAGATCTAAAAAACAGTGTGTGTATGTGTGTGTATGTGTGCTTATGTGCGTGTATGTATGTAGGTATGTCACCAGGCACGGTGGCTCACGCCTGTAATCCCAGCACTTTGGGAGGCCAAGGCAGGCGGATCGCATGAGGCCAGGAGTTGGAGACCAGCCTGGACAACATAGTGAAACCCCGTCTCTACTAAAAATGCAAATAAATTAGCCAGGCATGGTGGCATGTGCCTGTAATCCCAGCTACTAGGGAGGATGAGGCATGACAATCGCTTGAATCCGAGAGACAGAGGTTGTAATAATGCGAGATCACGCCACTGCACTCCAGCCTGGGCAACAGAGCTACTAGGGAGGCTGAGGCACGAGAATCATTTGAACCCAGGAGGCAGAGATTGTGGTAACTTGAGATCACACCACTGCACTCCAGCCTGGGCGACAGGGTGTGACTGTGTCTCCAAATAAATAAATGCCTAACAATGACCCTAAAAAGTTATAATTATTTCACTCATAATAGATAATTTACTCTCAAAACTACTTAAGTTTTTTAAATGTTTAACTCAAAAAAAGGCACAAACAAAGTCAAACTAAAATGTTTGTTTTCTTTTTTTTTTTTTTCTTTTGAGACACAGTCTCGCTCCGTCGCCCAGGCTGGAGTGCAGAGAAATGATCTCAGCTCACTGCAATCTCTGCCTCCGAGGTTCAAGCGATTCTCCTGCCTCAGCCTCCCGAGTACCTGGGATTACAAATCACCACCACCATGCCCGGATAATTTTTTTTTTTTCATATTTTTAGTAGAGACACAGTTTCACCATGTTGGCCAGGCTGGTCTCGAACTCCTCCACCTCCCTCAGCCTCCCAAAGTGCTGGGCTTACAGGCTTGGGCCACCATGCCCACCCCAAAATGTTTTTAAACAATTATTTGTTGGTATTTACCAAATCATATCTACAAATATGAAAAAGATACAGGATCTAAATTTTAAATACAGTCTGCAGAAATATTTCCAAAACTAGCATATACCAACTTTCTAAGAAAAATATTATTTTCCAATTGACAATGTCCTTTTTATCTTCACTTCCTTAAAAACAATTCATAATAGATTTTTTTTTAAAGAGACAGGGGTCTCACTCTGTCACCCAAGCTGGTATGCACTGGCACAATCCCAGCACCCTATAGCCTCCACTCAAGCGATCCTCTCGCCTCAGCCTCCTGGGTAGTTGGGACTACAGGCATCCACCACCATGCTCAGCTAATGGCAATATGTTCTTAATGAACAAATTAAGTACAAATGGTTTTCCAGTATTATTTTTTAGTTTATTAAAAAGTATTTCCTATAAAGCAAGTAAAAATGTAAGCAGGAAAACAGGCAAGTCAGAAAAAGACAGATTAGTATTTAGGCAAGCTTTTAGTGTTTTAATTAAAAGACAAAATATTCTCAAACAAAAGATATGACATTTAGCCACTGGAAAAAACAAACCATTAGCACCACTGAAAAAGAAAAAATAGCCAAGAATATATAGAACTTCAAAATTGTTCTATTATAAAGGAAAAAAGCTGATAATTACTTACAGGTGAAGTAATCAGTTAATAATATATAGCAACAAACTATTATTGCTGAAGTCACCTAAAGATTTCACAAGATGACCACAGTAACACATGCAAGAAATCTCTCTCATGCTTTCAATAAAGCTATAATCTAAATTTTCAGTGGCAATGGGTAAAACCATATTCACAAATATGGCATTAAACCTATCCTTTCATTAAATACTCATTAGTCAAAATGTTTCTATATTTCAATGTTTCCATTTAACTATCAAGAACGTATTTTATCTAAAAAGGCAAAAAAAAATTCTATTAAGTAGATGTGCTACAAATTTAGCAACAACAAATCCACTTACTTTTTTCTCTTTCTCATGATGTTTATCCTGAGAGTGAGAGGAAGAATCACTTAAACTTTGATCATATGACCTATTACATCCCCGTTTGCTCTTTTTCTAAAAAAGAAAATATATATACATATATGTATATGTATATAAAATAATCTTTGTGTTAGGCTTAAACCAATTCAACTATGAAGTATTTTTAATGTCTACTGAAATTTTTTAAAGTCTATTTCAATCTATATAATCCAGTTTAGACACCATTCATATATTATCCATTGCATTATAAAAGAAAATCTAAACATTAATGCCATATTTTTGTAAATTAATTAAAATGTGTGAAAATAGATCATCTATTTTTAAATAAGCTACTATATATTTTCAACATCAGCTTAAAAATAAAAAGTTTCAACAAAAAGAGAAAATGCCATATTAAAAAAGGGTGCCAAGACTAGAATAGAAAAGTAAACATTTGAAGTGTTACTTTATGCCACTAGGAAAAGCAAGAAGACTTTTAATCTTATACCATCAGTATTAAGGTATACAGTTTTCTAAAAATTTATCTCTGCAGTTCAATAAATAATCCCTGCACATTATATTTGATAGAACATATAAAGAAAAAAATTTAAAAATTAAAGGAAATGTCAGTATTAGACTCATGCATTTTTCAAAGCATTACTAAAAAGCATCACACATTTCTGTTTAAAATACTTGTACCATTGCATAATTAAGTATGAAGGTGAGAGTTATTTGAGGTGTTTAAAAGTTGGTGGTACCACATCTAATTGGTGTAAACTAGATAAAAATGACTATTAAAAAGTTCAAATTCCATGCAAATGTAAAGATTATACAAACTTATTAATTAAAGACATTTTTCCCAACTATCAAATGGGATAACATCAAGTCTATAATGAGCAATAAGAAAATTCTATTTGCACAAACTTCAAAATCCATTTTTTTATTTATATCATCTCTCATTTAGAAAATGAACATTTCACTATGCTTGTAACACCTAGGAAGAAAAATTTTCAATTTTACAATCTCAAAATTTTTATTAGTCATTAAAATAAATCAAAGCATTCAGCATCAAAGGATATACAGATACACACTCTTAAGCAATTCATATACAAAAACCAAAATATTAAGAGGCCTAAGCTGCTCATTTCGTAAGACAGGAGCCCCTTGTGGTATTTATTTTCAAAAGAAATAGCACTATTCACAAGGGAAATATAATAATTTAAAAATCAGAAACTAAAAGAAAAATAAGCCTTAAATCTTCAGTGTATGAATATCTACCACTAAAAAGAATGAGAAATAGACACTTGGGACATCAGACACACTGACCCTTCAAAGGAACATGGATACAAATATGTAACACCCAATCAAATATTACTAACTCAATCACCATGATCCTGTGTGACAGCAAACAGTGACCAAATGTAAAGAATTCCCAAAGTTGTATTTAAATAAATTTTTCTGAAGGTTTTTAAGCAAGTTACAAAAGAGCCTTACTTCAGTTTTACTATTTCCCAGTAAATAAAAATGAAAATAAGTAAATGGGTAATGGTAATCAAGCAGAAAATGAGAAACAAAGCGATAATCACAAAATGTATAATTGGTGCCAAAAATCCAATTAACTAAAGATGTTAAAAATATAAACAGTTTCCTACAGATTAATTTTTTTCACTAAATGTACACCAACATTCACTATCAATATTAATATATATTCTTTTTTTTTTTTTTTTTGAGACGGAGTTTCAATCTTGTTGCCCAGGCTGGAGTGCAATGACACAATCTCTGCTCACTGGAACCTCCACCTCCCGGGTTCAAGCAATTCTCCTGCCTCAGAGTCCCAAGTAGCTGGGATTACAGGCATGCACCAGCACACCCCGCTAATTTTGTATTTTTAGTAGAGACGACGTTTCTCCATGCTGGTCAGGCTGGTCTCCAATTCCCAACCTCAGGTGATCCGCCCGCCTCTGCCTCCCAAAGGGCTGGGATTACAGGTGTGAGCCACAACACCCGGCCTAATATTAATATTTATTCTAAATGAGAGTATTTAAGAATATTCACCTTTACAAATACACTGAAACAAGCAAAATCTTTTAAAATTACTATTAATAGATCTTTTTACTTCCAATAAAGAACATGCTAAACACAATCTCAAGCCAAAAACTCAAGGACAAAGGAACTGTTACATGCTTTTTTAAATAAAAGTGTCATTCTATTGTCAACACTAATCATAATCACTTCATTAAATCCAAGACAAATTCTTACCAGCTTACTAAAATGGTATTTACAGTAGCCACAGTATTGGACATTATCGGCACCATTACCTTCTTCTTCACAAAGCAGTCCGGCAAACTGAGCGCTGAAAATAAAAGCCAAGTACATTATTGATATTCTAAAATCACAGTACCTGTATATATATAAGCAAATAAAATTTACTTCCAATCATTCATGTTCTGAGAAAATATAACTCCTAAGAAAAAAAAATGAGAAAATAAAAAAGCTTTATTCTAGCTGTAACCAAGTATATTTCATCCCAACCTGCAACTGATCTTTTTTTAAAGTTATGTTTATGGCTTAAAACAAACTCTTCATACAATCTCTATTAGGATGAAGATGTATACATGTTTTATGTCTCCAAATAGACATTAAGTTTAAGATCCATTCTCTTCCCCCTCAATTCCACCCCATCAGTTAACACTTTGTTTTATTTTTTCAATCTGTCACAGGTACAAACGGAAAGGCCATGCCTCTAAAGGGCTAAAGTGATGGTATTTAGCCCATGGATGCAGATTACATAACATTACAAGGAAAACATGCATTCACTCAAGACTCTAAGTGCTTTAAGTCACAGCACAATAAGCAAGATAAACATAAATTGTGCTTTTTTCAGTCAAAAGCAATGGAAGAAATGAAAATGAAACCTAATATCACAATTTTATTTTTTCGGAGACAGGGTTTTGTTCTGTCACCCAGGCTGGAGTGCAGTGCTGCAATGAAAGCTCACTGCAGCCTTGACCTCCTGGGCTCAGGCAATCCTCCCACCTCAGCCTCCCAAATAGCTGTGACTACAGGAGTACACCATCACACCTGGCTAATTTTGTTTTTATTTTTCGTAGAGATGAGGTGTCTTGCTATGTTGTCCAGGCTGCTCTTTAACTCCTGGGCTCAAGCAACCCTCCCACCTTGGCCTCCTAAAGTGCTGGGACTACAGGCTAGCCACTGCACCCAGCTAATATTCTTTTTTTTTTTTTTTTTTTTTTTTTTGAGATGGAGTCTCATTCTGTACAGTGGCACGATCTCAGCTCACTGCAACCTCGGCCTCCCAAGCTCAAGCAATTCTCCCACCTCAGCCTCCCAAGTAGCTGGGATTACAGGAGCGCTTTACCACGCCTGGCTAATTTTTTTGTATTTTTAGTAGAGATGGGGTTTCACCATGTTGCCCAGGGTGGCTCTGAACTCCTGAGCTCAGGCAATCTGCCCACCTCGGTCTCCCAAAGTGCTGGGATTACAGGCAAAAGCCACCGTGCCTGGAATATTCATTTTTGAAAACAAAACGCTGAAGTTTCTAATCATCATCTTTTCAATTTGACCTTTCACACTTTTAACATTCCAAAATTATATTAGTATACAGATCTCATACCCCAAAAACTACTTTCATCTTTGAGAAATTTGGTACAGTCATTACGAGAATTTATAAAAGTCAAAAACCGTTTTCCATTTCACAATAGTAGTATAAAACAGATTTCATATAATCAAACACTAAAAACTCAGGAAATGAGCATGTACCTACACTGGCAATGAGGCACAGACTGATTCTTAAAATTAGTAAGTGCACAGATTATTCCTGACCTTTTTATTTGGAACTGTTACCTATTGTGTAAAATATATTGTTGTAAATAATTTTTGCCCTTGAAATTTTGTTGCTGAAAGGATATATTTTTTTTCTTTTTTTTTTTTTTTTTTGAGACAGAGTCTTGGTTGTCTCCAGGCTGGAGTGCAATGGTGCAATCTTGGTTCACTGCAAATTCCACCTCCTGGGTTCAAGCGATTCTCTTGCCTCAGCTTCCTGAGTAGCTGGGATTACAGGCACCTGCCACCACACCTGGCTAATTTTTGTATTTTTAGTAGAGACAGGGTTTTGCCATGTTGGCCAGGCTGGTCTGGACCTCCTGACCTCAGGTGATCCACCTGCCTCAGCCTCCCAAAGTGCTGGAATTACAGGTGTGGGCCACTGCACCCAGCATGAAAGAATATCTTAAGTAAATTTTTGAGAAGTCGCCATTGTAATATTGAGAATGACAATGGTTACACTACTTCTCACTTGAGACACAGAAGGTAAGGAGGTACTATCATTCACTGAATCCTTGTATTCAGACACTGCACTAAGCTTACCTAGATTAGCTCATTTAATCATAATAACAAACTGAAGGATAGGTAATCAATACCAAAATTTAAAATAAGATGAAACTGAAGCTTACACAGAATAAGACATCAAAACCAGGGTCCACTTACTGCAAAATCACTCTGGTAAATACATTTGGTTATTAGAATTATCTTTATTACAAATAAGTAAATGTTAACAGAGAAACTACACCAATAAAGTTTACTATAATTAATATTTGAGTATCTAAGTCTTTAACTTATGATTGTCATGCAAGGTATTTGCCAAGTTCAGTTCTGTGCAACAATGGAAACATCCTTACCATGTTACATGGAAAGCCTGTCGACATCCATGTTTATTACATGTCATGCAAGCACCAGTGGCTGCTTTGCTTTCTCTTCCTTGTTCATCACAAATGTAGCAAGTCTTGGGGTAAAAAAAAAAAAACAAAAAAAAACAAAAATAAGACAAAAATCATACATGTTCTTAACATGAATCAGAATTTTACAATTATCTTCAGAAATAAAGATCAGGTATACTAACTAACCTACCTTAACTCAAAATATGAATTCATTTTGGACAAGAATCTAATTTTTGCATATAATACAAACAGAAAAATATAAACAAAGACATACAAATAGTCCTATTAAAAAAATTCACAAAGGCATTGTCTTCATCAGTCTCACAAACTTTGCAAGACAGGAAGACTCTTCCCAGGCACCGAGGCCGCGGGCCAGGACACAATCTACCACACCTCTTCTTCCCAACACCTTGTCATCAAAACTGATTCTTGTACCAAGGGTGTAAAAACAATGTTTATCTTTCCCCTCTGCAGGAAGTAATCGTATCTAAGACAGTTTGAAATAGGGTGTTGGGACCTAAGAGACAAAGAACAGCCCTACATGAATGAGCAAGGTTTAGGTCATTTATTTCAACTGTCTGTGAGGAATCCTGTCATTCAGCCCCACCAAGCTGATATATGTAGGCTACAAAAGAAGATACTTTACCTAAGTAGGTCAGAAATGCCCAAGAGATACAAAGTCAATGAACACTCCCAGAAACTTTGACTGACATCTTCCATTTCCCATGTGCAAATAACAGGCAATATTAACTTTTCACAGCTCAAAATCATGACTGGTCATGTGACAGAAGACTGAATTGCAAAAACAACAATCTGTAAGTATCAGTGTATAATTAATAAAATCAGCAGACTGCAAGTAGAGGATATAAAAAGTTATGTCTAACTGCATATGATCAGGTGATACATGTCAAAAAAGAAACTAATTTATAAATAGTAATAAAGTATAACCTAGCCCAACTTCAGTACAACCACATGGTTTCATTCACTCTGCACTGTGGTGCCAAATAACACCATGCAACAATATTTACAAGGACACAGTAAAACAAAAAAACAAAAAACAAAAAACTAATTATCTAACTAGGTACATGATTTCAACCCCTCTATGGAAAAACTAGAATTCGCTGGGCATGGTGGCTCACACCTGTAATCCCAGCACTTTGGGAAGCCAAGGCAGGTGGATCACCTGCAGTCAGGAGTTCGAGACCAGCCTGGCCAAAATGGTGAAACCCCATCTCTACTAAAATTGCAAAAAAAAAAAAAAAAATTAGCCGACCATGGTGGTGGGTGCCTGTAATCCCAGCTACTCAGGAGGCTGAGGCAGGAGAATCGCTTGAACCAGGCAGGTGGAAGTTACAGTGAGCCGAGATCATGCCATTGCACTCTAGCCTGGGCAACAAGAGAGAAACTCCATCTCAAAAAAAAAAGAAAAAAGAAAAAAAGAAAAACTAGGATTCAGACTCAACTGAATTACAAACATCATTTTATATCTCTAAAAAGTAAAATCCCAAATAACAACAAAACCTATCTAGACACACTGAATAAAAGTATTTCTAAGTACCAGTTACAATGGAAGAATTTTACATGCATTTTTTCCTGCAAATGATCAAAAAAATTTTAAAAAGATTAGAGCACACCGAAACAGTAACATTCTATATGGCAAAATTTGGGGAAAATATGCAAAAGAGGCCTCAAATACCTCAGTAACTTCCAAAGAGCGGACAGTGAATAGAAATCATTTTTTTTTTTTTTTTTTTTTTTGAGACGGAGTCTCACGCTGTAACCAGCCCATAAAACTTTAAAATATGATAATTTTTTTTTTTTTTTTTTTTTTTTAAAGAAAGGGAGTGAAACATCCAGAATGGGAGATCTCCCCAGAGAAGTAACCATTTCACAGGTGAAAAACAGTCAAGTTGTCCCTGGAATTGTCCTACTGACATACAGAAAAAAAATTTACCCAAGTAAATCTACTAAATCTCAATAATGACACTAAGAGTCTGTAGCATTTAAGCCACAACTTGCTCCCAGCATCCCCACACCAACAGCTCCCTATGACAAATGGTCCACTCTAGATGGCGTGGCCAAGAAGATGAGGGCTCCCTCCAACTCAGCTTCTAGTCTAGGACTATAGTTTCATCCTATGAGGGCCAGGCTGCCAGTGTCTCTGATCCAACTCAGACCTGGTAGCTCCCATTCACAGATCCCCATCCTCATAAAAAGTCAAGAATATTAGGGCCCTATCATCCCTGCCCCAGCTTTTAGTAGAGTGGAAAGTTCCATATTATGAGAAACAAACTGAAAAAACAAGAAGCTATCATATCCTTCCCTTCTCTCAATACCCTGTTGTAGAGCAAGAGTATCTCTTCAGAAGAAGGCCATTCATCCCATCCCCAGTTCCAGAGCAGCAGGGCAGAGGGTGTACACTTAAGGGGACTGTAAGAACCAAAGAATTCAGCAGTTCTACTTGAGAGGACAGACTTTGCTTTTTAACGGGCTTAGAGTTCATGCTTAAGGGTGTTGTCAAAAATAATGGAGAATTCACAATTTGTGTGTGTGCGTGTGTGTGAAAACATCACACTGTACTCTGCAAACATATACAATTATGATTTGTCAAACAAAAACAAATAAGAAAAAAAAAGAAAACTAATAAAGAGTACCTGAAGTCTATTTTCCAGTGTACTCACTACAATTTAAGTAAAGTCAGAGGGAAAAAACCGAACAATGGAGACTTGTTAGCAATTAGGACAAGAATGATAGTTACAAGGAGAAACAAGTACAACAACTGAACAGCCAGAAGATTAAAAGAGTGAACGAGAGAAAGACAGCAAGAAGGGCCCTCCTGGGATCACACTCATCCCTGGGGTTCTAGAATGTTGTGCACATGAACTTGGCTGCGCCCAATGGGGAGAAATTGTATCAGGATTTGTGACCTACCTAAAAGCACTCCCCAAGCCAAATACAAATGCATCAATCAATAAAGCTCAAGGGGCTACAGTACAACCTCTGATCAAAAACTGCCTGAAAAATTAGTTACTCTGACCCAGGGGCAATTCCTCAAAAGTCAAATTTCCAAGCAAAATCACATTCATACCTAATGGTCAAAAGACTGTGTACAAGCTCAATTGTACACCCTCTAAGAAATGACTGGAAAATAACCTCTGATATCCTTGGAAAATAGTCTCTAAGCAACAATCACCTCCAAAAGGAAAGGGTGAAAATATAACTGGCTAAAAGGTTAAGTACAATAAGTGGTTTATGTGGCCCCAAGGTGTGGCAATCCTAGGAGGTAAAGCTAAAAAAATGGGGCAATGGTGGGGGGAAAGTGGGTCCTACATTTGTTTGAGCAGGGCCATCTGAGGGTGTATACCATTGGAAAAATAGACTTCAGAAAATCAGTCTGGCAAAGTGATTAAGCAAATAAATGACCAAACAAACAATAGTAAGACATACAAGGAGAAAAAGAATCATTATCCAGACAGGCTATATTACCTAAAATAGGTATTCAACAAAAATTTAAAAATAAAGAACACACACAGGAAAAAGGAACAGGAAGAGAAACTGTCTTTGGAGAGTGCCCAGATGTTGGACTCAGGAGATAAAGACCTCAAACAAATGGAAAATCTAGAGTTTAAATTTTATTTAAAACACTCAAAAGCTGATTGAATTGGGAGAAGAAAAAAATTAGCAAACTTAAGAAGAGATCAATACAGATTATATAACCTAAAGGACAGTTTTTTTCTTAGATTATACAACCTAAAGAACAGCCTGAAAAAAATGTGGGACACCATTAAATGCACATATGTATCAACAACCAGAAGGAGAAGAGAAAGGGAGACAGAAACTACATTTGAAAGTCCAGTGCTGAAAACTTCCAAAATTTGATTTAAAAAAAAATTATACATCCAAAAATCTCAACAAACTCAAAATAAGATGAAAACAAAGAGATCCACACTAAAAATTATGAAAGTGGCCAGGAGTGGTAACTCATGCCTACAATCCCAACACTTCGAGAGGCTGAGGCAGGAGGATCGCTTGAGCCCAGGAGTTCAACACCAGCCTGGGCAACATAGCAAAACTCCACCTCTACTTTAAAAAAAAAAAAAAAAAAAAAAAAAAAAAAGGCCGGGCGCGGTGGCTCAAGCCTGTAATCCCAGCACTTTGGGAGGCCAAGACGGGCGGATCACGAGGTCAGGAGATCGAGACCATCCTGTCTAACACGGTGAAACCCTGTCTCTACTAAAAAATACAAAAAACTAGCCGGGTGAGGTGGCGGGCGCCTGTAGTCCCAGCTACTCAGGAGGCTGAGGCAGGAGAATGGCGTGAACCCGGGAGGCGGAGCTTGCAGTGAGCTGAGATCCGGCCACAGCACTCCAGCCTGGGTGACAGAGCGAGACTCCGTCTCAAAAAAAAAAAAAAAAAAAAAAAAAATTAGCCAGGCCAGGCATGATGGCACAAGCCTGTAGTCCCAGCTACTCAGGAAGCTGAGGTGAGAAGATGGCTTGAGCCTAGGAGATCAATAACTGCACTGAGCCTTTATTGTGCCACTGCACTCCAGCATGGGCAACTGAGCAAGACTCTGTCTCAAAAAAAAAAAGCCAAAAATAAAGAGAAAACTCTTAAAACAGAATGAGAAAAATGACCTGCCACATGTAAGATAAATACAATAAAATTAACACCTGAGATCCAATCAGTAACTATGGAGGCCGGAAGGCAGGGGAATAACATATTCAAAATACCCAAAAAAAAGAAAAGAAAAGAAAAAAAACCTGTAAATCAAGAATCCTATAACTAGCAAAACTGTCTTTCAAAAATAAAGGCAAAATAAAACATTTTAAAATAAAAATTTAGAGATTTTCTTGCTCCAGATGTGACAAAAAAGAAAGACTAAAGGAAATTCTTTTAGCTAAAATCAAGAGACACCAAACAGTAATTGCAATCTACATGAAAAACAAACAGCTCTGACAGAGACCATGTAGGAAGTAAAACAGTGTGATTAGGTATTTCTTCTTCATTCTTCTCTTATCTATTTAATTTAAATAGTTGAATTAAACAATGTCTACAAATTGTATTGCCAAGACTGTAACATATACAAATGTAACAATGTGACAATGACAATACAATGAAACAAGATTGGGTCAAAGTTATAAAGAATAATTAATACCTAGGCAGGGGTGGCTCATGCCTGTAATCTCAGCACTTTGGGAGGACAAGGTGGGCGGATCGCCTGAGGTTAGGAGTTCCAGACCAGCCTGACTAACACGGAGAAACCCTGTCTCTACTAAAAATACAAAATTAGCTGGGCATGGTGACGCATGCCTATAATCCCAGCTACTCAGGAGGCTGATGCATGAGAATTGCTTGAACCCAAGAGGCGGAGGTTGTGGTGAGCCGAGATCGCGCCATTCCACTCCTGCCTGGGCAACTAGAGCAAAACTCCATCTCAAAAAAAAAAAAAAAGCACATATTATATAAAACAGTAAGTTTACCAACATATTGTTGAGTTTTTAACATATATAATGTTTATTATAACAACAGCAAAAGGCGGAGGAGGACAATGGAGCTTTACAGGAGAATACTGCTTTCTGCAAGTCTTTATCTTTTTGGTGGTAAAAACTCCTGCCTCAGAGTTGATGGCTTCTGACTCACTGAGGTGGTGGTTGTGGCACTTTCACTATCTTTCTTTCTTTCTTTTTTTTTTTTTTTTTAAGTAGAGACAAGGTCTTGCTATGTTGCCCTGGGTGGTCTCAAACTCCTGGCTTCAAGCAATACTAGTGTCTCTGTAAGGGATGGGATTAGAGGTGTGAACTACCACTCTTAGCCATTTTTTAAATTAACAATAAAGTTGGCTATATCAATTGACTCTTCCTTTCATAAAACATTGCTGTGTAGCATACGCTGCTGTTTGACAGCATTTTACCTACAGTAAAATTTCTTCAAAATTGGGGTCAATTCTCTCAAACCTGGCTGCCACTTTATCAACTAAGTATAGGGGCATATTCTACAACCTTTGTTGTCATTTCAACAATGTTTACACCATCTTCACAGGAAACAGATTCCATCTCAAGAAAGCACTTTCTTTCTTCATCTATGAGAAGATATTCACTGAAGTTTGACCATGAGATTGCAGCAATTCAGTCACATCTTCAGGTTCCACTTCTAATTCTAGCTCTCTTGCCACTGGCCACCACATCTGCAGCCTCCATCAAAGTCTTGAATCTCTCAGTCATCCATGAAGGATACAATCAACTTCTTTCAAACTCCCGTTCATGTTGATATTTTGACCTCCACCCACAAAACACAAATGTTCTTAATGGTACCTAGAATGGTGAATTCTTTCCAGAAAATTTTCAATGTACTTTGTCCAGATCCATCAGAGGAATCACCCTCTATATAGCAGCCATAGCCTTTCGAAATGTGTTTCTTAAATAAGACTTATATGTCAAATTGACTCCTGGATCCAGAGACTGCAGGATGGATGTTGTGTTAGCAGGCATGAAAAGAACATTTTCTTGTACATCTTCATCAGAGCTCCTAGGTGACTATGTACACTGTCAAAGGGCTACTAATTGGCCTACATTCAACATTGTTGTGTCTTAGGGAACAGGGAGGCCTGAGGAGAGTAGAGAGAGATGAGGGAACAGCGAGCTGGTACAGCAGTCAGAATGCATACAACATTTATTAACTTCACCTTATAGTAAGTAACATCAAAGGTCACTGATCATACATAACCATAACGGATATAATAATGAAAATGTGTGAAATATTATGAGAATTAACAAAAAGGGACAAAGAGTCACTAAGTGAGCACATGCTGTTGGAAAAATGAAACCAACAGACTTGCTTACTCCAGGGTTGCCGCAAACCTTCAATTTGGTAAAAAAAGAAAAAAGCCATGCAATTCCTGTGAAGTACAATAAAAAGGAGCCCAATAAAATGAGATATGCTTAAGAAAAAAAAAAAAGATATGCTTATACATCTTACTAAAATTAAGTAAAGTAAGTTAAGATAAAGATAGTAAGCCCTACAACAACCACTAAGAAAATAATTCAAGAAAAATCGTTATAAAAATCATAAAGGGCCGGGCACGGTGGCTCACGCCTGTAATCCCAAAACTTTGGGAGGCTGAGGTGGGCAGATCACGAGGTCAGGAGATCAAGACCAGCATGGCTAACACGGTGAAACCCTGTCTCTACTAAAACTACAAAAAAATTAGCCAGGCGTGGTGGCAGGCCCCTGTAGTCCCAGCTACTTGGGAGGCTGAGGCAGGAAAATGGCGTGAACCCAGAGGCAGAGCCTGCAGTGAGTCGAGATTGAGAGATATATATATATCTCAATGTGAGTGAGTTGAGAGATATATATGTATCTCAAACATAAGAAAGGCCAGGCCAGTAAGCCAAACACCTGTAGCTCCCAGCACTTTGGGAGACTGAAGCAGGAGGACAGCTTGAGCCCAGGAGTTTGACACCAGCCTGGGCAACATAGCCAGTCACTACAAACAATAAAAAACTTAGGCATGATGGCATATGGCTATAGTCGCTGCTGCTTGTGAGGCTGAGCAGGAAGGATCACTTGAACCTGGGAGGTTGATGTTGCAGTGACCGTGACAGTGCCACTGCACTCCAGACAGGGTGACAGAGCAAGACCCTATCTCAAAAATAAAATAAAATAAAATGAAAATGAAAAATAAAAGAAATTAAAATGGTATACTAGAAAGTATCTGTAGGTGGTATCCAACTTAAAATCATTCTACTTAGAGTTTCTCAACTTTACCACCATGATGCAAACCCAACACACAATAGTACAATATTCTCTTGTGATGCTGGGAAGCGGCAGCAAGCCACAACTCCCAGTCAGCCATGCCATCATGAGACTAAACAACCAATGCTTGCTTGTCCAGTGTACTGTGTAGCCAGATGATTTCTCCCAACTGTAGGCTAATGTAAGTGTTCTGAGCATGTTTAAGGTAGGCTAGGCTAAGCCAAAATGTTAGATCAGTAAGGTATATTTCTTTCTTTTCTTTTTTTAGAGATGGGGTCTCACTATGTTGCCTAGGCTGCAGTGAAGTGGCTGTTCACAGGTGCAATAATCACAAACGAAAGCCTCAAACTCCTGGGCTCAAATAATCCTCCTGCCTTATTAGAATGTAAGCTCATCATAACTCAAGAAGCATCTGTACTTAAGATTAAAAAGGTAGGAAAAAAAAATAGGAACTAAGTAGGCATAAGAAAAAAAAAAAAAAAGGGCAGGCTGCCAACCCAGGACCAAGGGGTAAGGCCATGTCAATGGGCCTAGGGAACAGAATATCAAGCCACAGAGAACTATTTTCAAGTCTCAGAACTGAATGGAATTTGTCCTGCAGACTTATAAACCTGCTCTAAATCCCTATTTTCCTTCCAATTTCTCTCTTTTGGAATAGGAATGCTTCTCCACCTGTCCCACCACTGCATCTCAGAAAGATAACTTGTTTTCTATGTATCACAGGTTTAGAAATAGAAGTTGCTATTTTTTTTTTTTAGACAGAGTCTCACTCTTGCCACCCAGGCTGGAGTGCAATGGCACAATCTTGACTCACTGCAACCTCTGCCTCCCGGGTTCAAGCGACTTTCCTGCCTCAGCCTCCCGAATAGCTGGGACTACAGGCAGGTGCCACCACACCCGGCTAATTTTTGCATTTTTAGTAGAGACAGGTTTCACTGTGTTAGCCAGGCTAGTCTTGAACTCCTGACCTCAGGTCATCTGCCCACCTTGGCCTCCCAAAGTGCTGAGATTACAGGTATGAGCCACCAGAGATGCCCAGCAGAGACAGAAATTTTGCTTCAGAATTAACCAAAGTCTTAACCCATCGCCAATTCAGATGATTCAGAAGATGAGATTTGGGACTTTCTGAGTTTATTATATTCAGGTAAGATGTGAGACTTACTTACAGAGTTTACATCAAAATGGATTAATACTTTTGGGGGATATTGGGATACAGCGCATCTATTTTGTATGTGGAAAGAACATAAATTTTGGGGGGGCCAGAAGGCAGTCTGCTATGGGTTGAATTGTGAATTGTGGTCCCCAAGAAATGTATGTGAAGTCCTTAACCCCCAGTATCTTAGAGAGTAACCTTATTTGGAAAAAGGATCATTGCAAATGTAATTAGGATGAGGTCACATGATGGAGTAGGGCAGGCCTCTAATCCAATATGACTCATCTCCTAATAAGAAGATAGCCATATGGAGACAGAAACAAAGGAAGAATGGAATGTGAAGACAGAAGCAGAGATTAGGGTGATTAAAAAAAGAAAAAGAAAAAAAAAAAAAAAAAACCTGTCAACCATTGACACCCATCACCAAAAGCTAAGAGGCATGGAATAGATTTCCCTTATGAGTTCTCAAAAGGATCCAACCCAGCTGATATCTTTATTTCAGACTTGTAGCCTCCTTAATTATGAGAAGAAATTTCTGCTGCTTTAAGCCACCCAGTTTGTGATATTTTGTTACAGCAGCCCTAGGAAACTACTACAGGAGATGTATGAAAAATTGGCTATGAGCTGGTCAGGTTTTAGAATTGGGTGATGAATGTATGCAGGGTGTTTGTTATATTATTGCTTACTGTTTTACATATTTGACAATTTCAGAAATAAATTCTTAATAAACAAAAGAATGTTATAATAAGTAGAGTAAGTATTAAAGTTTTAAAAGCAGAAGCAAACAAATTAGAAAACATTTGAATAAAATTGGAAATAAGCCCCAAAGCTGCTCTTTACATCAGGGATAAAAGAAATTGATCGAGGCCAGCACAGTGGCTCACACCTGTAATCCCAGCACTTTCAGAGGCCAAGGTGGGCAAATCACCAGATATCAGGAATTTGAGACCAGCCTGGCCAACACGGCGAAACCCCGCCTCTACCAAAAATACCAAAAAAAAAAAAAAAAATTAGCTGAGCGTGGTGGTGGACACCTATAATCCCAGCTACTCGGGAGGCTAAGACAGGAGAATGGCTTGAACTCGGGAGGAGGAGGTTACAGTGAGCCAAGATCGCACCACTGCACACTCTGTTGTCTGGGCAACAGAGTGAGACTCCATCTCAAAAAAAAAAAGAAAAAAAAAATTTTGGTTAAGAGTTTAGATAAAGGAAAAAATTCCATTTAAATGTTTATGTGAAGAAAACCGTAATGGATTACATGGCACAACAACAGCTTCAAAAAATTAAAACCAATTTGTAAACATTAATCATCACAGTTACTTATATTCCCTTAAAAATGATCTATATGCCCCTAGTGTCACATAAGACACGTTAATCTAGGAGTCTACTCACTCAGACTTTTTGCAACTAACATGCATTCCTTTGTTTCTTCATCACTGTGGGGAAAAGGTGGTACATACAAAAGGTTCTTGACATAACCCTATAAAAAGATTATCACATGGTGTATTACCTGGGAACTTATATGGTCACAATTCCAGGATACGTCAATGCTTTCAACTTTCAAAAAAAAAATAAATTTGACCTATAATGGGGGGGCCAGTCAGGGGTGGGGGAGAAAGAGGCAAACTGTGTATCCTGGAACTTTGTAGCTGGAAAAAAATTACCAGCAGCAGCAGCCTGATCAAAACTGCAACTTCTTGCCCACCTGGACAACCCATCTCTCTTTTCTAGAAATTAGCATCTGTGCTCAATTTCTAATAATGGACTGGTGCCTAGGTATTCATGTTTGTCTAGGTGAAAATAGCTTCTAAATCCAGGTGCTTACACCAGAATTGCCCTCCTGGAAATTTAGGACTGAGACATCGAGTCAGTTACCTGTAGGGTAACCTGTAGAATCAGATTTCTCAAATTTGACCTGTCTTATTTTGATACCATGTTGCTCAGCAATGTAACCTCCCCTTAAGTATCAGTTTTTGTAAAATATCCTAATCAATTTCTTATCAATTATATAAATACCTATCATCTAGAGTATTCCAGAAGCCAAACGAACATTTAAAAAAAAAAAAAAAAAAAAAAACAGAGATAGGGCCAGGCATAGTGGCTGACTATAATCCCAGCATTTTGGGGGCAGAGGTGGAAGGACAACTTGAGGCCAGGAGTTCACAACCAGCCTGGGCTATATAGCAAGATGCTGTCTCTCTACCAATTCTACCAATATTTTTTAAAAACTGAGTGTGGTGGTGGCACCTGTACTCCTAGCTACTTGGGAGACTGAGGTGGGAGGACCGATTGCTTGAGGCCCGCAGTTTGAGGGTATCATGAGCCATAATTGTTCACTGCACTCCACCATGGGGTGACGGAGTAAGACTCTAAATAAATAAATAAATATTACAAAAAGAAAAGCATTGAGACAGGTAATATTGGTGAGTGAGATTATAGATTTTAATCTCATGAACAATTTTAAGCTAGCTACTATACACTGCCATTTTCAAAAGTTTAGATTGGAATGCTTGCTGCCTTTGGTAGCTAAGAGAAAAGAAATAACAATGAGGGATATTATAGTGCCATTCTTCCACAGTCCTTATCAGATAAATAGGCCTTTGAGTCTTGGAATTGTTGGGAGTAAGAAAGCAAATAATATATCAAGTTGACAAGCACAAAAGACACAAAGAGACCAAGCATGGTGGCTCACGCTTGTCATTCCAACACTTTGGGAAGCCAAGGCTACGAGGTTGTTTGAATCCAGGAGTTCAAGACCAGCCTAGGCAACATAGTAAGATCCCATCTCTACAAAAAATAAAACAAAAGTAGCCAGACATGATGATGCATGCCTGTAGTCCCAGCTACTCAGGAGGCTGAGGTGGGAGGATCGCTTAAGGCTGGGAGGTCAAAGCTACAGTGAGCTGTAATTGCACCACTGCACTCCAGCCTGGGCAACAGTGAGAGACCATCTCGGAAAAAAAAGAAGTGGGGGAGGGGAGGAGAGACCACAAGAAACAAATATAATGAATAATAGTTTACTATTCCTGAGAAAAAGAGAATACCAAGTATAAGAGAATGTGTAACTAAGGGTTGGGGAGAGGGGGCTGGAGAGAGAGAACACATAGACAACAGAGAGAAGTCAAACAGGAAATTTCAAAATGAGAATCAGCTGATATATCAAAAAGAACAAATGAGTTTTTTTACAGATAGAACTGCAAGATTTTGCTTTTCAAAATGATTCAATTCTCCAGAAAAGAAAAATTAATGTAACTAAGTAACTAGTATAAAGTGCCAAGCAAAACTAAACATTTATTAGATATAGACAAATGCAAATATATTCAATGCTTTCATACAAATGTGAATATCTGGGGCCTTATTATCATCTTGTTAATATATGCCAGTGAACAATTTGTAGACACAAGACTTGTTTTACAAACAGGGTAATATGTTCCATGAACATAAGCCGGGAATTTAAAACTTAGTGTCTATCTCTTCATTCTAAGAAATGGTTCAATTAACTCACTGTGTGTGTGTGTGTGTGTGTGTGTGTGTGTGTGTGTGTGTTCTATCTCAGGTAGTGGTGATGCACCTAGAACATATATTCTCGAAATGGAAAACTCATTCTGCTATTTCTTCCTCCCTCTTCTCTGTCACATTAAATTGATCACCAGGCTGGTCAGCTGAAGCTCTTACATATTACTGAATGTCTCTGTCCTGTTGTTCCTACTACTTCAGATCCTCATTAGTACCTCTGGGACACTGTCAGAGTCTAAACAGATTCTAGGTCTCTTGTCTCTTCTATCTTCCATCTCCCAATCCTCCTTCCCCTGATCCATTAGAATGACAGACCTAGGCAAATCCTTTCTGAACATAAAAACCCTTCAATAGGGATAAGCTTTAGGCTCCTTAACACGATGCATGAGGTGCCTGACCCTTGACAGTCTCTCTCAGCATTCTGCCTAGCACATTCAGGGTCCTAACAATACTACCCTTCTCCCTGCCACCTTCCCAAATCCCTCCCCCTGCTCACCACTGTCCTTGTTATTTCCCACTTCAAAGTTTTTGCTCCTTCAATCTGTAAAATTAACAGCCACTCATGTGTTCCTTCCTTTCTCCTCTCTTCACAGTCAGCACCTGGAGGTTTCTTACTCTTAGGAAAAACTGCGACCTTTTCTAAGATACCTCCTCCCTCTTTCCTCAGTCCTGTTAAAGGTTCGGTGGACATTCACTGTACCTCAAAAATCCTTGCACATATTACTGTTTAACAATCACTGATTTATGCACATCTATCCACTATACAGACCTGGTACATACAAGAGGACAAGCCATAAATGAGGACAAGATGAACGGGCAGATAGATGAAATGTTTCGCTTCCCTATTTACCGGAAACCTCATTTTGGGGAGTCCTAAAATCCATAAAGAATATTTAGTGCTTTCAAAAATATCTTTTACTTGGCCAGGCACAGTGGCTTACACCTGTAATCCCAGCACTTTGGGAGGCTAAGGCTGCTGGATCACTTGAGGTCAGGAGTTCGAGCCCAGCCTGGCCAACATGGCAAAACCCCATCTCTACCAAAAATACAAAAATTAGCTGGGCATGGTGGTCCACGCCTATAATCCCAGCTACTCAGGAGACTGAGGCATGATGAGAATCACTTAAACCTGCGAGGCAGAGAGGGTGCACTGGGCCACGATCATACCACTGCACTCCAACCTGAGTGATACAGTGAGAATCCGCCTCAAAAAAAAAAAAAAAAAAATTAGCTGGGTGTGGTAGTGGATGCCTGTAATCCCAGCTATTCCAGGGGGCTGTGGCAGGAGAATCGCTTGAACCTGGAAGGCGGAGGTTGCAGTAAGCCGAGATTTCAGCACTGCACTCCAGCCTGGGCAACAGAACAAGACTCAATCTCAAAAAAAAAAAAAAAACAAAGTTCTGGCCAGCGCAGTGGCTCACAACTGTAATCCCAGCACCTCGGGAGGCCAAGGCAGGCGGATCACGAGATCAGGAGATCGAGACCATGGGAGGTTGAGGCAGGAGAATCGCTTGCACCTGGGAGATGGAGGTTGCAGTGAGCCAAGACTGAGCCACTGCACTCCAGCCTGGGCCACAAAGCAAGACTCCGTCTCAAAAAAAAAAAAAAAAATTGTTTACACAGACACTAAATATACTGATAAAAACTTAATTGCTATCCACTACTATTACTTTTGGAAAAAAATAAGGCAGAAACAGGTTACCAATCTCTAAGACTTCCATTAGGTTTAATCTTACAATTAGATGACATCATGTTTTTTGATGTTTTTGTTTGTTTCTCTGGCCTAGCTCATCCTTCCTATACTTATAAACACTCTTTACTTCAGGGCCATCCAATATAAAGGACTATTTAAGAATATACATATACATATACATATACAAATGATATACTCATCACCTGCTAACTACTCTCTATGGAAACTGTAGCTTTCTAAAAATGAACGCTTCCTTGACTCTGAAGGATACAAGCTTCTACCCAAAAAAGTTCCCAAATCCCTTTGCTGCCACAATCTTCACATTTCTGAAAACTTATTAAAAGGTAATTTTTAGGCCGGGTGCGGTGGCTCACGCCTGTAACCCCAGCACTTTGGGAGGCCGAGACGGGCGGATCACGAGGTCAGGAGATCGAGACCATCCTGGCTAACACGGTGAAACCCCGTCTCTACTAAAAATACAAAAAAAATATTAGCCGGGCGTAGGGGCGGGCGCCTGTAGTCCCAGCTACACGGGAGGCTGAGGCAGGAGAATGGCGTGAACCCGGGGGACGGAGCTTGCAGTGAGCCGGGATCGCGCCACTGCACTCCAGCCTGGGCCACAGAGCGAGACTCCGTCTCAAAAAAAAAAAAAAAAAAAGGTAATTTTAACAAAACATGTCAGTGAAATCATGAGTTAATGCATGTAACAGAAGAAAATATTAGCAGTCAAAAATATAAAAATAGGATCCAATGATTTAAATTTTACAAAAACTGGCCACTGGCCAGAGCTGCTGGCTCACAACTATAATCCCAGCACTTTGAGAGGCTGAGGCAGGAGGATTCCTTGAGACCAAGAGTTAGAGACCTCCCTGGGCAACATAGGGAGATCTTGTCTCTATAAAAAATAAATAGACCAGGCGCACTGGCTCACACCTGTAATCCCAGAACTTTGGGAGGCAGCCAAGGCGGGCGGATCACTTGAGGCTGGGAGTTCAAGCCCAGCCTGACCAATGTGGCGAAAACCTCTCTACTAAAAATGCAAAAAAAATTAACTGGAAGTGGTGATGCATGCCTGTAATCCCCGGCTACTTGGGAGGCTGAGGCACGAGAATTGCTTAAATCCAGGAGGCAGAGGTTGCAGTGAGCCAAGAGTGAACCACTGTACTCCAGCCTGGGTGACAGAGCAAGGCTCTGTCTCAAAAAACACAACCAACCAACCAAACAAATAAACAAAGGAAGTTAACCTATGAGGACACAAAGGATTAGAATGATACACAACGAACTTTGCGGATTTGGGGTAAAGGGTGGAAATGGGGTGAGAGATAGAAGACTACACATTGGGCACAGTGTAAACTGCTTGGGTGATGGGTACACCAAAACCTCAGAAATCACCACTAAAGAACTTAGTCATGTAACCAAACACCATGTGCTCCCCCAAAACCTATTAAAATTAATAAATATTTTAAAAACTGGCCATTATATATTTAACATGTAAAAAATTTCACAGGTCAATACAGTGAATTCTCTGCTATTTAGATATACAATAAAGATATTCCAGCAAATTGTTTTCCTAGTACTCACAAAATTTCATTTTTTCTAAATTCCACAATGTTCTAGTCACATAGCACTATTTTTTATTCTCTGAACATGCCTACCACTTCTTCCCTTTGCACCTGCTACCCTAGGTTATGTCACTTTCTCTGTCTGCAATTTTTATTTGATCCTTTTCTGCACAGGTCAAATGCCTAATTATTCTGCAAAGCCCTAGAAGCTCTTTGTACGCCTTACTCAATTCCTGAGACAAGAATAATCCCTCCTTTCAATATTTACCCATAATACTCCATTCGGCCTTATTGTTATGTAATATATATTTTAATTTTCATACATTTATTTATTTGTCTTCCTACTTGAGGAGGGGAAACCCCCTATTTTATTTATCCTTGAATTCCTGGTGTCTAACACAATGCTTGATACAAAGTAGGACCATAGCAAATGCCCAGTAAATAAATATTCCCAAACGTATCCTTTATTACCTATCATCCATTAAGGACTGATGTCTTCAAAACCATTTTGCAATCATTCCTGTCATTTCAGAATTGCATGCCCCATTATTAGGCATAAAGAATATACATGAACAAAATCTTATTATTAACTTTTTTTATTTTTTGAGACAGGGTCTCACTCTGTCACCTAGGCTGGAGTACAGTCACACAATCATAGCTCACTAGAGCCTTGACCTCCCAGACTCAAGTGATCCTCGCACTTCAGCCTCTCGAGTAGTTGGGAGGGACTACAGGCGAGCACCACCATGCCCGGCTAATTGTTTTTCTTCTTTGCAGAGGTGGGGTCTCAGAATGTTGTCCTGGCTGGTCTGGTACTCCTGGGCTCAAGCAATCCTCCCACTTCAACCTCCCAAAGTACTGAAATTATAGGCGTGAGCCACCACACCCAGTTCATTAACTTTTTTTCTTTTTTGTTTTTTGTTTCTTTGCTTGCTGTTCGTTTTTGAACAGGGTCTTGTTCTGTTGCCCAGGCAGGGGTGCAGCGGCACAATCACAGTTCACTGCAGCCTCGACCTCCTGGGCTCAAGGGATCCTCCCACTGCAGCTTCTTGAGTAGCTGGACTACAGACGCATGTGCCTCCCCACACCTGGCTAAATTTTATCTTTTGTGTAGAGAAGGGGTCTTGCTTGTTGTCCAGGCTGGTCTCAAACTTCTGGACTCAAGCGATACTCCTGCCTGGGCGTCCCAAAGTGCTACGACTACAGGCATGAGCCACTGAGCCTATTCTAACACTAAGTAGAACAAAACAAATCAACAACAAAAATCCAACAAACATAAAGCGATCGCATATAAGAAAAGCTATAAAAAGGAAAGAAATAGAAAGAAGAAAAAAAGTAAACTTGATAAACAGATACACCATGTTTCTGGAAGGAAAGAGTCAATATTATTAAAAAATTCATCCCTGAAACAGTATTTCACTGTAACTCTAATACAGTCTAAATTGTGCTTTTATTAGTCCTAATGTTCATCTAGAAAAATAAATACATGACAATATTTGTCTTACCATGTACTAAAACGTATATAAAGCCATAACAATTTAAAATAGTGTGGTACCAGAATAAAAATAGACACACCAATGGAACACAAAAAAAGTCCAGAAACATACTCAACCATTGAAGAATTTAGTAATGATTCAAACAATATTTCAAATCACACTGGAAAACATAGATTATTCAGCAATAGTGTTGGAAAAGTTGACTAACCAGGTGGGAGGGGAAAGTTAGGCACATATCTTACCATATTCTAAAATTAATTCTAGGCTAATAAAATACTTATATCTAAATAGTTCCTTCTTTGGTCTACCCTCGCTCCTTTTCTACTTGAACACTTTAGTCTTAAAGCCATGAGATGGGGCTGGGCATGGTGGCTCATGCCTGTAATCCTAGCACTTTGGGAGGCCAGAACAGGCAGATCACTTGAGCTCAGGAGTTCAAGACTAGCCTGGGCAACATGATGAAACCTCAACTCTACAAAAAAATACAAAAAACTTAGCTGGGTGTGATGGGTACACCTGTAGTCCCACCTACTTAGAGGGCTAAAGTGGAAGGACTGCTTGAGCCCAAGAGGTGGAGGCTGCAGTGAGCCAAAACTGCACCACTGCACTCCAGCCTGGGTGACAAAGTGAGCCCTGTCTCAAAAAAAAAAAAAAAAGGCCATGAGGTGGGTTCAAGCATAGTAATTATCCATGCTGGGGAGGAGGGGGCAGTCCAATACAAGTATAAGAGCCTGAGTAACGTTGGCTCCCCTAAGGGGCTGGGGATAGTGGTGGGGATAATCTCAGAGCAAGGTGAAAAGATTAACCAAAGTGGAAGTAGTGAACTGAAGCTGAATATCAAATCCCAAGAGGGGTGAAAAGGACTGGCATGCAGGAAAGCAGCAGCAACCCTGAACTGGGTTAGAATAGCATCTGCATTAGGTGGAGCAGCAACAGAAGGTATGTCAAAACAGGAGGTTGATCAAATAAGTAAACTATTAAAAATAGTAAGAGTCAGGTTTCTGTCTGAGAATCATAAACATGGGGGAAAAAATTAAAATGAACCCTGTTTTGTTGGGCTAGATTTGGAGAAGTTACCATAAGCATATGGAGTTCAATATATAGAGATGGTTACAGTAATAGAGAGGTGTGTGTGTATCTATATTCACATAATGAATCAAAAGTATTGTGTGACCTCACAGCTTGTTCTTTTTTTTTTTTTTTTGAGACAGAGTCTCACTCTGTTGCCCAGGCTGGAGTGCAGTGGTACAATCTCGGCTCACTGCAACCTCCAACTCCCAGGTTCAAGCAATTCTCCTGTCTCAGCCTCCTGCGTAGCTGGGATTACAGGTGTCCACCACCATGCCCAGCTAAATTTTTTTTTTTTTGAGATGGAGTCTCACTCTGTCGCCCAGGCTGAGGTACAGTGGTGCAATCTCAGCTCACCGCAACCTCTGCCTCCCAGGTTCAAGCAATTCTCCTCCCTCAGCCTCCTGAGTAGCGGGAATACAGGTGCCCACTACCATGTCTGGCGAATTTTTGTATTTTTTAGTAGAGACGGGGTTTCACCATCTTGGCCAGGCTGGCCTTAAACTCCTGACCTCATGATCCACCTGCCTGGGCCTTCCAAAGTGCTGGGATTAGAGATGTGAGCCACCGGGCCCAGTCAATTTTTTTTTTTTTTTTTTTGAGACAGAATCTCACTTCGTGAGCCATATCTCTTCCTATATATATTCAAGTATTTATATTTATCTATATAGTGGTTGTGGTAGGGATTATAATTTTCTTATCAGTAAATTCAGTCTACTGAGTGTACCACTCTTTTTTTTTTTTCTTTTTGAAACGGACTCTTGCTGTGTTGCCCAGGCTGGACTGCAGTGGCACTATCTCGGCTCACTGCAACCTCCACCTCCCAGGTTCAAGCAGTCCTCCTGCCTCAGCCCCCTGGGTAGCTGGGACTACTGAGTAACTGGGACTAGTAGAGATGGGGTTTCATTGGCCAGGCTGGTTTCAAACTCTGGACCTCAAGTCATCCCGCTGGTTTCGGCCTCCCAAAGTGCTAGGATTACAGGCCTGAGCCATCACGCCTGGCCCACAGTTTTCTACATAGATATAGAAACAATATAGATGTGAATTTATAGAAATATGTATCTCTGCAGGAATGCACACACACATACACACACATTTCCTAGCCATGCTGACTGAGAGTAGCAATAACCCACACCTAGCACCCACTTTGGCTCCTAAATATTATTCCTGCCTAAAAGAAATCAAGGCTCCTCAGAGAAATGGTGATTTCAAAACTACAGCAGGAATAATACAAGATGAGCTTAGATTATACTGCTGTGTCAGAAGTAGAGAAATGCTTCTCTGAAATGATAGGTCAAAAGACACAGAAGTCAGCTTAAAGAGGTCCCACCAGGCAAACCTGAGACAGTATGAACATCAAAATAAATGACATTAGTGGAATATGACTTATTAAAATAAAATAGCATAAGTCCATACTAATAGAAATACTAGGGAGTAAAGAAAGCTTTACCTTACAGTGGAATGTCAACTGATGAATGTAAAAGAAAGGGTGAAATTAGAAAACCTTGCCATCAATCCTAGTCATAAATTAGGTCAAGAGACATCAATGAATGCTAAAATTAGTGAGGAAAAGGCACAAGGAACAAGATGTTTATATACGAAGAACTTCCCCCACAAAATCCACACTGACTATGAAGAGAAAAAAGATTAACCTCACAGTGGAGAAACCTGACAGACACACCTTAACCAAGTGATCAAGGAAAAACTGAAATCATGTACCACCTGATAGGATGCAAACAAAAGAACACAGAATCATACATGCGATACTCCTGCTAAAAACATAACTGTATTTAATCATGATGAAACATCAGGCAAATCCAAATAGGGGGTCATTCTACAAAGTAACTGGCCTGTTATATTCAGAAGTATCAAAGTTATGAAACTCAGGGAAAGACTGAGTTACTATTTGAGATTTTAAAAGACCAAAGAGGCCCGGGCGGGGTGGCTCACACCTGTAATCCCAACACTTTGGGAGGCTGAGGCAGGCAGATCACTTGAGGCCAGGAGTTCAAGAGCAACCTGGCCAATATGGCAAGAGCCTGTCTTTACTAAAAGCACAAAAAAATTAGCTGGATGTGGTGGTGCAAACCTATAATCCCAGCTACTCAGGGGCTGAGGCACAAGAATCACTTGAACCCAGGAGGTGGAGGCTGCAGTGAGCCGAGATTGCACTACTGCACTCCACCCTGGGTGACAGAGCGAGACTCTGTACAAAAATAAAAATAAATAAAAAGGCCAAAGAGTCAAAATGCAGTTTGTGATTCTTTTGCTATAAATATGTCTACAGAAACATGAATGGGTTCCAAAGATCAGACAGTAATAATGTATCACTGTTAATTTCCTTATTTTGATGGCACCTTGTATATTCCCAAGAGAATATCCTTCTTTATGGGAAATTCTGAAGTATTCAGGGGCGACAGCATATTATATTGGTAAGTTACTCTCAAATGGTTTAGGGAAGGAAGAGTTCTTTTGTACTATTCCTGCAACCTGTTTGTAAGTTTTAATGCTTTTAAAATTAAAAACAAAAACAAGGTTTTTAAAAATGAACTTCCAAAGCACTAAAAAAAAACAAAAAGTACATTAATATAAAGATTTTCTTTGCAAAGCATCAAAGGCAGAAACAATAAAGAGTATTTGCATAAATGACCTCAAAAATGTAAACTTCTGCATTAGAAAAAATTAACCTGCTAGAATCCCAACAACTATGAAAATGTAATAAAATTAAAAACCAAACATTAAATTATGGGAAAAAACACGCACAACAAATATATAAGACAAAATAATATGATCTCTAAAACACTTTGTAAAAAAAATTATAATATTAAAACAAACAGATATGGAAAGGTCAATTAACATACATGAATAATCTTCAAAAAAAAAAAACTTTAAAATAATTAACCT
Source organism: Macaca nemestrina (assembly GCF_043159975.1). NCBI lineage: Eukaryota > Metazoa > Chordata > Mammalia > Primates > Cercopithecidae > Macaca > Macaca nemestrina. The sequence continues at coordinate 122,322,604 of NC_092133.1, forward strand.
TACCAGTACTCAAATAAACTCAATCAAACATTTTAATATTTTTTTTACTAGAAAGAATAGCAAAGTTTTTAAAAGGGTAACACAGTGTACCTAACATAATATAGAGTTATGAGCAATCTCACATATAGCTTAATACAGGGTAACTTCTGGAGGACAATTTCACACAATGTATTTACTGAAGCTTCCAAAATGTCCACACACTTTTACACAGATGCTAGCAGTGTATACTAAATGCCAGACATCAACTAGGCCCTTCAACCACAAAGGGTTGCTTAATTAAATTTACTGTTTGGGCCGGGCGCGGTGGCTCAAGCCTGTAATCCCAGCACTTTGGGAGGCCGAGGCGGGTGGATCATGAGGTCAGGAGATCGAGACCTGGCTAACATGATGAAACCCCGTCTCTACTAAAAATACAAAAAAAAAAAACTAGCCGGGCGTGGTGGCGGCCGCCTGTAGTCCCAGCTACTCGGAGGCTGAGGCGGGAGAATGGCGTGAACCCGGGAGGTGGAGCTTGCAGTGAGCCGATATCGTGCCACTGCACTCCAGCCTGGGCGACAGAGCGAGACTCCGTCTCAAAAAAATAAAAATAAATAAAATAAATAAAATAAATAAATAAATAAATAAATAAATTTACAGTTTGTTAAATCTCATGATATTCTGTATTACAGACTAAGTATCTATTCAAAATACAGCAGAAACACAATTTATTGACACACAAAAGATGCTGTGTAAGTTTCAAAAGCAAACAAAAAATATAAGCAAAAACAATTCAATTTTTTTGTAAGTATATACTATAAGCAAAAATATACAGGAAAAAACCTGGATGAGCTTGAATGAGAAGATTATGAATGATTTTTGTCTTATATTTATTTATTTGTCTGTATTTTCAAGTTTTTAAAATAAATATTAATTACCTAATCTGTTTTTTTACACAAAAACATTTAAAATCTTAAAGCTGGCTGCTATTTCTTCCAAGGATGGAATGTGTACCTTCAATTAAATAGTAAAACTATATTTAAAGGCACATTGGGTAATGGTGAAACCTAAAATGGAGAGGAGAATAAAACAATAATATAATATGTACTAAATGAAGAAAAATATACAAGAAAAAAGCACACTTTTTTTTTTTAAGGTCAACAATAAAAACCATATCTTGGGGTACAAATAACTTTGGCAGGGGAGACAAGTAACATTCTAATACAGGACTGTTTTTCAAAAAAGAATGTGATACACTGTAATAAATATTATGCAAAATAATAATTAATTCAAATTTAACAGACTCTTGATACTTGAAAGAACAAAAGAAGTAGATAATTCCTAAAAGGCCGATCTCTAAGGATTAAAATATCCTGTAAATCGTAGAATACTAAATACCTAGGTTACTATAAAAGGTAAGACAGTTTTGCTTGCTTTGTACTCCTGTGACCTTAGTAACATATTAATAACATTTTAATAACTGTAGTTTGGTGTAGTAATTTTTTTTCCATATCTCCCCTAAATTTGATGGAGAGCTGTAATTTTAAAAACACAAAAACTTCCTTTCTACTTCCCAGCAGTGATATTTAAACAGTAATAAAATAATATCCACTGTACCTTATTATAACGATCATGCGGAACAGACTGTAAAACAATTGGTTCCATTGTGGAAACATTGGCAAATTGTACCTCTGGAATATACAGGGCACAAACCACATGGGCCCAACCTAAAAATAAATAAATAAATGTCATATTTTCAGTTTTATCAAAAGCAAATTAACATTATTAACTTCCTTAACAGATCCCTCAAATGTCTGTTGAAACAAATGTACAACAAGGACATTAACAAATTCTCATTGCTGTCTTACTTCCATTGCTTGAGAATACTCAAACCACTACTAAAACAAAGCATTCTTATCATTTCCCCAGTTATGATGTACAGTAATATAAATAAAGGGAAACATTCATAAATTCAGATGTCGGCACTAACACTTCTTATACAGGCGACCAAATATTCACATCAACACTACCTCTGAGAACCACTATAAAAGGAGTTTTTAAAAGTTTAATACTTATGATAAAATTTAATAATTTAATCTTAATCATTTTAAACATCAACATGAAATTATTTTTATCTTAGTGTCACTATTTTTAATATTAGTAATAATCATTTCACTATTTTAATTTGAAGTGTGTTAAATTTCCTATGAAATATATATGTATATATTTTTTTGAGACAGAGTTTCACTATTGTTGCCCAGGCTGGAGTGCAATGGTGCGATCTCGGCTCACCGCAACCTCTGCCTCCCGGATTCAAGCAATTCTCCTGCCTCAGCCTCCCAACTGAAGGTATTAAAGAGCTGATATGATAGTGAGGAGTTTCTGGGCTAAAACTGGAAGAGAACGAAAGTTCTAGGTATAGTTTTTGGCCACTTTTGCCCGGGGGACATTTGCCTATTTCAGAGAAAGCAGTGGTGAGGATGAAGGGTACTTTTTTTTTTTTTTTTTTTTTTTTTTGGAGAGAGTTTCACTCTTGTGGCCCAGGCTGGAGTGCAACGGAGCAATCTCGGCTCACTGCAACCTTTGCCTCCCAGGTTCAAGCAATTCTCCTGCCTCCACCTCCCAGGATTACAGGCATGCACCATCACACCTGGCTAAATTTTGTATTTTTAGTAGGGGTGGGGTTTCTCCATGTTGGTCAGGCTGGTCTTGAACTCCCGACCTCAGGTGATCCACCCAACTCAGCCTCCCAAAAAGCTGGGATTACAGGCGTGAGCCACTGCGCCAGGCCTGAAGGGTACTTTTGACAGACTCAGAGGCCTAACAGTACAGGGATGTACATTCACAACCAACCAAGAGAAAAAGGGAACAAGTAAACCCCTCTCCTTTCAGATGCAACACTGAAGGGCAAACCAGGGGTAAGAATACACTAAAAGTACATAGACCCTCAAAGAGACTACACCAGGGCTCTGACCATCTCAAACTCTGAAATTTGACCAAGATAATCTTAAATTACAACCCCCAAGGCACCAAGCAGATGCAAATATACATCTATCCTCTCTAAAAGAAAATAGTATCATCTTGGCTACAAATAATTTCTACCCTTTTTTTTTCTGAGACAAAGCCTTGGTCTGTCACCCAGGCTGGACTGCACTGGCGTAATCTCGGCTCACTGCAACTTCCTCCCAGTTCAAGCAATTCTCCTGCCTCAGCCTCCCAAGTAGCTGGGATTGCAGGTGCCCACCATCACAGCTGGCTAATTTTTGTATTTCTAGTAAAGACGGGGTTTCATTATGTTGACCAGGCTGGTCTTGAACTCCTGACCTCAAGTGATCCGCCAGTCTCAGCTTCCCAAAGTGGTGGGATTACAGATATAAGATACCACACCCAGCCTAAAATTTCTTAATTACATATAATTTCCAGCACAATAAGTACCAAACACATGGACAAGACAATATGAACGAAAATAAGGAGAAACAAGAAAATCAAAACAGATCAGTATTTGAGTTATCAGATAAAGATTTTAAAATAAGTATGCTTACTATGATCAAGTACACACAAGACAAAATTCTAAATTGATGCAAAGAACTGAAAACTATAATAATAAATTAAAATTCCAGAAGTAAAGCGCAAATTTAGAAATCAGCCAGGCACAGTGGCTCACATCTGTAAGCCCAGTACTTTGGAAGGCTGAGGCGGATCGCTTGATCAGGAGTTCAAGACAACCCTAGGCAATAAAGTGAGACCCCATCTCCACAAAAAAAAATAATGAGCCAGGTGCGGCGGCATGCACCTATAGTCCCAGCTACTCAGGAGGTTAAGGTGGGAGGATTGCTTGAGCCCAGGAGTTGGAAGTTGCTGTGAACTATAATTGTGCCACTGCAATCCAGCCTGGGTGATAGAGACCCAGGTGATAGAAAAAAAAAAAAAAATCAATGGGTGGGATTAACAATGGTTTAGACATGGATCAAAAGAGAATTAGTACGAACAAAACAGGTCAGAAGAAATCCAGAATGTTAGCACAAAACACAAAAGTAAGAAATATAAAAAATGGAATAACACACATGAAAAATGTAATAGGCAGACGGGTCTAACACACACGTAATCAGAATCTCAGAGAAATATAAGAGAGAAAAATGGCATGAAAGCAGTATCTGAATTGATAATACCTGAAAATTTTCCAGAACAGAAGACCCAAAGCCACTGACTGAAGAACCACTACAAATCAGAGTAATATAAGATATACACCAAGGGACATTAATAAAACTACAGAAAACTAAGGGAAAGAAATGAAAATCTTAAATTATTATCAAATAATTATCAAACGAAAAACTAGGTAACTAAATAAAGCCAGAAAACATTTTTTTAAAAAAAGATTTCCATTAAAGGAAACACCAAACAATTTTCCTTGAGTAATAGGAAAATGATTCCAGAAGGAAGTTCAGAACTGAAGAAAAATATGAAGAGCGATAAACATGTAGGTACATTTAATATATGATGAACATAAAGAACAATAACGCCTTCACACTCATTTACAATACAAATGACCATTAAATATTAAAACACTGGAAAGGTTTGTGAATGTATGCAGTTTTTGTATAAAACTATAACAAAGACTGGAAAAGGAACAGATAAACGAAGTCTATATGGTTTCATTCTACATTTCGTGTTAAGTGGTACACACAGGCCGGGTGCGGTGGCTCATGCCTGTAATCCCAACACTTTGGATAGCCAAGGTGGGCAGATCACTTGAGGCCAGGAATTTCAGACGAGCCTGGTCAATATAGCGAAACCATGTCTCTACTAAAAATACAAAAATTAGCTGAGTGTGGTGGTGTGTGCCTATAGTCCCAGCTACTCAGGAGGCTGAGGCAGCAGGACTGCTTGAACCCAGGAGATGGAGGTTGCAGTGAGCCGAGATAGTGCCACTGCAGTCCAGCCTGGGCAACACAGCAAGAGTCCGTTTCAAAAAGAAAGAAAAAAAAAAAAGTGGTACACTCAGTAGACTGAATTTACTGAGAAGAAAATTATAATCCCTACCACAACCACTATATAGATAAATATAAATACTTGAATATATATAGGAAGAGATACGGCCAAGAAGGCAATTTAAGGCAATTTAATATAATTAATTAAATTTACATGCAATACTAACCAGTTGCATTGTTAAACTGACTAAAATACAGCACTAAAAAAAATCACAAAAAGAACAAAGAGAAATGAGAAATAAGAGGGAAAATCAATGTTAAGAACAAATAGCAGAAGACTTCTACTTCTGTCCAAGACAGACTAAGATGTTCAAGAGAAAGCCACAAGGGAAACTGGAAAATGTCTTGAACGGAATGGCAACAAACATGAAATTTATCAGAACTTGAGACGTAGGCTGGGGGCAGTGGCTCACGCCTGTTAATCGCTTGAGCTCAGGAGTTCGGGACCAGCCTGGGCAACATGGTGAGACCCTGTCTCTACAACAAATACAAAAAACATTCGCTGGATAAGGTGGCATGCACCTGTACTCCCAGCTACTTTAGGGCCTAAGGTAGGAGGATCGCTTGAACCCAGGAGGTCGAGGCTTCAGTGAGCCAGGATCACACCACTGCCCTCCAGCCTGGGTGACAAACTGAGGCCCTGTCTCAAAACAATAACAACAGCAGCAAAAAAAAAAAAAAAAAAAAACAACTTCTGGGATTCAATAAAAGCAATAGAGAACAACTTACAGCATATATATTTTCATTAGAAAAGAAAATCTAAATTAAAAGACCTAAGGTTCCACCTTTATAAGTTAGAAAAGAAGAGGAATATATAACACATAGTAAGTAGTAGGAAGGAAATAATAAAGAGCAGAAGTTTAACAAAATAGAAAACAGGGAGATGAAATAAAAATTAACAAAGCCTGGCCGGGCGCGGTGGCTCAAGCCTGTAATCCCAGCACTTTGGGAGGCCGAGGCGGGCGGATCACAAGGTCAGGAGATCGAGACCACAGTGAAACCCCGTCTCTACTAAAAATACAAAAAATTAGCCGGGCGCGGTGGTGGGCGCCTGTAGTCCCAGCTACTCAGGAGGCTGAGGCAGGAGAATGGCAGGAACCCGGGAGGCGGAGCTTGCAGTGAGCCGAGATCGCGCCACTGCACTCCAGCCTGGGCAACAGCGTGAGACTCCGTCTCAAAAAAAAAAAAAAATTAACAAAGCCCAAAACTTTCTTTAAAAAGGTCAACAAAATTGAACAATTCTATTTGGACTGGTCAAAAAAATAAAAATAAAAACAAAGAAAAAACCAGAACACAAATCGCCAACATCAGGAATAACAATGAGGTAATTACTGCCAATGCTAGCAAAATTAGCAAAATAATAATAAAGTACTATTGGCGGCCAGGCATGGTGGCTTGCACCTGTAATCCCAGCACTCTGGGAGGCCAAGGCAGGTGGATCACCTGAGGTCAGGAGTTCAAGAGCAGACTGGCCAAAATGGTGACATCTCTACTGAAAATACAGAAATTAGCTGGGCGTGGTGGTGCCTGCCTGTAATCCCAGCTACTCGGAGGCTGAGGCAGAGAATCACTTGAACCCGGGAGGTGAAGTCTGCAGTGAGCCGAGATCATGCCACCATTGCACTCCAGCTTGAGTGACAAAGCAAGACTCCATCTCAAAATAATAATAATAATAATAATAATAATAATAATAATACTATTGGCAACGTCAGTCCAACAATTTCAGCAACTTATACAAAGAAGTCAAATTTCTTGGAAAAATAGACTGCACCAAAATTGACTTAAGTATACAAAAATAGGCTGGGCCCAAGGGCTCACGCCTGTAATCCCAACACTTTGGGAGGATCAGGCAGGAGGACAGCTTGAGCCCAGATGTTCGAGACCAGCCTCGGCAACAAAGCAAGACCACTTCTCTCTACAAAAAATACAAAAAGAAAAAAATATTAGCCAGGCATGGTGTGTCTGTGGTCCCACCTATTCAGGAGGCTGAGGCAGGAGGATCACTGGAACCCAGTAGTTTGAAGCTGCAGTGAGCTATGACTGCATCACTGCACTCTATCCTGGGCAACAAAGACAAACAGGAAGAGGAAGAGGAAGAAGAAGAAAAAGAAGAGGAGGAAGAGGAAGAAGAAGAAAAAGAAGAGGAGGAAGAGGAGGAAGAGGAAGAAGAGGAAGAGGAAGAAGAGGAAGAGGAAGAAGAGGAAGAAGAAGAAGAGGAAGAAGAGGAAGAGGAAGAAGAGGAAGAAGAAGAGGAAGAGGAAGAGGAGGAAGAGGAAAAGGAGGAAGAGGAAGAGAGGGAGGGAAGGAAGGAAGGAAGAAAGCAAGGAAGGGAGGGAAGGAGGGAGGGGGGAAGGAAAGGGGAAAAAGGGAAAGGAAAAAGGGAAAGGAAATAGGGAAAGGAAAAAGGGAAAGGAAGAAGGGAAGGGCAGGGCAGGGCAGGGCAGGGCAGGGCAGGGCAGGGCAGGGCAGGGAAGGGAAGGGAAGGGAAGGGAAGGGAAGGGAAGGGAAGGGAGAAAAAGGAATGTCCCTATACTTTTGCCAAAAAACGAATTTATCAAAAATTTTCCCAGAAAAGTTTCAGTTTCTCATGAAGTTCTATATAGAATTCAAAGAAAAATAACAGGCCGGGCGCGGTGGCTCAAGCCTGTAATCCCAGCACTTTGGGAGGCCGAGACGGGCGGATCACGAGGTCGGGAGATCGAGACCATCCTGGCTAACATGGTGAAACCCCGTCTCTACTAAAAAATACAAAAAACTAGCCGGGCAAGGTGGCGGGCGCCTGTAGTCCCAGCTACTGGGGAGGCTGAGGCAGGAGAATGGCGTAAACCCGGGAGGCGGAGCTTGCAGTGAGCTGAGATCCGGCCACTGCACTCCAGCCTGGGCGGCAGAGCGAGACTCCGTCTCAAAAAAAAAAAAAAAAAAAAAAAAAAAAAAAAAAAAACAAAGAAAAATAACACCAAATTTACACAAACTGTTTCATTTTAAGTGACCAGCATAATCCTCAACAAACACCTGACAAAACCACTATAATTCTTAAACAGAGAATTAAAGTACATGACAAAAATAAAATATATGTCAGGATAAGGGCAAGTGAATTTACAGTATCCTAAGAGTTTTAGAGGATTCAGAAAGGAAAAAAAGCACATAGTAACGTTAACTTTTTTTAAGCTAATAGAGAGGGTAGAATGGAATGAGTGAAACAAATCAGAATAGGAAAGACAAATACAAAACATTTAATGGAAAGTTTATACCAGGTGCAGGGATTCCAACATTCTCAAAGCTGAGGCAGGAAGATCACTTGAGCCCAGGACTACAAAGCTACAGTGAGCTAGGATCCTGCTACTTGCACTCCATTCTGAACTACAGAATGAAAACCTGTCACTTAAAAAAAACAAAACTTCAGAATAGTGAAGGTCTTTCTAACTAATAACTCAAAATACAGATGTCATGATAGATTAATAAACTGAACAAAATTAAAATAAAAAACTCATGCATGGTAAAAAAAAAAAAATTTTTTTAAAGCACAATATAAATAAAGACTAACCAGATGGGTAAAAATTAGTCCAATTCATATCAAAACAGCATAATAATATACGAGGGGCTCCTTATTAACACTCCAATAAATCAAACTAAAAAGATCAACAACTGTGGCTGGGCATGGTGGCTCACACCTGTAGTCCCACCAGTTTGGGAGGCCGAGGTAGGTGGATCCCATCTCTACTAAAAACAAAAAAATCAGCTGGGCATGGTGGCATGCACCCATAATCCCAGCTATTCAGGTGAGTGAGGCAGAAGAATTCCTTGAACGGGGGAGGCAGAGGCTGCAGTGAGCCAAGATCAAGCCACTGCACTCCAGCCTACGTGACAGAGGGAGACTGTCTCAAAAAACAAAGAAAAAGATCCACAACCAAGTCAAAAAGCAGACCAAAGAAGAGAAAAAACAAATTGCTCTTCAAACTATAAAAAGATGTGAACTTCACTAATATTAAGAGAAATGCAAAACTACTGCTTGGATATACAAACTTTTACCTGTTAGATTACCAAAGGTATGAAGAACAGCTCTTTTATTCATATATTGGTAAAACTGGGAACACATATTGGTAAAACTACAGGGCGAATAATTTTGGACTATCTATCAAAATTAACTGCAAAACTCCTTTGACCCAATGTTTCCACCTATGGAAATTAATAATCCTATTGTATACAAGCAATGTGACATATATACAAGAGTTAGTCATCAAAGTAGATCAAAAAGTGCATCAACACTGATTGATTAGATATTAGATAACATGGTTAAAAAGAAAAAAAAAGCTCTATACTGAAAACAAGATAAATTGTTCACGCCAGGTACAGTGGCTCACACATGTAATCTCAGCACTTTGGAAGGCCGAGGCAGTAGGATCACTTGAGGTCAGGAGGTCACCACCAGCCTGGCCAACATCGTGAAACCCCACCTCTACTAAAAATATAAAAATTAGCAGGGCGTGGTGGCACATACCTGCAATACCAGCAACTTGGGAGGCTGAAGCAGGAGAATCACTTGAGCCCGAAAAATGGAGGTTGCAGTGAGCTGAGACTGCACCACTGCACTCCAGCCTGGGCAAATGAGCGAAGCTTCAAAAAAACAGAAAATCAAAGAAAAAAGAAAAGAAAAGTCTCAAAAAAAAATAAAAATAATAAGATAAATTGTTCAGTGAAAAAAATTAAGACGCAGAAGAGTATATAATATTAACCCATTTGTATAAAGATGGAGGGAGTAATTAAGTATTTGTCTATTCACATTTGAATATGCAAAAGAAACCTAGAAAGATATGCAAGAAAGTAGTAATTACATGGTAGCAGGAAAGCTATTGATAAACTGGGCAGATGGGGAACAGGAATAACAGGAAGAGTTTTCAATATATTTTTAAATTTTCTACAATCTGACCGTATAACATAGTCTGAAGATCCAACTGTAAAATATATATAGCTAACCAAAATCATTGTATTTTTACCTTTTATTTACTGATACCATTACTCTAATTTATGCCAAAACTACTTTAGAGGTGGCTACCCAAAATGGAGAAGAGTATAGTAACAGTAGCTAAACCTCTACTTTTTTTAGCTGCCTCATCATACATGCCATGGTCTAATAAACTCAGGTCTACACATTTCAGAATAGTACTGAGTTGTAGAAAAATATGATTTTTCTGACAAAGATAACTGAAAGTGGAGAAGAAAATGAGTAATACACAAGGGTCCATAGGAAAGTATGCCAAATTGTGATACAGAAGTCAGCATTTCTTTTTTCTTTTCTTTTCTTTTTTTTTTTTTTTTGGACACAGGGTCTCACTCTCACCCATCCCAGGGACTGAAGTACAGTGGTGTGACCATGGCTCATTGCAGCCTCGACCTCCCAGGCTCAAGCCATCCTCCTGCTCAGCTTCCCAAGTAGCTGGAACTAAAGGCACGTGCCACCATGTGTAACTAAGTCTTTTTATTTTTATTTTTTATATTTACTTTTGCAGAGACCAAGGTCTCCCTATGTTGCCCAGGCTGGTCTCAGACTCCTATGCTCCAGTGAGCCTCCTATCTTGGCCTCTCAAAGAGCTGGGATTACAGGTGTTGGGCAGCACACCCAGCATAAAAGTCAACATTTCTTTATATTCAAGCAACAAAGATCCTCAGAGTTAAATAAAATTAGCATTCACTAGAAACATCATCTGTCTAGAGATACACAAAAGAGAAAAAAAAGAATCTAAAACAACAGATTTTAGGTCTAACCACAACAACAAAAAAATGTGGCTCATTTAAAAAAAAATAAAAATTCCTAACATAAGAAACTATATCCATTTTAAAAAATAGGCTTTTTTTTTTTTTGGAGACAGTCACCTTTGCCATGCAGGCTAATGAGCAATGGTTCAATCTTGGCTCACTGCAACCTCTGCCCCCCGAGGTCAAGTGATTCTCCTGCTTCAGCCTCCCAAGTAGCTGGGACTACAGGCACGCACCACCACACCCAGCTAATTTTTCTATTTTTAGTAGAAACCAGGTTTCACCATGTTGGCCAGGCTGGTCTCGAGCTCGACCTCAGGTGATCTGCCTCCCTCGGCCTCCCAAAGTGCTGGGATTACAGGTGTGAGCCACTTCGTCCAGCCAAAAAAATAAGAATTTTAATTAGAAGTATGTATTTAATAGATCATTCTGCATAAAACAGCCAATGCTTAAGTTTGTCCACAAAGTAGAAAACTTGTGGGTCAATACAATAAGGATTCATAAATTATAGCCACTACTGTTAAAAATGAGTAGAAAGGCCGGGCGCGGTGGCTCACGCCTGTAATCCCAGCACTTTGGGAGGCCGAGGCGGGCGGATCACAAGGTCAGGAGATCGAGACCACGGTGAAACCCCGTCTCTACTAAAAATACAAAAAATTAGCCGGGCGCGGTGGTGGGCGCCTGTAGTCCCAGCTACTCAGGAGGCTGAGGCAGGAGAATGGCGTAAACCCAGGAGGCGGAGCTTGCAGTGAGCCGAGATCGCACCACTGCACTCCAGCCTGGGCGACAGAGCGAGACTCCGTCTCAAAAAAAAAAAAAAAAAAAAAATGAGTAGAAAATGCTGTTTAATTTGATGAAATAAAATAAACTACCAGGTATCTGAAAATACTCCACTGCCCCAGTTTTCAGTAACATTTTTTTTCAAGAAATCTCTGCACTTACCCCCATTATCTGTTCTTTTTAAAGCTCCATCCTTATGGGGACAAAGTTCACATCTCTATAAAAAAAAAGAAACAGGTAATGAAGAAATATTTCAGATTATCCAAAATGTAGTAGCTTCCCTGCAACTTCAAAACTACTGAAAATGTGAGAGCAGCATTTGTACTATTTGTCCCCAAGAATATTTCAGAACATTCTTCACAAACAGTTGTTCTCGATGACATGTGATCTCCTTCAGAGGACAAGTAATTTTTTTAAAATACATTTTAACTTTTAAACTCCTGCCATGAGCCAGGCGCAGTGGCTCACGCCTGTAATCTTAGAACTTTGGGAGGCCGAGGCAGGCGGATTACCTAAGGTTGGGAGTTCGAGACCAGCCTGACCAACATGGAGAAACCACGTCTCTACTAAAAATAAAAAATTAGCCAGGCGTGGCGGCACATGCCTGTAATCCCAGCTACTGAGGAGGCTGAGGCAGGAGAAGTATTTGAACCTGGGAGGCGGAGGTTATGGTGAGCCAAGTCACGCCACTGCACTCCAGTCTGGGCAACAAGAGGGAAACTCCATCTAAAAGAAACAAAACAAACAAAAAAAACTCCTGCCACAGTTTTCTAAATCTTACATTAATAAAAACACAAAGATGCTGGGATCATTTACCTGGGGAGTGGGAGGAGAAACAAAAAGGTCCTCTCAACACAGGAATGGGGCAAGGCTTTTAATATCTGCCTGTTATCTGTTTACTTCCTGTCTTACGGTCAGCTAGGATGACTGCCGTCAAGTAGGTCTGGTTTCTCTTAAAGAGCCAAACTCAAGAATGTAGAATTTTAATTTAAGTGGCAAGAAATGATTTCATGTATGCTGATTTCCCTTCTGAAAGGAATTAGGCTAATCAGCTATTATTATTCAAAGACAATGGTACTCAAAATTTATTGTGGATCCCTCTCCCTCCCATGCTCAGAATTTAAAACCAAAAATAAATGTAGAGCCAGCACTACCACTTCTTACGAAACACAGTTAAGTTTCAATGGCATTGTCTTACTATGAAGAATATGTTCCTGAAAGTCACACTTGAGCATTATTTATATCCCACTTTGTTTCCAAAAGAGGTTTTGCAGCACACAATATAGTAATATAGGCCGGGCACAGTGGATCATACCTGTAATCCCAGCACTTTGGGAGGCTGAGGTAGGCAGATCGCTTGAGCCCAGGGGTTCAAGACCAGCCTGGGCAACATGGCAAAATCCCACCTCTACAAAAACACACACACACACAAACACGAATTCGCTGGGTGTGGTGGTGGCACACCTGTAGTAGAGCTACTCAGCAGGCTGAGGCGGGCAGATCAATTGAGCCCGGAAGGTCAAAGCTGCAGTGAGCCATGATTATGCCAATGCACTCCAGCCTGGGTTACAGAGTGGACCCTATCTCAAAAAAACAAACAAACAAAAAAAAAAAGTGTGTGTATAAATATATACACACACACACATATATACCTATATGTGTATGTATGTAAAGATACACACACATTACATACATATATACACACACTTTATATATATACACACATATATACAAACCCTACATATAAATATATATACACTTACATACATATACAAATTACAACAAAAAATTAGAGTAGAAAATTAAGTTGCAATAGTTCTAAAAGTACAGAAAGTATAAGCCAAAAAAGCCTACTGAGGCCGGGTGCAGTGCCTCACACATATAATTGCAGCACTTTGGGAGGCCAAAACAGAAGGACCACTTGAGGTCAGGAGTTCGAGACCAGCCTCAACAGCAAAGTGAGACTTCATCTCTACAAAAAATAATTAAGAAATAGAGCCTATTAGCCGGGCGCAGTGGCTCACACCTATAATCCCAGCACTTTGGGAAGTGGATCACGAGGTGAAGAGATCGAGATCATCCTGGTCAATGTGATGAAACCCCATTTCTACCAAAAATACAAAAAATTAGCTGGGTGTGGTGGCGTGTGCTTGTAGTCCCAGCTGAGGGAGGCTGAGGCAGGAGAATTGATTGAAACCGAAAGGCGGAGGTTGCAGTGAGCCGAGATTGTGCCACTGCACTCCGGCCTAGGCAACAAGAGCAAAACTCCACCTCAAAAAATAAATAAATAAAATAGAACCTATTGATAAAGTTTGGATATTTGTGCCTCCAAATCTCGTGTAAAAATTTAATCCCAATGCTGAAGGTGAAGCCTAGCAAAAGGTGTTTGGGTAATGGGGGCAGATCCCTCGTGAATGTCTTGGTGTTTTCCTTGTGGTAATGAGTGAGTTTCTTGCTGTTGTTAGTTCACGTGAGATCTGATTGGTAAAAAAAGCCTGCCATCTTGCTCCCTTCTCTCACCATGTGACACTCTTGGTCCCCATTCCCACTCCCCCATGAGTAAAAGTTTCCTCAGACCAAAGGTGTTGGTGGTATGCTTGTACAGCCTACAGAACTGTGAACCAAATAAACCTCTTTTCTTTATATTAATAATCTACCCAGTTTCCAGTATTCCTTTAATCTAAAACAGACTAATACCGCTATATTTCTTGCCTTTCAGTATTTCACTCTCCTGATTTTCCTATTACCTCTTTGGCAGCACCTTTCTGATCACCCTATCAAACCTTTAAATGGTGAAGTTCCTCAGTGCTCTGGCCTAAGATGTCTCACTATTTCACATGAAACACTAGGCAATCTTATTCATTATCCAAATTTCCATTACCAATAAATTATAAAAGTAACAGTGACTCCCAAATTTTATCTATTTGTATCTGTCCTTAGGTTCAGGTATAAAACTCTATATACTACGTAAACACTTTATTTTATTTTATTTTGAGACGGAGTCTTGCTCTGTTGCCCAGGCTGGAGTGCAGTGGCTCGATCTCGGCTCACTGCAACCTCCACCTCCAGGGTTCAAGCAATTCTTCCGCCTCAGCCTCCCAAGGAGCTGGGATTACAGGTGTGTGCCACCATGTCCAACTAACTTTTTCTATTTTTAGTGGAGATGGGGTTTCGTCATGTTGCCCAGGTTAGTCTCAAACTCCTGGCCTCAAGTGATCCACCCACCTCAGCCTCCTAAGTGCTAGGATCACAGGAGTAAGCCACCGCACCCAGCCTACATAAGACACCTAAAACACTCCACAATTTATGACAAAACCTGCTCTTCCTGCTCTTTCCATATATTGGTAATGATATTTTCAATGACACATTGCTCATGTAAGACACCTAGTGGTCATAATCTTTGACCACTTCATACCTTACTCCCTAACCTCACTTTTAATCCATAACTGTATTGTGCCCTTCCTCTTCCTCAAAACTGGTGAGATGTGCCTATCTCTCTCCATCTCCAGTATTACCCTACTTAAAGCCAGCATCACCTTTCATCAAGACCACTTCAGTCACCTTCTAAATGCAGTAATCCCTCAATTATCCATGGAAGAAACATTCTAAGAACCCCAGTGGATATCTGAAACAACAAATGGCACTAATAAGCACTTGATTCTGTTTTTTGCTATACATACTTACCTATAAAAAAGTTTAATTTATAAATTAGGCACAGTAACAGATTAACAACAATAATAAAATAGAACAGGCCGGGTGTAGTGGCTCATACCTATAATCCCAGGACTTTGGGAGGCCGAGGTGGACAGATCACCTGAGGTCAGGAGTTCGAGACCAGTCTGGCCAACATGGTGAAACCCCATCTCTACTAAAAATACAAAAAAATTAGCTGAATGTGGTGGCACACACCTACAGTCCCAGCCAAGCAGGAGGCTAAGGCACAAAAATTGATTGAACCTAGGAGGTTGCAGTGAGCCAAGATCATGCCACTGCACTCTAGCCTGGGCAAAAGAGAGAGACTCCACCTCAAAAAAATTTAAAAAAAAAAAATTACAACAATCTACTACAAGAAAAGTTATGTGAATGTGGTCTCTCTTAAAATACAGTCTGCGGCCGGGCTCGGTGGCTCAAGCCTGTAATCCCAGCACTTTGGGAGGCCAAGACGGGCGGATCGCGAGGTCAGGAGATCGAGACCATCCTGGCTAACACGGTGAAACCCCGTCTCTACTGAAAAATACGAAAAACTAGCCGGGCGAGGTGGCGGGCGCCTGTAGTCCCAGCTACTCGGGAGGCTGAGGCAGGAGAATGGCGTGAACCCGGGAGGCGGAGCTTGCAGTGAGCTGAGATCCAGTCACTGCACTCCAGCCTGGGCGGCAGAGCGAGACTCCGTCTCAAAAAAAAATAAATAAATAAAATAAAATAAAATACAGTCTGCATAACAACAACAGCATATACAATGGTGGTTCCATGAGATTAAATGGAACTGAAAAACTCCTATTGCCTAGTGACGTAATGATGTAATAGCCATAGTAACACGACAGAGTAATTTTTAAAATAAATTTAGTGTACATTAAGTGTACAATGTTTATAAAGTCTACAGTAATTGTAGCAGTCCATTATCTCACTGCTATAAAGAACTACCCGAGACTGGGCAATTTATAAAGAAAAGAGGTTTAATTGACTCATAGTTCCACATGGCTGAGGAGGCCTCAGCAATCTTTCAATCATGGCGGGAGGGGAAGCAAGCATGTCTTATATAGCAGCAAGCAAAAGAAAGAGAATGTGTACATAGGAAAAAACTGCCACTTTCAAAACCATCAGATCTCAAGAGAATTCACTCACACTCATGAGAACAGGATGGCGGAAACTGCCCCGATTATCCAGTCACCTCCCTCCTTCAACACATAGGGATTACAATTCGAGATGAGATTTGGGTGGGGATACACAGCCAAACCCTATCAGTAGTGTACAAAAATGTCAAAGGCTTTCACATTCACTTACCACTTACTCATTGACTCACCCAGAGCAACTTCTAGTCCTGCAAGCTTCATTCATGGTAAAGCCCTATACAAGTGCAATTTTTTTTTTTAATCTTTCATACCATTATTTTAGCTGTACCTTTTCTATGTTTAAAAACACAAATACTTACCATTATGTTAAGTTGCTTACAGGATTCACTTATGAAATGTACAAGATTGCAACCTAGGAGCAATAGGCTATACCACGTAGCCTAGGTATGTACTAGGTTATACAATATAGCTTTAAGAACATTCTAAGATGATTGTGTAATGATGAAATCACCTAATGAGGTATTTCTAAGAACATACTTCCCTCCTACATTACACAACACATGATTCTACCTCACTGTACTCTACTCACCTATTTTCAGAGGGGTTGACCATGGTTAACTAACTAAGGGAAGCAAAACCGCAGATAATGGAAAATGACTGTAGTCTCCTAATATTCACTCTTAACCAACTATCACCAATCTGCAGAATGAACTTTTCACAAAACAATGTACTTCAGAAATGCAAATCCAAATATACCACTGCCCACTAAAAAACACTTCAAAGGGCTGGGCGCGGTGGCTCAAGCCTGTAGTCCCGGCACTTTGGGAGGCTGAGGCAGGCAGATCATCAGGTCAAGAGATCGAGACCATCGTGGCCAACATGGTGAAAACCCATCTCTACTAAAAATACAAAAATCATCTGGGTGTGGTGGAGCACCTGTAGTCCTAGCTACTCAGGAGACTGTGGCAGGAGAATTGTTTGAACCTGGGAGGCGGAGGCTGCAGTGAGCCGAAATCGCACCACTGTACTCCAGCCCGGTGACAGAGCGAGAATCCATCTCAAAAAAAACAAAACAAAACAATAAAAACACTCCAGTAGTTTTCCTGCATCATATAACCCTTTCCTATCTCCACAACCTTCCCTCTTTCCAACATTTCACGTTATGGGCAATGCTGGCTTTTTATTCTTTCAATTCTATAAATTCTCCACAGCTCATTCCCACTTCAGAGGCTTTTAATGGATTGTTTTTACTCTAAATGGAATATTATCATTCACTACACCCTCTTCTGCGGCTGGATAACTTCTATTTATCCCGCAGGTCCTTGCTTAAAGTCACTTCATCAAAGACAATGTCTCTGAATCTCCAGATGAGGTTAGGTGACATATTATGATTTACCTATGCTTTCCTTCTAGGGATGTATTACAATTACAATTAACTATGCAATTAACTCCTCCACTAGATTACAAGCTCCATGTTATGGCTATAGCTAGCCACTCCTAACATCAGACACAGTCTCCAGGCACAATAACTCAAGAACTACATGATGAAGGGATAAAGGGAACAAAATCACAAACATCCCATTGATGCTATAACCAAAAAGAAAAAAAGAAAAAAAAATTGAATTTTAAAAAATAGGCCAGGTGCGATGGCTCATGCCTGTAATTGCAGCACTCTAGGAGGCCAAGGCAGGCAGATGACATAAGGTCAGAAGTTCAAAACCAGCCTGGCGAACATGGCGAAACCCCATCACTACTAAAAATACAAAAATGAGGCCGGGCACCATGGCTCATACCTGTAATCCCAGCACTTTGGGAGGCCAAGGCAGGTGGATCACAAGAGATCAAGACCATCCTGGCCAACGTGATGAAACCCCATCTCTACAAAAAATACAAAAATTAGCTGGGCATGGTGGCACATGCCTGTAGTCCCAGCTACTCGGAAGGCTGAGGCAGGAGAATCACTTGAACTTGGGAGGTGGAGGTTGCAGTGAGCTGAGATCGCACCACTGCACTCCAGCCTGGCAACAGAGCAAGACTCCAGCTCCAAAAAACAAAAAA
Organism: Macaca nemestrina; assembly: GCF_043159975.1. Taxonomy (NCBI): domain Eukaryota; kingdom Metazoa; phylum Chordata; class Mammalia; order Primates; family Cercopithecidae; genus Macaca; species Macaca nemestrina. The sequence continues at coordinate 122,340,950 of NC_092133.1, forward strand.
TTTAGCCAGGCGTGGTGGCAGGCACCTGTAATCCCACCTACTCAGAAGGCTGAGCCACGAGAATCACTTGAACCTGGGAGACAGAGGTTGCAGTGAGCTGAGATCAAGCCACTGCACTCCAGCCTGGGCAACAGAGCAAGATTGTCATCAAAAAAAAAAAAAAAACAGTCAATATTCATTTTTATATGATTTCGATGACACCATAATCCTATTCTTTTGGAAGGCAATTAAGCAATATGAATCAAGAAAAAATCCAATTTAATTACTTCACTTCTAGAGAGCCAAAGCAAATATATATAATGTAAGATACAGCATTTATAAATTACCTTTGTGTCTTTTATATCATTTATATATTTTACTTTCAAGACATGAATATGTATGTACAAAGATATTTTATATAACCATTTATAACCAAAAAACTTTTTTATAAAAGTCTGGCTGGCTGCAGTGGCTCTCACTTGTAATCCCAGCACTTTGGGAGGCCGAAGTGGGTGGATCACTTGAGGTTAGGAGTTCAAGACCAGCCTAGGCAGCACGGTGAAATCTCATCTCTACTAAAAATACAAAAAATTAGCTGGACGTGGTGACGCGAGCCTGTAGTCCAGCTATTCGGGAGGCTGAGATGGGAGGATCACTTCAGCCCAGGGGGTCGAGGTCACACCACAGAACTCAAGCCTGGGTGACAGAGTGAGATCTCATCTCAAAAAAAAAAAAAAGCCTAACGGCATAACAACGATGTAACTAATACACTACTTACAAAGATTTTTAAACAAGTTAAAAAAGAGGGGGGAGGGGGGAGGGATTGCATTGGGAGTTATACCTGATGTAAATGACGAGTTGATGGGTGCAGCACACCAACATGGCACAAGTATACATATGTAACAAACCTGCACGTTATGCACATGTACCCTACAACTTAAAGTATAATAATAATAAATTAATTAAAAAAAAAAAAAGTTAAAAAAGATAATTCACTGGGCCAGGTGTGGTGGCTCATGCCTGTAATCCCAGCACTTTGGATGCTGAGGTGGGCGGATCACAAGGTCCAGAGATTGAGACCATCCTGGCTAACACAGTGAAACCCCGTCTCTACTAAAAATACGAAAAATTAGCTGGGCATGGAGGCGGGCACCTGCAGTTCCAGCTACTGGGGAGACTGAGGCAGGAGAATGGCATGAACCTGGAAGGCGGAGGTTGCAGTGAGCTGAAGATTGCGCCACTGCACTCCAGCCTGGGCAACAGAGCGAGACTGTCTCAAAAAAAAAAAAAAAAAAAAACAAATTCACTGAACATTAAAAGAAAATATACAAAATAGGCTGGGCACAGTGGCTCACGCCTGTAATTCTAGCACTTTGGGAAGCCGAGGCAGGCAGATCATGAGGTCAGGAGTTCGAGACCAGCCTGGCCCACATAGTGAAACCCTGTCTCTTACTAAAAATACAAGAAACAAAAAAAATTAGCCGGGCATGGCGGTGTGCACCTGTAATTCCCAGCTACTCCAGAGGCTGAAACAGGAGAATTGCGTGAACCCAGGAGGCAGGGGTTTCAGTGAGCCAAGATCGCGCCACTGCATTCCAGTCCAGGTGACAGTGCAAGACTCCATCTCAAAAAAAAGAAAAGAAAATACACAAAATAGGCCAGGCGGGGTGGCTCATGTCTGTAATCCCAGCACTTCAGGAGGCCGAGGAGGGCGGATCATAAGGTCAGGAGATCGAGACCATCTTGGCTAACACGGTGAACCCCGTCTCTACCAAAAATACAAAAAAAAATTAGCCGGGTGTAGCGGCAGGTGCCTGTAGTCCCACCTACTCAGGAGGCTGCAGCAGGAGAATGGTGTGAACCTGGGAGACAGAAGTTGCAGTGAGCCAAGATCGCGCCACTGCACTCCAGCCTGGGTGACAGAGCGAGACTCTATCTCAAAAAAAAAAAAAAAAAATACATTAATAGGATTGTGGTAAGGATGGTAAGATTATAAATGATTTCTTTCCTCTATTCTAAACTATACCATTTCCGTTATAATGTGAAGTTTTATGGAAAAATGTCCCTAAATGCTAATTAAATCTGCCCACTGAAGATAAACCTATAATAAATAAAACAGGATGTCTCAGCAACAAAAAAAAAAAAGAGAAAAAGAAAGACAGACACTATAAGCCGAGCATGGTAGCACCAGTCTGCAGTCCCAAATACTCAGAAGGCTGAGGCAGGAGGATCACTTGTGCCTGGGAGTTCGAGGCTGCAGTAATATAATCGCACCACTGCACTCCAGCCTGGGCAAAAGAGCAAGACTTGATCTCAAATTAAAAAAAAAAAAAAAAAAAGAAAGAAAAAACTTTTTAAATACCAAAAATACAACATGTGAAGTGAAAATTTCACTAGGCAAGCTTCAAAACAACAAATCTGAGATGACAAAAGAGTCAGTGAACTTGAAGCTATACCAATAGACAGAATCTAATCTGAGGCCAGGTGTGGCTCACACCTGTAATCCCAGCACTTTGGGAAGCCGAGGTGGGTGGGTCACCTGAGGTCAGGATTTCGAGACCAGCCTGACCAACGTGGAGAAACCCTGTCTCTACTAAAAAATACAAAATTAGCCAGGTGTGGTGGCACACACCTGTAGTCCCAGCTACTCAGGAGACTGAGGCAGGAGAATCACTTGAACCCAGGAGGCGGAGGTTGTGTTGAGCCGAGATCGCACCATTGCACTCCAGCCTGGGCAACAAGAGTGAAACTCCATCTCAGAAAAAAAAAGAAGAATCTAATCTGAAAAAGAAAATACAGATTAAAAAAAAAAAAAACAAAAAAACAAAAACAGGGCTTCAGGGACCCACAGTACAGTACCAAAAGGTCTTACGTGCATAACCAAAGGCCTAAAAAAGAAGAGAGAAAGAATATGAGGCAGGAAAGAAAATTTTGAAGAAATGATGGCTGAAAATTTCTTCAATTTGAAAAAAGACAAATTCACAGATTTAAGAATCTCAGCAAACCTCAAAGAGTCAAATGCCTTGCTAAAAAGCAAACACAGAGGCAGAAATCTTGAAGCACCAAAAGAAAATGTCACATTACACAAAGGGAACAGTGACTGGATAAACGGCAGATTTCTCATCATAAAATATGGAAGCCAAAAGAAAGGAAACTAAAATAATTAAATTGCTAAAAGATAAAAGCACTGTCAACACATAATTCTATATCCAACCACAATGCCCTTCAAAAATAAAGGTGAAATAGGTACTTTCAGATAAAAGAAAGCAAACACAACTTATCACCAAAAGATACGCCTTGCAAGAAAGGCTAAAGAAATTCTTCAGAATTAAGAGAAATGAGGCTAGAAAATGCAAATCTTCAGAAGACAAAGAAGACTACCACAAATGGTAAATATCTGGGTAAACTTAGAAGACTTTTAGCTCTTAAGTTCTTAACATTACGTGATTATTGAAAGCCAAAATTACATTGTTGTTTTCCAGGGCTTATAATATACGTAGTTCCAACACACATGACAATAGCATAACTGACAACAAAGAGGTGATATAAAAGAACAACTTACAACCTTTGTATACTTTATGACTTGTACAATATTACCCATAAGTGGTAATACTATAAAAACAGACTGAAAAGAGTAAAGAAATTGCTACGGGAATGTGCAAAAGAATTAAGTTGAAACCCTTCCTAATATTATATTAAAAAATTACCCCTTCAAAAGTGAATCGCAGATCTAAATGTAAGAGCTAAAACTATAAAACTTTAGAAAAAAACATAGGAGGTAAGTCTTCAGGACTTGGTTGAACAACAGTTTTTAGACATAACACTAAAAGCAGAGGCAATAAAAGAAAAAATAACTAGAATTTACCAAACCTACAGACTTTTTTGCTACAAACAAAACTATCAGGAAAGTAAAAGGATAGAAGAAATATTTACAAGTCGCATGTCTGATAAATAGTTTGTAACCAGAATACAGAGTTCTTCTACTCAAAAATAAAAAGCTATACAGCCCAGCTAAAAATTGAACAAAGGATCCAAATAGACACTTCTCCAAAGAAAATATATAAATGACCAATAAGCACATGAAAAGATGATTAACGTCATTAATCATTAAGGATTAAAAACCAACACCAGGGCCAGGCGCGGTGGCTCAAGCCTGTAATCCCAGCACTTTGGGAGGCCGAGACGGGCGGATCACGAGGTCAGGAGATCGAGACCATCCTGGCTAACACAGTGAAACCCCGTCTCTACTAAAAAATACAAAAAACTAGCCGGGCGAAGTGGCGGGCGCCTGTAGTCCCAGCTACTTGGGAGGCTGAGGCAGGAGAATGGCATGAACCCGGGAGGCGGAGCTTGCAGTGAGCTGAGATCCGGCCACTGCACTCCAGCCTGGGCGACAGAGCATGACTCCGTCTCAAAAAAAAAAAAAAAAAAAAAAAAAAACCAACACCAGGCCGCGTGCAGTAGCTCACGCCTGTAATCCCAGCACTTTGGGAGGCCTATGCGGGTGGATCACCTGAGGTCAGGAGTTTGAGACTAGCCTGGCCATCATGGTGAAACTCCGTCTCTACTAAAAATACAAAAATTAGCTGGCATGGTGGCGGGCACCTGTAATCCCAGGTACTCAGGAGGCTGGGGCAGGAGAATTGCTTGAACCCGGCAGGCAGAGTTTGCCGTGAGCCAAGATATCACACCACTGCACTCCAGCCTGAACAACAGACTGAGACTCCATCTAAAAAATAATATAATGAAACAAATAAATAAAAATCAACACCACAATGAGATACTACCTCATGCCCTGTAGGATAGCTAAAATCAAAAGCCAAACAATAAAAAATGCTGGCAAAGAGATGGAGAAATTAAAACCTTCATATATTGTTGCTGGTAATTTAAAATTTACAGCCTCTTCATCAATTTTTCAAAGACAGCATGAAACAAAAATCCTACGCCTAAGAGAACTGAAAACAAATGTCTGGATTTGCAGACAAATGTTCATAATAATAACATTATTCATAATACTGCAAAAGTATATACAACCTAAATGTCTATCAATTAATGAATGAGTAAAGAAAATGTAGTATAGCCATGCAATAGAATATTATTTGACAACAAAAGAGAATGAAGTTCTAATGCTACAAAACAGATGCTTGTACATTACGCTAGGAGAAAGAAGCCACTCACAATACACCATATATCATGATTTCATTTATATGAAATGTCCCAAATAGGGATAGAGACAGAAATGAAGATTAGTGATTGCCAGGAGCTAGGGAAGTAGGGTAATAGAGAGTGACTGTTAATGGGTCAAAGGGCTTCTTTTTGAGGGGATCCAAGTATTCTCAAATTGATCGTAGTGATGTAGAGACTGTCTCAAAAAAAAAAAAAAAAAAAAAAAAAAAAAAAACTCAGCCAGGTGCGGTGACTCATGCCTACGATCCCAGCAGTTAGCAATGCTGAGGCGGGCGGATCACCCGAGGTCGGGAATTCAAGACCAGCCTGACCAACATGGAGAAACCCCATCTCTACTAAAAATACAAAAATTAGCCAGGCATGGTGGTGCATGCCTATAATCCTAGCTACTCGTGAGGCTGAGGCAGGAGAATCGCTTGAACCTGGGAGGTGGAGGTTGCGGTGAGCTGAGATCGCACCATTGCACTCCAGCCTGGGCAACAATAGCAAAACTCCGAATCAAAAAAATAAATAAATAAATAAATAAATAAATAAATAATTTTAAAAATTAGTTTATTAGCACAGATAGAAAAGTAAAACTCAAACACAAGGTATCTGTAAGAAACACACTTTAAGTGAAGAGACAAACAGGTCAAAAGTAAATGGATAGGATGGGTACGCGGTGGCTCATGCCTGTAATCCCAACACTTTGGGAGGCCGAGGCGGGCACTTGATCACTTGAGGCCAGGGTTTCGAGACCAGCCTGGCCAACATGGCAAAGCCCCATCTCTACTAAAAATACAAAAACTAGCCAGGCATGGTGGGACACACCTAGAGTCCCAGCTACCAGGGTGGCTGAAACAGTCAAACTGCTTGAACCTGGGAGGCAAAGGCTGCAGTGAGCCGAGATCACACCACTGCACTCTAGTCTGGGTGATAAAGTAAAACCTCATCTCGAAACAAACCAACAAACAAACAACAACAAAAAAAGATGGTGAGTGGCTACATAGTAAAGAGAGGGAGGGGCATTTCACAGTAAGTCAGACAATGAAGAAGTCATAATAATTATAAATGTATGCACCTAAAAACAAGGCTTCAAAATAGATGAAGCAAAAATGAGCATAAGGCATAAACACTCGGAATACTCAGTGCCCCAAACAAGGTAAGATATTTTCACATTCCTCTTTGTGACTGACAAAACCAGACCAAATAATAATCATCATCATCATCATCAAAGCAATGTTAAAACCACTATAAACATTCTTTTCAGGTAAACTTGGTACATTCCCCATGAAAGACCACATACTGAGCCACAAAGCAGAACACAATAAAATGAAAATAATGGAAATCATACAGATTATGTTCCCTAACCACATTAGAAAAAAAGATATAAAATTAATGACTAGCAGCCAGGTGTGGTGGCTCACGCCTGTAATCCCACCACTTTGGAAGGCCAAAGCAGGCGGATCACCTGAGGTCGCAAGCTCAAGACCAGCCTGGTCTACATGGTGAAACCCCGTCTCTATTAAAAATACAAAAATTAGCTGGGCGTGGTAGCGGGTGTCTATAATCCAAGCTACTCAGGAGGCGGAGCTGAGACAGGAGAATCGCTTGAACCCGGGATGCGGAGGTTGCAGTAAGCCAAGATCGCACCACTGCACTCTAGCCCGGGTGGCAGCACAAAACTCTGTCTCAAAATAAAATAAAACAAAATAAGTAGGGTTCTACCTAAAGAACCTATATGAAAGGGTAAAGTAAGCCCAAAGTAAGTAGAAAAAAAAAAGAAATAGTAAAAATAAGAGCAGAAGAAATGAAATAGAAAAGTAACAGAACATTTCAAGTCAAAGTTGGTTCTTTTGTCAGAGACCTCTGAACCAGAGTGCCTCTATCTTGAACAGGGGCTGCGTAAAACAAGTCTGAGTCCTGCTGGGCTGCATTCCCAGTAAGTTATGCATTCTAAGACACAGAATGAGATAGGAGGCTGGCACAAGATACAAGACATAAAAACCTTGCTGATAAAACAGGTTGTAATAAAGAAGGGAGCCAAAACCCACCAAAGCCAAGATGATGACCAAACTGACCTCTGGTCATCATCACTGCTCATTATACACTAATTATAATACATTAACATGCTAAGAGACACTCCCACAAGCTCCATGACAGTTTACAAATGCCAGAGCAATGCCAGGAAGTTACCCTATATACTCTAAAAAGGGGAGGAACCACTAGTTCTGGGAATTGCCCACCCCTTTCCCAGAAAACTCAAGAATAATCCACCCCTTGTTTAACAGACAATCAAGAACTACTCATAAAAATGGGAAACCAGCAGCCCATGGCACTGCTCTGCCTGTGGAGTAGCCATTCTTTTATTCCTTTACTTTCTTAATAAACTTGCTTTCACTTTACTCTATGAATCCGTCTCAAATTATTTCATGCACAAGATCCAAGAACCCCTCTCTTGGGGTCTGGAATGGGACCCCCTTACTGGTAGCACTTTGGAAAGACCTACAAAGTTGACAATCTGCAAGCTAAATTCATTTTTTTTAAATAGGAAGAATACAAATTACCAATATCAAGAATAAAATGGGAATCACCTCTATGATCCCAAAGATATTAAGAGGGCCAAAGATTATTATTAATGACTTTATGCTAACCAATTCAACAGCTTAGACGAAAAGAAAAAATTATTTGAAAATGAAACTCATCAAAACTGATAAAACAGAAAATCTGAGAAGCATTTTAAGTTCAATTCATTATCAAAATCCTTCCCAAAAAGAAAACTCTACACTCAGATTTTTTCACTGATAAGTTCCTTCAAACACTAAAGGAAAAATAGCATCAATCTCACACACACATTTCCAGAAAACAGAGAAGACAAGGCTTCCCAAATCATTTTCTAAGTTTAGCATGAAGAATACCAATGAATATACCAAAAATACCAGCACCTGACAAAAAGCAACAAGGCTGCACCAAAATCCCTCACATACAAAGATGCAAAAATATTTACTATTAGCAATTTAAATCCAACAATATATAGGAAGAATAGGCCAGTTGCAGTGGCTTACATGGATTACAAAAGTAATCCCAGCACTTTCAGAGGCCAAGGCAGGAGGATCACTTTGAGATCAGGAGACCTGCCTGGCCAACATGGTGAAACCCTGTTTCCACACAAAAAAATTAGCCGGGCATGGTGGCTCATGCCTGTAATTCCAGCTACTCGGGAGGCTGAAGCAGGAGAATCACTTGAACCCAGGCGGTAGAGGTTATACTGAGCAGAGATTGCGCCACTGTACCCATCTCCAAAAAAAAAGAATACACCATGACACCAAATGGCATTTAGTATAACATTTGAAATAAAAGCAATGAAATCTACATTAATATCTTTAAATATATAGCATTATCTCAATACAGAAAAAGCTTTTGAGAAAACTCAATATCCATTCATGACACAAACCCTCAGGAAGCTAGGGCTAGCCCTTACTCAGCTGTGTATTCTCCATGGCATTGCATGACTATTCCTCTTGGGGTCTGTGACTATAACAAACTATCTTTTCAATGGCAGTCATGCTGGGTTGTGTTGGCCTTGCCATATCTAAATAGTAATAAGATCTGTATTTGAAAGCAATCTGATAAACTTCATCAGTAAAACCCCTACAGCTAATTTATAATTGATGGTGTAACACTGAATGCTGTCCTCAAAGAATGAAAACAAGATTAAGTCCATTCTGTAAGGGAAGAGAATAAAAGGAATTACAACTGGGGAAAAAAGAGATAAAACAGTGTTTTATGACAATCATCTATTAGAAAAATCTAAGTAATCTTAGTAGAATTAATAAGACTTAAGGTTGTAAGAAGTCAATACACAAAAATTCTATTTCCAACAAAACATTAGAAATTTTCATAATACTTTATAATTGCTAAAAAAATGTATTTAATATTTTAAAATAGCATCAAAAAAAGACAAAATACTGGTGGCTCATGCCTGTAATCCCAGCACTTTGGGAGGCCAAAGCAGGCAGATCATTCGAGGTCAGGAGTTGACCAGCCTGGCCAACATGGTGAAACCCCATCTCTACTAAAAATATAAGAATTAGCTGGGCTTAGTGGTACATGCCTGTAATCCCAGTGGCTTGGGAGGCTAAGGCAGGAAAATTGTGTGAACCCAGGAGATGGAGTGAGTCAAGACTGTGCCACTGCACTCCAGCGAGGCGACAGTGAGACTTTGTCTCAAATAAGTAATTTTAAAAACAGAAGACATGCAAGACCAAAGGCTAAAAGCAACAAACAACTGCTCAGACAAAACAAAAAAGACCTAAATAAATGGAGAGATATACTATACTAATGATTAAGCTCAATGGTTGTTAAGATGTCGGTTCTCCTCAAACTGATGAACAGATTCAAGACAATTACAATCATGATCCCATCAGCCTTTTTCGGAGAAGACAGAAAAGAGAGTATTAAAATTTATATGGAAATGTGAAGGACGTAGAATATGCAGAACTCCGAAAAAGAAGAAAAAGGTTTTAGGTTTTGCAATTCTGACTTCAAATATAAAGTTACAAAATAATCAGAATACTCTAACAGGGCTAGACAAACAGATTTTTGGAGCAGAAGAAAGATTTCTAAAAGAGATACCACTTATGCAGTCATGTGATGTTCCCAAAGCAACCCAGTGAGAAAAGGAGACTGTTTTCAACAAATGGTGAAAAACAACTGGATAGCCATATGCAAAATACTCAAACCTACAAAAATAATTTCAGATGCATCACAGACCTAAATATAAATTAGCAAAAGCAAAACCTTTTAGAGGAAATAAAGGAAATTACCTTCATGACTTCGAGGTTAGGCAAAAGTGTCTTAGCTCACAGTAAGCAATAACTACAAAAGAAAACACTGATAAATTAAACTTATCAGATACAAATATTTCTGCTCATCAAAAGGTACAGTTAAAATAAATAGGTAAACCACACAGACTTGGCGAAAGTATTTACAAAACATTTATCTGACAAAGGATCAGTATTTAGGACATATAAACACCTTCTGCAACTCAAACAGCTAAAAAAAGAAAATAAAGAACAGTAAAGGCTAAATGAACAAACTCATCACAAAAGAGAACACACAAATGGTCAACACACAAGCTAAAACGTGCTCAATATCACCAGTTATCATGAAAATGTAAATTGAAACCACAATGATACCACTTCTGGTCAAGATGGAGTGAATAAAGGGGACCAGATTTTAGCCTCCTTGCGCGAAATAATAAAAGCCTAATAAAATGAATGAAACAACAGCACTGAAGATATTGGACAAGTAACAAAAGACAGTGATCCCTGGAAGACAAAAAAACAAATGGGCCACACGTGTGCCCAGCTTACTGCCTTGAGAGCGTTTCCAGGTCGTGGAACAGGGAGGAGGAACCCAGGCAGAGCCTGTGGTCTCCCCAAGTTGAGAAAATGGAGCTGGAAGTCCAAGCAGGCCAAGGTGCCTAGAGCTCACAAGGGAGACCAGCACTGAGTAGAGAGCTGGAGAGAGAGAGAGAAATGAAGAGATCTACAAAGGCTCACCCTACAACTTTTGGTTGAATGACAAATCAGCACGCGCAATGTAAAGGAGCTATCCAAGGGCAAGGTGAGAAATCACCAAAAGAATTAGAGGTAATAGCATCCAGAACTGATATAAGGATGTGAATAGTATCCATACCCAAAAGTCCAAAAGGAAATGATGTGATATAATTTATATCACACTGGAGATATGACATCGGAGTACTAAGAAAAGGCTTCAGAAGGAGGAAAAATTAACCCTAAACATGGCCCTGGTCCAATTAAAGAAAACATAAAAGACCCAACAGAAAGAAACTGTTTTCAAGCAACTTAATAATGCCACAGAACAAAGTCCGCAAATACTTTTAAAAGGTAAACAAAACTAGAGAAACTAGAAAACAAGGTAAAATTCACACTGGCTAAAAAGTCAATCAAAATTTGTAAGACTTACATAGAAGCAGGAAATTACACCCCATAATGAAACAAAAAACAAACCAATTTCGAAATGAAACAGAAAATAGAATTAGTAGACAAGTCCTTTAAAACAAGTATGATGATATATCATATGATCAGAAAGCTAGAAGAAACATATTAAGTAAAAATATGAAATATTTTTAAAATTTGAACTTCTAAAGATGAAAATTACAAAGTCTAAGATGAAAAATACACATTGAGATTTACAACACGTGAAACCAAAATTACTAACCTAAATGAAACACAGAAAAAAAAAAACACTAAAAAATATAATACATGATAACAGAAATAACTTTAAAGAGGCCAAACATACTTGTAACTAGAGTCACAAAACAGGAAATAATATAGAAAAAAGAACTTTAGAAATCATGGACAACAACTTTCACATATTTGATGGAAATTGTAAGCATATATAACAAGGCAATCTTTTAATGAACTATCAGTCACTAGAAACATGAAGAAAAGTGGCTGAGCAAAGTGGTTCACGCCTGTAATCCCAGCACTTTGGGAGGCTGAAGTGGGAAAATCACTTCAGGCCAGGAGTTCAAGACCAGTGTGGGCAACATTGCAGAACCCCATCTCTTAAAACACACACACACACACACATACACACACACACACACAAAATTGGCATGGCATGGTGGCTCACACCTATAATCCCAGCACTTTGGGAGGCCAAGGCAGGCAGGTCACCTGAGGTTGGGAGTTCGAGACCAGCCTGATCAACATGGGCAAACCCTGTCTCTACTAAAAATATAAAATTAGTTGGGCATGGTGGTACAGTGCCTGTAATCCCAGCTACTCGGGAGACTGAGGCAGAAGAATTGCTTGAACCCGGGAGGCGGAGACTGCGGTAAGCCAAGATCATGCCATTGCACTCCAGCCTGGGCAACAAGAGCGAAACTCCGTCTCAAAAAAAAAAAAAAAAACAAAAACAAAAAAACATACACACAAAAATTAGCCACGGATAGTGGCACACACCTGTGGTCCTTCCAGCTAATCAGAAAGGCTAAGGCAGGAAGAGGTCAAGGCCATAGTGAGCCATGATTGTGCCACTGCACTCCAGCTCAGGCGACAGAGTAAAAGCACATCTCCAAAAAATAAGGTAAACTATGACCAAAATGACTAAAATCAGAAACTTAAATTCTAATGCAGCCAAAGAAAAAGGTCTTATTACACACTACAAAATCAAAAGAAAGTTGAAATTGTTGTAATACTATCATGTAAAGTAGACAGAAATAAAAATGTTATCAGGAAAAAAGAGCATCATTTTATATACATTAAGAGTTTAATTCATCAAGAACACACAAAAATCCTAAACATTTATTTACCTATTAATAATGGGGCTTCAAAATAAATAAAGCAAAAATGAGAGAACTGTAAGAATAAATGAAAGAATCTACAATGATATTTTAAAATTTCAGCAAACCTCTCTATGTAATAGAACCAGGCCAGGCGTGGTGAATCACACCCGTTATCCCTGAACTTTAGGAGGCCGAGACAGGATTTCTTGAGCACAGGAGCTCAAGACCAACCTGAGCAACACAGGGAGACCCTGTCTCTACAAAAAGATTTTTAAAAATTAACTGGGTGGGCTGGGTGTGGTGGCTCATACCTTGTAATCCCAGCACTTTGGAAGCCTGAGGCGGGCAGAACACCTGAGGTCAGGAATTCGAGTCTAGCCTGGCCAACATGGTGAAACCCCATCTCTACTAAAAATACAAAAATTAGCCAGGCATGGTGGCGCACAAGAGTAATCCTAGCTACTTAGGAGGCTGGGGCAGGAGAATCGCTTGAACCCGGGAGGTGGAGGTTGCAGTGAGCCAAGATCACGCCACTGCACTCCAGCCTGGGCGAGAGCGAGATTCCATCTAAAAAAAAAAGAAAAAAAAAGAAAAAAAAAAAATTGGCTGGGTGTGCTAGCATATGCCTGTAGACCCAGCTACTGCGGAGGCTGAAATGGGAGGATCACTTGAGCCCAGGAGGTGGAGGCTTAATGAGCTATGATTGTGCATGCCACTGCACTCCAGCCTAGGTGACACAGTGACATACATCATGTTCAAAAAAAAGGAATGATAATAATAATAGGACCAGTAGACAGAAAATCAGTAAGGATACAGAAGCTTCAATAACACCATTAACCAAAAGCACCTAACTAACTATAGAACACTCTACACAAACTACCAGAATACACATTCTGTTCAAGTGCATTTGGAACATTCACCCAAGATATACCATATTCAGGCCAAAAAAACAACTCTTGGTAAATTTAAAAGGTTTCAGGTCTTACCATGAACTTTTTCTTACCACTGTTATATTAATTTAGAAATCAGTGACAGGAAAAAAAAAAAATCAATAGACAATCCCAGTATTTGGAATGAAAACATACTTTTAAAATAACCAATGGGGGCCGGGAGCGGTGGCTCACGCCTGTAATTCCAGCACTTTGGGAGGTCGAGGCAGGTGTATCACAAGGTCAGGAGGAGTTCAAGACCAGCCTGGCCAAGACGGTGAAACCCCATCTCTACTAAAAATACAAAAATGAGCCGGGCATGGTAGCAGGCGCCTATAACTGCAGCTACTCAGAAGGCTGAGGCACAGAACTGTTTGAACTCGGGAGGTGGAGGTTGCAGTGAGCCAAGATTGCGCCACTGCACTCCAGCCTGGACAACAGAGCGAGAATCTGTCTCAAAATATAAAATGAAATAAAATAACCATGGGGTAAAAAAAAAAAAGACAAAAATATCAAGTATTTTTAAGACAGTTAAAGCAGTAATTGAAAGAGAAATTTATACAATTACATGACTATATTAAAAAAGAAATCAGTGATTTCACCTTCTTCCTTAAGAAACTAGAAGAGCAAAAGAAAGATCAGAGCAGAAGTCAATGAAATAGGAAACAGAAAAATAGGGCACACTCAATGAAATCAAAGGTTACACTTACAGTTCTGGGAAGACGGAACGGACATACTTTTCCCTATTCCTCCCACTAAGTACAAATTTAAAATGTGAACATTACAAATAAAACGAATATTCTCTGAAAGGTGGAGAGAAGGCAAATTAGCTCAGGATCACAGGGCACAAGGCACAATATAGCAGTAAATTCCCTGGGTATTCTTCTTTTTGCCTAATGTATACTACTCCTGGAATGGAAGAAGTGAGTACATCAGAAACACCGATGGGCACAGACCAAAAAAAAGGAACCTCCAACAGGGCCAGACACAGTGGCTCAAGCCTATAATCCTGGCACTTTGGGAGGCCGAGGTGGGTGGATCACCAGAGGTCAGGAGTTGGGAGACCAGCCTGGCCAACATGGCAAAATCCCATCTCTACTAAAAATAAAAATTAGCCGGGCATGTTGGCAGGTGCCTATAATCCCAGTTACTCCAGAGGCTGAGGCATGAGAATCGCTTGAACTCGGGAGGCAGAGTTTGCAGTGAGCAGAGATCGCGCCACTGCACTCCAGCCTGGGTGACAGAAAGAGACTCTGTCTCCAAGAAAAAGAAAAGAAGCCTCAACAAAAGCCTTCTCTCTCCAGACCAAATTACCAGTAAAGTGGTATGTTAATAGTACGTTAACCAGAAAGAAAACTTTTGAAGAGTAACTGCTCTAATCCAGGATAACACCACAGAAAAACTAGCCCCACCCATACCAGCAATGATTACATGAAGAACCTAGATATTCACCCTTATGAGACTGTAATGAAAATAATCCAAGATTCCCACCAGGTACTGTCAGAGCAAATTAAGCAGGAGACTGGAACTTTCATTCCAATTGGCTAGTCAATGAGCATCCACTCCCTACTGTATCAGTGGAGAGAAGTGGGGAAGCCTGGACTTCCACCACCATCTGCCAGTAATAAGGCATCTCTCCCTGTCCCTACTGGAGTGGTAGCAGAGAAGACCTAGCAGAGAGTCAGAACTTTCACCCACACACAGTAACAAATGAGGCCACATCCACCACAGAGATCAGGTGGGGAGCCACAACTCCCAACTCTGCAAAGAACTAAAAGGGAGTTTGCCTCAAATGTCAACACAGACAAGGCAGAGAACCTGAACTTCATTCCCTACCTGGCTTAACAAGGTGGCACCAACACTCTACCCATTAGATAAGTGTAAGAGAACACTAGTTAAAACAGTTAAGTAAGAGGCATAGTCTCATGACAAATACAAAAATGCCCAGGTTTCAGATTTGTGATACCAAAATGATACCAAGAATTGGCGGGGTGCAGTGGCTCACGCCTGTTAATCCCAGCACTTTGGGAGGCCGAAGCAGGAGGATCACGAGGTCAGGAGTTCGAGACCAGTCTGGCCAACATAGTGAAACCCTATCTCTACTAAAAATACACAAAAAATTAGCCGGTGTGGTGGCGGGTGCCTGTAATCCCAGCTACTCAGGAGGCTGAGGCAGGAGAATCGCGTGAACCCAGGAGGCAGAGGTTGCAGTGAGCCAAGATTGTGCCACTGCACTCCAGCCTGGGCAACAGAACGAGACTCCATCTCAAAAAAAAAAAAAAGATACCAAGAATTGGGAAGATTTCAAATTGAACGGAAAAAGGCAATAAACAAATGCAAACATCGAGATATCTTAATTCTAATATCTCACAGATGTATCAGAATTAACCGAAACAAATTTTGTTTGTTCGTTGTTTTTTGTTTGTTTTTTGAGACAGTCTCGCTCTGTTGCCCAAGCTGGAGAGCACTGGCATGATCTCAGCTCACTGCAAGCTCTGCCTCCCAAGTTCAAGCGATTCTCCTGCCTCAGTCTCCTGGGTAGCTGGGATTACAGGTGCCGCCATCACACCTGGCTAATTTTTGCATTTTTAGTAGAGACAGGGTTTCACCATGTTGGCCAGGCTGGTTTCGAACCCCTGACCCCAGGTGACTAACCCACCTTGGCCTCCCAAAAAATATGTTTAGGCCAGGCGCGGTGGCTCATTCCTGTAATCCCATCACTTTGGGAGGCCGAGGTGGGTGGATCACCTCAGGTCGGGAGTTCAAAAACAGCCTGACCAACATGTACAAACTCCGTCTCTACTAAAAATACAAAAGTAGCTGGGTATGGTGGCACATGCGTGTAATCCCAGCTACTTGGGAGGCTGAGGCAGAAGAATCGCTTGAACCTGGAAGGCAGAGGTTGCGTTGAGCTGAGATCATGCCATTGGACTTCAGCCTAGGCAACGAGAGCAAAACTTTGTCTCAAAAAAGAAGAAGAAAACAAAATTTCAGTGGAACAAATATCCAAACCATATCAACAAACTAAAATAAACAGATATAAAACACAATAAAGAAAAATGGTTTTGGCATAGTGAATTGGGATAGAAAAAAAAAAAAAGACAAGAAAAATGGAATTCCAAAAATGTTCAAGTAACCCAAAAGAAAGCAGGAAAAAGAACAATCAAAAAACAAAAACTAAAATGAGGCATGGTGGCTCAGGCCTGTAATTCCAGCACTTTGGGAGGCCAAGGTGGGTGAATCACCTAAGGCCGGGAGTTCAAGACCAGCCTAGCCAACATGGTGAAACCCCATCTCTACTAAAAATATAAAAATTAGCCAGGTGTGGTGGCACATGCTTGTAATCCCATCTACTTGGGAGACTGAGGCACAAGAACTGCTTGAACCCAGGAGGCAAAGGTTGCAGTGGGCCAAGATTGAGCCACTGCACTTCCAGCCTGGGCAAGTAAGACTTTGTCTCAAAAAAAAAAAAAAACAAAACAAAAGGAGAGTCTGACAACATCTGTAACTATGTAAATGACCCAAATACCTAAATACAGCAAATAAAAGACAAAAACTGGCCAGGTGCAGTGTAATGACCATAATCCCAGCACTGTGGGAGGCTGAGGAGAGCAGATCACTTGAGGTTCGGTGTTCGAGACCAGCCTGGCCAACATGGTGAAAATCCGTCTCTACTAAAAATACAAAAAAAATTTTAGCCAGGCGTGGTGGTGCGTGCCTGTAATAGCTACTCTGGAGGCTGAGGCAGGAGAATCATTTGAACCCACTAGGCAGAGGTTGCAGTGAACCGAGATCATACCACTGCACTCCACCCAAGGTGACAGCGATACTCCGTCTCAAAAAAAAAAAAGAGACAAAGATTGACAAAGTGGATTTTAAAAACATAACCTAAAGCCAAGCATGGTGGCTCACGCCTGTAATGCCAGCAGTTTGGGAGGCCATGACAGGAGGGTCTCTTGAGCTCAGGAGTTCGAGACCAGGCTGGGCAACACAACAAGACCTCGTCCCTACAAATAATAAAAATATTAGCCAGGTGTGATGGTGCACATGTGTGGTCCCAGTTACTTGGGAGGCTGAGGTGGGGGAACTGTTTGAGCCCAGGAGGTCCAGGTTGCAATAAACCATGACTATGCCACTGCAATCCAGCCTGGGTGACAGAGCAAGACCACGTCTCCAAAAAAAAAAAAAAAAAAAAAGGCCAGGTGCAGTAGCTCACACCTGTAATCCCAGCACTTTGGGAGGCCAAGGAAGGCAGATCACAAGGTCAAGAGTTTGAGACCAGCTTGGTCTACATAGTGAAACCCCGTCTCTACTAAAAATGTAAAAAATTGACCAGGCATGGTGGCGGGCACCTGTAATCCCAGCTACTTGGGAGGCTGAGGCAGGAGAATCACTTCAACCCGGGAAGCGGAGGTTGCAGTGAACCAAGATGAAGCCATTGCACTCCAGCCCAGGCAACAGTGCAAGATTCCATCTCAAAAAAAAAAACAGAAAAGAAAAAGAAAGAAAACATAACCTAACACTATTTTGTGTACAAGAAATTTACTTCGAATAAGCATGCTGAAAGCAAAAAAAAATTAAAAAGGTATATGATGCAAACATTAATTAAAGAAAAGCTGGAGTGACTATATTAATATCAGAAACAGTATACTTCAGAGCAAAGAAAAAGTACTAGAGACTAAAGAAATTATTTATTGAGAGAGGGTCAATCCACCAAGAGGACATAACATTCCTAAATGTGTGTGCACCAAAACAAAAATACAAAATATATGACAGAAAAACTGATGGAAGAGAATGGAGAAACGCATAAATCCACTATAGAGACTTTAGTATTTCTCTGTAACAACTGTTAAAACTACACATGTATTCACACAAGGAATATTGAATTTAACCCCATGAACTAACTGGATCCATGACATTTAGAGAACATTCCACCCATCGAGGGTGGAATACTTTTTTTTTTTGGAGACGGAGTTTCGCTCTTGTTCCCCAGACTGGAGCGCAATGGTGCGATCTCAGCTCACCGCAACCTCCGCCTCCCATCTTGGCCTCCCAAAGTACTGGGATTACAGGTGTGAGCCAACGTGCCAAGCCTTTTTTTTTTTTTTAGACAGAGTCTCACTCGGTCACTCAGGCTGGAGTTCAGTGGTGCAATCTCAGCTCACTGCAACCTCTGTTTCCTGAGTTCAATCAATTCTCCTGCCTCAGCCTCCCAAGTAGCTGGGACTACAGGCATGTGCCACCATGCCCAGCTAATTTTCGTATTTTTTTAGTAGAGATGGGGAGACTCTGTCTCAAAAAAAAAAAAGAAAAAGAAAATAGACAAAAGTGATGAACAGAGGATATATAAAAGTATTAGTGCTTGTCTCAGGAGCACATATACCAAAATTGAATCAATACAGAGAAGATCAGCATGCTCTCTGCACAGTGATGACATGCAAATTCTTAAAGTGTTCCATATTAAAAAACAAACAAAAAAAAAGGTACCAAATAAGCACCTTAAAAGATGGTCAACATCATTAGCCACTAAGTAAATACGTATTAAAAACACAATGAGGCGTGTGTAGTGGCCTGTAATCCCAGCACTTTAGGAGACCAGTCTGGAGCACAGCTTTAGCTCAGAAGTTCAAAACCAGCCTAAGCAACATAGCAAGACCCCATCTCTCCAAAAACGTATTTTTAAAAACATTGGCTGGGTGTAGTGGCATACACCCATAGTCCCAGCTACTCGGAGGGTTAAGGCGGCAATGAGCCATGAGCATGACACTGCCCTTCAAAGCCTAAGTAACAGAGCAAGACCCTGTCTCAAAAAAATAATAATAATAGGCTGGGCGCAGTGGCTCACGCCTGTAATCCCAGCACTTTGGGAGGCCGAGGCGGAAGGATCACGAGGTCAGGAGATCGAGACCATCCTGGCTAACATGGTGAAACCCCGTCTCTACTAAAAATACAAAAAATTAGCCAAGTGCGGTGGCAGGCGCCTGTAGTTCCAGCTACCCGGGAAGCTGAGGCAGGAGAATGGCATGAACCTGGGAGGCAGAGCTTGCTGTGAGCCCAGATCGCGCCACTGCACTCCAGGCTGGGCGACAGAGCAAGACTCCATCTCAAAAAAAATAAAATAAAATAAATAATAATAATAATACACACAATGAGATATCACTAATGCCCATCAAAATTAATAAATGAAGACTTATGTTCACATGAAAACCCGTGTAACGTTTATAGCAGTTTTATTCTTAATAACCTACAAGTGGAAATAACTGAGATTATCTTTCAGCAAATAAGTAATTAAACAAAACGCAGTATAACTGTAACAAATACTAAGCAACGACCTGGAGGAATCTCCAAGGAATTAAACCTAGTGTAAAAAAACTCAATCTCAGAAAGTTACATGTTGTTTTGTTTTGTTTTTAGACAGAGTCTCACTCTGTCACCCAGGATGGAGTGCAGTGGCACAATCTCGGCTCACTGCAACCTCTGCCTCGTGGGTTCAAGTAATTCTCATGTCTCAGCCTCCCAAGCAGCTGAGATTACAGGTGTGTGCCACCACACCTGGCTAATTTTTGTATTTTTAGTAAAGACAGGGTTAAACTATGTTGGCCAGGCTGGCTTCGAACTCCTGACCTCAAGTGACCCACCCACCTCAGCCTCCCAAAGTGCTGGGATTACAGGCTTAAGCCACACTCCCGGCCTCCAAAAAATTACAAGTTCTATCATCCCATTTATATAATATATAACATCCTTGAGATAACAAAATTACCAAAATGAGGAATACATTAGTGGTTATGACTAAGTCTGGTGGCAGGAGGAAAGCGGGTGTGGCTATAAAAGCACAACAGGAAGGGAGAGGATTCTGGGAAGATGGTGCAATAGGAAGCACCAGGAACCTGAGGTCGGGAGTTCAAGACCAGCCTGACCTACATGGAGAACTCCCATCTCTACTAAAAATACAAAATTACCCGGGCGTGGTGGCGCATGCCTGTAATCCCAGCTACTCAGGAGGCTGAGGCAGGAGAATCGCTTGAACCCAGGAGGCGGAGGTTGCGGAGAGCCAAGATCATGCCATTGCACTCCAGCCTGGGCAACAAGAGCGAAACTCGTCTCAAAAAAAAAAGAAAAAACAAGTATATATAAGTCAGCAATGAAGAAAATGCAGGACTTATACACAGAAAAATCACAAAACTTTACTGAAATAAACTGAAGACAACATAAATAAATGGAGAGACATTTCATGTTTTTGGATTGTAACACCTTAATGTTGCTAAGATGTTACACTCCAAAGCAATCTACACATTCAATCAAATCCCTATCAAAATCCCAAGAATGCTTTTTGCAGAAATAAAAAAAACATACATTCTAAAACTCATGAAGAATCTCAAGGGACCTCAAATAGTCAAAACAATCTTGAAAAGGAAGAATAAATTTGAAGACATCACACTTCCTGATTTCAAAACTTACTACAAAGCTACAGTAATCAAAATAGTGTTGCTGGGTGCGGGGGCTCATGCCTGTAATCCCAGGCAGGCCGAGGCGGGCGGATCACCTGACATTGGGAGTTTGAGACCAGCCTGACCAACACGAAGAAACCCCATCTGTACTAAAAATACAAAAATTAGCTGGGTGTGGTGGCACGCACCTGTAGTCCCAGCTACTCAGGAGGCTGAGGCAGGAGAATCGCTTGAACCTGGGAGGCAGAAGTTGCAGTGAGCCGAGATCACGCCACTGCATTCCAACCTGGGCAACAGAGCAAGGATCCGTCTCAAATAAAAAGAAAAAAAGAGCAACAATTATAGAAACATTTAGAAGAAAACACGGGGAAATCTTCACTGCACTAAATTTGACAATCATTTCTTGGATATACCAAAAGCACAGAAAACAAAAACTAAAAAAAGATAAATTGGACTTCATCACAATTAAAATCTCTGTGCATAAAAGGACATGACTATCAACAGAGTGAAAAGACAACACACAGAATGGGATAAAGTATTCACAAATCATATATCTAAGAACGGTCTGGAATCTAAAATTAGATACTGGGTCTAGGATCTAGAAGTAGATAAAGAATACTGATATTTCAACAACAGAAAGTCACACAAAAAGGGCAAAGGACCTGAACAGACATTTCTCCAAAGAATATACACAAATGGCCAACAAACAGATGAAAAGATGCTTGTATCACGAATCACTGGGAAAATGCAAATCAAAACAAGATACCACTTCACATCATTAGCATGGTTATCATCAAAAACCAGAAAACTGACCAGGTATCATGACTCACACTTGTAATCGTAATACTCTGGGGGAGGCTGAGGCAGGAGAACTGCTTGAGTCCAAAAGTTCAAAATCAGACTGGACAACATAGTGAAGCTACCTCTCTATAAAAATCAATAAAATGAGGTGGCAGTGGTGGTGGTGTGTGCCTGTGGTCCCAGCTACACAGGAGTGTAGGTGGGACAAATGCCTGATCCCAGGAGGCTGACACTCCAGTGAGCCATGTTCAAGCCACTGCACTTCAATGCTGAGTGACAGAACAAGACCCTGTCTCAAAAACAGTAACAACAACAACAGAAAATAACAAGAGTTGAAGAAAACTGAAAAAGACTTGAGTGGAAAAAAACTGAATCTTCATGCATTGTTGGTAGGAATACAAAATGCTGAAGTCTCTGTGAAAAACATTTTGGCAGTTCCTCAAAAGGCCAAACAGGCCGGGCACGGTGGCTCAAAACCCAGCACTTTGGGAGGCCTAGGCCGGCAGATCATCTGAGGTCAAGAGATTGAGACCAGCCTGACCAACATTGGAGAAACCCCGTCTCTACTAAAAACACAAAATTAGCCAGGTGTGGTGGCACACGCCTGTAGTCCCAGCTACTCGGGAGGTTGAGGCAGGAGAATCACTTGAAACCGGGAGGCGGAGGATGCAGTGAGCCGAGATCATGCCATTGCACTCCAGCATGGGCAACAAGAGTGAAACTCTGTCTCAGGAAAAAAAAAAAAAAAAAAAAGCCAAACAGAATTACCATACGATCCAGCAACTTCACTCCTAATGTATACCCCTCCACTCAAAAAAAG
The DNA here is from genome assembly GCF_043159975.1 of Macaca nemestrina. Classification (NCBI taxonomy): domain Eukaryota; kingdom Metazoa; phylum Chordata; class Mammalia; order Primates; family Cercopithecidae; genus Macaca; species Macaca nemestrina. The sequence goes on from NC_092133.1 coordinate 122,363,411, forward strand.
AGATTAAAACAGATGCTAGAATACCAATGTTCAGCTTAGCATTATTCACAATAGCAAAAAGGTAGAAACAACTCAAGTTTCCATCAACAGATGAATGGATAAACAAAATACGGTATATACATAATAATGGATTATGTAATATTCAGCTATAAACAAGATTCAAATTCTGATACATGCTACAACATAGATGAACCCTGAAAACATTCAAAGTGAAATAAGCTACATACAAAAGAACAAATATAAGATTCCACTTACATGAGGTAGCTAAACTAGGCAACTTGATAGAAAACAGAAGTTACCAGGGGCTACAGAGAGGGTGAAATGAGAGTTATGCTTATGGGGTACAGAATTTCTCTTTGGGATTAGTTCTGGATATACTGCTGATGATTATAAAATACTGTGAATGTACTTAATGCCACTGAACTGCATACAGAAAAAATGGTTAAAATGCTATATTTTGTATTATGTGTATTTTACCACAATGAGTAAGGAAAATCTGAATAATCAGATTACCATGTTCATGGATTGAAAAATTCAAAACTATAAAGATGTCCATTCTCAACAGGCGCAGGGGCTCATGCCGGTAATCCCAGCACTTTGGGAGGGCAAGGCGGATCACAAGGTCAGGAGTTCGAGACCAGCCTGGACAACATAATGAAACCCCTTCTCTACTAAAAATACAAAAATCAGCCAGGCATGGTGGCAGACGCCTGTAGTCCCAACTTCCTGGGAGGCTGAGGCAGGGGAATTGCTTGAACCCAGGAGTCGGAGGCTGCAGTGAGCCGAGATCGCACCACTGCACTCCAGCCTGGGTGACAAAGCAAGACTCTGTCTCAAAAAGAAAGAAGTCCATTCTCCCCAAATTGATATACACAATCAATGCAAACTCAAAACACTAGCAACATTTTTGTGGAATATTATGGTTCAAAATATTTATCAAATGCAAAGAGCTAAGAAGTGGCAAGATACTTAAAATAACAACAAAAAAGGAACACAATATAGAAGGACTAATTCTATCTGATATCTTGTATCCAGTTATTATTAATATGAAGCTATAGTAATTTTAAAACTGTGGTTCTCTCACAAAGGCACATAAAAAGAACACAAAGTCCAGAAAGAAATCCATACAAATATTAATAGCTGATTTATGACAGTGCCACTGTGGAACTGAGAGGAATAGTGTCAAAACAAATAGATGTCTCTATTTAAAATTTTAAAAACTAAAAATGTTTTGAAAACAGGTTGGGCACAATGACTCATGCCTATAATCCCAGCACCTTGGGAGGCCAAGGAAGGAGGATCGCTTGAGGCCAAGAGTTTAAGATCAGCCTGGGCAACGTAGCAAAACCCCACCTCTGTTCTTTAATTAAAAATCTAGCCGGGAGCGGTGGCTCAAGCCTGTAATCCCAGCACTTTGGGAGGCCGAGACGGGCGGATCACGAGGTCAGGAGATCGAGATCATCCTGGCTAACACAGTGAAACCCCGTCTCTACTAAAAAATACAAAAAACTAGCCGGGCGAGGTGGCGGGCGCCTGTAGTCCCAGCTACTCGGGAGGCTGAGGCAGGAGAATGGCGTAAATCCGGGAGGCAGAGCTTGCAGTGATCTGAGATCCGGCCACTGCACTCCAGCCCGGACAACAGAGCGAGACTCCGTCTCAAAAAAAAAAAAAAAAAATCTAAAAATTTTTTTTTTAATTTTTTTTAAAAAAAGAAGATAATAAACTTGCTCAGTCATATATTTAGTTCATCTAAGCCCATGATCTCTTTGATTTTTTCTTTTTCCTTAGAGATAGGGTCTCACTCTGTCACCCAGGCTGGAGTACAGTGTCAGGATCATAGCTCACTGCACCCTTGATGAGTGAATGAATAGTTTATGTTATTTTAGGATATTTATATGTACTGAAACCTAAAATTTTTAGAAAAGGATTTGAGGCAGTCTACAATAAAGGACAAGTATTGTAACAATTAAAAGAAGAAAAATAAGGGCGTGCACAGAGGCTCACGCCTGTAATCCCAGCACTTTGGGAGGCTGAGGTGGGTGGATCACCGGAGGTCAGTAGTTCCAGACCAGTCACGCCAACATGGCAAAACCCCGTTTCTACTAAAACTATAAAAAATTAGCCAGATATGGTGCCAGGCACCTGTAATCCCAGCTACTTGGGAGGCTGAGGCAGAAGAATTGCTTGAACCTGGGAGGCAGAGGTTGCAGTGAGCCCAGATCGCACCACTGTACTCCAGCCTGGGCAACAGAGCGAGACCTCTGTCTCCAAAAAAAAAAAAGAAAAATAATAAGAGCCAGTATGATAGACATCTATTGTTTTTCTGCTTCATAAGCATCCCCTTCTTTTGCAAACAGCACCCACCCCCCTGCATTATGGAAACTGCTCTTACCCCTGACTCCAACTATGTAGTTCTAGTGAGGGTTGCCATTCACAGTACCCTCCCCACTCCAGCCACAGAGATGATGGGCACATGATCCAAGACAGGCCAATCAGAGTCCTTTCCAGGATTCTTCAAGAAAGCCCCTTCTTCTGGTAGAAGGGGCTGGAAACAAGAGCTGCCAGCAGTCATGGTTCCAGCCTCATGAAGTAGAGTCTGTAGTGTGAGAGAATGAAATCAACACGCAGAGAAACAGAGATAAGAGGTGAAGTCCTAAACCCCATGGAAGGAGAAAGAGGGAACAAATATACTAATAATGATATTAATACAGCTGATGTAACTAAAGACCAGATTTGGTGCTAGGCTGCCTGGTAACCAGGACAAAAAGATAAACAGAATGTATTTCACAGATCTATCAAAAAGGAGGAAATATACCAAATACGCAAAGGAGATAATTTTCCTGATGCTTTATTATTAAAAGAACTTCTTGTACATGGATCTTTTATGTTAAGAGTCACTGAAGAACAAAATGGACAGTGTCCATGATGAAAGTGTTATATCAAATACAGATTTTATATGCTATTACTTATAATAACTGAGTTATATCTCAATCATTAAGCACAAGGGAAAAAATAACGCAGTAGGCATTTGAAGAAGTGAATACATCAACTAGTTTTATTTTTTCAGGAAGCTTGTCAGCGATGAGGAAAAGATAAAAGGGCAAAAATGTAAATGGAAAGCAGAATTCATGAGACGATTCAAAAATGTTTGTGAGTTGAATGGGAAAAAAATCAAGTAAACAGGATAGACTGATGACTAGTACTTGGTAAAACAAGACCCTGTCAGAAACATAAAAAGACCACATCAGAAACACAAGTAGTTAATTCCACTTAAAGACTACCACCTCTCCTTCTTGAAACGCCAAATGACAACTGAGATAAAGGGCATAAAGCCATAAATATAAAAAAGACTATCCCTGGAAACTTGAAAGGACATATGACAAGTGGTAAATGACTTAGGACCAAACAAAGCCGCTGCAGTAAGTAAGACAAGTCCAAAAGCAATGCATTAGAGCACCAGAAACTGGAGGAACATTAGATACCAGGCATTGGGGGAGGGGAGATGGGCATGCACAGTGATGTTCTATGTATCCAGGAGGGACGTTTCCAGATGAGGCTAACCAAGAGGAATTGCATATCATCTGAAAAGCAATCAAAACAATCCCCTTATCCACTACATACTAACACATAACTGGCTCTCACTTGCCCTAGAAAACTGCAAAGGTTAATTTTCTAGAGAGGGTAAATGTAAGAAATCTAGACTGAGGGACACCAGGAGCAGCTGAAGAAAAACAAGAATCACAAAAGTGTAATTCTAAATCCTCAAATTCCAACATCCATCTGGCTGAAGGAATATTGGTAACCAGGTTTGTCAACCCCAAACAGGTGATCATGATCAGATGTATTTCTCTCTTAATAAGCTTAGAACCCCGCTAGATCATTTATAATGAAGTCTATCACTCAATAATGTCTCCTCACACAGAACTTTCAATCCACTCATTAGGAATTTGTCTTAAATTTGAGGCTGGGCACAATGTCTCACGCCTGTAATCCCAGCACTATGGGAGGCCGAGGCAGGCGGATCACCTGAGGTCAGGTCAAGCATTTGAGACCAGCCTGGCCAACATGGTGAAACCCCGTCTCTACTAAAAATACAAAAATTAGTCAGGTGTGGTGGCGCATGCCTGTAGTCCCAGCTACTCAGAAGGCAGAGGCAGGAGAATTACTTGAACCCAGGAGGCGAAGGTTGTGCAGTGAGCCGAGATTGCACCACTGTACTCCAGCCTAGGCAACAGAGCAAGACTCCATGTCAAAAAAAAAAAAAAAAAAAAAGGCCAGGCCCAGTGGCTCACACCTGTAATCCCAGCACTTTGGGAGACCAAGGCGGGTGGATCACCTGAGGTCGGGAGTTCGAGACCAGCCTGACCAACGTGGAGAAATCCCGTTTCTACTAAAAATACAAAATTAGCCGGGCATGGTGGTGCATGCCTGTAATCCCCACTACTCGGGAGGCTGAGGCAGGAGAATCACTTGAACCTGGGAGGCGGAGGTTGCAGCAACCCGAGATCATGCCAGCCTGGGCAACAAGAGCAAAACTCCCTCTCAAAAAAAAAAAAAAAAAAGTCTTAAATTTAAATCAATGGCTGAGAATCACCAGATTTTTACATAAAGTCACTAACACGAAAGACAGGCCAAAACAATACAAAAGAAGACTTCAAGGAGCAGAAGAAAATTTCGTAACTGAAACAAAACAAAAACCTCCAATTAAAGTATCAGCTAGGCATTGAGAGTCATGCCTGTAATCCCAGCACTTTGGGAGGTTGAGGAGGGTGGATCACCTGAGGTCAGGAGTTTCACACCAGCATGGCCAACATGGCAAAACCCAGTCTCTACTAAAAATACAAAAATTACCCAGGCATGGTGGCAGGCGCCTGTAATCCCAGCTACTGAGGAGGCTGAGGTGGGAGAATTGCTTGAACCCAGGAGGCGGGGGCTGTAGTGAGCCAGTATCATACAACTGCACTGCAGCCTGGGTGACAGGCAAGACTCTTGTCTCAAAAAAATAAAATTAAATTAAATTTAAATGAAAATAAACTGTATCCAAGAAACTTGAACAGAAGATTACAAAAATAAGGAGCAGCCAGAGAGCATAAAGAGTCCTTAGAAATTAAAAAGTATGGCCAGGTGCGGTGGCTCACACCTGTAATCCCAGCACTTTGGGAGGCCAAGGTGGGTGGATCACCTGAGGTCAGGAGTTCAAGACCAGCCTGACCAACATGGTGAAACCCAGTCTCTACTAAAAATACAAAATTAGCTGGGCATGGTGGCGTGCGCCTGTAATCGCAGCTACTAGGGAGGCTGAGGACTGAGAATCGCTTGAACCCAGGAGGTGGGGGTTGCAGTGTGCCGAGATCACACCAATGCACCTTAGCCTGGGCAACACAGCAACACTCTGTCTCAAAAAAAAAAGAAAAGAAAAGAAAGAAAAAAGAAGAAAGAAAGAAATTAGTAATAACAGACTTGAAAAATTTAAGTGAAGGGGCCGAGCCCGGTGGCTCACGCCTGTAGTCCCAGCACTTTGGGAGGCCGAGGCAGGCAGATCATGAGGTCAGGAGATCGAGACCATCTTGGTCAACATGGTCTCTACTAAAATACCAAAAAAAAAAAATTAGCCGGGCATGGTGGCACGTGCCTGTAATCCCAGCTACCTGGCAGGCTGAGGTAGGGGAATCGCTTGAACCCGGCAGGCGGGGGCTGCAGTGAGCTGAGATCGCATCACTACACTCTAGCCTGGAGGCAGAGCAAGACTCCGTCTCAAAAAAAAAAAAAAAAAAAAAAAATTAAGTGAAGGAGTGCCAGGAGTAGTAGCACACCTACAATCCCAACACTAGGGAAGACTGAGAGAATCACTTTCTTTTTATTTATTTATTTATTTTTTTTTGAGACGGAGTTTCGCTCTGTTGCCCAGGCTGGAGTGCAGTGGTGCGATCTCGGCTCACTGCAAGCTCCACCTCCTGGGTTCACGCCATTCTCCTGCCTCAGCCTCCCTAGTAGCTGGGACTACAGGCACCTGCTACCACGCCCGGCTAGTTTTTTGTATTTTTAGTACAGACAGGGTTTCACCGTGTTAGCCAGGCTGGTCTCAATCCCCTGACCTCATGATCCGCCCGCCTCAGCCTCCTATAGTGCTGGGATTACAGGTGTGAGCCACCGCGCCCGACCCAGAGAATCACCTTTGTCAAGATCAGCCTGGGCTACACTGTCAAGATGCTGTCTCAAACAAACAAAAAAATTTTTAAGTAAAGAGTTGGAAGAGAAAGTGGGGAATCACCTCAGAAAGTAGAGTAAAAAGAGCTATACAACTGAAACAGAAAATACAAAAATTATAGGATCAAATTAGAAAAGTCCAACATCCAAAATTTTTTAAAAATACAGAAAAGGCAAACAAAACAGAATGGAGGAAATTTTCAAAGGAATAATTCAAAAACTTTCTCTCTGACCTAAACTCACATTCCGAAATGTGAGCTAACAAATCAAAAGGATCACTGTGTACCTAGTACAATGTGTAAAAGAAAGCACACCATCGTGAATATCAGAATAACCAGGTTAAAGAGAAAAATACTAAATCCAGAGAGAACTACCACACACAAACGATTAAAAAGAAATCAGAATAGGCCAGGTGCAGTGGCTCATGCCTGTAATTCCAAAACTGTGGGAGGCTGAGGCGGGTGGATCACTTGTGTTCAGGAGTTCAAAACCAGCCTGGCCAACATGGTGAAACCCCATCTCTACCAAAAATACAAATTAGCCAGGCATGGTGGCACACGCCTGTAATCTCAGCTACTCGGGAGGCTGAGGCAAGAGAATCACTTGAACCCAGGAGGCAGAGTTTACAGTGAGCCAAGATCATGCCATTGCACTTCAGCCTGGGTGATAGAGAGAGACCCTGTCTCAAAAAAAAAAAAAAAAAAAAAAAAGAAAAAGAAAAAGAAAAAGAAATCAGAATTGCAGCCGGGTGCAGTGACTCACGTCTGTATCCCAACACTTTTAGGAGGCCGAAGCAGGTGGATTACCTGAGGCCAGGAGTTTGAGACCACCCTGGCCAATATGGCGAAACCCCCATCTCTACTAAAAATACAAAACTGGCCAGGCGCGGTGGCTCATGCCTGTAATCCCAGCACTTTGGAGGCCGAGGTGGGTGGATCACGAGGTCAGGGGTTCGAGACCAGCCTGACCAACATGGTGAAACCCCATCTCTACTAAAAATACAAAAATTAGCTGGGTGTGGTGGCGGGCGCCTGTAATCCCAGCTACTCAGGAGGCTGAGGCAGGAGAACTGCTTGAACCTGGGAGGTGGAGGTTGCAGTGAGCCGAGATTGCACCACTGTACTCCAGCCTGGGCAAAAGAGCGGGACCCCATCTAAAAAAAAAAAAACAAAACAAAACTGAGCTAGGCGTAGTGTCACACGCCTGTAGTCGCAGCTACTAGGGAGGCTGAGGCAGGAAAATCTCTTGAACCCAGGACACAGAGGTTGTAGGGAGCAGAGATCGCACCACTGCACTCCAGCCTGGGTGACAGAGTGAGACTCCATCTCAAAAAAAAAAAAAAAAAAAAAAAAAGAAAGTAGAACTGCTTTGGACTTGCTAACAGTAACACTAACAGCTAAAAGGCAGTAGAGAAATACCTTCAAATTCTGAAAGAAAATGATTTCCAACCAAGAATTCTATGTATTCTGTCAAACAATCAAGTAAGATAGCAATCCCATTTTATTAACCATGCAAACCCTAATTTCTCATGTGCCTTTTCCTATGAAGCTGCCAGAAGATGTGCCTTCTTAAATATAAAGAAACAGGGGAGTAGGGGGCTAAAAAACAGGGAATCCAATATAAGCAAGAAGAAAATGCCAAGATAATGGTGAAGGGATGTTCCACTATCTATATAGCAAACCTAAAGAGCAAACAGTCCAGATGGGAGCAAGCAGATGGTACCCAGAAGAAGGTCCCTGGTTTAAAAAGGAAAGGAAGGGGGAGGAAAGACAAGGGAAAGTAAAAGAGGAGAGAGGAAAGAGGGAGGAGGAAGGGGTAAGGAACAAGTGAGAAGAATAAAATCAAAGAGCGGAAAAAGAGGAGAGGGAAAGAAGAGGAAGAAGAAAATAAACAGGAAAGATGATAAAAGGAAGGAAAGGAAAAGTGAATCTATAAACTACCTAATACAATAACCACGCAGATTATTTAAGCAAGCAATGAGAGATGCCAGGCGTGGTGGCTCACACCTGTAATCCTAGCACTTTGGGAGGCCGAGGCAGGTGGATCACCTAAGGTCAGGAGTTCGACACCAGCCTGGCCAACATGGTGAAACTCCCTCTCAACTAAAAATACAAAAACTAGCCGGACGTGTTGGCGCCTGTAATCCTTGGTACTCAGGAGGCTGAGGCAGGAGAATTGCTTGAACCCAGGAGGTGGAGGTTGCAGTGAGCTGAGATTACCTCCACTATACTCCAGTCTGGGTGACAAGAGCAAAACTCCATCTCAAACAAACAAACAAAAAGCAGTGAGAAGATATACAAAGATTTACTCTTATAGCCTTAGAAAAAAAAAAAACACGAGGAAAGTTGAAATACAGGACAAATATTAATTACAGAGAAAAAAAGAAAAATTAACACCAGAAAGTAATAACACTGCTGTATACTTTTGTCTTCGAAATTAGCAAAAACCAGGAACGGTAGCTCATGCCCGTAGTCCCAGTACTTTGGGAGGCCAAGACTGGAGGATCCCTTGAACCCAGGAGATCAAGACCAGCCTAGCAACATAGTGAGACCCCATCTATACAAAAAATTCAGAAATTAGACAGGCATGGTGGTGTGTACCTGTAGTCCCAGCTACCTGGGAGGTTGAGGTGGGAGGATGACCTGAGGTCAGGAGTTCGAGACCAGCCTGGCCAACATGGTGAAACCCCGTCTCTACTAAAAATACAAAAATTGCCCAGGGATGGTGGTGCGTGCCTGTAATCCCACCTACTTGGGAGGCTGAGGCAGGAGAATCGCTTGAACCCGGGAAGCAGAGGTTGCAGTGGGCTGAGATCACACCACTGTACTTTAGCCTGGGCAACAGAGCGAGACTCTGCCTTAAAAAAAAAAAGAGAGAAAGAGAGAGAAACCATTAGATTTAAAAAAAAAAAAAAAAAAAGTCTAAACACAAAAACAGAATAAACAGATACACCATATGCTAGGCAATTTATCAAAGTATATCTACGTTTTCAACTCTCTTACTAGTTTTGTAGGCAGGTTAGAAAAGAATACAAACAAGTATTAAGCACCTACGTCATTCCTGCCCTTATGCTAGGCTTTTCTCACATTAAAAGGAAAAGGAATTCAAGAAACAATCTAGTAAAAGTGGCTGTGTTATCTATGATGGTAAGCACCAAATCTGTTAATTTTTGAAAACCACCTCTTTGAAAGCTATAGGAACTTAGGATATTATGCTGAGTTTAAAATCAAATACTAGATTATGAGTCAGCAGTAACGAAAAAAAATTTAGTAAATGTTCAACTTTAAAGACATTCTATTTAAAGTGTACAGGCTAAAAAGCTTGTACAGAAATAAAAAAGTTATTTGTATTATGTAAAAAAAAAAAAAGATACAATCTGAATACTTTTCGGTACTCACCGTGGCTTCTTGCAATTAGAAATCAAAGATAAGTTGGCCGGGCACTGTGGCTCACACCTATAATCCCAGCACTTTGGGAGGCTGAGGCAGGCAGATCATGAGGTCAGAAGTTCGAGACCAGCCTGACCAACGTGGTAAAACCCCGTCTCTACTAAAAATACAAAAATCTGCCGGGCGTGGTGGCACGCACCTGCAATCCCAGCTACTCAGGAGGCTAAGGCAGGAGAATCACTTGAACCCCTGAATCCGGGAGGCAGAGGTTGCAGTGAGCTAAATCACACCACTGCACTCCAGCCTGAGTGACAGAGCAAGACTCCATCTCAAAAAAATAAATAAACAAATAAATCAAAAATAAATCTGAAAACAATTTTTAATTGTTTTCACATAATTTTTAATTATGTGAATAAAGGTAAATCTCCAGGTGTCAGAAATAAAAAAGAATTTTAAAGCTAAATGACGCCGGGCACAATAGCTCACGTCTGTAATCCCAGAACTTTGGGAGGCCGAGTCAGGCAAATCACTTGAGGTCAGAAGTTCGAGACCAGCCTGGACAACATGCAAAACCCCATCTCTACTAAAAATACAAAAATTAGCTGGGCTCGGTGGTGCCCATCTGTAGTGCCTCAGGAGGCTAAGGCAGAAGAATCGCTTGAATCTCGCAGTGAGCTGAGATAGCATCACTGCACTCTAGCCTGGGTAACGGCAAGACCCTGTCTCAAAAACAAACAGCTAAAGGAATCAGTATTAATTGAAGCTGAGGCAGTTAACGAAGCTATCAGAAATAATACTTTAGAGGGTAGGACTGACTATGACAGCAACATAGACTAAAGATACGGAGAAAAGCTCTAACTGGGTTCCCTACACAAGGACAAGAGCTGATAAGGGCCCATGTCATAACAGGAAGAGACTCTAGAAAAACATGCCCTGGACTACTAAGACTAGAGAAGCTGCACAGAAATTAGATGCTTGCTCCAGACATGAGTAGACGAGTCATTCTAGAAATCCAAGGGGATGCTGAGAGAAGGTATGGGGCCCAAAATTCATTATCTAAAGGATGCAGAAATTCAAGTCAAGAAAAAAACTTAAGAGACTGGCTTGGAACAATGAACCCCATTAGGCAAACTGTAACAGATTCTGCAGCTATCAATCCCAGTCCATTTTCTCCTTCTTCCCTACTAACAAAACTCTCACTTTAACCAGTTTATCAATGGGTCCAACTTTATGACCGCATTTTGCAGGCTCCATAACAATTAAGAGCCAGTAAAATTAAACATAAATTGTTGAGCAGAGCCTCAAGAATTAATTTAAGAGTACAACTCAGGGCCAGGCGCGGTGGCTCACGCCTGTAATCCCAGCATTTTGGGAGGCCAAGGCAGGCAGATCACCTGAGGACATGAGTTCGAGACCAGCCTGGCCAACATGACGAAACCCCATCTCTACTAAAAATACAAAAATTAGCCAGGCGTGGCGGCACATGCCTGTAATCCCAGCGACTCGGGAAGCTAAGGCAGGAGAACACGGGAGGCAGAGGATCGCAGCCACCGTGCTCCAGCCTGGGTAATAGAGCAACACTCTCTCTCAAAAAAAAAAAAAAAAAGAGTACAACTCACTTAGAGAAGCACACTTGAACTTACTCTCTCCCCTTTCTCCCCTTCTTTCTGCCTGGAACTTATTTTGTAGTCACAATGACTGCAGTTCCAGCTGCTGTGCTTTGACCAAGGGAGACCCCTGAATATGAAAACTATGCACTAAGGATGATACAGTAGGAAGAAAGAAAAAGCATACTCTCTAATGACTTAAGAGAGCTGTCATAAAAGCTTCAAAATGTCTTTTGCTTTTAAGTAAAAAACTAACTGGCCGGGCACAGTGACTCACGCCTATAATCCCAGCAGTTTGGGAGGCCAAGGCGGGCGGATCACGAGGTCAGGAGATGGAAACACAGTGAAACCCCATCTCTACTAAAAATACAAAACATTCGCCAGACATGGTGGCAGGCACCTGTAATCCCAGCTACTGGGGAGGCTGACGTAGGAGAATTGCTTGAATCCAGGAGGTGCAGGTTGCAGTGAGCCAAGATTGCGCCACTGCACTCCAGCCTGGGTGACAAAGCGAGACTCCGTCTCAAAAAAAAAAAAAAAAGAATAACCTCCTGACTTTAGAAACCATTATAATCTGGTCAGCCAAATACAATTCTTAAAAGACAGAGAGCAAAGGCAAAAACCCCACAGTGACATCTTCACAACTCATGGTAGAGGAACAGCAATCCCAAGAAAGACAACTCCACCTGAAGATTAGCTTGCAGTCAAAAATTGCACAATATATGAAGACGTCTATCACCAGAGTTAACAAATGAAAGAATTCCAAAATCTGAGAATCTTTACAATAAGTATGTTTTAAATGTTCAAATAAAAAAACCGAATATAATTCTTCAAACAATAAAGCAAGATACCCTGAAAAAAGAGACAAATTGAAAAATAAAATCACACAAAAATTCTAGAAATAATTTACTCAGAAAAAAATTAATTCATTGAATTAAAAATAAGCATAAATCTGAAGACAGAGTTAAAGATATTATCCATAATGCAAAGATAAGATAGAAAGGCCGGGCACGGTGGTTCACGCCTGTAATCCCAGCACTTTGGGAGGCTGAGGTGGGCGGATCACGAAGTCAGGAGATCGAAACCATCCTGGCTAACACAGAGAAACCCTCGTCTCTACTAAAAATACAAAAAATTAGCCGGGCGTAGTGGCGGGCGCCTGTAGTCCCAACTACTCTGGAGGCTGAGGCAGGAGAATGGCGTGAACCCGGGAGGCGGAGCTTGCAGTGAGCCGAGATCGCGCCACAGCACTCTAACCTGGGCAACAAAGTGAGACTCCATCTCAAAAAAAAAAAAAAAAAAGATAAGATAGAAAACACGAAAAACAAATTAAAAGACACGAAAAACAGAATGAAAATCTCAAACATATACCTAAAAGTTCTAGGAAAATAGTTAATGAGAAGGTTACAGTATTTGAAGAGATAGAGTAGAACATAAAAAATGGAAGGACACTGAGTCCTCAGAATGAAAAAGCAGACCAAGTCTCAAACAGGATAAACAAACTCAAAAGACTGTTTATCAACCAACAGACACCAGAAGACAAACTAGAATAAAATCTTTAGTTATAGGAAAATAGCTATTATCAAAGGATTCAAACTAGCTCCCGACAGAGCAAAATAATGAAATTCGTAGACACAAAAAGACTAATAAAGCTTTCTTTCTTATTACTTACTAGCCTCAGACCCTGAGAAAAATATCAAAACCTTCAAAAGAAAAAAAATGAACCCATAAACAAGGAAAATAAAAGGCTAGGTTGAACAAAAACATCAGTAATATTAAGCCTAATTATAAATAACTTTTTTTTTGTAAACACATTATTATTTAAAAGATTCAAAGTAAGACACACAGTGGCTCAAGCCTGTAATACCAGCACTTTGGGAGGCCGAAGAGGGAGAATCACCTGAGGTCAGGAGTTCAAGAACAGACTGGCCAACATGGTGAAAACCCATCCCTACTAAAAATATAAAAATTAGCCGGACGTGGTGGCATGTGCCTGTAGTCCCAGCTATTCGAGACGCTGAGGCATGAGAATCACTTGAACCCATAAGAATCACTTGAACATGAAAAGGCGGAGGTTGCAGAGAGCCAAGATCACACCACTGCACTCCAGTCTGGGCAACAGTGAGACTCCATCACAAAAAAAAAAAAAAAAAAAAAAAAAAAAAAAAAAAAAAATGGAGTAATTCCAGCTAATCAGAAGGCTAAAGTGAGAGGATCACATGAGCCCAAGAGTTTCAGACCAGCCTGAGCAACACAGTGAGACCCTATCTTAAAAAAAAAAAACTAAACAAAACAGTAGAATAATAAAGACAACAATACAACAGTAACACAGATTGTGCAAGGGAAAAAGAACAAAGGGAATCAAGGCATCCCAAGGACCTTCGCTTTGTTGAAAAGGAGTACGGATATTAAGACTCAGAAAAACATTAAGTATGCATGTTAGAACTTTTAAGTGCAATCACTAAAAGAAAAGAAACAGAGCATATGACCTCCAAATCAGCAGAGAATTAAAATAAAAGAATGAAGGGGTCAGGCGGGACAGCTCATACCTGTAATCCCAGCACTTTGGGAGGCCAAGGCAGGAGGATTACCTGAGATCAGGAGTTCGAGACCAGCCTGGCCAACATGGTAAAAACCCCATTTCTACTAAAAATACAAAAATTAGCCAGGAGTAGGACTGGGCGCAGTGGCTCATGCCTGTACTCCCAGCACTTTGAGAGGCCCAGGCAGGCGGATCACCTGAGGTCAGGTGTTCAAGACCAGCCTGGCCAATATGGTGAAACCCCATCGCTACTAAAAATACAAAAATTAGCTAGGAGTAGGGCCAGGCATGGGGGTTCATGCCTATAATCCCAGGACTTTGGGAGGCCGAGGCAGGCAGATCACCTGAGGTCGGGAGTTCGAGACCAGTCTGATCAACATGGGGAAACCCCATATCTACTATACAAAATCAGCCAGATGTGGTGGTGCATGCCTGTAATCCCAGCTACTCCGGAGGCTGAGGCAGGAGAATAGCTTGAACCTGGGAGGCGGAGGTTGTGGTGAGCCAAGATTGCGCCATTATACTCCAGCCTGGGCAACAAGAGCGAAACTCCATCCCAAAAAAAACAAAAACAAAAACAAAAAAATTCACTGGGTACCCATAATCCCAGCTACTCAGGAGGCTGAGGCAGAAGAATCGCTTGGACCCAGGAGGCAGAGGTTGCAGTGAGCTGAGATTGTGCCACTGCACTCCAGCCTGGAAGACAGAGACCCTGTCTAAAAAAAAAAAAAAATTAGCCAGGAGTGGTGGGGTGTGCCTGTAGTCTCAGCTACTCGGGAGGCTGAGGCAGGAGAATTGCTTGAACCTGGGAGGTGGAGGTTGCAGTGAGCAAAGATCACACCACTGCACTCCAGCCTGGGCCACAGAGTAAGACTCCATCTCAAAAAAAAAAAAAAGCAAACTAGAATATTTAAAATCTAAAATGTCCTCTCTGCCCAGGAACGGTCATTCACACCTGTAATCTTAGCACTTTGGGAGGCCAAGGCAGGAGGGACTGCTAGAGCCCAGGAGTTCGAGACCGGCCTGAGCAACATTGTAAAACCCAGTTACTACTAAAAATACAAAAACTAGCCAAGCATCGTGGCACATGCCTGTAATCCCAGCTATTCACGAGGCTGAAGCACAACAATCACTGGAACCCAGGAGGCAGAGGTTGCAGTGAGCCGAGATCACACCACTGCACTCCAACCTAGGTGAGGGAGCCAGACTGTCTCAAAAAAAAATTAATTTTTTAAAATTCCTCTGTACCGGCCGGGCGCGGTGGCTCAAGCCTGTAATCCCAGCACTTTGGGAGGCCGAGACGGGTGGATCACGAGGTCAGGAGATCGAGACCATCCTGGCTAACACAGTGAAACCCCGTCTCTACTAAAAAATACAAAAAACTAGCCGGGCGAGGTGGCGGGCGCCTGTAGTCCCAGCTACTCAGGAGGCTGAGGCAGGAGAATGGCGTAAACCCGGGAGGTGGAGCTTGCAGTGAGCTGAGATCCGGCCACTGCACCCCAGCCTGGGCGACAGAGCAAGACTACGTCTCAAAAAAAAAAAAAAAAAAAAAAAAATTTCTCTGTACCTCATCAAAATTATATCAGTAGATAAAATTTCTAGTAAGTCACTTCAGCCTGTAGTAATTCAGAATAAATGCTCGCTAAATAAAAAATAGGTCGGGCATGGTGGCTCACGCCTGAAATCCCAACACTTTAGGAGGACAACACAGAAGGATCTCTTGAAACCAGGTGTTCGAGACCAGCCTGGGCAACATAATAAGACCTTGTCTTTACCAAAAATTTTTAAATTAGCAGGACATAGTGGTACGTGCCTACAGTCCTAGCTACTCAGGAGACTGAAGTGAGAAGATTCCTTGAGTCCCAGAGTTCGACGTTGCAGTGAGCTAAACTCACACCACTGATTCCAGTGTGGGCAAAGAGCGAGACCCTGTCTCTAAATACATAAATACAAAAAAAGTCATGAGAAAGCGTGTTTAATTTCTATTTTGGGAGACGGGGTGCTTTTTCTAAATAATGAATGTCTATCTACAAAGAACTTCCCTTAAAAACCAAACTTTCCTCAACCTCATTTCCTTTCATTTTTCTCTTTCCTTATATTTTCCACACAACAATCAAATCCTCGGCCGGGCGCGGTTGCTAACGCCTGTAATCCCTGCACTTTGGAAGGCCGAGGCGGGCGGATCACGAGGTCAGGAGATCGAGACCATCCTGGCGAACACGGTGAAACCCCGTCTCTACTAAAATAAAAAAATTAGCCGGGCGCGGTGGCGGGCACCTGTAGTCCCAGCTACTCGGGAGGCTGAGGCAGGAGAATGGCGCAAACCCGGGAGGCGGAGCTTGCAGTGAGCCGACATGGTGCCACTGCACTCCAGCCTGGGCGACAGAGTGAAGACTCCGCCTCAAAAAAAAAAAAAAAAAAAAAAAAATCAAATCCTCTACTGTCTTCCATGCCCTATAACCAGGGTTCTACCCAAACGAAGAAGCTGTATTGGCTGTTTCAAAAACTTTTCTTAGCCCTTCAGCATTCCTGGCAGCACCGTTACTATCAACTTTTCTTTCCTGAACACCTAGTTGTCTCTGTGGCTGTCTCTGTGGCGACTATACTTTTTAGGTTGTTTTCCTGACAGTTCACTATCAATCCTTGGTAATCAGTTCTCTTACTCTCCCAAATGTAAACATTTCTCCTCTCTACAAAAAAAAAAAAGGCATGTGGTTCCCAGTTTTCCCTCTATGCAGTTTCAACTCTGACTTCACTCTGTAACTGTATCCTAAATTTCCAATACAAAAATCTTTTTTTCTTTTTTTTGAGATGGAGTTTCACTCTTGTTATTCAGGCTGGAGTGCAAGGGCGCGATCTCGGCTCACCACAACGTCCGCCTCCCAGGTTCAAGCGATTCTCCTGCCTCAGCCTCCCAAGTAGCTGGGACTACAGGCATGTGCTACCACACCTGGCTAATTTTGTATTTTTAGTAGAGACGGGGTTTCTCCATGTTGGTCAGGTTGGTCTCAAACTCCCGACCTCAGGTGATCCGCCCGCCTCGGCCTCCCAAAGTGCTGGGATTACAGGCATGAGCCACCACGCCTGGGCTCCAATACAAAAATCTTAGCAGCATTAAAACCAACATGCCCAAAATAGGTCTTTCTTTACTCTTCACTTGCTCTCCTTCCTCTACTACAACTGCTCTAATATTTTTTAATGGTATCACCATTAATGAGTGAGCACCTTGATATCTAAGAATCATCTCTGATTATTCCCTTCCCTTTACCTAATATCCATTTGTCATTTCATCCTTCAAAATGCTCCCTTCTTTTCTACTCCCTTTCTATTCCCACATCTTTATAGTAGTAGCATCCTAAGTCCATCTCTAACCTTCCCTTTCAAGTTCATTCTATATAGCACCAATTTACTTTTCTGAAAATGCTCCTTTACTTTTCTGAACCTTTACTGCTCAGTATCTGTCAGGGTACTGCCAGGTCATAATCCCCCTTCCCTGAGAAGTGAACTATCTCCAGTCCACAGAGTTCTTCCTCTGTCTGAGTAACTTGACCTTATTGTCTCACCACAGCAAAATGGTCCAGAGTTAGGTACCTCATCTAAGCCAAACCAAAGTTGGGTTTTTGTTTTATTGTTTCTTAAAGGAACATGAGATTGGGACTGAATTTACTCGCTTTTGAGACAGGAGACGGAAAATATCAGGAGCTGAGCTATCGTCATCTTTCACCAGAGGAGGCAACATGGTGGTTAAGAGGTAACATAGTGGTTAAGAGCTTAATCACATCCCAGACTCTCATAAAACATCTGTTTCTCTTAAAACTATAGTATCCTTACCCGTAAAATGAGAATAACATCCACCTCATAGATGTGATAGGATGCTTAAATGAAATAACTGGCAAAAAACATTTAGCACAGTATGTGGCACATAGTAAACACTTAAAAAGTTAGCTACTCATTGTTGGAACAAGTAGCACAGTAAATCTGCAGAAAAAAAAGAATGGAAGCAAGTATGCAGACAAAAGTAGAAAAAAGATTCCTAAGACTAATTCATGTCCCTTTCTGGGTCAAATACATTTCCATGTTAGGGTTCTTGGCTCCTGTGTCCTTAAAAGACAATGCCCTTTCTTTGCTTATCTGTTTCTTACAAAGGACCTGCCTTTTATAATTATACACTACAGGCCGGGCACAGTGGCTCACAATGGTAATCCCAGCACTTTGGGAGGCCGAAGCGGGCAGATCACCTGAGGTCAGGAGCTTGAGACCAGCCTGACCAACATGAAGAAACCCCATCTCTACTAAAAATACAAAACTTAGCTGGCCGTGGTGGCACAAGCCTGCAATCCCAGCTACTCGGGAGGCTAAGGCAGGAGAATCGCTTGAACCCAGGAGGCAGAGGTTGCGGTGAGCCAAGATCATGCCATTGCACTCCAGCCTGGGCAACAAGAGCTAAACTCCGTCTCCAAAATATATGTATATATATAACACACGTATATTTTATATATATATATATATAATCACACACTACAGGAATGTAGAAAAGGTTATGCTTTTGCCTCTTCTTTAAAAATCCATGGCCAGGCAACGTGGCTCACGCCTGTAATCCCAGCACTTTGGGAGGCTGATGCAGGTGGATCACCTAAGGTCAGGAGTTCAAGACTAGCCTGGCCAAAATGGAGAAGCCCTGTCTCTACTAAAAACACAAAAATTAGCCAGGCATGGTGGCACGTGTCTGTAACCCCAGCTACTGGGGAGACTGAGGCAGGAGAATCGCTTGAATCCGGGAGGCGGAGGTTGTGGAGTAAAAATACAAAATTTAGCCGGGCATGGTGGCAATTGTCTGTAATCCCAGCTACTCTGGAGGCTGAGGCAGGAGAACTGCTTGAACCCGGAAGGTGGAGGTTGCGGTGAGCCAAGATCACGCCACTGCACTCCAGCCTAGGCAACAAGAGCTAAACTCCATCTCCAAAAAATATATAAATATATGTATGTATATACACAATATACATATATATGTATGTACATATGCTTATATACATAATGTATATTACAGAGGTTGTGGTGAGCCGAGATCGCGCCATTGCACTCTAGACTAGGCAACAAAAGCGAAACTCCATAACAAAAAAAACAAACAAAAAAAAAACTAGCCAGGCATGGTAGCAGGCGTCTGTGTCTGTAACCCCAGCTACTCTGGAGGCTGAGGCAGGAGAACTGCTTGAACCCAGGAGGCAGATGTTGCAGTGAGCCAAGATCACGCCATTGCACTCCAGCCTGGGCAACAGAGTGAAATTTCGTCTCAAAAAAAAAAAAAATCCTTAATGTCACCCACATCCCACCAAATGATGTTAAAATAAAATGCCCTCCCACAAAAACTTCTTTTTCTTAAAGAGACAGGGTTTCACTTTGTCACCTGGACTAGTGTGCAGTAGTGTGATTATAGCTCATTGCAACCTCAAATTCATGGGCTCAATGGATCCTCCTGCCTCAGCTTCCCACATAGCTAGGACTACAAGTACACCACCACATGTGGCTAATTTTTTTTTTCTTTTTGTAGAGATAAGGTGTCACTATGTTGCCCAGGCTGATCTCCAACTTAGGTGTGATCTCTCACCTTGGCCTCTCAAAGCACTAGGATTACAGGCACAAGTCATGACACCCAGCAGCATCTAATATACTTTTTTTTTTTTTTGGAGACAGTTTTATTCTTATGCCCAAGCGGGAGTGCAATGGCACGATCTCAGCTCACTGCAACCTCTGCCTCCTGGGTTTGGGCGAATCTCCTGCCTCAGTCTCCCAAGTAGCTGGGATTACAGGTGTATGCCACAATGCCCAGCTAATTTTTTATATTTTTAGTAGAAACGGGGTTTTACCATGTTAGCCAGGCTGGTCTCAAACTCCTGACCTCATGTGATCTGCCTACCTCAGCCACCCAAAGTGCTGGGACAGGCTTGAGCCACTGCACCTGGCCCTAATACACCTTTCAAGATAACTACTTTATTCACATTGACACTTTGACCATGTCCTTAGAGAGAATAAAAGAGAAGCAGGTAACAAGTGGCATTTGAGGCAAATGATGCTGGCATTCTGACACTCCCTATTCATTATCTTCTCTCTCTTAATACCCACCTTATTTTCTTATCTCTTCCAGCCTTCAATCTACTGTGACACCCCCCGGAACAGCCACATCTCCTTGTCAGTGTTTACTAATAAACCATAGGTTCCACTGTGTAGTGACCTATTCACCACAAACCGTAACATGACACAAAGAAAAAAAAGTCAGAGTAGCTCTATAAAGAATGGCCATGCGCGGTGGCTCAAGCCTGTAATCCCAGCACTTTGGGAGGCCGAGACGGGCGGATCACGAGGTCAGAAGATCGAGACCATCCTGGCTAACACGGTGAAACCCCGTCTCTACTAAAAAATACAAAAAAATTAGCCGGGTGAGGTGATGGGCACCTGTAGTCCCAGCTACTTGGGAGGCTGAGGCAGGAGAATGGCATAAAACCCAGGAGGCAGAGCTTGCAGTGAGCTGAGATCGCCCCACTGCACTCCAGCCTGGGCGACAGAGCGAGACTCCGCCTCAAAAAAAAAAAAAAAAAAAGGTTTAACCAAGTCCCCAACTTTCTATGATTGATTTCATCCTCCATTTGCTAAATCCCATTAGAGTAACAGCTGTAATTCTACTAAAGTGCATTCTCACACAGAACCAAAACATACCATCAGAACTATAAAAAAATTGCTCTGGCCAGGCACGGATGCTCACACCTGTAATCCCACCACTTTGGGAGGCTGAGGTAGGAGGACTGCTTGAGCTCAGGAATTCCAGACCAGCAAGACCTCATTTCTAATAAAATTCAGGCCGGGCGTGGTAGCTCACGCCCATAATCCCAGCACTTTGGGAGGACACAGCAGGCAGATCACCTGAGGTCCGGAGTTCGAGACCAGTCTGGCCAACATGGTAAAACCCCATCTCTAGTAAAAGTACAAAAATTAGCTGAGTGTGGTGGTGAATGTCTGTAGTCCCAGCTACATGGGAGACTGAGGGAGGAGAATCGTTTGAATCCAGGAGGCAGAGGTTGCAGTGAGGGGAGATGGCGCTACTTCACTCCAGCCAGGGCGACAGAGCAAGACTGTTTAAAAAAACAAAATTAGCTGGGTGTAGTGCTGCAGGTCTATAAGTCCCAGCTACTTAGGAAGCTGAGGCAGGAGGATCACTTGAGCTCAGGACTTCAAGGCTGCAGTGAGCCATGATTGCGCCACTGCACTCCAGCCTGGAGAACAGAGCAAGACTGCCTCAAAATAATAAAATAAAAATAGCTCTGAGACTCAACATACTTTTATAAGCTACTCAAGCATTATTTCTTTTTTTTTTTTTTTCTTGAGACGAGTCTCGCTCTGTCGCCAGGCTGGAGTGCAGTGGTGCGACCTCAGCTCACTGCAACCTCTGCCTCCCAAGTCCAAGCAATTCTCCTGCCTCAGTCTCCCAAGTGGCTGGCAGTACAGGTGCACACCACCACACCCAGCTAATTTTTGCATTTTTAGTAGAGGTGGGGTCTCACCATGTTGCCCAGGCTGGTCTCAAACTCCTGACCCCAGGTGATCCAACCACTCTGTCCTCCCACAGTGCAAGGATTACAGGCATGAGTCACGGCACCCAGCTCATTATTTCTACTGGTCAAAAATTGCCCAGGCAAATACAAAAGCTTCTGCTTTTGCTATATGCCTAGGTAAAGAAGCTGTAATGTTTGTTTTCTACCTTCAGTCTAATTCCATAATCAACATCAAAAGAAAGGACTTGCTATAACAAGATGTCTTGGAATAAATAATAAATCGATAAACATAGTAAGATTTAAAAAAAGGAACTATCACATTTTAAATGGTAGTATGTTTGCATAACTAACGAAAATAAAATCTATTTCTGATATTTCCAGAAATCCAAATGGGAAAAATGCTTGTGGCCACAAAGGATAAACACACCTCCCTCATTTTGTTTTTTGTGAGATAGTCTCTCACTCTGTCACCCAGGCTGGAGTCATGGTTCACTGCAGCCTCAACCTCCCAGGCTCAAGCAATCCTCCTGTCTCCGCTTCCAGAGTAGCTGGGACTACAGGTGGAAGCCACCACGCCCAACTTATTTTTTTTTTTTTTTGAAACAGTGCCACTCTGTCACCCAGGCTGGAGTGCAGTGGCACAATCTTGGCTCACTGCAACCTCCACCTCCCTCATTCAAGTGATTCTCCTGTCTCAGCCCCCAGAGTAGCTAGACTACAGATGCGCACTGCCATATCCAGTTAATTTTTTTTATTTTTAGCAGAGATGGGGTTTTACCAGGCTGGTCTCGAACTCCCGACCTCAAGTGATCCGCCCTCAGCCTCTCAAAGTGATGGAATTACAGGCATGAGCCACTGTGCCCAGCCCCAACTAATTTTTAAAATTTTTCTTTTGTAGAGACTAAGTTGACCAGGCTGGTTTCAAACTCCTGGACTCAAGCAATCCTCCTGCCTCAGCTTCCCAAAGTGTTGGGATTACAGGTGTGAGTCACTGCGCCCGGCCTATCTCCTTTTTTTTTTTTTTCTTTCCTGAGAGTCTTGCTCTGTCGCTCAGGATGGAGTGCAATGGCGTAATCTCAGCTCACTGCAACCTCGCCTCCCAGGTTCAAGCTATTTTCCTGCCTCAGCCTCCCTAACAGCTGGGATTGTAGGCGCATGCCACCACGCCCAGCTAATTTTTCTAACTTTTTTTTTTTTTTTGAGACGGAGTTTTGCTCTTATTGCCCAAGCTGGAGTGCAATGGCGCCATCTCAGCTCACTGGAACCTCTGCCTCCCGGGTTCAAGCAATTCTCCTGCCTCAGTCTCCTGAGTAGCTGGGACTACAGATGCACGCCACACCCAGCTAATTTTTGAATTTGTAGTAGAGACAGGGCTTCACCATGTTGGCCAGAGTGGTCTCCATCTTTTGACCTCGTGATCCTCCCGCCTTGGCCTCCCAAAATGCTGGGATTACAGGTGTGAACCACTGCACCCAGCACCTCCTTCATTCTTATAAGAGGTTTACAAAAGTTCTGAAATAAAGTAGCCACCCAAGTAAACAACAACAACAACAACAAATATCATTATGTTGGTTTGCCAAAGGGAATGAATGCCTGAAATCAGTGAGTGTTCAAAGTTAAACTACACACCCAAAGATACAGTAAAAAGAATATGATAGTCACTAAAATTACTGTTTTTTTCCCATTAAACAAAACCTAACAGAATTAACAATGTAACTTCCTTATGTTTCTATTTCCATTATATTTTAACTATGATTAACCAGAGAAACCTTCAAACTTCAAGCTTTCTTGATTCTGTAACTAGTTAACAAAGTCCAAATATGACTACATATTTCTATGTTTTCAAAGTATCCAAAATATACTCACTTGATTCCATTTGTTTTTCAGTTTTACAAAATTTGTTTAATACTCCAAGTCAATATTTGTCCTAAATTATCTCTTACATTATGATATTTGAAGAAATGACTGACAACCCCGCAAACTACAACAGGAGTGCAGTTCCTAATTTCCAAAGCTACTCACTAAAGTTTAATGTTTTTGATAAATAGTCCTTACCACTCTGGCTGCTCTCTCCTGAGATTCACATTTCCTGCAAAACCATGGTCCAGTGGGTACTTGAACAATGCCATAGCAAGCTGTTGAAAAATGAAATGTATTAAAATGTTAAGATTCGAAGAACTATAGAAAAATCAAATACCCTTTCAAAGCCCTATTAATCTACCTGTCACTATTCAAGTAAACTACCTCTTTACAAAGTAAAACAGTTCATATCCTATTTATCACACATACAGCTTACTTAATTAAAAAGTAAAAATTTTAAATGCAACTCTTTGGTGTTACTCATCTAAACAAATCAAGGCTGGGTGCAACGGTTCATGCCTGTAATCCCAGCATTTTGGGAGGTCGAGGTGGGAGGGCTGCTGGAGCCCAGGAGTTCCAGAACAGTCTAGGCAATACAGTGAGACTCCATCTCCACAAAAAAAAAAATTTTTTTAATTAGGCCAGGCGCAGTGGCTCACACCTGTAATCCCAGCACTTTGAGAGGCTGAAGCAGGCGAATCACCTGAGGTTGGGAGGTGAAGACCAGCCTGACCAACGTGGAGAAACCCTGTCCCTACTGAAAATATAAAATTAGCCAGGCGTGGTGGCACATGCCTATAATCCTACTACTCAGGAGGCTGAGGCAGGAGAATCACCTGAACCCAGGAGGCAGAGGTTGCAGTGAGGTAAGATGGCACCGTTGCACACCAGCCTGGGCAATAAGAGTGAAACTCCGTCTCAAATTTAAAAAAAAAAAAAAAAATTAGCTGGGCATGGTGGCATGTGCCTATAGTCCCAGCTACTCAGGAGGCTGACCTAAGCCTGTGAAGTCAAGGATGCAGTAAGCCATAATCACACCACTGTGCTCCAGCCTGGGCAACACAGGGAGACACTATCTCAAAAAAAAAAAAAAAAAAAAGTATGCTTATTTCTAACTACATAATGATGTGAATGCTCCAAATGATCTAAGTATACATCACAAATCTAATCACAGTCTTGTTTTAAAATTGGTTTGCAGGCTGGGCGCGGTGGCTCAAACCTGTAATCCCAGCACTTTGGGAGGCCGAGACGGGCGAATCACGAGGTCAGGAGATCGAGACCATCCTGGCTAACATGGTGAAACCCCAACTCTACTAAAATACAAAAAAAATTAGCCGGGCATGGTGGCAGGCGCCTGTAGTCCCAGCTACTTGGGAGGCTGAGGCAGGAGAATGGCGTGAACCCAGGAGGCGGAGCTTGCAGTGAGCTGAGATCCGGCCACTGCACTCCAGTCTGGGTGACAGAGCGAGACTCCTTCTCAAAAAAAAAAAAAAAAATGGTTTTCAAAGTTAATAATTAGCTCAAAACTGAAAATTTTCCAAAATTCTAAAAACACTAATAACCAAGCAGACTTTTGTATGAGCTTGCTAGGCAAAAATCTGAAAATATCTTAAATATTGGAAAGCATTTAAAGAATATAAATTCAGGTCGAGCACGGTGGCTCATGCCTGTAATCCCAGCACTTTGGGAGGCCAAGGCAGGCAGATCACCTGAGGTCAGGAGTTCGAGACCAGCCTGGCCAACGTGGTGAAACCCCATCTCTACTAAAAATTTTTTAAAAATTAGCTGGGCATGGTGGTAAGCGCCCGTAATCCCAATTACTTGGGAGGCTGAGGCAGGAGAATCAGTTGAACTCGGGAGGCTAAGGTTTCACTGAGCCGAGATCACGCCACTGCACTCCAGCCTGGACAACAAGACCAAAACTCCATCTCAAAAAAAAAAAATTAGCCAGGTGTAGTGGCAGTGCCTGTAGTCCCAGCTAATCAGGAGGCTGATGCAGGAGAATCACCTGAACCTGGGGGGTAGAGGCTGCAGTGGGCCAAGACTGCTCCCATTGCATTCCAGCCTGGGCAAGAGAGGGAGTCTCTGCCTCAAAAAAATATAAAGAAAGAGAGAATATAAATTCACAAAGCAGAGTACTACCCCCTGTATGATCACGGCAGAACATAAATTCAGTAAACTTTTTAAAACTCCAACTAGTTAAACTTCTCCAAAAGCTAAACTTCTATTTCCTATTAAACATTTGTAGGACCAGGCAAGGCATCTCATGCCTGTAATCCCAGCACTTTATGAGACCAAGGCGGGCAGATCCCTTGAGTTCAAAAGTTCGAGACTAGGCCAGGCGCAGTGACTCACGCCTGTAATCCCAGCACTTTGGAAGGCCAAGGCGGGCAGATCACCCTGAGATCCGGGGTTCAAGACCAGCCTGACCAACATGGAGAAACCCCATCTCTACAAAAAAAATACAAAAATTAGCTGGACATGGTGGTCCATGCCTGCAATCCCAACTATTCGGGAGGCTGAGGTAGGAGAATCACTTGAACCTGGGAGACAGAGGTTGCAGTGAGCCGAGATGGCACCATTGCACTCCGGCCTGAGCAACAAGAGCGAAACTTCGTCTCAAAAAAAAAAAAAAAGTCGGCCGGGCGCGGTGGCTCAAGCCTGTAATCCCAGCACTTTGGGAGGCCGAGATGGGCGGATCACAAGGTCAGGAGATCAAGACCATCCTGGCTAACACGGTGAAACCCCGTCTCTACTAAAAAATACAAAAATCTAGCCGGGCGAGGTGGCGGGCGCCTGTAGTCCCAGCTACTCGGGAGGCTGAGGCAGGAGAATGTCGTAAACCTGGGAGGCGGAGCTTGCAGTGAGCTGAGAACCGGCCACTGCACTCCAGCCTGGGCGACAGAGGGAGACTCCGCCTCAAAAAAAAAAAAAAAAAAAAAGTCGAGACCAACCTGGGTGACGTGGTGAAACCCCATCTCTACCAAAAATGCAAAATTAGCCCGACATGGCTGTCCTGGCCTGTGGTCCCAGCTACTGGGGAGGCTGAAGTGGGAAGATGGCTTGAGAGGTCAAGGCTGCAGTGAGCTGTAATAGCATCCTGCATGCCAGTCTGAGTAACAAAGTGAGACCCTGTTTCCAAAAAAAAGAATTTGTAAAATGTGTCTGACTATAAATGTTCTATCAGTCAAAAAACACGGCACAGGTATCAAAAACACGGCATAGGTATCCAAAACACAGCGTCAGTGCCCCAAAACTTTATTCAGGTGTACTGCTAGAAAGGAAAATTTAAGATTTCAATGAAAATTTTCTATACTGGAAAACAAAAATTACTATCAAATTTTGATAGTTTATCATCCAATTCATAATAAATGGCCTTCAAAATGCCAGTGAACACGGGATGACCTTAAAATCAGTATCTGGTTTTGTCGCACATTGTATTCACTCCCTAAAAAAGCAAGACATGCAACTTTGCTCTTCTTTAAAAGTCTACGGCCAGGCGCAGGGGCTCACGCCGTTAATCACAGCACTTTGGGAGGCTGAGGCAAGAGGATCACCTGAGGTCTGGAGTTTGAGACCAGCCTGGCCAACATGGCGAAACCCCGTCTCTAAAAAAAAAATACAAGAAATTAGCCGGGTGTGCTAGGGTGTGCTTGTTATCCCAGCTACTCGGGAAGCTGAGGCAGGAGAATTAATCGCTTGAACCAGGGAGGCGCAGGTTGCAGTAAACTGAGATGGCGCCACTGCACTACAGCCTGGGTCTCAACAAAACAAAAAGTAAAAAAATAAAAGTCTGGGAACAACAGCATTCTCAGAGTAAGTTAGTTCACTACCTCAGAATCATCACCACTGCATCTAAATCTCCCTTCCCAAGTGTGACATTCGTTTCTCTACAAAATGCACTTTAGCACATGTTCAAATTTTTCTGTCTTCCCTTTAGCGGTAGTCCTTTCCAATAGACGACTAAAAATATCTGCATCACTTAATGCCAGATTCAGAAATGCGAAGGGACATGGAGCCACCAAAAAAGAATGTAGACTGTTTTGTCCTGGATTCCTTACCACGTGAAATGGGGACAAGTCGGCCACTTCAAAGGCCAGAAAAGTATCTTATTAGTGTCTCGGCCTTCTTGTATATCCAAAAGCCTCACCAACTGCTAACAACCAGAAATAAACTAAGAGGCTCCCCAAAAGTCACTTAGCACCGCCACCTCTTCTCTTCAGCCACCTAGGCTGCTGGTGGCCTGCCGCGGCCACCCCACAGGCGCTGCAGCAGCCCCGCCATTCCCGCACGGTCAGCAACGGACTCTGCCATCTCCTCCGCAGGCAGCTACCGGGCAGCGGCGGTAGGGCCCGAGCCTTCTGGCTCGGGGTGCAACGGGCTCCGCATCCCTACCCATCTAAAGAGGCGAGGCGACTCCCGGCCTCCCCGCCCTAGCGCCCAGTTCCCGAGCCCGTCTCCACGCCACAGGAAGTCTGCAAACACTGCGGCAGACAGGCGGCGGCAGGCCAGAGGAAAGGAGGACGCTCCACTCTCCCAAACCCACCCCCCATGGCCCCAGCGACCCCAGGAGGGGCGCGCGCCGCCCCCGCCCCCGCCCCTAACCAGCCCGGATCTCCAGGGCGCGGCCGCCGCCCTGCCCCGCCCCGCCGAGTCAGCAGCCCCCGGCCCCAGGCACAGGCGGCGGCCGAATGACACTTGAGAGAGTGAGAGCGGAATCACATGACAGTCCGGGCCACACGCACTTTCTCCCACATGCGAGGCCCACACCCCCCGCGCCCTGGCGCGGACCCTCCGCGTCCCTCCCGCGGCCGCGGCACGGGGCGGGGGCGGGGGCGCCGGCGGTTGCGGCCCAGGTGGGGGCGGCGGTGACCGTTGGGCGAAGGCCGGCGCGCCCCGGCGGGCGGTTGGGTGTTTACCTTGATGCACCGCGACGCTGCAGCCGTGCCCGTCGCAATAAACCAGCGGGTTCTCGGCCCAGCCTCTCTCGTCTGAGCAAACGCAACAGCCTCCAATCATCTCCTTCATACTATGGGAGACCTCGTCCTCCAGTGACACGGGCCGGTCGCTAGAGACCATCTAAGAGGGAGTTGGGGGGACCATTAAAAAACACATGCAAGCCGATTAGTACTTCCCCCCAACACAGCCCCCCGCGCCCGCCCCGGCGTCCCCCGCCCGGCCCGGCCCTGCCGCCCACCGCTCGCTCACTCGGGCTTTGCCGCTCAGTCACTCACGTTCCGCACAGGAGTCAGGAGCCATGTCCTTGCTGATTCCCCCCACCTCCCCTCCACCGCCTCCTCCGCCTCCTCCTCCTCCTCAGCGTCTTCCCTCCCCACCTCCACCCGGCCGCTAACGCGGGCGCCCGGAGAGGGCACACATAATCAAGTAGGCCTCCGCACAGGCGCACTGGGGGGGCTCCCGCTGGGCCAGGGGCAGCGAGGGAGGGGAAGGGGGCTGCGCTTCCTCCTCCGAGCGTCACTCGGCGTGCGCGCCCGCCCTGCGGCCGGCGTGAGGGAGGAGGCCCGGGCGAGGCGAGCCCTGCGTGCGCGCCGCCGTGGCCGGCCGGCTGCCCCCGGCCTACCTCTGGGGCCCCGTCCCCCTCCCCCGCGCCGTTCGCCGCCGCCGAGGTGTGCTAGGGGTGGGCGCGAGGGGAGCCGGCGGCGCGCGGAGGCCGGAATGAGCCGACGCGAGGGCGCGGGGGCGCGCACGCGGGGGCGGGGACGTTAGGGCCGCCCTCTGCAGCGCTGGTGGCGAGGGCCGCGTGTGCTCGTCGGGAAGAGGCCTGGGAGGTGGCGGGGGAGGCGGACGACCAGGGCTGGGAAGGGGTTTTCTCAGAATCGCCAGAGGGCACTCCCCGGGGGCATCATCTCCCTGCCCTGGGAACCTACCTGCCGGCCTTTTCCTCCAGGACTGGCCCGTGGGTAACGAGGGTGGGGCGAGTGTGCCAGCTCCCATGAAGGGTGTAATGAAGCATGGCTTCCTGCAGTTGGCCGCGCTAACTTCACAGGGCTGCCGCAGCCTCTCCACCCATTAAATTCACGTCCTGGACTCTTCCCAAAGTTCTCCCGCTGGAAGTCCTACAAATCTGCCGCCCATTTACGCACTACATGGGCCCCAGTGGCAAACGAAAGTGCATCACAGGCTGAAGGTCAAAAGCCCGGGTTAGGGCTGCACTCGGAGAGGGAACGCCAAGGAGCCCCTCAGCTCGCTGTGCAGGACAAATGGTTGTTTATCAGGAATTAGCAATATAGTATGATGATCTGGAAAATGCAGTTGTCCTACACCAAAAGGAAGAAGGAACTCTAGCCCTCCTAGTCAGTCGCTAAAAGATAACGCCATCAGACAGTGGCGTCCAGTTATGATGGAGGATTCCTCTGATCCGGGTCTTTTCTCCAAATTTACACTTGGAAATGTGAGGTCATTTAAAAGTGGCAGAAAGATGAGAGCTCCCACCTCACAAACAAATGGAAAATGGATTAGGCCTATCTGCATAGATTAATTAGCTGGATACTGAGCAGTTTTAAACTAAAATCTTCCACTGTCGCCCTGTTCCTTATGCATCCCTATAAGCCCAATATTGATGTTTAAGCAAAAAATGTCTAATTAGAAAAGTTTAGCATGAAATCAGAATTATGTATAGATTGTTTAAATGACAAGCCCAGTTAAAAGGCGAATTCATGACTTTTGATTAATACGTTGCAGGTACAAAATGGTTCTTTCTCAGGAATTCGCATTATAAATGTGCTGATCTGGAAGATGCACTTTTGCAGTGCTAAAGCATAGAGAATCCAAGTTCTCCTAGTCGGTCACCAAAAGATAATATAATGGTTTGGGCTTTAAAAGCCTTCTAAATGTTCTTCTGATAAAGGGGGGAAGAAAAGGTATCATGACTGTTTTTCTATTTCAAATTGCTAGAAATCTGTGCAAGAGTAATAATAGGTATACAGCACAATGAGAGCATATATAGCAAATTCAGATGTTTTAAAAGCTGAAATATACAAAGTAATGGCAATTAAAACGTACACTAAAACAATGAGAATTCACATAGTGCATTTAGAAAAGGTGACTATAAGACTACATAATGTGAATTCTTTTTTGGGATGGGACAACAATACATTTCTGGATATATAATAATTATATTTTTTAACTGCCTTAAAAATGTATAAAACTAAAACGGCCTTCAAACAAAACTATACTGTTTTGTGTATCTTAACCATATATTTTATCTTCACCCTTATACAAAGGACACCAGCTCAATATCCAAGTCCTGTTCAGACTCTTACTATAGAGCAATTTTGAGTTAAAAATCAGTGTGAAACTTCCCCTCCCAAACACTGCAGCCAAGCCTTAATGCATTAAATTATTTAAAAATACATTTGTTTTATTTTTAATGCATTGGAGCTTAGTTCTTGTGAAGGAATGAATTTGTATATAAAGAAGGATGGGTACCTTGCCCTATTCTTTAACAGTTAAAACAAATGTAAGTAAACACTTGCTATTTCCTAAACAAAACAAAAAAATTTATCATTTGTAAGAGGTTTCAGAAATTTTTAAACATAGGGAAAATATATTATTTCATAACAGGCCTGTATATAAACAATACTATCTGAAACAAATTTTGTTAAAGATGTATACATAAGTGTTCACAAAATATAATTCAAATTATTCAAAACAAATTTTAACATACGTTGAGTATGAAAAGTATATGAAAAAACATGCGTGTAAATAACGTATATTGTTTCATACGTTGAGTATGAAAAGTATATGAAAAAACATGCGTGTAAATAACTCATTTTCATTTTAAGTCATGTACCAGATATCAAACTTTTTCTTATATATCTGAAGTATAATATTTTGTATATTTCTATAAAATGTTAAGTGAAAAGGAAGAAAAGCAGACAGTATAAAACAGTAAAACAGTTCAAATATGCAATTAATTATTCATTCAGTAAATATTTATTGAACATTTACTGTATACTAGGGACTGTTTTGGATATGGGGAATATAGCAATGAAAAAGTTGTATTTGTCCTTTGTGAGACATACATATATAGTCATATATGTAACAATTGGCTGAATATGCTAATTTTCCTACCTCAAAAGGGATAAAACTTGTAATTACATTGGCAGAGTTGTTAAAGTGCAAGTATGCTTTTTAAAATACTTAGCAATATGAAAATAAATTACCATAGGAGTTATAAAATAACTGTGAAAAAGAACAATTTCAGTCATAAAATGTTACCCTAAAATTTTATATTCTCAAAATATTTTACATTCTCAAAATATCCTTGAAAAAAGTATATGTAGTACCTCTAGGATAAAATGAAACCCTATTGTCTCTAAATATTGCTTCACATAAGAGCAGCTAACTCAGTACCAGCCCGTCTGTTTCTCCAAACTAATCATCTGAGGGAAACCACAAAAAACTCAAGTAAAAGTATTTTATGATGTAACCTCTAACCCTACTATAATGGGAAGATGTATTTTTGCTCTATGGGTAATATATCTTCCGATAATTTTCTTTATTCTTTAAGGTAGGCACCAAATTTCTGTATTTGCTTTTCCATATTTACATAAGTAGGTATTATGAAAGAAATATTTAAAACCATATTCAGTTCAGAGGTTAGTACTATTCATATTTATCTCCTTTGTAAATTAAAGTTGTATTTGCCTTCTATTTGTGCATATTATATTTATTCTATTGTACCCATTGTCAAGGTATATAAATTTCTACAATGGGGTGTAGAAACTGAGGTCTATTTCTACATCCATAAGAGGTATACTTCTGTAATGCTGAGGCTAGATACACTTTCCTGAACTCAGATTCTTGACTTCCATAGTGTGTAAAATTCTATATTGGCTCTGCGACTAAGTTTTTTAAACAAAAAGCAATTAGAATTCCTGCATCTGCTAAACCTCATTGAAATCTATCATCTTGTCTCTAAATAAATTAGTTAGAGAACTCAAAAAGACACTCTCTTATGATCTGTGCAGACTTTCAGATATATCCTCTTTTACATAAAGGAATCTCTGTTTTTTGTTTTGCTCATTTGGTACCCAAGAGTTTTTACCTTTTACATTAAAAGTTTATTATGAGCCATATATTTATGCTAGTACGATTAATATACTGAAGTGTTTCTGAAACTAGCGTTGTTATTTATGTCACCATAAATGAGTATTGTGTCTTTATAGATGCAAAACCACCATGGCACCTATATCACGGAGGACTATTTGAAATTTCATATCAAAATATTCTTTGCAATTAGGTTTGAATTGAGATTCTGTTAACAGCTTTTTCAAAAATCTAATAAAACTTGTAAATCTTACTAGGTGATTATTTTTTACTCACCATCACACCTAGCAAGTGTCTTGCACGTAGTAGGTCCAGAGTAAATGTTTGTTTAATGTCCTAAATTGGTGTTTAAAAGCTAATTACACTCTGAGTTTTATTCTTCAAAGTAAAGCAAGATTTTATTTTGTATGTACAATTGAACTAAAATTTGTAAGTAATGATTAACAAAAATTTTCAGGTGAATTGGTTTCTCTGAAGATTTTCAGTAGTTGAAATTAATATCAGTTTTTAGATAGTTTAGAATTGGCTATTCTAAATAACCCTCAAATGTTTGCCACCTTTTCATGTAAAAGTCATCATTTTATTACAAAACAGGCTCCAACTTAGAATCAATTATAATTAATATTGTTGTTAGATACACTTAATTTTCTGAAAGTTTGGTAGATAATTCTGAAATTTAAATTGTGTATAATCTAAATAAAAATATTTTTAAGAATCAAGGTCTAATATTTAAAAGGTTTGGTTTGGTTAACTGTGTTTGGCCTCAGAGCTATTTGTTTTGCTATAAAAATTGATATCAAATGGCTGTATTTACATTTTTTGAGTAAAACACCATGTAATTATCAATATAAAAATGCTATCTAAAAGATGCCTTTAGGTATTCTAGGTGTTACATAAACCTCGTAACGATTCAGAGTTGAACTTTTTTTTTCCATGATGCAGCAATACTGAAAGGTGTTATATTTTGACTTTTCAGAGTATCATCAATACAGTGTGTATTGTAAGGTCCATGTTCTCATTTTTTACTGACACTGAAGATCTACATCTCTGTTATAATTAAAGTGTGATTAAAGTGACATATTTAGGTGTCTGTTTATATGCTACGTAAGATTATCTAAGTGAAAAGATTCTGGACGTGGAAAAGAGGAAAATCAGTTTTTGAAATGGAAGAGAACCTTGAAAGAAATGCAACATATCTTAGACTGAAAAAAAAGAAGAAATTAAACTGAATTTATAAATACTATTTGGACCAAAGAAGATCACTTTTTAAGATTTAAATGTTTTCCTCTCCAAAAGGGGCCACTGCTTACCAAATCCAGAAACAAGCCCAAGAATATGTTAATTAAGTGCATTGTGTCCCAGAAAGAATGAGGTTGACAAATTCATTTTTTATTCCTTCGATTAATAAACTGTTTGTCTAGTACATCTTAGATTTTTTAAATCTATAATGTGCATATTTACCTCTTGAAACTGTACAGTAACAGTGCCAAGGACCAACATGACCCCATAGGGTGAATCTTATGAAGCTTAACATTCCTGGCGAATTAAACACACAAGCCTCGGATCACTTTTTGTCAGCCTTATTTTACTGCGGCGCTTGAGAGCCAGAAGGTAGGTAATTTTTATATGGTGGCACTTTACCCCAATTAAAAAAGCAATGATCGTTGGTACAAGCAGAAGTGGAAAATATAATGACATAAAATTAAAGAAAGGTATCACAAAGACTGACCAGGAATGCTACTGGTCCCTCTCCATCCCCACCCCCATTCATGCCCTTTTTCCATCCATTTGTTGTTTTTCTCACAAGAATATCATGACTCCTAAGCATATTTTTACTTTAAATGAAACAAAAAATGTCTGAAACAGTGAATGATATAAAACGATTCACCTTTTACTATCAACTACATAACAGATAAACATGTAAAGCTATTCTAAATATTCAAAGACTTATAAATAAAAAATGTAAATTGATGGAGGAACTGTGGGAGGATGAGTGTGAAACGAATGAATAGATTGAAAATACTTGATTTTCAACACCGATTTTTTTTTTCTGTTCAAACCTTTCCATAGTTACGCCTCAAATGATTTCTTACATAAGAATTTCTCCCTGTATCTCGAAATAACTGAATGATTTCCATGAGGAAACGCAAGTTTGGAAAGAAGACCCGCAAAATGAAAGTGTTAAAATGCAAGCAACTTCTATAGCATTTCAAATGCAAAAATACAACCATCACTACCTTTAACTGACTCTTAAGGGGTCTTTTCAAACAGATGCTATTTATGAGCATCATCTGTTAACTTCTTCCTTGTAATTCAAAACTCTGTCAAATGTTTTCATGATGACGTGTAAATATAATATTCCATTAAAGATCAATTCTAATTGATTTTTTAAAATCTACCTTGGGAAACAGTGCTTCATAACACACAGACTAGTAATGAGTATTTTAGAAGGAATTTCCGCAAAGTCTATCATAAACCTAAGTCGAAATTACTCTCTTGCCCTACAAAGGTTTGGACCACAGGATTGAAATTATTTCTTCTTGGCCTTTCACGCACGATGACTTTGGTCTTGTCGACAAGACTCGCAAGCACTTGTTGGAAATCTTCATTTAAAAAAAAACAACTGTGACGTTGGCCAGAAATATTTCTTCCACATGCCTCACAAAGGAAAACAGTTTATTAAGTGGATTGCAATTATTTGTTTCCAAAACGTGGCTTAAAAGCAACTTAAACGTTTTTCCCTTTTGAAATTCCCTATTTTGAAAACGCACTTCACGTTAAAGGAAGCCCGTTTTTGAAAGAGCTAGCTCAGCCTTTCCTTTTAAAACTAGACTTCTTGTGTACAAAGAAGAGCTGCGTAGTCGGTAATAAGGATAGCGAAACGTGCTTTTCCGAATTCCTTTGAAGCTTTTTTTAAAAATGGGTTTTTGAATCCATACATTTCAAGATATTTCAAACACTATATAATCGACTGTAACTTTCCGGATCCAGAACAACTGCCCACGTGTGTCTCTTATCTATTTATCACTTTATAAACATATCTAAGTTGCTTTCCCGTTTTCTCATAACGTGTGCATTGCAGGCTTGCCCGGCTTCCTTCAATTTCGCAGCACGCTGTAAAGGCTCCTTCCTCCGAGGTCTTCAACTGGGAACCCCCTTGCTGGCTGAGTTTGACGATAAAACTTGCCGCGCCGGCCCGACCCGACCCGGCCGGAGCTCAGGAGCCCGGGGAGGTGCGGGCGGGGGTCGGGTTGGCCCGCTGGACCCCTCCCTCGGTCAGGACGCGCTCGGCTAACGGCGGCGCTAGGGCAGAACAATGGGGGCGGCCCGGCGGGCGCGAGGAGCCGAGTCCCGCTTCCTTCGCCACGCCAGACCCGCGACCGGCCCCCGCCCCCCGAGGCCCTCCCCGCCTGCCTCTACGCGCTCGCCCGTCCCGCCGCGCCTTCCTCCAGCTGCCCGGCCCGACGCTTGCCCCGCCACCCGCACGCCTTCTTCCCCGCCCGGGCCTGGCTGGCCCTCCTTTCCCCGACACCGACCCACGGCGCTTCTTCCCAAGACTCCAGCTTCTTCCCCGCAGCCGCCGCCTTCCCGCCCTTTTCTGAATGTATTTTTACAGTTTCCCCCTTGATTTCCAAAAGTGGCTGAGAAGTCTCACTTCCATCTTAATGTTGATTTGCTATTTTCCCTCCAGAAAAGATTTCCTCAGGAAACCCCAAATCTAGAAGGAAATACAGCAAACCCCAGAACGCTTTTAACCCTTAAGACATTTTGTCTTTAAAAAAATTAATAAACGCATGTATGTCTTAAAACCGGCCAGAACCATCCCCTCGCTCTTTTATTTCCTCCTGTAAATGCTATTATTTTAAACTCTCCATCCAGTGCCTTCGGACGAGAGGGCAGAGAATGTGCCCGGCAGCACGCAGCAAATCAGAGGTTTTCTCTTACGCCTCCTGGGACTGGGGAAAAAAGTGGAACGTGGCCGAGGGAGCTTCCAGGGCAGAAAAGCGACACAATTCGCTGGGGACGCCGCTGGGCCAGGCCAGGCGGGGGAGGCACGGCGGGGGCATCGAGGGCTCTCGGGCTCCGGGCCGGGGCGCCGCTGCCAGAAGGGGAGGCGGTTTTAAGTCGTGGGGGCTGGGAGGGCGGCGGCGGGTCGGGCGTGACGAGACTTTTGGAGGCAGGATGGGGCGGCGGTGGAGTTGCCTGGGCTTTCTCATACCCCCCCAACTCCACACCCAAAGAAAAAAAGGAAAGTTGGAGGCGGAGAGGAGGGCAGCCATTCCCATTTCCTCCCCGCGACGCCGCGGAAGGGATGGGGCCGCGGCGGGCAGAGAGAGGGCGCGGGATGAGGTGGGCCAATCGCAGTCAACAGGTCCAGGCCTCAGTGGGGCAGCTGAGCCGGGAGGCCGGCGCCCCCTCCCCTCGGCTCCCCGTCCCTCCCCTCCCTCGCAGGCCCGGCGCGGCAGGGGAGGCCCAGCCCTCCCCGCCCCACGCGGACTCGCTGCGGCCGACTCCGCCGGGGCAGTCGGGGTGGGGGTGGGGCGGGGGTTCCCCGCCGGAGAATCCTCCCCCGGGGCTGGCGGCGGGGGCGGGGCCGGGGACGGAGAGCCGGGAATGGAGGATTAGGAAGGACTCCAGCTCGGCACGAGCGCGGCCCGCGCGAGGGATCCTGGGTAAAAAGTGGCCGCGCGGCACCGGGAGAGCGCGGAGAGGAGCCGGGGTCAGAGGTCAGGGCCCTGGAGCCCCGCGAGCAGAGCCCCCCACGTGAACGCAGCGAGCAGGAGGAACCTTTTTGTTTTCAACCGCGCCAGCATGCTCCCCTATTGACCGAGCTGCTTTTCCTGGGCTGCTGGGGAGAGGAGCTCCATTGCGGATCTCCTGACCCCACCCCTCCTTCCACCGCCAACACACTTCCCAACTCAACCCTTCCTCTCAACTCTCATCCCAGCCCCCCCGTCCCGAGCTTGCAATAACGCAGTAAATTTGCTTTAACAACAAGTGGGGGTGGTTGAATTTACTCCTCCCTCTCCTCTCTCCTCCCCCTCCTCTTGCTGCGGCTCTTGACACTACTACAAACCAGGGCTATAAACATAAACATGTGTCACTGTAACAGGGCAGGTAATATACGGATTTTGAGGTGGGCTGGGGTGGAGCGGGGCTTGGTCGCCGCTTGGAGGGCAGTAAAAAATCGCGTTTCACGTGCTCGACGGCTTTGGGGACTCTCCCACACATCGATCCATTTATATAATGCCGAAGGCACTCGGTCACTTATTCAGCCACGCAGACCCACAAAGCCAGAACGCGGATAACCAGCGTACCCCAAAGCAAATGCATTTCAGTACGAATCCCTCTCCTTTCCCAGCCAGAGCTGCCATATCTTCTATTAGCAAACAGTAACGTGATACTTGAATCCCCTTTCCTTTTTAAAAATTCTTTTCCAGATAGCCATGAGCTCATTTTTCGACCTAGATAGTACATCTCTCCCATAGCCACTACCTACACGTTTTGTGCGCAGAAACCCCTTCAAACAGCAAGAAAGACTATTTAAATGACTGAGTTCGAAATCTGGTGTGCAAAGGGTATTCCTTGGGCTTTGCCTCCGTGCATTGAGCAACTTCTGCAAGTTGCTGAGACTGGCGCGGTGGAGATCCGCCCCAGCAAGCCTTTTTTATTGTTATTTAGTCTATATCTGCCTCTCAACTTTTTTCTCATTCTTAGTTCAACAAGCCAGCAACCACTACTTAAGGTAGAGTAAAGCGCATCCCTTCCCAAGCTTTTTGGCTTGAAACAGAGGGAGATACAGAAAATGTTCAGATGGGGAAGTGGTTCCCTTTGTTCTTTCATTGTTTCTCTACGAACTGGTGGATACAAGGACAAACACTTACCTTCTCTTCTTTTTGCTCCAAAAACCAGACGTTCCCATCAGCCTTAAAATACACAATCCACCTTGAAAGTAACTATGGATGTCGGGAGAGTTTGTATTCCATTCTTTTTCGCTCTCTGCCCTCTTTTAGCGTAGGATTAAGTTGCCGAGCACGTTGCTGCAAGCTGTAGCCCCCCCCACCCCCCACCCCCGCCTTAGTGAATCGGTCACGTTTAGGACCCTCTAAGTCCATCCTAATTCTGCCAGTAGAATTAAGGATATTGGAGCTCTAAACTTTCAAAAGGAAAGGGGCCTGCAACTCTCCAGAAAACTTACAAATATCCCGAGATTTTTTACCATTGTGTTTTTGCACCACATTACCAAACACTATTTGCCAATAAATAATAGATATGTCTTTGAGAAAAGTATTTTTTTAACTTTATACTTAGCAATGCGCTGCTTAGACAGATGGAGTAAAAGGCAGGTTTGTATCGGCATTTAACGGAATGAGTGCGTTTTCCCTAACGTTTGTTGTGCCATGTGTTTTTTTTAAAACAAACAAAACACTACCCCAACTGAGAAAGGAAGTAGAAGTTTGAATTAAAATGTTGTGGAACAACTTTAAAGGAGACGTTTACTTGAAATTTATTAGTGTAAAAATTGGCCTCAGAAGTGAAAAGTAAGCTTTTCAAAGTTAAAAGACTTAATTTTCACCCTATGATTCCATAATAAAAAAGCGAATTTTCTGGTTAATATGTGATACTGTCAGTGTTGAGTGTCCAGCTTTTTGGGCATTAGTGCCCAAACCTTGCTCAAATCTGATTATGATGTGATTTGCTGATGTCATGAATATGAAATGATACTTGTATATCCATAAATTCGAAGTTGTGATTTTTTTGTTTATTTTTCTTTTTTCTTTTTTTTTAATCTCCCGCTTTTTTGTAGGTTCCCAGTAGCTGCAGCAGTGAAAGACAGTGATTGGCTCCAGTGCTCCTAGAAGGATTTGGGCTGAAGCCAGGGGAACAGAACCAGAAGAGGATTCCCTTTCCAGAGACCATCAGGCTCCTCATGTCTTGTCTCTCCTCTCTCCCCTCCTGGTGGCTCAGGATTTCAGTATGGCTGAGCAGCCCATAGGTAGGCCTCAATGCTTGGTGTCACCACTTCAGTCTCTACATGTTTGGCCCTTGTGTAAAATAAACAAAACTTGGGCAACCCTAACAAATTGTGGTTCTGGGTATTTGTGTATTATTTAATATCTGAAGGTCAAACTCTACTTTCTCTGATTTTTTTTCTTTTGCATTCAGGATGAATTGTGAAAGGCCCTTGTGTCTCATAGGAAAATATTGCAACAAAACAAGATAATTGGGGGGAAAGGCGGTTGCAGTAGGAAAAGTGGCTTTTCTTTGATAGCATTTAATTGGAATTAAAAGATTCTTGAGCTGTAAACATTCTTTATTTATTCAGCACACATAAGCAGGCATTGTTTTATCACCATCATAATTATGGTGTCCTTTAAACTGGCTGATAGCAGGAAAGATAAGGGAATGTGCTTGCAGATTCAGATCAAGTCTCACTCCTTTCTTTCTTTTCCTCCCTGTCCCCTTCCCCCCACCCTCCCCATTCCTTCCTTGGTCACTAGGGTCCCCCACAGCCCTTGAGATGAGAAGAGCAGGAAGATTGTAGCCTAACTGTTTCTTACATCATGAAAGTGATTTGTACCTCACTCTAATTTGATGCAATCCATAACCTCCTTGTCTCCTATGTATATAACTGGTTTTTAGCTTGCAATATATGTTATCTGGAGGTGCCTATTGCTCACCTGTGTAAAGTCTCATCCACTAGGATTTGTTGCTTTACCTTTGTCTAATTTAGAGAGCACACTCTTAGGGCTTTTTCAGAACAAAGCCTCACAAAAACCCCTTTACCTCCAAGGATTTGCAAATTTATAAAGGCTGCATTGAATTCAAGATGGGTCAGGGGGCAAAAAAAGGGTAGAAGGTCACTGCATTTTGATTATGGGTCAGTAGACAACATGGCATATACCCTGTGTCCCAAACTTCTGTTAAAGACAGGGTTTTTAAATGCCTAAGAACAGAGGGATGGGCCCTTTTGGAAACTTACCCTGATTTGTTTAAATGAACCAGAAAGAAAAAAAATTAAGGGAAATATACTAAGTTATCATTTGTTTCTCAATTTAGCCATTTTCTACTCCTCCATTCCCATTTTCCCATCCCAAAAAGCAGAGAAGATGTGATATTAGACAAACTTAGCTAAAGAACTGTTGAGATTTTATTGTCTTATATTCTCAACTAATTCAGCCATATGAGACTTTATGATTATTTTAAACTTTTATCTTGTGAATATTATAGTTACTTTTAGTTAACAGCACAAGGGGCTTCTTTTATTCTTTTAACCAGCATACTTACATTGTTGAGGCCTTTGTGATGTTCCTTACTCTTTTCTGTCTGAATTCACTTTGAACAAAATGTGCCCAGCAATCACTAAAACAAATGTATATGGTGAAGAGTTGTGGGGAGGTGGGGGGGGGGGGTTGGGAGCGGTGATCCTCATTTAAATTATGCATGTATGGGTGAAAGCTTGGAAGGAAAAGGATTATTTTAATGCTCTTCAATACTTTAATTATATGACAGTTGTAGTGTAGAAATGCAAAAGTACTCTTAGGTTTTCCTTCAGGTTTTCAAAAGAACTTTCCCCATTAGTAAACTACTCCTGCAAATTGCTATTGCATTTCCCAGCTAACCATTTAAAAGACTGTAAATGCCGTGTGCATTACTTCGCTCCAGAGGAAAGAGGTCAGACTGAATTGCAATGGTATTTAAACATAAAATACAGTGAAAATAAATCAAAATAGAGCATCTGAAGGTAAATCTAGCACATTCATATGGGATAAGTAAAGACAAATATGTTCATATTTTCATGGCCCTTCACTTTAAAAACTGAAAGTGCTGATTTTTTACAATAAATGCAGAAGTAAGTGAACATTAGGAATATATTTCAATCTGTATTTGCTAAAGAGGATTTTCCTTTTGCAAGCAGCTTTGTTTTCAAAGCTAAAGCACTTTTTACAATAGTGTGTAGATTAGGCATTCCTCACTGAGTAAATAATCACATTTAATTAAACTCAATGCATATTATACATGTGCCTGAATTCACAATAATTCCCTGGACCCACAGAGAAGGATATAGATATAAATGTTAATTTGGACATATCTATCCACATATGTACATGCATTTGAAAAACATAGAAGTTGATACATCTTTTCTTAAAAAGAATTTGAATACAGTCCATTATCTGAATTGGGTTCATCTTTTATTGTAGAGGCAGCTGACATGGTCAACAAATTTATCAAAGAAACCCCCTGGCTTTTGAAGAATAGTACTTTATACATCTGGATCTGCACATCAGGCAAAGTAAGTAAATTATTGCATAACTTTAAGCATAATTGATAACAGACACCTTTAATTTTTCATCCCCATTCTTTTGGCCAGCTTTCGCATTAATAATCTAAGCCATAAATGTTGGTAGCTATTGATCGAAATCCCCGGTGTGCATGCAAATCCATCTTAAAGTCCCCTGCCTTTCATGTGTGAGCACTCAGGGGCCTCTGCTAGATCTTTTTATCGGGATCGACCCCCAATGTGCCTGGAGAAGACCCCGGATATGCAACGTGTGCTGATGGCCACAAGAAAGCTGTCTGTCACATTCTGTGTTTGTGTGTGTATGTGTGCGTGTGCGTGTGTCTATGCACTCACTCGAGCAAGAGTGCTGGAGCCTAACACACACATACACACAAGGATGGGGAAGTTAAAGGAACAAAAGAATGTATTAAGAAGAAAGATGTGTAATAGTAGTATTAAAAATGTATAAGCGTAAAGGTGTCTGAGTGTACATATAGATACTTGCACAAAGTCAAATCCCCTAGCCTTAATTTTTCTCTATTTCACCCAACAGATTTGCCCTTAGTTAAACAACAACAACAAAAAAAAAACTTAATAAGCTACTAGTTTTCAAAACTACCTATATTGCCAATAATTTTAAAGGTGGAAAGAGAGGAAGAGAGAGGAAAAGAAGGTAGTTTTGAAATGGCTACTAAATCATGTTGCTATGTGTAGGAGGACTGGGGGAGGGGGAAGAGAGAGAGAGAGAGAAAATCTAAACAGGAATGGAGAACAACTAAAACTACCTGGAAAAAAAAAAAAAAAAAAAAAAAAAGATGCTCTAGCCAACCTTTTGTACTGTCTTCTCAAAGGCTTTTTCTGAGTTTACTATTTCTTGGCTGACTCTTTGGTCTAAATCTTAAAGCTGGGGGAGGGGAATGGGCGGGGGTGGGGGTGGGAGGGAGAGGGCTGGCAGTACTATATAAGTGCATCAGAAGGAATTTTAATACATTATTGTTGCTGGCAATAGAAAGACTCTGGTCATTCTACTTTTAGAAACAAACACGAGCATCTGCTTTTCCTGAAAACTTCGCTTTCTGCTTAAACCTTGTGCATTTTGCCTCTTGTGAAAGTGAAAGAGAAAAACGCAGTGTAATAGATCCAGATGCAAAAGAAAGCCAACTCGGTGGATGGTATTAGCTGTGACGAGGCATTGTTCATTGCTGCCTCTCGGTTACGTTTAAAGCCTGAAATATCACGAGATCCATTCAATGATCCTTCTTTCATTCAAGGGACAAAAATGTAATTTGCTGTAGCTCTGATTTCTTGGATGGAAATGCTAGCCTTAGATTTCAAAGGCAAGAACTAGACATCGCGGTTTGTACACACATTGATTAAGTTGAAGAGCGGCGATTACATCTGTGCTGAGTGCAAAAGTAGTTCAGGGGCTGACTTTTCAAATCCCAACCTCCTGAGTTACAGACTGTCTTAAATAGACTTCCTTAATTTCCGGATGCACTTCTTGAAATTCCCAATTCTCTTCAAAATTCCTGGGAAATTACAAAGGAGATGAGGGTGGGGGTGGGGAATTATGGCCGAGATTTCATCTTGTCAAGCAAACTACCTTTTTGTATGTCTGATTCCTCTGTTTTTATCTTTCTGTTTTCTTTTTTGGGCCATACCTGCTCGTGCCAGCCAGACCAGAGCAGAGGAAGCTGGAACTTTTGAATGTGAAGAAAGAAATTATTGTATAATTTTTTTTCTTGCAGGCTCAGAAATATCCGTTTATTCTTTTAATCACGCGGATGTGTCTATTTTTGGAGGAACAAGGAAACACATAAATGCCTGGGTTGCATTTATGTTGTAGTTGCAAACACCGAACAGTTAAGAAGATTTTGCCGAATTTTGCAAAGCAGCCAACGAGCCGCCTTGGGATCGTGGTAATGCGACTGGGAGGACCCTTGCTCTCATTTGGCAATATTTTGGATATCCTTGAAAATGACACCAAAATATGCCTTAATTTGACTAAGAAGAGGTTAAACCACATTGATTTTCATCCAAAGTGATTTTGTTAAAGCAGATGCTTGACTTTGATGGAAAAACTGGGAGTTGTGGAAGATTCACCTAAACTACCAACCCAAAGCATCACAAACCACTGAAACAGTCTGCATCGTACATCAGCACTTTCTTTTCATTGTTATTACGTAAAACCTCTGGAAGCACCTTGGGCGTTTGACATTTTCTTTTCTTTGCTGCAGAAGGAAGCAATCTGCTCCCTGGAATTCTGACCTGTGGTGAACAGGACCCTGGCAAAGGCTTTGCTGGGGACTCTTGGACGATCCCGCCTCTAATCCAGTACGGTTAATTGTGGAAAAGTGTACACATTTCTGGCTTATCTATGCTTTGTTATGGGTCTGACGTGAAACTACCTCCTCCCCACCCCACCCCCCAGCAGAGAACCGAAATCCAGTTGAATTGTTACAGTGTTTCAGAGCTGGAGCCTTGAACTGCTTCCCTGGTCAAATAACTTTGTTTCTGGTTGTAAAAAGGCATTTCAGGGGGAAAAAAAAAAAAAAAGGAAAATCGAGAGAAATTCCAAACGTAAGTCCGCACTGGGGTGGTTCACGGGGCGGGTTTAACTTTGGAGCTCCTAGCCGGTCTTCTTCCCCACTCCTGTAAGGGAAATACCAGGCTATTCTGCACATTTTCGCTTAAGCTCCATTTTCCAAAAGGAAAAGGGGGTGGGGTATATCTCTTTCGGCTTGATAATGTTTTTTAAATGCTTTTCTTT
The DNA here is from genome assembly GCF_043159975.1 of Macaca nemestrina. Classification (NCBI taxonomy): domain Eukaryota; kingdom Metazoa; phylum Chordata; class Mammalia; order Primates; family Cercopithecidae; genus Macaca; species Macaca nemestrina. The sequence continues at coordinate 122,407,685 of NC_092133.1, forward strand.
GAAATGATAATAGCTGTATCGGTAAAATGCAAATAAAGGAAAAAATAGGCAGTATTTCTTTAAAGGCGAATATACGGTGCGGGTTTTTTTTTTTTTTTTTTTTTTTTTTTGGTTTTTTTTTTCTTCCTTAACCGTACACACACTGCTTCTGATGAAGTCTGTGAGTCAGGCTGTTTCTGAGCTCCGATAGTTTAATGGAAAGATTTATATACCGACTGTATTATTTACTTTGGGAGGGGAGGTGGCAGTATAAGGGTATGCTAATTAGTGGGAGATTTTGGGGGGAAGGGGTGGAATATCAATTTTTATTGCATCACCTGTCAGGAGTGTCCAATCAGCGCTGGCTTTAGGGGAATTAATTGATGAAGGTGTCTCCGGACGAGCTCACTTCACTCTGTCATTTTATTTGTAGCTAAAGCAGCGGCGGGAATAGCAGCTGCATTTCTTTTCTCTTTCTCCCTTCACATTCCATTATCATAGTGCTCCAATGGAGAAGGAAGGAATAGAGGGGCCCAGGTACTGATCTGCATCGGGGACTCAGACCAACACACTGGCAGATCAGAAACCGGATGGTTTTTTCCCTCTTTTTTAAAAAAACGAAAACAACAACAACAAAAAAGCAAGAATCAAGTCAGTGTAATTTCATGGGGTTTCCCCCCCCCCCAATAATTTCGCCTAGAGTTTGGCACTTCCTTCGCCGGGAATAACAGTCTTTGTTATTTTATTAGCAGGATGCCTTGAGACACACGCAGCATCTGGCGGAGGATTAACATACATACATGTGTATGTATGCGTCACGTATATATTTACTGCAAATGGTGGGGATCATTTAGTGCCCGAGATGGGAGACCTGAAGTCAGGTTTTGAAGAGGTGGATGGCGTGAGGCTCGGCTACCTCATCATTAAAGGGAAGCAAATGTTTGCCCTCTCCCAAGTCTTCACAGATCTGCTGAAAAACATCCCGAGGACGACCGTGCACAAGCGCATGGATCATCTGAAAGTGAAGAAGCACCACTGCGATCTGGAGGAGTTGCGGAAACTCAAGGCAATCAACAGCATCGCCTTCCACGCAGCCAAATGCACACTCATCTCCCGGGAAGACGTGGAAGCGCTCTACACCTCCTGCAAAACCGAGCGCGTCCTCAAGACCAAGCGCAGGCGGGTCGGCCGGGCCCTGGCCACAAAGGCGCCGCCGCCAGAGCGCGCCGCCGCCGCCAGCCCCCGCCCGGGATTTTGGAAGGACAAGCACCAACTTTGGCGGGGCCTGAGCGGAGCCGCGCGGCCCCTGCCAATCAGCGCGCAGTCCCCGCGCCCGGGCGCCGCCGCCGCGCGCCCCGCCGCCCATCTACCTCAGATTTTTAGCAAATACCCCGGCTCGCACTACCCGGAGATCGTGCGTTCGCCCTGCAAACCCCCTCTAAACTATGAAACTGCCCCGCTCCAGGGAAACTACGTCGCCTTCCCCTCGGACCCGGCTTATTTTCGGAGCCTGCTGTGCAGCAAGCACCCGGCCGCCGCCGCCGCCGCCGCCGCTGCCGCCGCCGCCGCCGCCGCCGCCGCCGCTGCCGCCTATTACCAGGCATCCGCGGCCGGGCCCCAGCCCAAGGCAGCGGCGGGCGCCAGAGGCCCGGGAAGCCTGAGCTACCGCTGCAAACGCAAGCGCGGCGGCACCAAGGACTGCTTGCTCGCGCCCCACGCCGGCGCGCGGCGCCTGCTGCTGCTGCCCAGGTCCTACAAAGCCAAGGCGGCCGCGGCGGCGGCGGCGGCGGCGGCAGCGGCTGCGGCTGCCGCCGGGGCCACTTGCCTGGAGAGGTTTCATCTGGTCAACGGTTTCTGCCCGCCTCCGCACCACCACCACCACCACCACCATCACCACCACCACCACCACCACCGGGCCCAGCCGCCGCAGCAGAGTCACCACCCCCCTCACCACCACCGGCCGCAGCCCCATCTGGGCAGCTTTCCCGAGAGTTGCAGCAGCGACTCCGAGTCCAGCTCCTACTCGGACCACGCGGCCAACGACTCGGATTTTGGCTCCAGTTTGTCCAGTTCCAGCAACTCTGTGTCCTCGGAGGAAGAGGAGGAGGAGGGAGAGGAGGAGGAGGAAGAGGAGGAGGAGGAGGAGGGGGGCAGCGGGGCCTCGGATTCCAGTGAAGTCAGCTCGGAGGAGGAGGACTCGTCCACCGAGTCGGACTCCAGCTCCGGCTCCAGCCAAGTGTCAGTGCAGAGCATCCGATTCAGGCGTACCAGCTTCTGCAAGCCTCCCAGCGTGCAGGCGCAGGCCAACTTCTTGTACCATCTGGCCTCTGCCGCCGCTGCAACCAAACCCGCTGCTTTCGAGGATGCCGGCAGACTTCCCGACCTCAAGAGTAGTGTCAAAGCGGAGTCGCCGGAGGAGTGGAATCTGCAGAGCTGGGCCCCCAAAGCGTCTCCGGTGTACTGCCCGGCCAGCCTGGGGAGTTGTTTCGCAGAGATAAGGAACGATAGGGTATCTGAGATTACATTCCCACACTCTGAAATTTCCAATACTGTAAAGAGAACTGACCTGACAATTAACTGCCGGGCAGAGGGGGCCTCTTCACCTAGCCCAAAGACAAACAATGCATTTCCACAACAAAGAATACTCCGAGAGGCTAGGAAATGCCTACAAGCAACTCCTACTACAAACTGTGCAGATAACAACACAATAGCTGCTAGGTTCTTAAATAATGATTCTTCAGGAGCAGAAGCAAATTCAGAAAAAGATTCCAAAATCCTTCATTGTCCTGAATTTGCTACGGATTTGCCCTCTTCGCAGACTGATCCTGAAGTGAACGCTGCAGGAGCAGCAGCAACTAAAGCCGAGAATCCCTGCACTGACACAGGTGACAAGACATTGCCATTTCTGCACAATATTAAAATCAAAGTAGAAGACAGTAGTGCTAATGAAGAATATGAACCTCACCTTTTTACAAATAAGCTAAAGTGCGAGTGCAATGATACAAAGGGTGAGTTTTACAGTGTGACTGAGAGTAAAGAGGAGGACGCCTTGTTAACCACAGCCAAGGAAGGTTTTGCATGCCCTGAAAAAGATACTCCTTCCTTAAATCCACTGGCTCAAAGTCAGGGCCTTTCATGCACTTTAGGTTCTCCAAAACCTGAGGATGGGGAATATAAATTTGGTGCCAGGGTAAGAAAAAATTACCGGACACTAGTACTGGGAAAGCGACCTGTCCTTCAGACACCTCCAGTCAAACCAAATTTGAAATCAGCTAGAAGCCCTCGTCCTACAGGTAAAACTGAGACACATGAAGGAACACTGGATGATTTTACAGTTATAAACAGACGCAAAAAGGTAGCCAGCAATGTAGCATCAGCAGTGAAAAGGCCATTTAATTTCATGGCAAATTTTCCTTGTCCACCATCACTCATTATTGGGAGAGATGGGGACTTGTGGCCGGCGTATTCCTTAAACACCACTAAGGATTCTCAAACTCCTCACAAGGCCCATCCTATATGGAAATGGCAGCTGGGCGGTTCTGCAATACCTCTTCCACCTAGTCACAAATTCAGGAAATTTAATTCATAAAAATGTTTTGGAAGATATTTTCTTGAAGCATATTACCTTCCTTTTGTTGTAAACTGCACAGGATGGTTTGTACAAGTCCGTTAATGTGTTACACCCCCTTTGGAGTCCTGGTTTATCGCATTTTGAAGACAGAAATCGGATTACTTTTTTTCTGTTGCGGGTTTTTTTTTTTTTTTTTTTTTTTCTGGAGTAGGGTGGGGGTGGGGTGGGAGAAGGGTTGGTTTACATTCCACAGACTACTTCAGGCTAAAGACTCAAGTAAAACTCAGTTATTACCGTAGAGCTGGAACACTTTACTGTTTCAATGCTAATAATGCACCCGGTACCTCAATTCAACTGCTACAAATAAATGTCAAAAGGTTGAATAATAAATATTACAATGAGCCATTAAGTTTATGCACTAGATTTCAGAGCTGAAAGTGTAACTGTTAATTCAGTGAAAGTTTGTTAGGTTACATGGTTACACAGTGAGGTGAGGTGAGGTAGCAAGAAGTTTCTGTGAGCCCAAAATGTTATTTTCTGGAGCTCTTGTTTGTGGGGTATCTTTTTCTTTTGACTCCCCTCATTCTCTCTTCAAGAGTAGTTGCACTTAACTTTTTTTTTTTTTTAGTGGAAAGATTGGGGTGTGAGTCCTGATTAAATGCTAGTAAAAGCTGCCTCATACATACTGAGTAAAATAAATATGGAATTGTATTTTTTTTGTAAAGGGTGTGATTTTACTTTTAAAGCCACTCCTTGCAATTGGAAAAGTCCGTTTTGTGTTCTCACCCAAAGGTTTTAAATAAGGTGACTCTTACTATAGTCCTGCTTATCTTGTGGTCTGAACATGACTCTTCAAACTCCCAAAACAATTGAAATATGGTTTTTTTGGTTTGTTTTTTTTAGGAGAGAGTCTCGCTATGTCGCCCAGGCTGGAGTGTAGTGGCACAATCTCAGCTCATTGCAACCTCCACCTCCCAGGTTCAAATGATTCTCCTGCCTCAGCCTCCTGAGTAGCTGGGATTACAGGTGCGCGCCACCATGTCCGGCTAATTTTTGTATTTTTAGTAGAGGCAGGGTTTCACCACGTTGACCAGGCTGGTCCCGAACTCCTGACCTCAGGTGATCCGCCTGCCTTGGCCTCCCAAAGTGCTGGGATTACAGGTGTGATCCACCATGCCGGGGCTGAAATATTTCTCTTAATAGCAGAATATTTTATGGTTGAACTCTTGATAGTGACAAATCAGTAAATACAACCAAGAAAAAGAAAATGAGAGGTCAGAGTTGCAATACCCCAAATGAAAAATAACAGTTTTTTCAGGGCTTTTTGGTACCAGAACTCAGGCACTTGGATTTTATTACCTTATATTTTTTCTGCATCTCTCTAAAACTTCTGTTTTCAGACCATCCTGTGTATAGAGCAGGAGAGTTTCTACTGCAAGTGACAATCAGAGGTGACTATCTATATTTGCACTTAAAATCAAAGTAGTTCAACATGCAAATGCTAGGGTCTAGCCCTGGATAAGGGCCATGCTGGTGTACTGTGTTGTGATGATGGAAGCAGTAAATCAAAATTATGGAAATTTGCACTGTTGAAAAGCATGCTTTAGCTTTATTTTCAATTAAAAACACTGTTTAAAATTCCTGGTTCCATACATTTCTACTTATTCCAGATTGAAGAAGGGTTAACAGGATTGAATGGTTTTGTTGACATTTTCACTTGTAATGTTTTTACCTGAAAGAAATGCATTTATTGGGTGTAGTGTTTTGTTGTAATACTATGTGACCGAGGCCAGTCAGGTTCTGTGCAAAACACTGGTGGATTTCTTTCTAAGTAACAACAAAACTTTACAAACTTGTTACAAATCAAGTAGGAAAAGTTTCAGGCTTAAGAAAGTGAAGCAGAGATCAGTGATTGTTTTAATGAAAGTTGAATCTAATAATTTCTGGCCCACCTCCTTTAGTCTGACAACTTATGTATCTCAGATCCTTGCTATCTTGAATCTAAGAAGTTGCATCTATAGATCATAAATCACAAAACAAAACAAAACACCAATGAAATGTTTACTGTGTGAATTTAAGTCACTATTTCTCATGGAAATTCAGTCTATTGTTTTTGTTTTTCCTTAACCTTTTAGTTCCTATTCCCTTTGAAATTTTCCTTTTGTCTATAAATGTTTCAGATAGATCTGGATGGTCTCAGCCCCTAATTGCTGAATATGCTGTGTGGTTTTCCTCTTATTGTAAAGGACTGAGGCTGAGAATACCTGCATCCAAATATATTTGGATGGAGTAAACAGATGCTTTCAACTGCCTTCCTTTCTTTCCTTCTTGAATGTTGCCATGCCAGGTGTAGGTTCACTGGATTATTTTTTATTGGAATGGTAGATATGGTCAAAGTAAAAATTTGGGGATGGTATCCTTGAATTCTTGTTTGTATATAATTCCAAAGACTAGTCCATGTTATAGTTAAAGCCCCAGAAAGCTAAACAATTGGCTTTATAGTCTGAGTTCTTTTCTCTTTGGAAGGCAATACAGAATTTAGGTGCAGTAAGTTGTCCTGAAAAATCAATCTGGTAAAAAGTGTGACACACACATTGGAAGTGTGTAATTTCTACTCTTTAATTACTTTTAAGTTAAGAAAGTTCAAAGTACGGTGACTACTACATGTACACTAGTACTTCTCTAGTTGGCTAAGGACTCATTGTTCCTAAATTATAAAGCGAGAATATATTTGAAGTCTACAGATTTTGGGTGTGGAAGGACTGTAAGATGGAATAAGCATAATTTAAAACAAATATACCCTATGGAATTTGTGACATAAAATATTGGCCTGCAGCTTTGACACTTAGTCTCTAACCCTCATAGAATCAATAGTTTCAGTTTATAGGAGCTGGAGAATGAACAGCATGGAGGCCGAGGCTTTCCAGGGTGATACCATCAAAAGGAAAGAAATTAAATAGTCAACACAAATTTCACCCCACAGTACTACTATAAGCCAGCCAACCACAGCAAAACCTGAGTTAGTGCTTCCGTAAGGAAAGAGTACCAAATAGTATGCAGTAACTTGCAAATACAAGGTATTCTTTCAATTCCTGCTAGCCCTTTAGTTGTTTCCCCATTCTGATGTGGGAATTATTCTCAGTACTGTTTATATTATTTTGGTTGTTTTATGATTAATGACAATATCTAGACTTCTCTAAGCTGCTATAAATGTCCCATTTGTTCAGAAAGTTAAGCCTTATTGAGAGAAAAACAAGTTAACTCCATTGATAGATTACGTTTTTACATTTAGATGTTTTCAGGGCATAGAATTAAAAACAAACAAAAAAACAAGCACTATATGGCTCCAGGGTGACTGATTCCTGTGTCTAAAGTCCAACATTTAGAGACATGAGGGAAAAAAGCAGGAAAAGGCTCTTTTTCTAACTTTTTGGGTTAACAAACTTATTTTTGGTCTCCTATAAAAGTGATTTCCTGGTAAGACTGTGAAATGAAAATTTAAATTTTTTTAAAGAGATGTGTGTACTCTGTCTTCCACAGTTAGGTTATCCGCCTTTATAGAAAATGCAGCTTGCTCTTTTTCAACTATTTACTTTTTAAAGTGGGTGTTCTTTTCTACTGGCTTACTTGATTACAGTGGAGTAATCTCAATAATGGTTGTTTATTTGAAAATCAACAAGGAGCCACCACTAAACAACAATAACACAAACTACATGGGGCTGGTGTTGGATTTTTATCTTTTGTGTGTCTGGGTGATTTTCAATGGTCTAGAAATTCCTCAAAGTTCTAATCAACAAAAATTGGGAGTTTCTGCTGATATGAGAATGACAGTTTTGTTTGCATGCAGGAAGAGATGTAGAAACTAATTCCTCAAAAGCATTTTTTTTTTCTTTCAAAAACAAAAACAAAAATCCTTCATGGTAAAGTTTTTTTTTTTTTTTTTTTTTAAATAAAGCATTAGCATCTAAAAAAATAAAGAAAATGTGGTGAGTTTTGCTTCACCTTAAAAATAACTTCCTGCTGGGAAGGATGTAAAAAGAAGGAGTTCCCAGAGCCAAACTAGGAAGGGAAAAAAAAATGCTTCCCATCAACTAACCTCAGGAAATTGGCAAGGAGGAACAGGGCATCCACCTTAGCGAGTCCACCCGGTCACCCCAGTCATTCCAGGATTTTCCCCTTCCCTGTAAGGAAGAACTATTTTTGATGCTAGCTTTGGTTTTGGTTTGCTCCCTAGGCCAAAGGGCATTTTGCAAACTAGCCTGGGGGATGGGGACGTAGGGCAGATCTAGGAGGTGGGGGAGGGCTGTATTTTACCTGTTTGGCAGGCCCTCCTTTGCAAAAAAGAAAAAAAAAAAAAAACACAGAGTAGGTGGGGAGGGCTTAGGGGGGCTCAGCTATCATTCTTCGCCCATGCCCTGGGCCGCCGCTCTTCTCTCGCTCCTTTTCAAACTGTGGCGGCCTCACAAGCTCCTACTTTAAAAGGCCTGAGATGTTTTGCATGAAGCCCTCACAATAGGGGTTGAGGGAATTGACAGTTTCAAAAACAAGGCGTTCAGTCCTTTCCAGCTGCCGGGCCCGCTCGCTCGCACCAACTCCTCGTTCCTCTCTGCTGGTGGCGTCCTCCGGGGCGCGCGGCCGCCCCCACCCCGCCAGCCCGCGCTCCGGCCGGCCCACCCCGCCCTCAGGCTGTGTTTGTAAACAGCGGTCAGTGGCCGGGGGCTGCTGGCGCTGGCTTGGGGCCTGGCGGGCTGGGAGGGAAGGCAGGGGCCGGCTGATCGCGCGATGGGCTGCGGGCTAAGGGCCGGCTTGGGGGCCGCGGGGGTTTCAGGGTCCCTTTCCCCCTCGCTTGCCCCCGGCCGCCGAGCTCTAGGACGCACCGCGCTAAACCTAGGGCAGCTCCGGGCTCTCTGGCCAGGGCCACCACCACAAAAAAGATGTTTAAGTGCCGCCATTTTGCATGGTGGCAAACAAATTTCTTTGTGACTTTTGTTTTCCCGCCCAGATCTTGCTGTCCTCTGAATGGGTGACGATGTCGACCCCCGGGGCGGGCGGCAGGGCCCGCGCCGCGGCAGCTCCTGCGCAGCCTCTCGGCCAGTCGGCCTTGGGACCAGGCCCGGCGGGAGCGGGGGGCCGCAGGGCGCGCGGGGGCCGGCCCTCGGGGCCTGGAACGCCTCCCCTCACTTGGCGCTCCTTTTGTGTGTCCCGAAGTCATCGCCCACCCTGGCACACGCACACGCAGCCTCGCCGTTTCTCACCTTCTCGCCTAGGCCTCATCTCCGCTCCCCAGGCAAATGGGGCCCAGCTCTTCGCATTGGGAGGAGGGCTGGCCAAGGCCTCCAAAAGGCGCGTGTGGATCGCCAGAGGCAAAGGGTTGCGGCTTTCCCCTGGGTCAGCGTGGCCGCGAACGCCTTCTGGGAAGTGGCCCAAGACCAGAGGCCCTGGGTGGTGGGGAGGGCGCGGGGGGGCGCAGGCAGGGCCGGGCGCAACTCCCACAGTGGGAGAAATGGGATGAGGCCCGGCTGGCTGGGTTTGGCGCGTGGTTCCCGTCCCTGGGTACCTCTCCGTGCATCTGCAAGGGGAATGATGGCCTGGAAACGGGAAACGTGAGACAGTGACCTGGAAAGCCACCCTCGGTTGGGGAGGTTGGAGTGCAGCAATGCAAACAAAGCTGCTACCGGGGAAGAGGGGAAACAGAGGTGCACCGCAGCTAGGTCACAGGAAAGTGCAACAAGCTTGTTTTCCCGGGTGTTTAAAATGCAGCCCCAGTTGTAAAGTGTGTGAAATTACGCACTGGTCTCTTAAAGAGTGCCTAATTTATAGTAAATAGCAAGGTCTTTGTAAATGGCTTTATTATGTTGTTTCTTGTTAATTGTTGAGAAAATCCCCATTGTTGAGTGTGAAAGGCTTTATGAGCTAACCTGGTCCTCGGCGCAATCACAGGGCAGTAAATGGCCGCTCGGCCTCCAAGGCCCCGCGCGGGAGCCGTCGCCGGCCGAGAGTGCCTCGGGGACCTCTGGAGATGCTGCCTCGGCCTGGGAAGAAAGTGGTCAGGCTTTCCAGGTTTTAATTAATGGGAAGGCGTGTTTGGAACTCTCAGGCCCCCAAAAGCAGCTGGTTGAGTGCGGCAGGGGGAACCGGGCGCGCCGGGGGACCCCGGCCGAGAGGGCAACCGGGAAGCGGAGGGAGCCCCGGCTCCCCTCTTCGGTCACAGGCCGCCGGGGGTCGCGCCTAGGCCTGCGGGTCCGGGGCGCCGGCTCGAGCCGCGCTGCGGTGGGATTAGATCTTGGGCTTTGTCTCCAGTTCTCCAGACGCTTGGAACGCGGAATCGGGCCGGTTCGGTCAGGTCTGCGGAACCCAAAAATGCCTACCGGGCCTGGAGACCGCAGGGTCTGCGGGACAGAGCAGGCTCCGGGGACAGCTCCAGGCCCCAGCTCAGGCCTCTTGTCTTTTGTTTAAAGGGATCTCCATCTCTCTCTTCTTTCCCTCACCCCGTTTCTTTCCCCCCTCTCGCCCTCTCTTTTTCTCCCTCTCTCTCCCTCTTACACACACACACACACACACACACACACACACACACACACACACACTCCATTAGAAACTAAAATGAAATCGGAAGACGAGAAATAAGAGAAAGGGGTTTTGGTTTTGTGTGTTGAACAAGGAAAAAGAATGTCTTTTTTAAGATAAAATATTCCTATCTCCTTTTCCCATCTCCTCCACTTCCCTTTCCACCCAGTTGGGACCTGGAAAGGGTATGGGCAAAACCAGGCAGGCGCTGGATTCCTTGGATTAACTTTGAGGAGACGACCCGTTGGGGTCCTGCAGGACGGGAGAGGACAAGCGGAGAGTGCCTCCCCGGCCTCGGCCCCGAGGCCTTTCCCGGGATTTAGGACCCGGTGGGTCGGGGGAAAAGCAGCAGCCGCCTCTCCGCAGCCTCTGAGCTCTGGCAGTGCAGTTAGAAGGAAGACAATTCCTTACTGGGCCCACAAGGGTGGAAGAAAACCTGGGTTAGGTGGGCTGCATGTGAGGGTTTAGACATCAGCTAATGCAAATCACAAGGAGATGTTAATTCCAGTCGGAAAAGCCTATATTCAGCTATCTTCCTTCCCTTCTAAGATGGCCCTCTGCTTGCTTGCGCGCTAGCTCTCACCAAATTAGCTATTACGTGAAATCCCCCTGGGTTTAAGGCACTTGTTTCACGGATTCGCGTACAACCCATATTAACTATGCACTTTCTGCTATTCCTCTTGTGACTGTCCTTGCCTCTTCCTTCTTTGCGGAGAGTATGATGCATTTTATTTTAGCCCAATCGATGCGTGCAAATACTGGGATAACACAACCCACACTTCTGCAATGGAGGCTGTTTTCAAAATTGAGTTTAGGGATCAATACTAAGTCGAAATGCTCCAAATTGCACGAATTCACCAAATTCAAGCCCTGGGCTTCCAAGCCCCTATCCTGACTGATTAACGCACTCTCAGATAGCTGTGCTTCCACCGTTCCTGCCTCTCAAAACAGGATGTTCTCGTCTAGTGTATTTGGCTTTCCCTAAAGATCACTCGGGTTTGCTTGGAAAAACACGACCCCAAAACCTGTGGTGTGAAACTCTTGTCGATGGCTTCCGTACAGGTCTCCTCTCACATTTGCCTTGCGGACTGCCATCTCCCTTTCTTTACTTTCCTGGGACCGAACAGCAGCACCTAGCAGTGCCATGCTCCGAAAACGTTTGCTCAGCTGAATAAATGCTTTACTGGTCAGGGAGCAGCCCTATCCTGTGCCACTACTTAGCTCCCACGCTGTCTTCTTCGCCCAGAGCTGAGCTGCTTCAATTGCAGCACAGCGAGCTCTCTATTCTTTTCGGGCTGCGGCCATGGCTGCGGGGCGACTGGTGCCTAACCGGGTGTGTGCGTGTGGCGGGGGCGGGGGGCGCCAGGGGGACAAGGTGGGGAAGGGCAGTGGTTGTCCCCTTTTGCAAGAAATGTTTAAGGCCGTAGAGGTGTGTATGTGGGGGGTGGGAGGGATTCCAAAAGAGAATCAGAAGAGCTTGCTGCCCACAGATGTGTATGTATATAGTCTAAAAAGAATATATGGGAAACAACCCAAATACCTAGGATGCCAGGGTGTCCCTGATTCCTTAATTCCTGCTGTCTGGATCTTCCTTCAGAGTAGATAACTGGAACAAGAAAGAAAAAGGTGGAGAGATAATAGCAGACAGTCTAGAGGCCTTCCAGTAAGATGCAGTTATTCATCTAATCATTGCCATCAACACGTTTGTGTTGGACCCTTTTTGCATGGAAAAGGCTCAGCAGTCAGTTGACTTAGACCCTAAAATATCACCAGGCTAGCAGAGGGCAGCTCTGCAAAGGCCTTCTCCAGCCCCAGTGCACAGAAGGAAGGGAGGGAAAAGAAAAAAAGAGAAACCACCTGAGTGGCAGCTTACCCTCATCTTCTTCAAGCCACCAAAACAAACAAACAAACTCAGAATTCTCCGGGAGGCTGGGAGAAGCACATGTAGGGCACCGGAGGTTGAAATGGAATTTCTGTTGTTAGTGCTTGCCCTCTTTAAGATCAGTTTAAGTTGGTTCCAGGAAAAACACAATACTTGTGGTAAGTGATGAACAGTAGAAAGGAAACACTGTGTGGAAGAGAGGCTGCACTGAATGGAGGTAGCTGACCTCCTCCCCCTTTCCTGTGAAAGTTAGATATATAAGAGCTCTGAAGGCTACCACTTGGTCAGTAGGCAGGGGTTCCATTCTCAGCAAGGGCCTAGATTCTTGGATATTCAGGAATAAAGACACATTTTACATTCATTCTCTCATCTCTCCCCCCCACACCCCACCCCGCCACCGCCTCCCTTCAAATGAATACCCTGATTGTCAGTGGTGCAAATGTCTGAGATTAGTTTTCTTCCTCTACGTTGGGTCCAAATATGCAGACCAGTGTGGCTGGTTAAGCTTTCAGATGTCTAGTTATCCTATCCATTCAAAGTCAAACCTGCATGATATAATGGGAATTGCCTTGAACAGGTTTATTTACCTTTCTCTCCTTTTCCCTGTATCTTCTGTTTTCTCTCTCCTCCTACTCTCTCAGCTTTTCCCCTTCTTCCCTTCCCCCTACCTAACCCTTGCACCCAGGTGAAGGCTACGTTGGGAAATACCCATATTTAGTAATATTTGCCCTAGAAGTGGAAAGAGGGTAAGATCTGGACTTAAACCAATGCTGAGAGAAGCAGTGTGGGAGCCTGCAGTGATCCTGAGCTTCCTTGCTGGGGTGAGGGGCCAGGGCTTTCCAGCCTCTTGTCCTGCATGTGCTGAGCTATTCTGGTTAGGCTATAAAAAACAGCATGTATCTCAAGACCAGGAGAGCTGCACTCCATAAACACATGGCTATGGTTCTAACATGGAGCACATTGCCAGATGCAAATGTAAAGAGATGCTTTTAATTTTGTTCCCAGTGTTATACATCATGTGGCAAATTGGCCTTCAGGAAGCCAATTTTTATTTTTTTCTGTTAATAATAAAGACTTTTTAAACAAACTTAAACATTTATGATTGATAATTAAAAGGGTGTACATCACTACTACCGGAATGTTTCTTATCTGATTTTAAAGAGAGGTGGGATCTCTTTTTTTTTTCCCCTTTCCTAAATAAGGAAGATTTGTAAGTGGAAGATCTTGGTTAACATTCAAATCATTCAAATTGTTCAATTGTTTTGCTACTCATGACTTTAAGAAAATAAAAAAAAATTTAATTATTGTGTTTTTTATCCTTTTACATCTTTATGCACCATAAATTTAAAAGTAAATTAGGAAATTAGTTACACACTTCTGTCATCTTCTTTAAAGAAACTACCTCTGAAACATCTACTTTCCCTAATACAGCCAGTATTTCTTATTATCTTATACATTTCAGTCTGTTTGTAATTTAAGATTACCATTAAACAGGAGAAAAACAACTTATTTTGTAGAATGTAAGTCAGAAAGAAATATAACTTATTTTGTAGACTTAAGGAGGTTACAAGTATTTCTAAAATTTTGTCCTTTCTGTGAGTCTCTAACTGGTTTATCTGAAAAGGATCTGATCCTACCACACATGAAGGCACTACATATAATATCCTGACACAACAGAAGGATTTCTAGATGAATTGGAAGCATCCTGATTGTGAATATCCTATCTTTTCCTGTTTTGAACCACTACTTTAGTGTATACTCCAAGATTGATTTTAACTGTGATCTCCTTCAAGAAAAAAAAAAAAAAAGTGCAAAAAAATAATATTAAGAAAAAGAGAAGACCGGGCATGGTGGCTCATGCCTGTCATCCCAGCACTTTGGGAGGCTGAGGAGGCAGGCAGATCACTTGAGGTCAGGGGTTTGAGACCAGCACGGCCAACGTGTTGAAACTCCATCTCTATTAAAAATACAAAAATTAGCCCGGCATGGTGGTGGGTGCCTGTAATCCCAGCTCCTTGGGAGGCCGAGGCAGAAGAAACGCTTGAACCTGGGAGGCAGGCGGAGGTTGCAGTGAGCGGAGATCAGGCCACTGCACTCCAGTCTGTGCGACAGAGTGAGACTCTGTCTCAAAAAAAAAAAAAAAAAAAAAAAAAAAAGAAGAAGGAGGGAAGCAGGAAGTCTTTTATAAATTCGGTTAGAACCATTGATCCCAGTTACCTGCTATAATGTGAATGGAATCATTATGGCTGTTGCATTGACGTGGTTCCTTCATTCAGGATCCTGGCCAAAGGAATAGCATGTCAACGTGTAAAATTCTAGCCAAAGATAAGCCATTACAATGGAAATCGTGATGTGCAAAGTCTCATTGAAGCCAATGAAACTGAGTGTAATATCCATATAGCATTCTCATCTGCTTGCTCCAGGATTTAGTATGCGGCTCTGCATCGAAATGAGATTATGCATATAAAATGCCAATATAGAATACACTGCCCAATAAAACATTAGAAAAGCAACTTACAGCCCATATACATGGGCTTTACTTAAATTTGAACTTCACGTGCAAAATAAACCACAGTGCCATCAGAACACTAAATCCACAAAATGTCCTCACTCTGGTTTTTCATGCTTCTTTCTGCATGATTCCCTCAGCCCCCCTCCTATTCAAACACAGTTCTTTTAAGGGCACTCTTCAAATCATCTAACAATTCCCAAAGGGTATTCCAGGAGTCTCTTAAAGTGTCTTTCTAAATTAAAAGGCTCCAAACAATTTAAGTGCATTTTTGAACCAAAAATATCAGAAAATATTTGGGCTTGCAAACCTATGGGTGTGTAACCAGAAGAAAGGGACGAAAGAGAAAACACCCCCACAGTGGATTACAAGGTTATGGGACAGGTCACTAGGAAAGTGAAATAAAACTGAATGTTAGGTTGGGCTTGTAAATTATGCACCTTTCAAGGAAAGAGGTTTAAGGTCTCTTCACTGAAGGGTTTTTTCCCATCCATTTTGCTATTAATTCTTAACTCTTGGTAGGCAGTTCTTTAATGAGGTTGTTTGTGGCAGGTTAATTTTATCCAATCTACTAAGCTCCTCATTTTCCCTTTTAAGTGCACTGCTGCCTACAGCTTTCAGCATTTTCCATACCAGAATAAACGTGAAGTTGCCTGGCTGGGCTGAGAATTAAAGGCGTTTTGTGGACAGATAAACAGAGGACCTGGACAGATGGGAGTGGGAGGGTAGAAACTGGGCTGAGTTGAGGGCATGAGGGAGAGAATTCGGTCTTAGGAGAGCAATGACCCTAGGAGTGTCATATATTAAATATTGCAGCAATCGATTTCAATACCCCAAGTGGACATGGGAATAAAAATTCACCAACAAGCTGAAGTGATTAGGAATGCTTTGTTGTGAGGGGAAAAATGTGATTTTCTTCAGATCCTTTTTGTTCAGGTTAGAAGAGGCCTAGACAATCCAAGTGTAGGCCCTGGACTCCCCATTTGGGATATAGCCCGAAAGGTTAGTCATATCTCAATGGTGCTTCTGCTTAGTGAAACGATGAGCCTTTGTACCAAGGGGATTAAATATCAACCACAATTATGGGCTGGTCACTCTAGGAGCTTTCCTCCCAAATCAGAGAAGAGTACATTTTGGAGAGGCTGCCTCTTTCCTCTGTGTTAGTCTTTGTTTCAGCATCGGGACAAAGCAGTTGCTTTGCACAATTCTTCTTTCACTAAAATCCAGGGAAAGATGCACAATATAGTTTACAGAAGGTTGATTCACAATAGCAGGCCATAAAAACAGCCTTTGGTGCTACGTAGGGAAGAATATTTTTGAAATGTCATTCTGGGGACAAAAGTATGAAACTGTGATCCATGCAGGGACAAATACCCACTACCACACATGATTTCATTAGTGATTTCATAATTGGGTGGGATTTTCTGTTATTTATTTATTTTTTTTAACTGAATCCAGCTCTTAGGCATTCATGCTATGAACTGTGTTCTCTCAGTCCAGGAATCTGTTTAGGGATTTGGGGTAGTCACTGTGGAGGCTGCTTGGAGCCGGGGGATTGTTTTCAGTCACAGCCTGATGGGCAAAGCCTGGGCTCTTCACACTGGGGACACCAAGTCGGCTGCTAGGGACACACTGCTGGATGCCTGCATGCAGCAGCGGCAGCTCCTGCAGCTGCCTCCTCCTTCAGTGTGGCTGCCACAAATCTGAGAAAGACATGCAGCATCATACAAAGGATTTCTTTAATGAGGATGACTTCCTCAGAGCGACTGTAGACTGTGGTTCTGCTCTGGCCTCTCTTTCCCTCTACTCCATCTTTTCCTACCTGCGATATCCTTCCTTATACAGAAGGCTGGGGTTGGAGAAAGCAACAACCCCCATCCCCCAACACATACACACACAACCACTACTCTCTCTCTGACAACCCAGAGGCTGATTTCTATTTTACCCTGGTAGTTGAGTGAGGATGGACTGAGTCAGGCTAGAATTGCAGAGTTGGGCAAAAGCAAACATATGTTTATACATATCTACACCTCCTCCCTTCTCTACCATGGTCTTCTACTCTCATCACAAATGATGACTTGCTCTTACTTGGAGTTTGGTTGTAAGTACTAGATGTACTTGTCTATAAGGACCTCCTTACCTGGGAATGGTCCAGGCAGGAGGAGGAACCCTAAGCCCATTTCTTGGGAATCTAATGTGGGCTGACCTTGGCTGGATTAAGGCTGAGATTGATTATGCAACAAAGCACCTAGGTTTTCGCAGCTTGAATCTCCCTGGCTTTCTGTGGAGTGATGACTGGCTACAGGGAGGCTATTATGCCTTATAAAGCTATTTATCTCCCCGAAGCTACATGGCCTATTCCTCTCTTCAGATTGGGGAGAGGGGTAGGTTGGGTCCAGTCAGGTGCAAGAGTAAAATTCACTCAGAAAAGTTACTTTGAGAAAGTGTTAATAGTTATTGAAATCAGTTATCTCTCTTTTAGAGTGTGGGAAACACTGAGTTATGGGGCAATTTGGATAAGAAAGGAATCGTTCCATTTTGTGCTGATCCCCTTTGGTCATCTTTTATTCTGCATCTCCCCTGCTCCTCTTCCTCCCTGCCCCCCATCCTTCTCTTCCCTGCTTCTTCTTCTGCCTTTCCTCCTCCTCTTCTTTATTTTAAATCATGTCAGAAGAACAAGCAGGTCGAAAGCACCAATGGGCTTACACTGTGAGGGCCTCTGCTGCAGCTGAAACAAGGCCTGGCTGTGTCTGGGCAGGTGGCACAGAGAGCAGAGATTCTTGTTCTTGTGTGACCAAGGGGTAATCTGGAGACAAGGAATCACCTTGGGGGAAGACATGTGGGTGGGGTCTCTCTGTCCCAGGTCACTGAGGGAGTTTCTGGGCCCAGGGCCTAAGCGAAGAACCCTGAAGGCCTGCTCTGGTGTAGGGTACCTGTTGCTGGAAGCTGTGTGGGGAGCCTCTGGCCCCCCCGGCCTACTGTAAGTCCTGGGGTTAGGTCGGGCTCCCCCTGGGGTTGCTGGATTCACCTGTCATTACGCTCACTGCCCAGGGCCCCTGACAAACCTCCACAATGTGGGGCTGAACAAGGGCGCTTAAGGTTCACTGATCTGTGTGTAGAACTTTGCAAAACTGCAAATAAGCGAGAAAATTTGGCTATTCTTGTGACGGGAGATACAAGTTTGCACTTAACATGGAAGCATGAGAAAAAGAAGGAGGAAAAACCCCTTCTGGCCCAAAGCCCCACTGTAATCTCCAGAACAATTTCATTTCCTCTGCAGCACCCTGGCTACCCTCGCCCAGGCCTCAGAAAGGTCAGGGGGAGAAGGAGCTTAAGAGCAGGGTGGGGACGCAGAGGGGTGGCTAGGCCGTTGGCCAGGTCGCAGGTGACGGCCGGCTGTGTGATGCGAGCCCGCAGGATGGAAGGCCGCAGGACGAGGGAGGGGCAGAGCCACGGCTTTTGGAAGGGTTTGGTGTTTTCTAGAGGGCTTTTTCTCAGGAATTTGCACGGTCCGCCTCTGGGGCGGCTTATTGGGGCTCTCCCCAGCCCCTGCTAGCAGAACAGGTCGCAGGGAGCTCAGGTTTCCGCCGAAGCCTCGCGCCCCCTGGCCGCCAGCACTCCGCCGGCCTCTGCCAACAGGCCTTTCCCGCTTGCTGAGAAAGGGAAAAGCGCGCGCCCCGGCCCCGGCGGGCTGAGATCACGTTTGTGCCGAGCAACTCCGGTACTCCCGGGGAAGCCAAACTGCTCCCTAGCAGCTGCGTCAACCTCGCACGGCTGCGCGGGCCGGACAGCTTGTTCCCCGGAAGGGGCTCCCGCAAGCTGCAGCCGAGATCCCCAGTGGTTGCGCGGCTGCCAGGAACCTGCGGGTCGCAGAGAGAAGCAGGCCGCGGGAAGCATTACCTCTCCCCTCCAAAGGGGAACTTGGAACTTTTGAACCCTTTACTTTAAAGTGATCGATCGTGCTCCACCAGAGAGCGGCTCCACCCCCTGTTCCCATCTCCGCCGCCTTCCCTTGTCACCTCGGCTCTACTTAGCCGAGGTCGCGCGGGGCGCGCGGGGTCGTGCGTTTGGCGCTCTGTGCTGCCAACGCGAGCACCCAACACCTAAGCGGCTGTCGCGATTTTGGAGGAATCCCGATCTGAGAACCCAGAACTGGGACATTGGTGCGTTCCTCCTTGCCCACAGCCCTCTAGGTGCAACACGCCAGCGACGGCTTTTCCCAGGAAATCCGTCCCTGCCCCCCTCCAAAAAAGTCCTCGCAGGAGCCGGGCTCCGCAATGGGAGGCTTCAGGGAACGGAGCACTGGGGCTCAAAGCCTCCACGAGTTAAGCTGATTATTAATTTGTGCTGGTGGGAGCCGGTAGCACGCTCGACGCCTTTGGCTTTGGGAATTGTCCGGGAGCTGGGACGGAGGCAGGAATGACCCAGGGTTGCGACTGGGAAATGCGAGTTGCGGAGGCTCCCGGACGTATCTGAGTGGGCTGGGTAGAACTCCGGGAGCAAAGGTTAGCTCTTCCTCGCCCCCAAATAAATTCCTAGTTAACTAGTGTAGACTAAACACGTTAATAGTATTAAGTGGTGAAAATAGGGTTGAAAGTGGGGGCATGTCAACTGGACCCAGATCGGGTCATACTTCTCCTCTGGTGACAAATCAGGGTGCTTCCAATACGAAAATAGAAAATAGAAATGTAACATTCAACTGGACGAATTAATTTTTGACGGATTTACGGTATGATTTTCTTTCAAGCAGTATTCATTGGTTCTTTCCATCCATAGTGCGGTCCAAAGACAGAAATATAAACAACCACTTTTTGCTTTGCGGAAACCCCTTAACAGTATCTCCCAAAGAAAGATCAAGACACTTTGTGAATTTTCCCCAGATAATGCCTCATATTCCGAATGACTGATCAGAGAACTCCGGTATTGTTAAATAAAATGAGAGGAAGGCGAGTGACGTGGGAGTCGAACAATGGCATTTCTGAATCAGTTTGCTTGATTGACATTTGGGAGCTTCATGACCCCAGGGAATAGGACTCATTACGGTGAATACACCAAAACATCAACCAAGATTAGAACTCTAGATCCTGTTTTAATCCCATTTCAGTCCAAATTATAGTGGGAAAATATAAAATCCAAGTGGCTCTCCATATATATCACTCTGTTATATATTGACCTAAAGTTTTAATTATACTAAGGGGGAAATAAAAGTGGAAACCCTATATATTTTCCAACACTTTAGATAGAGCACTGACAAGGAAAATGCATGGATTTGGTAGTGGAGGTACTAAGAATATTTGTGTGGTATAAAACATGTCATACTTGGGAGACACTTTATCGGAAAAATAAGTAGAGAGTTTTTTGTATATATGAGAAAAATATTATAACCCTTTCCCCTTAAAAAGTGAAGATCATTGATGCCCCAAAATAACTGAGGCAAAGAAATAATTAGATATCTTAAAGCTACAGTCTAAATTTCCATAACTGTTTGGAAGACTTCTCTCCAACATGGGAGGGGAATTTGTTTTTTAATGTCAAAGGTTGTGTTAGTGTGTACATTTAACCCAGGAAATTGTAAGAACTATCTTCAACTCAAGTTGGAAAAAGGGAATGTGTTTGAGCAAAGTCTATTTTTAACAACAGAAAAGTGTGAGTTAAAGTGGACTGTGTGTTAGGTTGGGAATATAATCATGGCAAATTCACTATACAAGTATTTTTGATTCTTCAATGGAACTATCCTCAAATTTTAGAAACTTGAAAAATTGAAGTCTTAACTATTGTGTATTAAACTGAACCAAGAGATCACAGAAAGACAAAGCTGTGGTAAAAGATGTTATAATTATATTCTCACATATTTAGTAGGAAAATCACAGCAAAGGAAATGTACCAGGAAGATATGAAATAGAACAAATATGTTACAAATAATGGAGTAGAAGGAGTTGCTGCACAATATAGCTTCACAATCTTATATTTTGAGGGGTAGGTTTTAATGAGAAGCCTCTGCATTGCATGGGAACTGGCAGTCAGAAGAATTATTTATGCAGTAAGAAGGAACAAAAATTAATTATTAGGAGCTCAGTAATCACCAAATAAACTCTAAGCTTGGAGGTTAAAAATAGACGGTTATCTTCATGTTCAATTATACAGTATCAATTACTAATACAACTGATGTTTCAGTGTCTGAGAGAGACCGGATACCATCTTCTATGGAGATATCTTGGTATTAATTAATGACTGCTTTATTCTCATGATTTGCAAGGAAAAATAGGGGTCGTGTCACATTAAAATTAAGATTATCTTAGTTTATCTGGGCTCTTAAACAAAGATCATTCAAAGTAATTATATTTTGAATTAACCGACGTAGGCAATTTATCTAGGTTTTTTTGTTTGTTTGTTCAAAGACAGGAAAATAAAGATCAGAAATAAGCAAAGTTTCATTTTGAAGATAGAAAGAACCAAACAAACATGTCTTGACTTTTGCAATATTTCCCTTGCTAAAGGGGGAATGAGGGAACTGTAAAAGACGTGACTTTGCAAAGTCAAGTCCTTTTTAAAAGACTCGGATCGAAATTCTTGCTATGCAACAAGGATTCAAGTTTGATTAATTTTCTGCAAGCGACGTGACAGCGGTGTTTTAAAAGATTAATTAAAATTGAAGTGATACGGAGCAGGAATTCAACCTGCAGAGGCGTCCCTGGCGCCTTAGGGGGCTTTGCAAGCGAGTCCCAAGCCCGAACTGCGGGCTTTCCCGAGCCTGGGACGCAACTCCCCGTCTCCTGGAGAGGAACGCGGAATTTGGCAGGGCGCCCGCCTGGCCGCCTGGCATCCTGAGCTGGCCGCCAGCTCTCGGGGGGTGGGGCCGGGGTGTGTCCTGGGGAACCCGCTGCTGAAAGAACAGCTAGCGCAGCTCGCGACGAGCCCAGTGAGGACCAGGGTCACGCCGAGAGGCCGGAGGGGGCTCCAGGCAGCCTGGAGCTGACGGCGCCGGGCTGCGTCCTCTTCACCTGGGGGTGGGTGGTGGGGGCACCTACTTTGTGACCCGGCTGGTGCCGAGCTCCCTCTACCGTGGGAGCTTGCAGGGGTGCGGGGGTGTGAGTGGCGCTCCGCGGACTCGCGTCTACAGTACAGAGGACATGCAGGGTTCGGCCGGGGGGCGGCTGCACCGGGGCCTGCCTCGTGGACCTGGACTCGGGACTCCGGGCGGCGCTGCCCGGTGCCATTGCCTCAGCCACGTCTCCCACCTCTCTGCTCTGTTTCCCGCCCCACCTTTCCCTTACTCCCGCATCCCTGTCCCCTCGCTTCCCTCCGCGACGCCTCCATCCGAGTATGAAACGAAGCTGAACGCATTGGTAACTGTGCTCAAGAAGATACAATCGCGGGAGCCCTCAGGGTGGCGCACGGCGGAGAGGCGACGCGGGTGGCGCTGCAGAGGGTACGGTGGGGGGCGGGGAAGAGGGGGGCGTTCGTGTGCAATTAGCTTCCCCAGGGCGCGGACCACGGTGTCCCCTTCTCTCCAGCTGGGGGTCTTGGGTCCTGGCGCTGAGAGGGCGCGCCTTGCCTCGTTGCCCGGGCAGTGCACCCGTGGGCCCCAGGGCGACGCGGCGGGGGCGGCCCTTGCGACCTGCGGCGGCGCCAGGAAAGCCCTGCCTCTGCAGCGGGTCCCAGGGGTTGGGCCTGGAAGGGTCCCTGGGAATGCTCCGCGCCGAGAAGGCTCTATGGTTTCTCCTCCCCCACACGTCTCCCTGTCCTCCCCTCTTCCCGGGGACCTCGGAGGTGGCGGGGAGGTGGGAAGGCAGGCGGGCTTGCAGACAGTGCAGGCTGGGGAGCCGGAGCTCGGGAGCTGGGGGAGTCCGAGTGAGAACGGAAGCACGCGATGGAAGGGGCCAGGGGAGAGGGGGACGGCACCGGGGAGGGCCGGGGTGCGGGGCAGGCGGCAGTCCCTTCCCCTCCGAGTGGCGCGGGGGACCTCTTCCCCGGGGAACCCCCACCCAGCCGTTCCCAACCTCGAGAACAAAGGGTCTGGGAAGCACGATCCGGGTCGGGGAGCGGAGGTGGAGGGAGGCAGGAAGGCAGGCAGTGGGGGTAGGGGAGGGCGTCTCCCCACGTTTCCTCTCGCGGCCGAATGATGGAAAGCTCCCTCCTGCAAACGCCTCACTGAGGCCGCTTCTAAATCCGGGAGGGCTCGGGTTCCTTACCTAACGGCTGCACTTCGATCCCTTCCTCCCCCAGAGTCCCCACCCCCTCCGGGGACCGGGGCCCCGGAGCTGCCAGGCCCGCTGCACGCGGCGGCGCGGGAGAAACCACGGGACAGCAGCGCCCCCTGCAGGTACCGGGCGTCTCCACAGCCGCTGCGCCGACCCTACTCTTAAGGTGGCACCACCGGGTTCCCAGCCCGCGTGCGCGGCTCTCATGGTCCGCAGCCCGCAGCCCTGGCTCCATCGCTGCATGTTTCCCTCGAGCAGTGGGCCTGACCGTCTGGAACGGCCGGAGTGTGCTAATCCCTGCTGCTATCTGCTTGATCCCTTGACCCTACCACCTGCAGGACTTCGTCCGCGGATGCCCAGATAGCGATTTCGACAGGCGAGATTGAAAATTCCCTGCGAGTATATAAGGATGCGTAAGTCTCGCTTCAGGGAGGAACGACCAGAATGGCATTTCTTTAAGCCTAAATCAAACTTTTATTTTCGTTTATAAAAAGCAGAAGGCCAGCAGGAAGGGGTCGCGGAGGATTGGCACTTCCACAACCGTAGGACTCTTGGATACAAGTTTTTAGGGTGAGACTGGGCGGTCCGGGGTTCTCCTTCGGCGCTCCTATCTCGCAAACTCGTGGGCAGGTGCGGTGCTAGAGGCCGGGGGCAGCGGCGGACCCGCAGGGTAACCTCGTCTCGCGCACCTCTCGAGCCCCCAGCAGCAGCCCACTCTCGTCCGCATGCTTTATTTATTTGGTGATACCAGGGAAAGTGGAGAAGATCGAAGTGCAGTTTTTCTTTTTTCTTTATTTTTAACTGAATGGTATTAAGTTAATGGTATGTGTATGTGAACTTATGGTATGTGTATGTAAATGGTATGTGTATGTGAACCCACAATCTCTTGGAAATAAGTGTCCTCAGCGAACTCCAGATTTCTAGGGGAAACCTACGTGCCCAGAGCAGGAAACGCACAAGCCAATCCAGGTTCCGGTGCCATCCGCAGTAAATTCCCTTCCTTTTGCACCAAATTCCTCCTCTGCTTCCAGGAGAGGGACCCCCGGGACTCCCGCACACCCAGGACCGGGAGCGGCTGAGCAGAGGGCAGGTGCGAGGGCGCGGGGGAAGGGAGGCTGCCTGCGGACCTGGGGCGCGCAGTTTCCCAGCACCGTGGGAACCTCCAACCCCGGGGCGCTCGGCCTAGGCTCCGCCCTGCCAGGCCTGGGGCCCAGGGGCCCACCTAGTGGGTCCTACCTCGGGGAAACCGAGTCCGCGAGCGGGTCTGGCCGCCGCGAGGGAAGCTCGCCTGGGGAAGTGCCGCGCGGGGTCAGACCCTCCCCAGGGGTTGCAAACCGCAAGCGAAAGTCGAGAGGGGCTGGAGCTTTTCCTCTAATCCGTTTTACACTGTGAAAACCGCAAGCCTGTCGCCCAGACGGCCCCTTTTAAATTGGGAAGCAAATAGACGAAAAACCAAAACAAACTTAGGAGCGGACTTTTCCCAGCTAAGTTTCCCCTCAATAAAAAGCTCGCTTTCTGGGAAAGAGAGAAACTGATCCGCGCTCACTTTTGCTCTCTTGGAGATTCTAGGGGCACTGGGGCGCGCAGGACGCGCGGCGACAACCCCAGCGCGCATGGGGCAGCCTGGACTGTGCCCCTCTCACCACCTCCTTCCCAGGCTTCTCCGTGCTTCGCTCTCCACTGGGGTCCCGCCTCTCCACGGGTCACGCCGAGGTCATATGCTCCTTGCAAGGGGTCCGTGCTTTCTCGTTTGGCCTGAAAGGCACATGTTGGCGCTCGATGTTGGGGCGCAGTGTGTGGTGCGCGTTGATTTGTCTGCTGATCTGGGTTTCTTCCAAGCACCGGGCAGGAAGTGTAGGGGTTTGGGTCGCCAGTCCAGGCGCTCGGGAAACCTCCAGGCCAACCAGAAGAAACACTTGCAGATACCTTTCTAACGTCACAGTTTCCCCCAGGGGAAAAAGCAGAAGTTGCCGGGCACATCACCCAGCACCCGGGCAGACTCTCCACTTACCTCGCGCCCTGCTAGGGGGTGCTGGGGGCCTTCCAGGAACCCCTAGATGAGCAAGCAAAGCCGCAAGAAGTGGGGTGGGGAACGCTCACCAGATAAACCATGCGCCAGACTTAATCAGCCCGTAATGCATACTTTAAATCTAGGCCAGGTGGGCTGAGTCTTGGGATAGTGAGTGTCTCCTTCCTGTGTTGATGTATTAAGGATTCCATGTGGACAATTATTTTTAGTCCAATTTGTGGTCCTGGAGATAGAAAGAGGAAGAGAGAAGAAAGACAGAAGAGCTTTATTGTTTTTATGTTAAAGAAAAGAACCTAGAAAAAAATGCTTGGTTAAATTGTGGAGAGGAAGGGAAGGAAGGAAAAATGAAGGCTTTTCTTCTTTGTTCTTTAAAAACCCAAGCACTTTCTTTCGGAATCAAAATGTAGAGAGGCAGTCAGTCTTGGAGCATGTTTTTGCATTTGAGGATACTATTCATTAATTCACTTTTTTTTTTTTTTTTTTTTTTTTTTGAGACGGAGTCTCGCTGTGTCGCCCAGGCTGGAGTGCAGTGGCCGGATCTCAGCTCACTGCAAGCTCTGCCTCCCGGGTTTTTACGCCATTCTCCTGCCTCAGCCTCCCGAGTAGCCGGGACTACAGGCGCCCGCCACCTCGCCCGGCTAGTTTTTTGTATTTTTTAGTAGAGACGGGGTTTCACCGTGTTAGCCAGGATGGTCTCGAACTCCTGACCTCGTGATCCGCCCGTCTCGGCCTCCCAAAGTGCTGGGATTACAGGCTTGAGCCACCGCATTAATTCACTTTTAAAGCATTCACTGAGTTGAGCACAGTTTTAAAAAGGTTCTGTCTCACCCAGATCCTGTTTGAAGCTCAACTCATTTTGATTGAAAGAGATTTGAGATAAAAATTTCAGAAGAGAAAAATGTGTGTGTACACAGGGACATATATACACGTGTAACAGGGATTGTATTCCTTCTAGTCTAAGATAAGAGATTCTATGGTAAATTATAAAAAATTAGTTTTTTTTTCTAGTGTTGTATTGTAACCAGAAAGAAGAGTGCTGAATTATCTGTTTCTCCATTTCCCAATAATAAATCTCCTAGGAGAGATAACTTTTTGCAATTGTGCCCCCACCCACTTTCTCTCTGGCTTGCTTGATTTCCCACATACGAATACACACGCAGCAGATACATCATGCACAGACTTTTTCTTTTTCTTTTTTTTTTTTTGAGACGGAGTCTCGCTCTGTCGCCCAGGCTGGAGTGCAGTGGCGCGATCTCGGCTCACTGCAAGCTCCGCCTCCCGGGTTCACGCCATTCTCCTGCCTCAGCCTCCCGAGTAGCTGGGACTACAGGCGCCCACAACCGCGCCCGGCTAATTTTTTGTATTTTTAGTAGAGACGGGGTTTCACCGTGGTCTCGATCTCCTGACCTTGTGATCCGCCCGCCTCGGCCTCCCAAAGTGCTGGGATTACAGGCGTGAGCCACCGCGCCCGGCCCAGACTTTTTCTTAATGTGTAATCTGTAAATCTAGGCCCATATAGGTTTTCATTGAAGTTGGGAAACTGTTGAAGACTTACTTTCGTTCTTCACGGTGCTTGCACTTTGCCAAGGATCTTTGGTAACCAATAAAGTGATCATGTTCACTCTGAATATATTTCTTTGTGATTAAATGGAAAAGAGTATTCATGAACTGCTTAAACAGTATTTTTATACCAAAACAACACATAATGAAAAATGAGCTATAGTTGTTCCAAATGTTCAGAATAGCAGCTTCACATTTGCAGTCATATTTTGGCAAAACTATTTCACATTAATTGAAAATGACACAATAGTGCATGCATTCTGTGGAGGGATGCTTATTCACTTAGCTGCACCATCAAAAATTTAAACTATCTGGTTCAAATGACCTGCAATGCCTACTGAAGGAAGGGTTGGAAAATTAGGAACTATGGACTTATTTGTGTGTTATTTTAGCCTTTTCGTGAAGCTTGAATTAAATCTAGTTTTTGTGAAAAACAAAACTAAAGCAACATAAGAATCCCCCTTAAGTTGGTCTTGTAAAATCATATGGTTTTTTTTGTTGTTGTTGTTTTGGTTTTTTTTTTTTTTTTTGGAGATGGAATTTCGCTCTGTCACCCAGGCTGGAGTGCAGTGGCACAATCTTGGCTCACTGCAACCTCTGTCTCCCTGGTTCAAGGGATTCTTCCGCCTCAGACTCCTGAGTAGCTGGGACTACAGGCGCTCGCCACCACACCCGGCTAATTTTTTTGTGTTTTTAGTAGAGATGGTTTTTCACCATATTGGCCAGGCTGGTCTCAAACTCCTGATCTCGTGATCCGCCCACCTCGGCTTCCTGAAGTGCTAGGATTACAGGCGCGAGCCACCACACCCGGCCATATGTGATTGTTATAAAAAATCTGTACCTTAAAGATATGTTAGTGAAACTAGATGGATACAGATATAACTATTTCCCTTTTTTTATTTCCCAGTGATTTCTCTCTCTCAAATGTAAGACATGTAGGACTCCAGAACATGGACTGGGCCGGGCGCGGTGGCTCAAGCCTGTAATCCCAGCACTTTGGGAGGCCGAGACGGGCGGATCACGAGGTCAGGAGATCGAGACCATCCTGGCTAACACGGTGAAACCCCGTCTCTACTAAAAACACACACACACACACAAACTAGCCGGGCGAAGTGGTGGGCGCCTGTGGTCCCAGCGACTCGGGAGGCTGAGGCAGGAGAATGGCGTAAACCTGGGAGGCGGAGCTTGCAGTGAGCTGAGATCTGGCCACTGCACTCCGGCCTGGGAGACAGAGTGAGACTCCCTCTCAAAAAAAAAAAAAAAAGAACATGGACTGTAATTTGTTCTGATAATAGGAAAACCAATGCTGGTTTTCTCAGCGTCATAGTTATCAAGGAGAAATGCCAAAATCATTAGATAAGCATCATCTTTTCTATCACATCATTGTCTACATGAAATTTCATCTTAGAAAATATGCAAGAATATTATATTTGTTTCCAAAGCTTGGAAATACAATATAATTTGAAGTATTGAAAATATGATTCCTGGTTGACACCATCTTAGAAGTTGCAGAGGTATCTCTTTTTGAGACGACTTTAATAATGACTGACTTTAATAATGTTACAAAGCAAGGGAGGATTTCAATAGCAAGCAAGATGTGATGAATGGGCATGAGGAACAATGAAGCTATTGACAAAACATGCTAACTTTTAGAATTCTATCTAAATTATTTTTTTTCCCCAGTGCAGAGGAAGACACCCAAGTGTATCAATGTTCATCAGAAGCAGGGTAATAAAAATGTGAGTGACAGTTAATGGCCTGTGACTGTAATATGATTGTTAGTGTAGGTGAGTGAATATATTGGTTCCTGTTTAAAGAAGATCAGTGGTCCACAGTCAAGATAAGTGAAGTTTGCAGAAAATCGAGGCCCTGAAAGGAAAAGACTAAAGCAAACAAACAAAAACAAACAAACCCACCACCACCACCACCACCACCACCACCAGAATAACTGCACTTGACTAGTATTTTAAAATAATAATAAAACAATTTCAGTAATTAAAAAATCATTTGTTTTCTGTCTTAGATTTGACTTGAGTCAGTTGTTCCTGCTAGCTATTTAGACGAACTATATGGAATATCGCTTAATAGGCAGAAGTGCTGATACAATTTCCTCTTAAAGGATCTGATTCCTGGCATCTAAAGGAAACTGGAATTCAAGTTAGTATTAGAACTTGAATTTGTTCTGCCAGAGTGAAAATTGGTTCCATTAGGCCTCAGTCACAGAATTCTTACAGACCTGGCTAGAGCTGTAGATAGATATATACAACTAGCTGAAAATCATAGTCTTAAGTAATGCTGTATGTGCTTTGGAAAACCATCCGGGCGTTTTCATTTTTTTGTTTGTTTGTTTAATGAAAGTTTCCTAATTTTACAGTTCTCATAAATCTGGAACAAGTCTAATTAAGGTCATCAAGGCAAGTGAAAACCTAATGAACAACCCTTTGGAAATAACATGGTGAGAATAATTTAAGTGTGAAATATTCAATTGCGGCAATGTTTAGCAAGGATTCTTTCCTTCACATTTTTCTCACTCATTTGCCCATACTTCCTTCTCATTGCAGATTTATAGTTCTCTTAGGGAGGCTCCTGGAAGAAGTGATATATCAGACAGACATACTATTCAAAAGCTTAAAACTTAGCATCTGACTATGTAAATAAAAATAGAAAAAACAATGACCACAAAAAAGCAAAGTCAACTTAGATGAACAATTCTGCCCAACATATTATTAAGGAGAATGGGAAGGTCGGGCACGGTGGCTCAAGCCTGTAATCCCAGCCCTTTGGGAGGCCGAGTCGGACGGATCACGAGATCAGGAGATCGAGACCATCCTGGCTAACCCGGTGAAACCCCGTCTCTACTAAAAAATACAAAAAACTAGCCGGGCGAGGTGGCGGGCGCCTGTAGTCCCAGCTACTCGGGAGGCTGAGGCAGGAGAATGGCGCGAACCCGGGAGGCGGAGCTTGCAGTGAGCCGAGATCCGGCCACTGTACTCCAGCCCGGGCGACAGAGTGAGACTCCGTCTCAAAAAAAAAAAAAAAAAAAAAAAAAGAATGGGAAAAATATGTATGTCATCTAAAAGTTCATACTTTATTCTATACAGGAAGATTTCAAATAAATTTGATTCATAATACACATATACATTTATCTACATCAATATAATGGCCTTTCATAAATTACGTAAATTGATTGGAAATCAATCAATTTACTGATTGTGGCATGTTCTTTATATGAAAATATTCAGTAGCTTCATGAAATAATTGTTTGCACATTTTAAGAATTTTAAAATTTCTGAGTGGGGCACAGTGGCTCACGCCTGTAATCCCAGCACTTTGGGAGGCTAAGGCAAGAGAATTGCTTAAGCCCAGGAGTTAGAGGCTACAGTGAGCTATGATTGTGCCACTATACTCCAGCCTGGGCTACAGAGCAAAACATCGCATCTTAAAAAACAAAACTGTAAAATTTCTAGTGAGAAATAGAAAAAATTTCTAGTGAGACAAATAGAATATTTGAAAAATTAAAATAATTTAAATTCTCCATAATTTTTCATAGAAATATGTTTTCTATTTTCCTTTTCAACAGAAAATTTGTCAACTTACTATTTTGGTGTCAGTTTTTCCTTGTATGTGTTTTATTTCCTTGTGAGCAAATGTTGTTAGCTAAGTTAATAGTAGCAGATACAGCAGTCATAAAATCTCAGAGGTAATGTTTTGGCATGGGCAGTAATTCAAATTAGAACTATTGATGGATAATTCAGAAAGCTTTTTAGTAATTCTTTTCTTATTCTGTATTCACCTTGTTGCACCAGATTTTTTTTTTTTTTTTTTTTTTTTTTTTTTTTGAGAGGGAGTCTCGCGCTGTCGCCCAGGCTGGAGTGCAGTGGCCGGATCTCAGCTCACTGCAAGCTCCGCCTCCCGGGTTCACGCCATTCTCCTGCCTCAGCCTCCCGAGTAGCTGGGACTACAGGCGCCCGCCACCTCGCCCGGCTATTTTTTTTTGTATTTTTTAGTAGAGACGGGGTTTCACTGTGTTAGCCAGGATGGTCTCGATCTCCTGACCTCGTGATCCGCCCATCTCGGCCTCCCAAAGGGCTGGGATTACAGGCTTGAGCCACCGTGCCCGGCCGTTGCACCAGATTTTTAACTTCTTTTGTCTACAACATTAGATCTCACATTTTTAGGATGTAAAAATAAATGCTCTCTTCAACAATTTTTGTAACTTGGAACTTGAACTTAGCCTGTTCAAGTTATTTAATAAATAGTTAAAAGTAGATGAAGGAAACAGTTTAGGTGGGGTATGCCTGTAAACCCAGCACTTACGAGGCAGAGTCAGGAGGATTGCTTGAGCCCAGGAGTTTGAAACCAGCCTAAGCAATACAGGGAGACCCCATCTCTACTAAAAAAAAAAAAAAAAAAAAAAAATTAGCCAGGCGTGGTGGTGCATGCATGTGGTCCCAGCTATTCACAAGGCTGAGGTGGGAGGATACCTTGAGCCTGGTGGTTGAGGTTGTGCTGCAGTGAGCCGTGATCACGTCACTGCACTCAAGCCAGCCTGGGTGACAGACTGAGACCCTGTCTGTCTGCAAAGGAAAAAAAAAGGAAGCAGTTTTTTTTTTTTTTTTTTTGCTGAGTAAACAAAAAATGGAAGACTATTTTTCAGAATGAATTTAGGTATTTTTTAGTTGTTACAAAATATCTGCTGGCTCCAAAAAATCATTGAGTAACAACAACAAAAAAAGCCCCATGAAAAGTTAATGCCCACCCAGCCACTTAAAAGTAGTTCTGTAGACTTTACCAGAAGCTGCTTGTCAAAGTCCAGCGCTTACCAGTTTTTTTTTTTTTTTTTTTTTTTTTCTGCTCGATTCAAAGGAGATTGCTTTGCCCTGTGGGAGTCTTGCTCTTCCCAACAAGCGTGGAAAAAAAATGCAATAGGCAGTTCCAGGAGTGTTGCCTTTGACAGCATGTCTCAGGGGACTTAATATTCTAGGTGGCAAGTGGCCAAAGTAAGTAGGAAACTTAGGTAACTGCCAAGCTACAAGACTGAAGGAAGTACTGCCATAGCAAACTAGAAAGAGGGAAAGAAAGTTTCTGTATTAAAAAGAACAGAAAATTACATGGCTGATGATGAGTGAGAATTATGCCTGGTGTGTGTATGTGTAGAGAAAAGGATAAACTTTTGGAGATGTTTATAACAACCTTATAATTTGAGAGAAGCTTTGTTTTTTTGTTTTGTTTTGTTTTTGCAAGAAGGTCTCACTGTCACCCAGGCTGCAGTATGATGATGTGGTCATGGCTCATTGTAACCCTGAACTCCTGGGCTCAAATGATCCTCTTGTCTCAGCCTCTGGAGTGGCTGGAACTACAGGCATGAGCCACTACACCTAGCTACTTTGTAAAAATTTACAGTGATGGGGTCTCACTATGTTGCCCAGGCTGGTCTTGAATTCCTATCTTCAAGTGATACTCCTACCTCCCAAATGATGAGTATCCCAAGTGATACTCAGCCTCCCAAAGTGCTGGGATTCCAAGCATAAACCACAGTGCCTGGCCCTGTTTATTTGAATATTGCTTTCCTTAATGCTTTAGAAACCAAAATTATATCATTAAATACTGACATTTGTCTGGACTCTAAAAATAATATAATGCCCAATGATTGTTTTAGCCGCCACAAATTAATCCACTTCCAGAATGCATAGCCCTTTGCAATGTGACTTTGCCACTTCTCCCATCCAGAAGTGGAATCTTCTCTTTCCCTTGGAATGTGGCCTGGTCTTGCCAGTTGCTTTGGCTAATGGGTTATTGCAGAAGTATGTTGTATAGTTTCTGGAATCTAGACCCCAAGGAGCTTTTGCAACTTCCATCTTTGTCCTCTAGAAACACCATGCCACAAAGAAGCTTGGGATGAAGGATCATGAGGTGAGAGGAGTCCAGCACCCAGCACACCCACTGGGAGCTACATGCGTGAGACCCCACCCAATCAGCAGAACCATACAGCCAACAGAATCATGAGAAACAAAAAGTCATTGTTGTTCTAAGCCACTAAGCTTTGGAGTGGCTTATTACACATCAATAGGTATCCATGCTTGCAACTACTACAATCATCTAAATTTGAGAGAGGCTGGGCCCCGTGGCTCACTCCTGTAATCCCAGCACTTTGGGTCACTGCAATTTCTGCCTCCCAGGCTCAAGTGATTCTTCTACCTCAGCCTTTCGAGTAGCCGGGATTACAGGCGCGCACCACTACCACCCGGCTAAGTTTTAAAAAATGTGTTGTAGGCTGGGCGCTGTGGCTTATGCTTGCAATCCCAGCACTTTGGGAGGCTGAGTTGGGTGGATCACTTGAGGCCAGGAGTTCCAGACCAGCCTGGCCAACATGGTGAAATCCCTTCTCTACTAAAAATGCAAAAATTAGCCTGGACTGGTGGCATGTGACTGCATTCCCAGCTACTCAAGAGGCTGAGGCACAAGAATTGCTTGAACCTGGAAGGCGGAGGTTGCAGTTGGGGAACCGAGATCGCGCCACTGCACTCCAGCCTGGGGAACAGAGCAAGACCCTGTCTCAAAAAAAAATTGTTGTAAAATATACATTACATTTACCATTTTAAGAATTTTTAAGTGTATAGTTCATTGGCATTAAATACATTCACATCGTTGTTCAACCATCACCACCATCCATCTCTAAAACGCTTTCCATATTGCAAAATGGAAATTCTGGGTCCATGAATCAATAACTCTCTATTCTTTAATCCCCTCCTTCCCACCGGTTTCTGGCAACCACCGTTCAACTTTCTGTTTCTATGTATATGATTGCTCTAAATACCTCATGTGAGTGGAATTATACAGCATGTGTCCTTTGGTGACTGGCTGATTTCACTTAGCATAATGCCTTCAAGGTTTATCCATGTAAAAAAGTCTTCCCTTTTAAAGCTGAATAATGTTCTATTATATGTATATATCACCTTTTACGTATCCATTCTTCTGTTGATGGACACTCAATGGACACTCAGGTTGCTTCCACCTTTTGACTACTGTGACCAATGCTGCTAGGAACACGGGTATACAAGTATCTGTTGGTGCTCCTGCTTTTATATTTTTATTATTTATTTATTTATTTATTTATTTATTTATTTATATTTTTGAGACAGAGTCTCACTCTGTCGCTCAGGCTGGAGTGCAGTGGCTGGATCTCGGCTCACTGCAAGCTCTGACTCCCGGGTTTACGCCATTCTCCTGCCTCAGCCTCCCGAGTAGCTGGGACTACAGGCGCCCGCCGCCACGCGCCCGGCTAGTTTTTTTTTGTATTTTTTAGTAGAGACGGGGTTTCACCATGTTAGCCAGGATGCTCTCCATCTCCTGACCTGTGATCCGCCCGCCTGGGCCTCCCAAAGTGCTGGGATTACAGGCTTGAGCCACCACGCCCGGCCGCTTTTATACATATATATATATATATATATATATATATATATATATATATATATATTTTTTTTTTTTTTTTTTTTTTTTTTTTTTTGAGACGGAGTCTCGCTCTGTCACCCAGGCTGGAGTGCGGTGGCCGGATCTCAGCTCACTGCAAGCTCCGCCTCCCGGGTTCACGCCATTCTCCTGCCTCAGCCTCCCGAGTAGCTGGGACTATAGGCGCCCGCCACCTCGCCCGGCAATTTTTTTTGTATTTTTTAGTAGAGACGGGGTTTCACCGTGTTAGCCAGGATGGTCTCGATCTCCTGACCTCGTGATCCGCCCGTCTCGGCCTCCCAAAGTGCTGGGATTACAGGCGTGAGCCACCGCGCCCGGCCCGCTTTTATATTTTTAATGATTATACCCAGAGGTGGAATTGCTGCATCATATGGTAATTCTATTATTATTATTATTTTTTTTTTCTGAGACGGAGTTTCAGTCTTGTTGCTCAGGCTGGAGTGCAATGGCTTGATCTCGGATCACCGCAACCTCCACCTCCAGGGTTCAAGCGATTCTTCTGCCTCTGCCTCCCAAGTAACTGAGATTACAGGCAAGGGCCACCATGACCAGCTAATTTTGTGTTTTTGGTAGAGACGGGGTTTCTCTATGTTAGTCAGGCTGGTCTTGAACTCCCGACCTCCAATGATCCACCCGCTTCAGCCTCTCAAAGTGCTGGGATTATAGGCGTGAGACCCCGCGCCCCGCCGGTAATTCTATTATTATTATTATTTTATTTTATTTTTTTTTGAGGCAGAATCTCGCTCTGTCATCCAGGCTGGAGTGCAGTGGCGTGACCTCAGTTCACTGCAACCTCCGCCTCCCGGGTTCAAATGATTCTCCTGCCTCACCCTTCTGAGTAGCTGGGATAACAGGTGCATGCCACCATGCTCAGCTAATTTTTGTATTTTTAGTAGAGACAGAGTTTCACCATGTTGGTCAGGCTGGTCTCGAACTCCTGACCTCAGGTGATCCACCCTCGTTGACTTCCCAAAGTGCTGGGATTACAAGCATGAGCCACCGTGCCTGGCCCTCGGCCCTATTTTTAATTATTTTAGGAACCACTGGATATGACTATTCTTTTGTTGTTGTTGTTTTGTTTTGCTTTGTTTTTGAGACTCGCTCAGGCTGGAGTGCAGAAGCACAATCTTGGCTCACTGCAACCTCTACCTCCCAGGTTCAATTGATTCTCCTGCCTCAGCCTCCTGAATAGCTGGGACAACAGGCGTCCGCCACCACACCCAGCTACTTTTTGTATTTTTAGTAGAGACGGGGTTTTGCCATGTTGGCCAAGTTAGTCTTGAATTCCTGACCTCAGGTGATCTGTCTGCCTCGGCCTCCCAAAGTGCTGGGATTACAGGCGTGAGCCACCATGCCTGGCCAGCAAAGGGTTTGTTGTTGTTGTTGTTGTTGTTGTTTTAATGTTTTGAGACAAAGTCTCACTCTTCCACTCAGGCTGGAGGGCAGTTGTGGGATCACGGCTCACAGCAGCCTCGGCCCCCTGGGCTCAAGTAATCCTCCCACCTTAGCCTCCCAAGTAGTTGGGACCACAGGCGTGTGCGACCACACCTGGCTAATTTTTGTGTTTTTAGTAGAGATGGGTTTTTTAGTAGGCTGATCTCGAACTCCTGGGTTCAGCCTCCCAAAGTGCTGAGATTACACACATGAGTCACTGCACCCAGCCAGCAAAGGGTCTCATAGAGCCCTGAGGCCATCCCTTACTCTGAGAATGTTTTGCAGGCTGGATCAGCTGGAGATGCGAACAAGTTTTGCTTTCCAACAAAAGCAAGTCCTGCACGTTCTGTCTCCTCTAAATTCGGCTTGCTAGCCACAGCTCCTTCTTTACCCTCACCTCTCTCGCAGCACTTTATCACATGCAGCTAGGACTAACTGGTGCTTTCATCATTCTACTTGAAAAGATCCAAAAGTTCATTAGGCACATTTTCTGTCTTCCAAGTTGCCACGGGTGACAGTTTTGCCAATTTGTTTCACTGCTGTATAACACAAACCACCATTTCCAGTTTGCAGTAGCAGTTTTTCACCTCTTTCCCAACCGCTGCTAATGCTTCGTTAATGATTTTCCCAGTTTTTGCTAACAGTTTTCATGCTGCTTTTTCAACCTCTACCCATTGCCCCCTCCTGAAACCAAAGCCACATATTTTAGATTTGTTCAGGCTTCACTTCATGCCCAGTACAAATAATGATACCAGTCAGGGTTCAGTTAAGGAAGCAGAGAGGTCAAGACTATTGCAGAAGTGGAGTATGGGGGGAAAAAAGAGCACTGAAGAGATAAGGGATTTATTTTAGAAATTAGAGACATAAATCTGGGCAATATTGCAAGACTCCTTCTCTACAAAAGAAAACAAAATTAGCTGGGTGTCGTAGGATGCACCTGTAGTCCTACAGTACTCAGAGGGCAGATGTGGGAGGATCGCCTGAACCCAGGAGTTGGAGGCTGCAGTGAAGTCTGATTGACAGAGAGAGAGAAAAAATTAGACACATTACACAAATGTAAGAGAAATGAGGGAAGTTAAGTTTTGGGAGGGAGCTGAAGGGTCAAAAAGAGTCATTGACATCTGGGTGCAGTGGCTCATGCCTATAATCTCAGCACTTTGGGAGGCTGAGGCAGGAGGATCACTTGAGGCCAGGTGTTGGAGACTAGCCTGGGCAACATAGTGAGACCCCACCTCTAAAACAACAACGACGACAAACTAGCCAGGTGTGGGTGGCACATGCCTGTAGTCCCAGTTACTTGGGAGGCTGAGGTGGGAGAATCCCTTGAACCCAGGAGTTTGAGGTTGCAGTGAGCTATGATTGCTGCACTGTCGCACTCCAGGCTGGGAGACAGAACAAAACTGACTCTAAAAAAAAAAAAGTCATCATTCAATTGGCTGGAAGCACGGAAATGGGTAGACAAGTCGGGGCTGCAAAGAAATGTGAGAGGCCAAGCACCATTCAGGCCCTGCAGTGGGGACTTACAGGGAGAGCTCACGGATGGGTCTCTGGGAAGCTGTCACCTCCACGGGTCTGCACGCGCACACTACACCCAGGTGGTTTACCTGGGGCTGCTGTTGGTCTTATGGACAATGATTGGGAGGTTGAGCTGAATGCAGTGTGAAAGAGAGTGACGATCAGCTGGGGCCTTGCCAGGCAGCTGGGAGTCTGTCCACACACGAGACTGTAGATCTGCCGAGGGCAATGACTGCTGCTTCACTTCTGCTTTCTAAATTTCACTCAAGTTCCTTTTTTGGTCAATTCTAACTTGGAACAGACCAGGAAAGGGATTTTGGGAATTGTCATTAATTACGTTGACAATAGTAGAATCAGTGCAGACTGCGTACATTTTCCCATGTCTCCTGGGAAAATGGTACCACTCTGAGGTCCATTGTGAGAGGCATAAAAGTTATAGAAATCCAGGCCAGGCGCAGTGGCTCACACCTGTAATCTCAGCATTTTGGGAGGCTGAGGCAGGTGGATCACTTGAGGTCAGGAGTTTGAGACCAGCCTGGCCAACATGGTGAAACCCTGTCTCTACTAAAAATACAAAAAAATTAGCGGGGAGTGGTGGCAGGCGCCTGTAATCCTAGCTACTCAGGAGGCTGAGGCAGGAGAATCACTTGAACCTGGGAGGCGGAGGTTGCAGTGAGCTGAGATGGAGCCACTGCACTCCAACCTGGGCGACAGAGTGAGACTCCGTCTCAGAATAGAAAATAAAGTAAAATAAAATAAGTTATAGAAATCCAGGCACGTGCTTGGGGGGAGTGGAATAGAGAGGAGTGAAGGATAGCGCTGTTATGTTTTTGAATGATTTGTCCAGCTCTATTTTCTGTTGGAAAATCGAATTCAGCCTGACTGTCTTTGTTGTCCGAGAATTATCTATTATCTACGCTTGTGGTTTTCTCTTTTTTTTTTTTTTTTTTTTTTGAGACAGAGTCTCACTCTTTCGCCCAGGCTAGAGTACAATGGTGAGCTCTCAGCTCACTGAAACCTCTGCCTCCCAAGTTCCGGGGATTCTCCTGCCTCAGCCTCCTGAATAGCTGGGATTACAGGCATTTGCCACCATGCCCAGCTAATTTTTGTATTTTTAGTAGAGACGGGGTTTCACCATGTTGGCCAGGCTGGTCTTGAACTCCTGACCTCAGGTGATCCACCCACCTTGACCTCCCAAAGTGGTAGGATTACAGGTGTGAGCCACCGAACCTGGCTACACTTGTGGTTTTCAACATCTGATTTCACATTTACTTTTAGGCCCCCCATCATCTGTCTTGTATTCCTGCTACTCCATTAAAAGTGATCTTATTAAGGACACTAGCCAGAAACAGTGGCTCGTGCTTGTAATTCCAGCATTTTGGGAGGCTGAGGTGGGAGGATTGCTTCAGCCCAGGTTGAGACCAGCCTGGGCAACATAGTGAGATCCCATCTCTCCAAAAACTAAAAAAGAAAATTAGCTGGGGGTGGTAGATGCACCTGTAGTTAGTCCCAGCTATGTGGGAGGCTGAAGTGGGAGGATCCCTTGAGTCTGGGAGGTCGAGGCTGCATGCAGTGAGCTGAGATTGTGCCAGTGCATTCCACCCTGGGTGACAGAGCAAGACTCTGTTTCAATTAAAAAAAAAAAAAAAATACTAATGACTCTTGGATACTAAATCCAGTTGGTAATTTTTGGTTTTCAATTTATTTGATTTTTTTTTTGCGGGAATAGAGTGAGGAAAGTGTCAACTGTAACTGTTTCCTCCTTTATATTCTTTCCGAGGTTTCTTCTTTCAGGATTTCTCTCTCTCTCTCTCTCTTTTTTTTTTTTTTTTTTTTGTTGAGATGGAGCCTCGTTCTGTCGCCCAAGCTGGAGTGCAATGGCTCGATCTTGGCTCACGGCACCCTCCACCTCCCGGGTTCAAGCAATTCTTCTGCCTCAGCCTCCTGTGTAGCTGGGATTACAGGCATGTGCCACCAGGCCTGGCTAATTTTTGTATTTTTAGTAGAGATTGAGTTTCACAACGTTTGCCAGGCTGGTCTCGAACTCCTGACCTCAAGTGATCGGCCCACGTTGGCCTCCCAAAGTGCTGGGATTACAGGCATGAGCCACTGAGCCTGGTCAAGATTTCTTTTATTCTGTCTGTCTCTTAAATATGTGTATGCAGGGCTCTCTTGTATCCACTGTTGTGTGGAGTTGGCTCCTAGCAGCTCATAAAAACTAATTGGGTGCATCTCTTCACAACTCTAGGCTCAGTGATGACAAGCTGGTAGTTTGAAGTTGACCACAGACATCAGCAAATGCTACAAATCAGGCCTCCTTTAGCTGGAGAGATGATTGTTAAACACTTAACTGTCCATCACTTCTTCCATTCCTGCTCTTCACAGCCTGCCTGGGTAATCCCCAGTTACAGTCTCAAGCACCATCCCTATACTGATGCCCATCACATCTTTCATCTCCTGTTAAGATCTGTCTTTAGGCCTAGTTTTCCAAATAACTCTGACTTCACTTGGCTGTTCCCCAAGCATATTACACTTCCCCTTAAAACTGCTCTTTAAAAAAACATTCTTTGGCCAGGCACGGTGGCTCACGCCTGTAATCCCAGCACTTTGGGAGGCCGAGGTGGGCGGATCACAAGGTCAGGAGTTCAAGACCAGCCTGACCAACATGGTGAAACCCCATCTCTACTAAAGATATAAAAATTAGCCAGGTGTGGTGGCATGCACCTGTAATCCCAGCTACTGGGGAGACTGAGGCAGGAGAATCATTTGAAACCTGGAGGCGAAGGTTCCGGTGAGCTGAGATCACACCACCGCATTCCAGCCTGGGTGACAGGGCGAGGCTCCGTCTCAAAAAAAAACAAAAACAGGCCGGGCGCGGTGGCTCAAGCCTGTAATCCCAGCACTTTGGGAGGCCGAGACGGGTGGATCACAAGGTCAGGAGATCGAGACCATCCTGGCTAACCCCGTGAAACCCCGTCTCTACTAAAAAATACAAAAAACTAGCCGGGCGAGGTGGCGGGCGCCTGCAGTCCCAGCTACTCGGGAGGCTGAGGCAGGAGAATGGCGTAAACCTGGGAGGCGGAGCTTGCAGTGAGCTGAGATCCGGCCACTGCACTCCAGCCTGGGTGACAGAGCGAGACTCTGTCTCAAAAAAAACAAAAACAAAAACAAAAACAAAAACAACAACAACAAAAAACATTCTTTGTCTCAGTATACAACACCATTTTCCCCCTCTTGCTCACCCTTCATTGCCACAGTCTTCATTCACACAATTTTTTTAAACAAGTTTATTTTTAGAGGTGGGGTCTTGCTTGTTGCCCAGGCTGGTCTTGAACTCCTGGCCTCAAATGATCCTCCTACCCTGCTCTCCCAAAGTGCTGGAATGACAGGCATGAGCTACTGTGTCTGGCCTCTAATCTGGTCTCTATGCCTCAGCCCAAATGATCTTTCAGAAGCTAAGATGTGGTCACATCACTCCCTTGTTTAAAACCCTTGAATGGCTCTCCACGTGTGCCATGTAAACTAAACTGGATAAAAACCCAGTTTAGTTTACATGGCACACAGACTCTTTATGCTAGGGCCCTGCTTACTTTTTTAGTCTCACAGCTTATCACACCTTCCCCTGACATTTTTGACTCCAGTCACTTCCCACCAAGATCCTTCCTCTGTCACCCAGGCTGGAATGCAGTGGTATGATCTTGGCTCACTGCAACCTCCACTTCCTGGGTTCAAGCAATTCTTGTGCCTCAGCTTCCTGAGTAGCTGGGACTACAGATGCATGCCACCACGCCTGGCTAATTTTTGTATTTTTAGTAAAGACAAGGTTTCACCATGTTGGCCAGGCTGGTCTCGAACTCCTGACCTCAGGTGATCCGCTGGCCCAGCCTCCTAAAGTGCTAGGATTATAGGCGTGAGCCACCGTGCCCAGCCAGTCTGGGGCTTTTAATAAATATGCAGTGCTCTGTATCCAAAATGCTCACTCTCCACCTTCACCTCCATACACTCCCTCATTCTTTTTTTTTTTTTTTAAGGCAGAGTTTCGCTCTTGTTTCCCAAAGCAATGCAATAGCGCCATCTTGGCTCACTGCAACCTCTGCTTCCCAGGTTCAACCGATTCTCCTGCCTCAGCCTCCCGAGTAGCTGGGATTACAGGCATGTGCCACCAAGCCCAGCTAATTTTTGTAGTTTTAGTAGAGATGGGATTTCTCCTTATTGATCAGGTTGGTCTTGAACTCCTGAACTCTGGTGATCCACCCGCCTTGGCTTCCGAAAGTGCTGGGATTACAGATGTGAGCCACCGCGCTGGGCATCACTCCCTTATTCTTTAACTCAGAAATCATTTCTGTGTGGCAGAGAAAATGCTATGTGTTCACCAAACCATTTCATTTCCTTCCTGGGACACAGAAAACCTATATTATCCATTTCCCTTTCATCTAGGTGGGGCCATGTGACTGGTTCTGGAGAATGGAGTGTAAGTGAAAGTTGTGGATTTGGCCGGGCGTCGTGGCTCATGTCTGTAATCCCAACACTTTGGGAGGCCAAGATGGGAGGATCACTTGAGGTCAGGATTTCGAGACCAGCCTAACCAACATGGCAAAACCCTGTCTCTACTAAAAATACAAAAGTTAGCTGGGTGTGGTGGCACATGCCTGTAATCCTAGCTACTCGTGAGGCTGAGGCAGGAGAATCACTTGAACCCGGGAGGCACAGGTTGAGCCATGACCGCACCACTGCACTCCAGCCTCAGCAACAGAGCAAGACTCCATCTTAACAACAGAAAGAGAGAGGGTAGAGAGAGAGAGAGAGAGAGAGAGAGAGAGAGAGAGAAAGAGAAAGAAAGAAAGAAAGAAAGAAAGAAAGAAAGAAAGAAAGAAAGAAAGAAAGAAAGAAAGAAAGAAAGAAAGAGAGGAAGAGGAAATGTGTTGGTGCAGAACAAAATATAAATATTTAATATTAATTAATTGTGTTAAATCATTGATATTTAGGATTCTGGTTTTACCAGCTGGCAATAAGTGTCCTGATTAATGTACTTTGGGAAGTTTTTTCTATATTTCCTTTAGACTTGGTTGGATACCTCTCT
Organism: Macaca nemestrina; assembly: GCF_043159975.1. Classification (NCBI taxonomy): domain Eukaryota; kingdom Metazoa; phylum Chordata; class Mammalia; order Primates; family Cercopithecidae; genus Macaca; species Macaca nemestrina. Next base: position 122,449,482 of record NC_092133.1, read on the forward strand.
ATCTGTTTCCGAAGCACTCTGTATTTATCCTTTTTTTTCTTCTTGTAGTGATGGCATCTCGCTATGTTGCTCAGGCTCGTCCTGAACTCCTGGGTTCAAGCAATCCTCCTGCCTCAGCCTCTTAAAGTGCTATGATTACAGGCATGAGCTACGTGCCTGACCACAGAATCCCTCTTTTTTTTTTTTTTTTTTTGAGACGGAGTCTCGCTCTGCCGCCCAGGCTGGAGTGCAGTGGCCGGATCTCAGCTCACTGCAAGCTCCGCCTCCCGGGTTCACGCCATTCTCCTGCCTCAGCCTCCCGAGTAGCTGGGACTACAGGCGCCGCCACCTCGCCCGGCTAGTTTTTTGTATTTTTTAAAGTAGAGACGGGGTTTCACCGTGTCAGCCAGGATGGTCTCGATCTCCTGACCTCGTGATCCGCCCGTCTCGGCCTCCCAAAGTGCTGGGATTACAGGCTTGAGCCACCGCGCCCGGCCCAGAATCCCTCTTTTAAAACTGTCCATCATCCTCCAATTATTCCAGAATAATAGGGGCTTATTCAGTTCAAAGCGATCAGGTCTGCTCTCAAACATCAAGCAGCAAAAAAGCTACAGAATTAAATCAGTTCCTCAGCGGGCTCTGGTTTAGGGTTGCTGCTTTTTTTTTTTTTGAGACAGAGTATCACACTGTTGCCCAGGCTGGAGTGCAGTGGTGTGATCTCAGCGCACTGCAACCTCCGGCTCCTGGGTTCAAGTGATTCTCCTGCCTCAGCCTCCTGAGTAGCTGGGATCACAGGCATGCGCCACCACGCCTGGCTAATTTTTGTATTTTTAGTAAAGATGGGGTTTCCCACGTTGGTCAGGCTGGTCTCAACCTCGTAATCCACCCACCTCAGCCTCCCAAAGTGCTGGGATTACAGGTGTGAGGCACCACGCCCGACTGGATTGCTGCTTCTTATATCATCACTTGTTGGTTAGCACTGCTGAAGGGTGATTCAGCCCAGGCCCGGCCCCACTGCTGGAATGATGCCACTGCTATTTCAGGTCTCTGCAGATACCCACATACGGGCTCCCAGAGAATCTCTCTATTCTAGTTCACATTCATGCTCAGTCATTATTCCCAAGACAGAATTACTGGGACAAATCCAGAGATCCAGAGATCCAGAAATCCAGAGAGGTTTGGCATCCTCAATTTCACACTGCAGGAGCGATTCCTCCCATGTAGCCTTCTAGGCCCCGGTCACCTGTGCAGAATTCTTCTCTGTCTCACCGTGCGTTTAACCCTTTGAAGCCTTTGATGTCCTTTGTTCCCACCAGTTCTCAAGGCTTCTGAGTGGTTGCAAGGACATTGAATCTCAAACAGAAGGGGCCAGGGTTTGTTTGCTTTCTTCCCAGGATGCTTCTTGGTCCTCATGCAGATTTACTCCTAGTGACTACCTCTGTATACCAAGCTTCGAAGGACAGACTTTGTCAAGGCACAAAAGGTCCTTTTACCCCTTCTCCCAGAGCAGTAGGTGCCTGTTCATCATATATTTACATAACTAAGGAAGGCCAGTCATCGATTTTCCCTGAACAAAAAACAGATACGTTCTAAAGTGACTTTTTCTGTTCGGTGAAACCAGAAGTTCTTAAACTTTTTGGTCTCAGCATCCCATTTCTACTCTTAAAAAAAAGAGCTTTGATTTTGTGAGTTCTATTTATCGATGTTTACTGTATTAGAAATTAGAGAAACTTTAAAAAATATATAATCACTAATTCATTTTAAAATAACAAAAGCCCTATACATGTTAGCACAAATGACATGTATTTTAGGAAAATAACTATTTATTCCAAAACAAAAAGGATTTAGTAAGAAGAATGATGTTTCACATTTTTGCAAATTTGTTTTATATTTGGTCTAATAAAAGACACTTGGGGCCGGGCACTGTGGCTCATGCCTGTAATCCCAGCACTTTGGGAGACCGAGGTGGGTGGATTACCTGAGGTCGGGAGTTCGAGACCAGCCTGACCAACATGGAGGAACCCTGTCTCTACTAAAAATACAAAATGTGCCGGGCGCGGTGGCACATGCCTGTAATCCCAGCTACTAGGGAGGCTGAGGCAGGAGAATCACTTGAACCCGGGAGGCAGAGGTTGTAGTGAGCCAAGATGGTGCCATTGCACATCCAGCCTGGGCAACAAGAGCAAAAAAAAAAAGTCACTTGTTTCTTATAGTTGCTTTTGCAATCAATGTGTTGCAATGTTATTTTGGTTGAAGTAGTTGAAGAAAATTCAGCCCTCCATAGACATAAAGCTGGAAAACAGAGGAGTATTTTAGTAGCATTTTTAGATAATCATAGGTGTTATTCTTTGGTCCCTTACCAAAACTTGATAAGTGGTAATTTCTTAAAATGTAGTTGCAGTGTAGAATCTGAATTCATATCAATGAACTTTTTGTGGGTTTTTTGTTTGTTTTTGTTTTTGTTTTGAGACGGAGTCTCCCTCTGTTGCCCAGGCTGGAGTGCAGTGGTCGGATCTCAGCTCACTGCAAGCTCCGCCTCCCGGGTTCACGCCATTCTCCTGCCTCAGCCTCCCGAGTAGCTGGGCCTACAGGCGCCCGCCACCTCGCCCAGCTAGTTTTTTGTATTTTTTAGTAGAGATGGGGTTTCCCTGTGTTAGCCAGGATGGTCTCGATCTCCTGACCTCGTGATCCACCCGTCTCGGCCTCCCAAAGTGCTGGGATTACAGGCTTGAGCCACCGCGCCTGGCCTCAATGAACTTTTTGTACTCTTACATTAAAATTCATTGATTTATTTTGCTCTATGAATGGATCTTTTGCCCATACATAATTTTGTAACATCATGCACTGGTTATGTGGAAAATATTGGTTCCCTGAATCACGCAGATCTTCCAAGTATTGGTGCTTTACATTACACAATATTAAAAGAATCACATTTGTTATTATCACCATTGATCTCAGCAGAAAAGTTTTAAGTATTGGGAAGGTTTTAAGCTCACAGTGGCAGACTCAAGTTTTTGAAAATTCTAGTTTTTGCTTGAAAGCTCAAATTTTATTACTGGCAACCAACAGTGTCAGCTGTATTCCTTAAAGTGACAGATTCACTTCATTTAATATTGAGACAATGTGCCAAACACCGAAGCCTAAATAATCATACATCTCTCAGTTGTTCTTGCAAGTAAAAATGGTGTTCCAGCTGAGTGTGGTGATGCACGCCTTAAATCCCAGCAATTTGGGAGGCTGAGGTGGGCAAATCACTTGAGCTCAGGAGTTCAAGGCCAGCCTGGGCAACTTGGTGAAACCCTGTCTCTACAAAAAAAGTAAAAATTAGCTGGATGTGGTGGCATATGCCTATAGTCTCAGCTATTTGGGAGGATGAGGTGGGAGGATTGCTTGAGCCCAGGAGGTCAAGGCTGTAATGAGCCCTGATAGTGCCAATGCACTGCAGCCTGGGGGCCAGAATGAGACCCTCTCTTAAGAAAAGAAAAAGAATAAGAGGGAAGGGTCAGAGGGTGGGATCCTTTGAAAATGAGATTTTGGAGGTAGAGAAAAGCTGCTCAGGCTGGGCACGGTGGCTCATGCCTGTAATCCCAGCACTTTAGGAGGCCGAGGCAGGCAGATCATGAGGTCAGGAGTTCGAGACCAGCCTGGCCAACATAGTGAAACCCCGTCTCTACTAAAAATACAAAAAATTAGCTGGGCATGGTCATGGGTGGCTGTAATCCCAGCTACTCAGGAGGCTGGGGTAGGAGAATTGCTTGAACCTGGGAGGCAGAGGTTGCAGTGAGCCGAGATGGCGCCACTGCACTCCAGCCTAGGCAACAGTGTGAGACTCAGTCTCAAAAAAAACAAAAAAGAAAGAAAAAAAGAAAAAAACTTCCCAAGGATGGGCGAGATGGCTCACGCCTGTAATCCCAGCACTCTGGGAGGCTGAGGCGGGTGGATCACTTGAGATCAGGAGTTTGAGACCAGACCGGCCAACATGGTGAAACCCAATCTCTACTAAAAATACAAAAATTAGACAGGCTTGCTGGTGGGCACCTGTAATCCCAGCTACTTGGGAGGCTGAGGCAGGAGAATTGCTTGAATTTAGGGTTCAGAGGTTGCAGTGAGCTGAGATTGTGCTCACTGCACTCCAGCCTGGGTGACAGAGTGGGACGCCATCTAAATATATATATATATATAAAGAAGGCTGGGCACAGTGGCTCATGTCTGTAATTCCAGCACTTTGGACGCCGAGTTGGGCAGATCGAGACCAGGAGTTCGAGACCAGGCTGACCAACATGGTGAAATCTCATCTCTACTAAAAATACAAAAAAAAAAAAAAAAAAAAAAAAAAAAATTAGCCAGGTATGGTGGCATGAACCTGTAATCCCAGCTACTCAGGAGGCTGAGGCAGGAGAATTGCTTGAATCTGGGAGGCAGAGGTTGCAGTGGGCCAAAATTGCGCCACTGCACTCCCAGCCTGGGTGACAGAGCAAGACTCCATCTTTAAAAAAAAAAAAAAGAGGAAAGAAAGAAAAGAAAGAGAAAAAGCTTCACAAGATGACATGTGAGAGAGGGATTGAGAATTTAGCAGGTACAGGACATTGGAACAAGAGATGAGAAGAAAGTTGTTTTCTATAGAATCCCCAGATATATTGGAGGGGGTCCCAGGTGTCCCGTCATACATGAGATAGTATTTGAATCACCTGAATTCAAATATCATGGTATAGAATTGTATTAGGCCATTCTTGCATTGCTATAAAGAAATACATGCCGGGCACGGTGGCTCACGCCTGTAATCCCAGCACTTTGGGAGGCTGAGGCAGGTGGATCACTTGAAGTCAGCCTGGCCAACATGGTGAAACCCCATCTGTACTAAAAATACAAACATTAGCCAGGTGTGGTGGCAGGCGCCTGTAATCCCAGCTACTCGGGAGGCTGAGGCAGGAGAACTGCTTGAACCCCAGGGGGCGGAGGTTGCAGTGAGCCAAGATCAAGCCACTGCACTCCAGCTTGGGTGACAGAGTGAGACTCCGTCTCAAAAAAAAAAAAAAAAAAAGGCAATAAGAAATACCTGAGATTGGGTAATATATATAAAAAAAGAGGTTTCATTGGCTCATGACTCTACAGGCTGTACAGGAAGCATAGTGGCACTTGTGTCTGGGAGGCCTTGGTAAACTTCGAATCATGGTGGAAGGTGAAGGGGGAGCACGTGTCTCACATGGTGAAAGCAGGAGTAAGACAGAGAGCTGGGGAGAGGTGTCACACACTTTTAAATAACCAGCTTATGTGAACTCACTCACTGTCGTGAGGGCAGCACCAAGGGGATGGTGCTAAACCATTCATGAGAAATCCACCCCCACGATCCAATCACCTCCCATCAGGCCCCACTTCCAATACTGGCGATAACAGTTCGACATGAGATTTAGGTGGGGACTAATATAGAAATTCTATCAGAATAAACCCTGCAGGATGGAAGATTAGCATCCAGGTGGCTGACCTCTGGGTTCCATTTTGGGATCCTGTCTAAAGCAGTTTTGAACTCTGGTGCCATACCCAGCTGCGTGTCAGCTTTAGTCATCCCTCTAGAGCTGAGCTAAGAGTGCATCTTTGCTAGGAATACTACACGTAACCAGCCATTGCTAACAAATTCACCTGCACAGGATATTTTAGTTCTTGAAGGAGACTTCAAGGTCAGATAATTTTTTTTTTTTGAGATGGAGTCTTGCTGTCTCCCAGGTTGGAGTGCAGTGGTGCGATCTCGACTCACTGCAATCTCTGCCTCCTGGGTTCAAGTGATTCTCCTACCTCTGCCTCCCAAGTAGCTGGGATTACAGGTGTGTGCCACCACACCAAACTAATTTTTGTAGTTTTAGTAGAGACGGGGTTTCACCATGTTGGCCAGGCTGGTCTCGAACTCCTGACCTCAGGCGATCTGCCTGAGACCTCCCAAAGAACTGGGGTTACAGAGAAGTTCTTCTAAACTGCTTGAGATGATGCTTGAAGCAATAGTTTAAGAAAGGAAGTTTCAGACTGGGCACAGTGGCTCAGGCCTGTTCAAGACCAGACCACCCTAGCCCAGATGGTAAAACTCTGTCTCTACTAAAAATACAAAAATTAGCTGGGTGTGGTGGTGCGCAGCTGTAATCCCAGCTACTTGGGAGGCTGAGGCAGAGAATTGCTTAAACTCAGGAGGCAAAGATTGTAGTGAGCCGCGATCGAGCCACTGCACTCCAGCCTGGGTGCTGTGTGACAGACGAGACTTTCTCTCAAAAAAAAAAAAAAAAGGTGGTTTTAGGCAGAAGGTATGCAGTATTGTGTGAACTTCCTAGAGTGGTCAAGACCAAAAAATTCATCGCAGAAATGGCAAGTTACGGAGGATCACAGGTTCCTGGGCAGGCAGGCTTTGATTGGTCTTTGTTTGTTTGTTTGTTTGTTTGTTTTTTGAGAGACAGAGTCTTGCTCTGTTGCACAGGTTGGAGTTCAGTGGTGCAATCTCAGCTCACTGCATCGCATCCTTCACCTCCCAGGCTCAAGCGACTCTCCTGCCTCAGCCTCCTGAGTTGCTGGGCTTATAGTTGCGTGCCACCACACCTGGATAATTTTTGTGTTTTTAGTAGAGGTGAGGTTTCACCATATTGGCCAGGCTGGTCTCAAACTCCTGGCCTCAAGCCATCTATCCACCTCAGCCTCCCAAAGTACTGGGATTACAGGTGTGAGCCACTGTGCCCGGCCTGATTGGTCCAGTGTTCTTACCCTGCTCCACTTGCTAGGAGAGGACTCTCTAAAGACTGGGTCTAGACTACAGGGCGAGCAACTGGACTATAGTGGAGCCACTGGAGGAGGGAGGAAGGACATGGCCAGAAATAGTGAATATGGAATTAGGACAAATGTTGAGGACTTTGATTTAGTGACTTGGCCACACCACAGAGATGCCCCAGTAGTGGCAGATCTCTGGGAGAGAGAAGTGATGGACAGGGACTGAAGTCATGTACAGGCTTCAAAGCTTTAGATGCCTGGTGGTGTTGGCTGGTTGCTGGCACCACTTGGGTAAGCTGTTCTCTATTGTGGAGGTAACTGGAACTCATACATAAAAAAAAGAAAGTTGTTGTTTTTTTTTTTTTGAGACAGGGTCTTGCTCTATTGCCCAGGCTGGAATATAGTACTATGATCACGGTTCACAGCAACCTCAAACTCCTGGGCTCAAGCAATCCTCCCACTTCAGCCCCCCTGAATAGCTAGGACTACAGACATACACCACTGTGCCCAGCTATTTTTAAAAAATTTTTTGTAGAGATGGGGTCTGACTGTGTTGTCCAGGCTGGTCTTGAACTCCCGGGCTTAAAGAATCCTCATGCCTTGGCCTCTCAAAATGTTGGGATTACAGATGTGAGCCACTGTGCCTGGCTCAAATTTTTTGATTGAGTACTAACTAGAAGGAGAAAAGACATCCCCATTCCTGTTACTAGTAGACAGAGTTTTGAAAAGAGCTCTAAGGAGGGCTTTGTAGGGAAAAACAGGCTTAATTAGAGTCAGTGACTGCTGCCACTGTTCACAGTGATAAGTAGCATATGTAGGAGTCAGGAATGAGAGTTGAGCCTAAGAATCCAGTGAAACCAAGATATCAGAATTGGAGGTCACTAGGAGAAATGCAAGCCCTCTCTTCTCCCCAAGAATCCTCGAAGATATTAGGAGGGACATTAGTTTTCCCCTGTAAAACTAATGGTGAAGTGGGAAAGTGAGTTATTTTAATGTAAAATTTTTTTTCTGGCCAGGCGCTACCATTTGTGTGAGGAAAAAAATAATGTGTAAACTTCTATGTTAAACAAATGTTTAATATCTTTTGAAGAATACTCAAGAAATTGATAACAATGGTAGCTGAGAGCCACTAGGATTAGTGGCTCACACCTGTAATCCCAGCATTTTGGGAGGCCAAGGTGGGCGGATCACCTGAGATCAGGAGTTCAAGATCAACCTGACCAAAATGGTGAAGCCCCGTCTCTACTAAAAATACAAAAATTAGCTGGGCGTGGTGGGCGGCACCTATAGTCCCAGCTACTTGGGAGGCTGAGTCAGGGGAATTGCTTGAACCCAGGAGGCAGAGGTTTCAGTTAGTTGAGATCATGCCACTGCGCTCCAGTCTGGGTGACACAGCAAGACTCCGTCTCAAAAAAAAAAATTTTTTTTCTTTCTTTATTTCATTGTAAATGTTTTCTTGCGTAAACAATTCTTATGTAATTGCTTACTATTATTATTATTTTTGAGACGGAGTCTCGCTTTATTGGCAGGCTGGAGTGCAGTGGCGCGATCTCAGCTCACTGCAACCTCCACCTCCCGGATTCAAGCAATTCTCCTGCCTCAGGCTCCCGAGTAGCTGGGACTACAGCTGCGCACCACCATGCCCAATTTTTGTATTTTTAGTAGAGATGGGGTCTCACCACGTTGGCCAGGATGGTGTAATTGCTTATTTTTAACATTTATTTTATTTTGATATTTTATTTTATCTTGAGATGGGGTCTTAGTGGGTTGTCCAGGCTGGTCTCAAATTCTTAGGCTTAAGGGATCCTCCTGCCTCACCCTTGCGAGTTGCTGGGATTACAAGCACATGCCATCATGCCCAGCTCATTTTTTAAACTAACCTTAATTTTTAAACAGGTATTACATACACATGGTATAAAATTTAAAAAGTTCAAAAGGGTATATAATGAAAAATAAGCATCCTTTCCTCTCAGTTTCCTAGCTATGTAGGTATCATTGTTATCTTTTTTGTTTGTTTGTTTTTGAGACAGAGTCTTGCTGTGCTGCCCAGGCTGGAGTGCAGTGGTTCAAGCCCAGCTTACTGCAACCTCTGCCTCGTGGGTTCAAGAAATTCTCCTGCCTCAGCCTCCAGAACAGCTGGGATTACAGGCACACATCACCAGGCCCAGCTAATTTTTGTATTTTTAGTAGGGACAGGGTTTCACCATGTTGGCCAAGCTAGTCTTGAACTCCTGACCTCAGGTGATCCACCTGCCTCAGCCTACCAAAGTGCTGAGATTACAGGTGTGAGCCACTAATCTTAGTGGCTCCCAGCCACCATTGTTATCAATTGCTTGAGTGTTCTTCAAGAGATATTAAACATTTGTTTAACACAGAAGTTTACACATTATTTTTTCCTCACACAATTGGTAGCATACTTTGCATAACCTTCTGTGTTTTTTTTTTTTTTCCATGTAATGGTATATGTTTGTTACATCTTTCCATATTACTACAGATAGAGCCCCCTCCTCCACTTTTAATAGATTTTGGCTGCATAGTATTTCATGGTTAAAAGTACCATGATTTACTTAACTAATCCTTTAAAAGTAATTTTACAAATGTGGCAATATGTTTATAGGATAAATCCCTCAGAGTAGAATTGCTAGATAAAATACATGTATGCTTAAAATTTTAGTAAACATTCTCAAATGATCTGCTTTACGGATTGTATTAATTTGCAGTTCCACGGGATAATTTTTTTTTTTTTTTTTTTTTGAGACAAAGTCTTGCTCTGTCGCCCAGGCTGGAGTACAGTGATGCAATCATGGCTCACTGCAGTCTCGAGTCTCAACCTCCTGGGCTCAAGCAATCCTCCTGCCTTAGCCTCCTGAGTAACTGGGACTACAGGCGTGTGCCACAACACCTGACTTCCACAGGATATTTTAATCTTTTTTTTTTTTTTTTTTTTTTGAGACGGAGTCTCACGCTGTTGCCCAGGCTGGAGTGCAGTGGCGCGATCTCGGCTCACTGCAAGCTCCGCCTCCCGGGTTCCCGCCATTCTCCTGCCTCAGCCTCCTGAGTAGCTGGGACTACAGGCGCCCGCCACCGCGCCCGGCTAATTTTTTGTATTTTTAGTAGAGACGGGGTTTCACTGTGGTCTTGATCTCCTGACCTTGTGATCCGCCCGCCTCGGCCTCCCAAAGTGCTGGGATTACAGGCTTGAGCCACCGCGCCCGGCCCACTCTTTTTTTTTCTTGAGTTGGAGTCTCTATCTGTTGCCCAGGCTAGAGCGCAATGGGGCGATCTCCACTCACTGCAACCTCCACCTCCCAGGTTCAAGCTATTGTCCTGCCTCAGCCTGCCAAAGTGCTGGGATTACAGGTGTGAGCCACTGCGCCTGGCCTTCTGTCCACTCTTTAAGCCTTTTTCTTCTGTTTTGTGTGTTTCCCTGGGTGATTGGATACTTTCTGTGACTTCGTGCTTCACAGATGCCTTCCAGATCTGTATCTTCAGATGCAAACCCATATCCTCTTTGTGCCCATCTGTATCTACTGTTTAGAGAGACAATCCCATTTCTCCACTCTAGGAAAGTCTTAGAGACAGGAACAAAAATTTTTTTTTAATTTTAATTTTTTTTTTTTTTTTGAGATGGAGTCTTGCTCTGTCACCCAGGCTGGAGTACAGGGGCATAATCTTGGTTCATTGCAACTTCTGCCTCCCAGGTTCAAGCAATTCTCCTGCCTCAGCCTCCCAAGTAGCTGGGATTACAGGCACTTGCCATCCTGCCCGGCTAATTTTTGTATTTTTAGTACAAGACAGGCTTTCACCATGCTGGCCAGGCTGGTCTTGAATTCCTGAACTCAAATGATCCACCTGCCTCAGCCTCCCAAAATCCTGGGATTATAGGTGTGAGTCACTGTGCCTGGCCCCTAGGAGTACATTTTGATGTATTTGAGGGAAAAGGAATGCTCCGTCCATATGAAGATGGGGAAGTAGTAGAAGCTTCAGAAGAAGCCAGTGACTGGTCAGGGTTGAACTGCAGTTCACAGTTTGACATCTTGGCTTTATATTGGAGGGTGAAAACATCATAGTCCCAAAGGTCTTTGCTGGAAAACGAAAATAAAGTAGTGAGTGTACCATTGCTGCAGCTTGGCAATGGACCTTCCAGGCTCCAGTTTCTTTCTTTATAATCCATTCTCCAGCCCACTGTGAGTGAGAGTTCTCTTTCAAAAATACAGTTTCCACTTCCAGCTTGAATGTCTTGCCTTCGTGGCCTCCAGAATAAAATCTAAGTGATTTAGCACAAGTTCATTAGACATCTGCAATTCTATCTTCCCTTCAAGCTGCATGATTTTTCCATTCTTTCCTCCTGCCCCATTTTTCACCTGTCCCCCATCCTTGTAGCCATGCTGAACTTCAGACTGTGTGATGTCTCCTTTTTCTTCCTACTTTACTTATTAAATGGAGATCTGGTTAAAGAATGCCTTCTCTTCGCCAGGCGCGGTGGCTCGCACCTGTAATCCCAGCACTTTGGGAGGCCAAGGCAGGTGGATCACGAGGTCAGGAGATTGAGACCATCCTGGCTAACACGGTGAAACCCCATCTCTACTAAAAATACAAAAATTAACTGGGCATGGTGGTGCTTGCCTGTAATCCCAGCTAGTCGGGAGGCTGAGGGCTGAGGCAGGAGACTCCCTTGAACCAGGAAGTCAGAGGTTGCAGTGAGCGGAGATCTTGCCACTTCACTCCAGCCTGGCGACAGAACGATACATTGTCTCAAAAAAAAAAAAAAAAAAAAAAAAAAGAACGCCTTCTCTTTATGAAGACATCTCTTTACTTTTTCTCATTTTTTCATAAAGACCTCTTGAGACAGAATCACTCTCTGTACTGCTGGGGAAGTGTGTATGTCGTTGCACCATTGCACTCATCACACTACACTGCAGCCATCTACCTACGTCTGCTATCCTGTTTGACATGCACTTCCATGTGGGCAGGGTCTAAGTGTCCTACTCATCTCTATAGTCCCAACAATTCACAATGCCTGGCATGTTTTAGGCACCAAATACAAATTTGTTGTATCAATGATTGAAGACCCACAGTCTAGAGTAACAGTGTAATTTGGGGCAAATATTTTATTCTCATCTGGGATCAGTATTCTTTTTTTTCTTGAGACAGAGTCTTGCTCTGTTGCCCAGACTGAAGTGCAGCGGTACGATCTCAGCTCACCACAACCTCCGCCTCCCAGGCTCAAGTGATTCTCCTGCCTCAGCCCCTCGAGTAGCTGGGATTACACTATCACCTGGCTAATTTTTGTATTTTTGGTAGAGACGGGGTTTCACCTTGTTGGGGAGGCTGGTCTTGAACTCCTGGCCGCAAATGATCTATCCACCCGCCTTGGCCTCCCAAAGTGCTAGGATTACAGACATGAGACACCGTGCCCGGCCAGTATTTTTTTTTTTTTTTTTTTTGAGACAGAGTCTCATTCTGTCACCCAGGCTGGAGTGCAGTGGCTCAACCTCAGCTCACTGCAACCTCCACCTCCTGGGTTCAAGTGATCCTCCTGCCTCAGCCTCCCAAGTAGCTGGAACTACAGGCATAAGCCACCATGCCTGGCTAATTTTTGTATTTTTAGTAGAGATGGAGTTTCACCATATTGGCAAGGCTGGTCTTGAACTCTTGACCTTGTGATCTGCTCACCTCAGCCTCCCAAAGTGCTGGGATTACAGGCATGTGCCATTGCGCCCAGTCCGGCCAGTATTCTTTATTAGTAAAAAATGGTCTCTTCCTGTCTTAACATTTTGTAATTCTAGGATGATAGATATGTCCTAATTCTTTTTTTTTTTTTATTATTTTTTTGGAGACGGAGTCTCTGTCGCCCAGGTTGGAGTGCAGTGGCGCTATCTCGGCTCACTGCAAGCTCCACCTCCCGGGTTTACGCCATTCTCCTGCCTCAGCCTCCCGAGTAGCTGGGACTACAGGCGCCTGCCACCTCGCCCGGCTAGTTTTTTTGTATTTTTTAGTAGAGACGGGGTTTCACCATGTTAGCCAGGATAGTCTCGATCTCGTGACCTTGTGATCCGCCCGTCTCAGCCTCCCAAAGTGCTGGGATTACAGGCTTGATCCACCGCGCCGGGCCTGTCTTAATTCTTGAAATTAAAAATTGAGAAGTGTTACTTTTACTCCTTAAGTGACTATAATCATACTTCACTAACATAAAATCTGATGGCTGGCTGGATTTTATTTTTTTATTTTTATTTTTTTTTGAGACAGTCTCACTCTGTCGCCCAGGCTGGAGTGCAGTGGTTCACTGCAAGCTCCGCCTCCCAGGTTCACGCCTTTCTCCTGCCTCAGCCTCCTGAATAGCTGGGACTACAGGCGCCTGCCACCACTCCCGGCTAATTTTTTTTTTTTTTTTTTTTTTTTGAGACAGAGTCTTGCTCTGTCGCCCAGGCTGAAGTGCAGTGGCACCATCTCGGCTCACTGCAAGCTCCGCCTCCTGGGTTCAAGTGATTCTCCTGCCTCAGCCTCCTGAGTAGCTGGGACTACAGGTGTTGCCACCACGCCCGGCTAAGTTTTTGTATTTTTTAGTAGAGACGGGGTTTCACAGCGTTAGCCAGGATGGTCTCGATCTCCTGACCTCGTGATCCACCTGCCTCAGCCTCCCAAAGTGCTGGGATTACAGGCGTGAGCCACTGCGCTCGGCCTGGATTTTATTTCTTATACTGGCTGGCCATTTCAGTTTTGCTCTACTGCTAGGCATGAGATATATAAATCTGCCACACCATAATCAAAGAACTTGATGCCATTATATTGTTTATTCAAAGTAGTCCCAGAACTCCTTCAATATATGTAAATTTATTTTTTTTTATGTTTTTCTGGTATTTTCCCCCCTTGAATTTTTTTTTTATCATAGTAAAATATACATAGCATAACGTTTTTTATGTTAACCACTTTAAAGTGTTCCCTCTTGAATTTTATTGGCAAATAATTCAAGGGCATTGTTCCAATTCCTCTCCCCTTCCAAATCCCATAAAACATGCAATAATATATTGAGTATCTATCCATATCAATATATAGATTTCTCTTACAGCCAGTGGAAATCTGCATATGCTCTAAGAGGCTCATCAGTTAGAACGAACAAATATACCATGTTTCGTAACCATCTCACTTGTGAGGATGGTATGACAACACACAGACACACTTTTATAAAGGATTGAGTGAGTTAGAAGCAGAGACTACTCAAAGCCAAGATTAATATTTTGGTGAAGAGTGAAAGACTAAAAAATGTAGGAGAGGCTGGTTGCGGTGGCTCATGCTTGCAATCCCAGCATTTTGGGAGGCCGAGGTGGGCAGATCACTTGAGCTTAGGAGTTTGAGACCAGCCTGGTCAATATGACGAAACCCCGTCTCTACTAAAAATACAAAAATTAGCCAGGTGTGGTGGTGCATGCCTGTAATCCCAGCTACTCAGGAGGCTGAGGCAGGAGAATCACTTGAACCCGGGAGGCAGAGGTTGCAGTGAGCTGAGATTGCGCCACTGCACTCCAGTTTTAGGTGACAGAGCGAGACTCTATCTCAAAAAACAAACAAAGAAACAAACAAACACCAAAAATGGCTGGGCGCAGTGGCTCACACCTATAATCCCAGCACTTTGGGTGGCTGAGGTGGCTGGATCACCTGAGCACTTTGGGTGGTTGAGACCAGCCTGGCTAACATGGTGAAACCCTGTTTCCACTAAAAACACAAAAAATTAGCCTGGCATGGTGGTGCGCGCCTGTAATCCCACCTACTTGGGAGGCTGAGACGGGAGAATCACTTCAACCCGGGAGGTAGAGGTTGTAGTGAGCCGAGATCGCGCCATTGCACTCCAGCTTGGGCAACAAGAGCGAAATTTCGTCCGGGTCGGGGGAAGAGGGGTAGGCGCAGTGGCTCACGCCTGTAATCCCTGCACTTTGGGAGGCTGAGGCGAGCGGATCACGAGGTCAGGAGACCGAGACTATCCTGGCTAACACGGTGAAACCCAGTCTCTACTAAAAATGCAAAAAAATGGCCGGGCGCGGTGGCTCAAGCCTGTAATCCCAGCACTTTGGGAGGCCGAGACGGGCGGATCACGAGGTCAGGAGATCGAGACCATCCTGGCTAACGCAGTGAAACCCCGTCTCTACTAAAAAATACAAAAAATAGCCGGGCGAGGTGGCGGGCGCCTGTAGTCCCAGCTACTCGGGAGGCTGAGGCAGGAGAATGGCGTAAACCCGGGAGGCGGAGCTTGCAGTGAGCTGAGATCCGGCCACTGCACTCCAGCCCGGGCGACAGCGCGAGACTCCCTCTCAAAAAGCAAAAAAATTAGCCAGGCTTGGTGGCGGTCGCCTGTAGTCCCAGCTACTCAGGAGGCTGAGGTAAGAGAAAGGAGTGAACCCGGGAGAGGGAACTTGCAGTGAGCCGAGATTGCGCCACTGCACTCCAGCCTGGGCGACAGAAAAAGGAAAGAAATCTGTGATGTGAGAATAAGTTGAACTTTAATTAGGGTTAGAAATAGTCTATAGTCTTTCAGTTATTTATTTATTTTTACAGACGAGGGTTTCACTATATTGTCCAGGCTGGTCTCAAACTCCTAGGCTCAAGGGATCCTCCTGCCTCAGCCTCCCAAAGTGCTAGGATGACAAGTGTGTACCACCATGCCTGGCCCAGCTTCTTTAAATGTTACTCCTTGTTTATGTATATACATGTAGACAAGTAGAAATGGTAAATGTAGTAAATGTAACAATTAAATCATGATGTTTTGAGTTTCTGATTTCTCTCCTACTTGGTATAACCCAACTTTCAGGAAAAAAAATGTTCTTATTCAGATTTATTTGTTATGAGAAGTCATATTCTTTTTTTTTTTTTTTTTTTTTGAGACAGACTCTGGCTCTGTTGCCAGGCTGAAGTGCGGTGGCATGATCTTGGCTCACTGTAACCTCCGACTCGCAGGTTGAGGCGATTCTCCTGCCTCAGCCTCCCAAGTAGCTGGGATTACAGGCACACCCCACCACGCCCAGCTAAGTTTTGTATTTTTTAGTAGAGATGGAATTTCACCATGTTGGCCAGGATGGTCTCGATCTCTTGACCCCGTGATCTGTCCACCTTGGACTTCTAAAGAGCTGGTATTGCAGGCATGAGCCACCGACCAAGAAGTCATATTCTTTTTTCTGCTCTGTTGCCCAGGCTGGAGTTCAGTGGTGCGATCTCGGCTCACTGCAAGCTCTGCCTCCCGGGTTCAAGCCATTCTCCTGCCTCAGCCTCCTGAGTAGCTAGGACTACAGGCGCCCGCCACCACACCCGGCTAATTTTTAAAATATTTTTAGTAGAGACGGGGTTTCATCGTGTTAACCAGGATGGTCTCAATCTCCTGACTTTGTGATCTGCCCGCCTCGGCCTCCCAAAGTGCTGGGATTACAGGCGTGAGCCCCAGAGCCCGGCCGAGAAGTCATATTCTTTTTTTTTTTTTTTTGAGACGGGGTCTTGCTCTGTCACCCAGGCTGGAGTGCAGTGGCCAGATCTCGGCTCACTGCAAGCTCCACCTCCCGGGTTCACGCCATTCTCCTGCCTCAGCCTCCCGAGTAGCTGGGACTACAGGCGCCCGCCACCTCGCCCGGCTAGTTTTTTTGTATTTTTTAGTAGAGACGGGGTTTCACCATGTTAGCCAGGATAGTCTCGATCTCGTGACCTCGTGATCCGCCCGTCTCGGCCTCCCAAAGTGCTGGGATTACAGGCTTGAGCCACCGCGCCTGGCCCGAGAAGTCATATTCTTAAGAGTGGTAGCAACTTTAATAAATAACAGTTGATCAAATCCAAGAATTTCAAAATTCCAACACGGAAGTCTTCTAGCTTTCTCTTTCTTTTTTCTTTTCTTTCTTTTTCTTTCTTTCTTTTTTTTTTTTTAGACGGAGTCTCACTCTATTGCCCAGGCTGGAGTAAAGTGGTGTGATCTCAGCTCACCACAACTTCTACCTCCCAGGTTCAAGCAATTCTCCTCCCTCAGCCTCCCAAGTAGCTGGGATTACAGGCATGCGCCACCAGGCCCGGTTAATTTTGTAGTTTTAGTAGAGATAGGGTTTCACCATGTCGGCCAGGCTGGTCTAGAACTCCTGACCTCAGGTGATCCACTTGCCTTGGCCTCCCCAAATGCTGGGATTACAAGCGTGAGCCCCCATGCCCAGCCAAGAAACCTTGCTTTCTTTCTGAAATGTTGTGCTGTTCGGGGTCATGCAGGGCAGATTTCTTCCCATTTCATAGCTGGAAGATGTTAGAGTAAATCGGTTCAGCTGTTTTTCTGTAAAATGATTAAAAAAAAAAAAATCCCAGTGACCTTTTTCTGCCCTCAAATAACTTTAAGAATAGTTGGACATAAAACCTTCAAACTCTACATATTCATAGCCCTCAGAGGAGTATAATCATTGTTAGTTTGAGAAAAAGCTTAGTCTTTTTTTTGAGTTGGAAAGCTCTAATATTACATGTTTGCACATGTTTGGTATGTAACTCTTCATCTGCTGATGAAAACCGATATGAGACTTTTATAGCATATTGTGTAGATGATGGTTTTTTACTTTATTTACCATGTCACAGGACTTACAAAGGCATACAGAATTTATGCTGTAACCTTTATATTGAAGCTAAAACTTTACATCTGTTCGCCAATATAACAACAGAGAGATCCTGCTATGACATTGCAGAAGTCATATAGAAAAATCTTACAATGGTGATTCCAAAGAAATGACTTCTACTCTGTTTAGATCTCAACAAAGGAGACTGAGTGTTCTGGCACTCTATGGGAAAGGGTATTTTGGGAGGCTCTGTAAAAGATTTTTACACACATTCTGAATAGATGTCTAAGCAAAGATTGTTGATTGCTAGTGTAGTCAGGATACTTGGGGTATAAAAATAGCTTTTATCGGAGTTCCATGTAGAACTCTGAAGGTAGTTAATTCCTCAATGCTTCATAGGTATACCTCCCTGAATATTTGGCTACCAGCCAAAACACAAGATCTTTGTATCTTTTCTTTTTTTTTTTTTTTGAAATGGAGTCTCGCTCTGTTGCCTAGGCTGGAGTGCCATGGCACGATCTCGGCTCACTGCTACCTCCGCCTCCCGGGTTCAAGCAGTTCTCCTGCCTCAGCCTCCAAAGTAGCTGGGATTACAGGCACCCACCACCATGCCTGGCTAACTTTTGTATTTTTACTAGAGATGGGGTTTCACCATGTTTGTCAGTCTGGTCTCGAACTCTGGACTTTGTGATCTGCCTGCCTCAGTCTCCCAAAGTGCTGGGATTACAGGTGTGAGCCACTGCGCCCGGCGGTTTTTTTCTTTTCTTTTTTTTTTTTTTAGAAACAGAGGCTTGCTCTTTCACTCAAGCTGGAGTGCAGTGGCATAGCTCACTGCAGTCTCAACCTTCTGGGCTCAAGCAATCTTCTGATGGTTTAAGTTCCATATTGTTCTCCATCTTCCATCCTAGAGAGGAAAGAGCTTTCTGCTGTTTTTAGCCCCAGGGTGCTGTACTATGTCTTGTTGATTTTCTCAAGGCAATGTCTACACCTGGTTTTTTTTTTTTTTTTTTTTTTTTTTTTTTTGACAGAGTCTCGCTCTGTTGCCCAGGCTGGAGTGCAGTGGTGCAATCTTGGCTCACTGCAGCCTCCATCTCCTAGGTTGAAGCTATTCTCCTGCCTTAGTCTCCTGAGTAGCTGGGATTACAGGCGTGCGCCACCATGCCAGGCTGATTTTTGTATTTTTAGTAGAGACAGGTTTTCACCATGTTGCCCAGGCTGGTCTTGAACTCCTGGCCTCAAGTGATCCTCCTGCCTTGGCCTCCCAAAGTGCTGAGATTACAGGCGTGCGCCACCACTCCTGGCCTGTTATGGGTTGAATTATGTTCCCCTCTCCCAATTAATATGTTGGAATCCTAACCCCCAATACCTCAAAATGTGACCTTATTTGGATAAAAGACCTTTACAGAGGTAATCGAGTTAAAATTAGGCCATAAAGGTGGGCTCTGGCCAGATGTGGTGGCATGCACCTGTAGTCCCAGCTACTTAGGAGGCTGAAGTGGGAGGATCACTTGAGCCCAGGAGTCTGAAGCTGCAGTAAGCTACAACTTCACCACTGCACTCCAGCATAGGTGACAGTACGACCCTGCCTCAAGCAACAAAAAAAAAGTGGACTCTAATCCAATGAGAGTGGTATTTGTAGAAAATGCATAAATTTTGATTCAGAAATAGACACACGTAAAAGAAGACAGTGTGAAGACACCAGGAAGTGATGGCCATCTATGAGTCAAGGACAGAGGCGTGGACCAGGTCTTTCCCTTACACCTCCAGTACGGGATGAACCATGCTGACACTTTGATTTTGGCTTGCTAGCCTCCAGAACTCTGAGAAAAGAAATTTCTATTGTTTAAGCCATCCATTCTGTAGTATTTTGTTATGACAATCCTAGTAAAC
Organism: Macaca nemestrina; assembly: GCF_043159975.1. NCBI lineage: Eukaryota > Metazoa > Chordata > Mammalia > Primates > Cercopithecidae > Macaca > Macaca nemestrina. The sequence continues at coordinate 122,468,654 of NC_092133.1, forward strand.
TAGTATAACACCTTGTTACATTATCTCTTCATTTCACAATATTTAATCATCCAGTTTGAACAAGGCATCTGTTTCCTGTTGGAACTGGACTAATGTAGATTTATAATCTATCAATCTATCTATGCCTTATTTGCTTCAGATTTGTTTTCTGTTAAGAAATTGGGCCATGTGCAGTGGCTAATGCCTATAATCCCAACACTTTGGAAGGCTGAGTGGAAGGATTGCTTGAGCCTAAAAGTTCAAGACCAGCCTGGGCAAAATAGTGAGAATTCATCTCTACAAAAATAAAAAAATTAGCTGGGTGTGGTGGTGCATACCTGTGGTCCCAGCTACACGGGAGGCTGAAGCCAGAGGATCCCGTGTGCCCAGGAGTTCAAGGCTGCAGGGAGCTATGATGGTGTCAGTGCACTCCTGCCTGGGCCACAGAGTAAGACCTTATTTGAAGAAAAGAAAAAAAAGAAAAAGAAATTGAACACTGCCAATTCGCAAATTTCTTTCACATCAATAAATATGCTTGCACAACATTCCGAACATATTTAGGAAGTCTGATTTGGATTCCTCCTCTAACACCAGCCCACACCTGGAATACTTCCACCCACATGGAGACAGCAGTCCTCCGGAGCTGTCTGTCCTTCCAGGAGGCTGTGATTCATCAGTCACGCTGACCAAAGTCATCCGTGGAAGAACTTGGTAACAGTGCCATTCCTGTGCATATGAATGTTTTAATCATCTCTCAAATTAAACCAGTAACTAAGTGTTGCCTTACTGACAACCAACACATCTGTTCTGTGGAAATCTCTTTTATTATAAAGGGACAATATGTTTGTCTTAGTGTTATACCTCAGGCCTTTTATTTTCAAATTGCTATTTTTTTTTTCTTTTCTTTGTTTCATTCATTCTCAAAGGAGGTAAAAATTGCTGTTTCTCTATTTGTTCCCAGTAATTTATTAAATGCAATTATTTTCAGGAATATCCCTAAAGAAGAGGAATCTTCTAATGCTCCTGGTTTTTAAAAAGGGAACAAAAATGCAAAAAGCTTTTCACTGGAAATACCCTATTGAAAAAAAACCCAAACACACCCTTCTCTGCCAAATTAAATTTTAACAATGTCAAAAGTAGTAAAGTCAGCTGGGTGGGCATAGTGGCTCATGCCCGTAATTCCGGCACTTTAGGAGGCTGAGGCAGGTGGATTGCTTGAGTTCAGGAGTTTAAGACCAGCCTGGGCAACAGTGAATCCTTGTCTCTACAAAAAACACAAAAATCCGCTGGGCATGGTAGTGTGTACCTGTGATCCCAGCCACTGGGAAGGCTGAGGTGGGAGGATTGCTTGAGCCCGGGAGGTCTAGACCACAGTGAGCTGTGACTGTGCCACTGCACTTCAGCCTGGGTGAGACAGCGAGACCCTGTCTCAAAATACAAAAAAGAGTGAAATTGAGTCTCATGCTTACTTGCCTATCTTGTACAAAGCTGGTCTTTCAAACAGATTTAGCCTAAGAAGAATGAACAATTTAGGGAAAAGAGGAATGTAACAGCCTTGGGGAAAATAAAACTAAAATGGGAAATCCAATCCATTTTACATTTGAGCCACTGAATGTGATTTGACTATAGGGAAGGGTGGCCTGGCAAATCCCCTCAACCACCGTCCATCTTAAAACAGCACTGAAAGCAATGCTTGTCACTTACGCTACTATTTCACTGTGGCTTTCAACATGATATGCTGTCCATTTTTTAATAACATTTAACACGTTCATCTCCCTTTGACTGAGCACTTATAGCAAAATTATTAGTGCTTATGGCTTACTGCAGACAGTATTTATGCTGCTTTCCAGAAGCCACTTTTATCTGTTGGAAAAAAAAATCCCACTGTAGGATTTTCAACCTTTTAGGCTAACATCTGACTCTATTAGCTTCTAAAGAGAAGAACCATAAATAATCTTCCGATTCTACATTCTATGCTTTTAGCTAATACATTAATCATAGAGGATGTTTTTTCTTTGCCTCGTGAGAAAAAACAGTCTTATAGTTAAAATTTGGGTTTACAAAATATGGTTTTTAGGTAGCAATGGATGTTTGGAGATAGAAAGCGGGGAGGTCTTTGACTATAAAAGCTTGGGAACAAAAGGGTTTTTTCCAGGGCCAAATCATATCTCAGAGACCTGGCTAGTAATAAATTTTGGGGGAGGGGAGTAATATTAACTCTTTCAGGTCATAAGGGCACCATTTATTCTTTACACTAACAATGCACTTTGATGCACAAGATAGTTCCTGTGGTCCTGAGCAGTTATGTGCCTCCCAAAGAACTTCAGTTTTAAACCTACTGTAGGAGTAATTTTGGAGCACAATTAGGATTGATTTGCTGCATTCTTTTATATGGACCTTCTCTGAAATTCATGTCTATACAGTTTTTATTATTGTTTTCCTTGTCATTGAAGTAAAAGGTGTTTTTGGATGCATTTCAATGAGTAAAAGGGCATTTTTTTTTTCTTATAAGGTGATCATGGGAGAACAGTTTTTAACACAATTCTTTCTTTTTCTCCAAAGGCACAACTACATCATCTTTAGGAGTTAGCAGAGTAGGGCTTAACCGTACTAGTTCTGGTTCAACCATTTATTTATTTACTTATTTTTTGGAGACAGAGTCTCACTCTGTTGCCCAGGCTGGAGTGAAGTGGTGCAATCTCGGTTCACTGCCACCTCTGCCTCCTGGGTTCAAGAGATTCTCATGCCTCAGCCTCCTCAGTAGCTGGGACAGGTGTGTGCCACCATGCCTAGCTAATTTTTTGTATTTTTAGTAGAAACAGGATTTTGCCATGTTTTGCTGGCTAGTTTCAAACTCCTGAGCTCAGGCAATCTGCTTGTGATGGCCTCCCAAAGTGCTAGGATTACAGGCATGAGCCATCGCGCCTGGCCGTGGTTCAACCATTAATTTTCTAAGTTATTTGCTTTTTTTTTAAAATTTACTAAGCAATAATGTTTAATATATCTGTGATTGAAAACCAAAGAATAGGATGAAGAAGCTAAAGTGTGGGACAAACAATTTCACTAAAGATACTTGTCCCAACTCAAAAGTAACTAAACTTTCCCTTTTCATCTAACCACTGTGTAAACACATACAGAGATAAAGCTAAACAGCCTTTTACTGACCTCTAAATTAGAAATCCCTGTTAATCTAAGACATAAAGGATTAAATCACATTTGGTACAGATAGATCTTGTAGGGCAGTTGAAAATGGACAATCTTATTTAATGCACATGTGATAATCCTCTGTTAATAGAATAACTATCAAACTATTCCTTAACATGATTAACATTTTTCTACATTTATATGTGCAGTTTGCTTTTATGAACTCCTTTAACATGAGAGCTGATGTTGTAGGTTTTGTTTCTTTACTAACACCTAGCATGGTGACTGGCAAATATCAGGCAGTCAAATGTCTATAGAATTAATCAATGAGTACAAATTATTATTTTTATTCCTGACTTCCTATATTTAATTTTTTAAAAATTGAGTGAGGCCGGGCTTGGTGGCTCACGCCTGTAATCCCAACACTTTGGGAGACCAAGGTGGGTGGATCACGAGGTCAGGGGTTCAAGATGAGCCTGACCAAGATGGTGAAACCCTGTCTCTACTAAAAATACAAAAAAAAAATTAGCTGGGTGTGGTGGCGGGTGCCTGTAATCCCAGCTATTTGGGAGGCTGAGGCAGAAAATTGCTTGAACCTGGGAGGTGGAGGTTGCAGTGAGCCGAGATCGTGCCATGGCACGCCAGCCTGGGCAACAGAGCAAGAGTCTGTCTCAAAAAAAAAAAAAAAAGTTTATTTTTTTTCTTTCTGAACATGTGAACTATTGACTCCCAATTTTTCCCCTTTTGCCTTGTCTACTTGGGTGCTTAGAATAAAATGCTATTGTCAGTTCGCAGAAACATATTTTCTTTTCCCTTGATCCTAATTTATTTTCTTTTATGTTTTGAAACTTTACTATAGATACCTCTGATAATCAAATATTTTAAGAATGTGGTAGGTTCCAGGTAAAAATTTTTTCATTAAATAATTATGCATTTTTTCTAAATTAGATCAACAAGCATTTATTGAGCAAATGCTATGTTGTAAAAATTACAAAAGACAATAGGAAGAATGACTTACTTCCCTAATGCTTTGGTAGAAAGCTCCCTGGCACATCGACATAACCGGGAAGGTGATGGAAAGAACTGAAAAGTCCAAACTTTATATTGTCTGTCAGATTAATGGAATGAGGACTTAAAATAAAAATTAAATTGAGGTGTGGAAAATAAAGTTATATTTCTTAATTGTCCAGGACTGTAGATCAAGATTTATGCTCACTATATATAGCATCCAATAATGTTAGGGCTAGAAGAGTTGATAAAGCTCAGATTGCCCCATCCTATCGATCATTTTGTACTGATTCCCATTAAAATGTAAGCACTACAAGGGCAGGAACCTTTCTTTTGTTCACTGGCGTATCTCAAGTATTTAGAGCAATGCTGGGCATATAGTAGGTGCTCAGTAAATCACATCGGTTCCATCAAATTGAATCTATTTTTGTCTAACATTTTAAATTCTTTATGTTGTCTCTTCAAACATCTTAAACATAGGTATTTTAAACTCTCTTTTGATCATTTTACTGAAACCAGTCCCTGGGTATAATTTTTTTTTTTGAAATGGAGTCTCACTCTTGTTGCCCAGGCTGGAGTGCAATGGCATGATCTCGGCTCACCGTAACCTCCGCCTCCCAGGTTCTAGTGATTCTCCTGCCTCAGCCTCCCGAGTAGCTGGGATTACAGGCATGCACCACCACACCTGGTTAATTTTGTATTTTTAGTAGAAACAGAGTTTCTCCATGTTGGTCAGGCTGGTCTCAAGCTCCCGATCTCAGGTGATCTGCTCGTCTCGGCTTCCCAAAGTGCTGGGATTACGGGTGTGAGCCGTGGTGCCCGGCATCCCTCAGTATAAATTATCACCTTTGTCCTATTTGCTGACTTTTCCTCATGGTAGCTTATTTCCTTATGTGGTTTCTAATTTTTTACTGTAAATTTATCTTCATCAGGGGTTGTTTTCTGTGAAAGTCTTTTGTACCCTAGCTTGTTGGAGTGTTCCTGTGAAATGCTTTTCCTTTTCCCTTTGACTGGGGACCTGTGGGTTCTATGGTCTTGGACCAGATTATATGCTAATTTTTCAGCCTTGAAGTCTCTGTATCATGCAAACAGTGTAAAGTTCAAACTCACTTCCACACAGGGCAAAGGCCTGGGTTTCAGGTTTCTCTTCAGTGACTGTTTTTCTATTCACGGGAACAAGTTTCCTTGCTGCTTCCTCAAACTGGTGGCCAAGTGTTTTTAGGTTCTATTTCACAAGGGCCGGCCCTTTTTGAGTTCTGGCGTAATATAGAGTTCTATACTCTCTTCCTTACTTAGGTGTTAATGTCACAAGCCCTAACTGTTAAGGCATATATTAAACTCTGATTCCCCTGTTAGCCCTCTGACTTCAGTTCCCAATTACGCTTCTAAATTCTGCAACATCCCTAGAAGTTTTGCTTCTTGACTTCCAGCTTATTTCTGTCTGAACATTTTAAAAAATGACATTTTATACTGCTAAATGATCCTGTGAGCTTGAAGTGGAAGGATTTCTTTTCTTTTTTTTTTTTTTTTGAGACAGAGTCTTGCTCTGTCGCCCAGGCTGGAGTCTCACTCTGTCGCCCAGGCTGGAGTGCAGTGGTGCGATCTCGGCTCACTGCAAGCTCTGCCTCCTGCGTTACGTCATTCTCCTGCCTCAGCCTCCCTAGTAGCTAGGACTACAGGCGCCCACCACCACGCTCGGTTAATTTTTTAAATTTTTAAAATTTTTAGTAGAGATGGGGTTTCACCATGTTAACCAGGATAGGGAAGTATTTCTTATATTGGCTTATTTGCCAAGTTTACTAGGAAAGCAAATTCATTTTTATTTATTTTTATTTTTTATTATTAATATTATTTTTGAGGCAGAGTCTTGCTCTGTTGCCCAGGCTGAAGTGCAGTGGCACAATCTCAGCTTACTGCAACCTCCGCCTCCCCGGTTCAAGCGATTCTCCTGCCTCAGCTTCCCCAGTAGCTGGGACTACAGGTGCCTGCCACCACGCCTAGCTAATTTTTGTATTTTTAGTAGAGAAGGGTTTCACCCTGTTGGCCAGGATGGTCTCATCTGCTGACCTGGTGATCCACCTACCTTGGCCTCCCCAAAGTGCTGGAATTACAGGTGTGAGCCACTGTGCCTGGCCTTTATTTTACTTTTTACTTTTTTTTTTGAGACAGGATCTCACTCTGTTGTCCAGGTTGGAGTGCAGTGATGTGATCATGACTCACTGCAGCCTCCACCTCCTGGGCTCAAGTGATACTCCCACCTCAGCCTCTTGAGTAGCTGAGGCTACAGGCATGTGTCACCATGCCTAGCTAATTTTTGTATTTTTTATACAGACAGGATTTAGCCACGCTGTCTAGGCTGGTCTCGAACTCCTGGGCTCAAGCAATCTGCCTGTCTCAGCCTCCCAAAGTGCTGAGATTACAGGCGTGAGCCACCGTGCTCAGCCAAAAAGCAAATTTATTAATGAGGAAACTAAGACCTAAAAAGGTAGAAGTGCCTTGGTGGTGAGTACCACAGTGTTAGGAAGCTAAGAAATCATGCCATGAATTCTTAGATTCTGCTTTCTTCCAAAATTGGAATACCTAAATTTTTGCCTTGTCCTTGGATGGAGATGCATATATATATATATATATTCCTTCTATTGGTTTCATTTTCAGAATGTCATATGTCATACTTTAATATTTGATTTGAATTGAAGTGTGGGGCTGGTAGCAACACAGTGATGCCTTGGCAAGCTATTTTATGATACTTTTTAATTGGGATCCTGGATGAGTTAGGGGAGAATTTGGAATAGGCACCATGAAAAGGAATTTGAGTGGTCAAAAAAGCCTTGTATTATTAGGACCAACCTAATAAAAAGAAAGAATACATGCAGCCACATCCATCCATTCTGATCCAGAGATTTGAGAGGAAAGCCTGAAAGATCAGATCCGATTTCTGTAGATGACCACACTCCTAGTTAAGTGATACAGACAAAACAAAATTTAAGTTCTGTTGATATGGAGGTGGGAAATCCCAGCTGATTGGTGGAGGCAGGAAATTCCCACCAACATGGCGGGAAAGGACTGACAATATAAAGGCACCTGCTCTGGTAAACCTGGCTCGGGTTAGAATCACTGAAAACATGATCAGGCACCAAGACCTGGCTAGAGATCCTGGGCTTCACTGCAGAGCTGGCTCGTCTCTAATGGTGAGAACTTGCTTTGGTCTATGGGTAAATGGAGGTATAATCCGAGAACAAGGTCAACCTCATTGCAAAAACAATCAGGGGAGCTTCCTTTTGAATATTCTTGTCATGTGCTTTGGGAAGAATGGAGAAGAACCAACTCTTAGAATTGGACTGGGCCTCATTTGAAGCATCTCTTTTTACTGGAACAAGCATGCAATTTGGCATCAATCAGGGCTTTGTTCTGACCCCAGGCTTTCCACCTGTGGTTCTGTATATTTGGGCTAATGTTCTGACCTCCTTGAACAGCAAGTATTTCATCTCAGGTGTTTCATCAGCAAGATGGAGATCATGCAGAATTGTTTCTATGAGAATTAAATTACCTGGCACCAATACTCTCAATAAATGGCACTTATTATTTGGATAAGTGCCTCATAAGAGGTGAGTGCCAGTACTGAACAGAGTAAAAAAGGCCACGGCCTCAAGAGATCATCCTTGACCCTCAATCTAAATTAGTTTCTCCTCTTCTATTCTCTAATAAAGCTCTTTTCTTTTATAACATCCACCACTATTGGCACCTGTGCAGTTTTTATATCTGTGACTGGTTCACACAGCAGTTGTAAACTCAGTGTTGAGTGAAGAAGGTTTCATGAGGCCTGGTGAGAACTCCATGTCTCTGGCCAGGGCAGTCCCTACTCGGGTTTGCCAGTTGTTCTTTTGAGGGAGTAAGAGGCTCGGTGCTAGCAGATTTCCCCATTTTTTCATATAATCCAGGACACTTACTTTTTATTTTTATTTTTTTGAGTCAGAGTCTCCCTCTGTTGCCCAGGCTGGAGTGTAGTGGCACGATCTCTGCTCACTGCAACCTCACCTCCTGGGTTCAAGCGATTCTCCTGCCTCAGCCTCCTGAGTAGCTGGGATTACAGGTATGTGCCACCACACAGGGCTAATTTTTGTATTTTTAGTAGAGATGGGGTTTCGCCATGTTGATCAGGCTAGTCTTGAACTTCTGACCTCGTGATCCACCAACCTCAGCCTCCCGAAGTCCTGGGATTATAGGCATGAGCCACCATGCCTGGCAGAGCTCTAACTTTTTATGTGAAATGCTCTGGTTTTACAATGTCGGGAAGTAATTCAAAAGATATTGTGTGGGCCAAACCAAAGTCATGTGTGGGCTGCAGTAGACCTGAAAGCTGCCAGTTTACAGCCTCTGGCTTATATCTGTCTTCATGACTAAGTAGTGTTAGGTTCACTATTGTTTGTTCAATGCCTGGCACAGTGGGGGCACATAGTAGGCACTAAATATTTATTGAAAGAAAGAAGGAAGAAGAAAAAATAAAAGACTGAAATTTTTTGTTTGTTTGTTTTGTTTTGTTTTTTTCTTAAAGGGTTATATTGAATCCTGGGTCAAGGACCAGGGGAAAAAAAAAAGAAAAGAAAAGAAAGAAATGTGTTGAAAAATTGCTGATATTAAAAATGGTCTAGGCTGGGCATGGTGACTCATTCCTGTAATCCCAGCACTTCGAGAGGCCAAGGTAAGCTGATCACTTGAGGTCAGGAGCTGGAGACCAACCTGGCCAACATGGTGAAACCCCATCTCTACTAAAAATACAAAATACTAGCCAGGCGGTGGTGGTTTACGCTTGTAATCCCAGCTACTCAGGAGGCTGAGGAATGAGAACCACTTGAACCTGGGAGGCAGAGGTTGCAGTGAGCCGAGATCGTGCCACTGTACTCCAGCCTGGGTGACAGAGCAAGACTCTGTCTCAAAATAAATAAATGAATAAATAAATAAAATAGTATAGGTAGTTTGATTGAAGCAGATCCTCGTTCTGTCACCCAGGATGGAGTGCAGGGACACAATCACGGCTCACTGAAGCCTCAACCTCCTGGGCTCAGACAATTCTTCTACCTCAAACTCTGGAGAAGCTGGGACTATAGGCACGCGCCACCATACCTGGCTAATTTTTTTAGTTTTTGTAGAGACGGGGTCTCACCATGTTGCCCAGGGTGATACTGAGAAGTTCTAAGTTAATATAAACCAAGAAAGAAAAACCATTCACTGCTTGGCTGTATCATTTTTAGGGAAAAAATAGACTTATTTGTTTTGTTGCTTTTATAACCAAAGACTGAAAGAATGATAATGTTTACCGCAGAAGCAAAATTTCCCATTTGTAAGTATTGTATTGAACAGACTGTTGGTTGCATATTGTCAAACCGCTTTTAGTTTGCTGCAAAGTAGAATTTAATCTCTGACCTCAAGTTTTATTGTGTAATGAGCTTGCCAAATACATTGAATTGCAGATTTCCATGGTAGTATGATTTGTGTACTGGCTTGAACTCTGAAAGTCATTGCAGCTGTCATTTGGTGAAAAATAGGGAAAAAGAGGCTTGGGAAGCTTAGGTTTCTAGAGCCGATGGAAGGGAGAAAACCTCAAATGCTAGATTATTTAGAGACTGTCTAAATTGAAGTGGCTATCTTTGACATATTTGTAAGTTTAAGGATTCCTAGAGATTGGCCTTTAGGGACACAAAATGTGCATCAGTAACTAGAGTGGTCTGCTGGTAAGATTACTGAATTGCAAAACTGAAGATCAACAAATGTTCCTAATAGACACTCAGTATTTGTCCTGTAGTACATTTGGTACTTTGGCCCCAAAAAGTAAATATTGAAAGTAATGGTGGAGGGGGCCATCTCTGTACTCCAGGAATTTACACTCTGGTTTGGGAGCCAATACCAATAATTGGGAGAGTAAAAGACTCTATGATTGAGAGCTAAGCCATGTGTTAGAGACTATAAACGTAACAGGAAATCAGCGGGTAAAAATCACAGCAGGCTTCACAGGTCAGTTAAGAACTCAGAACTTCCAATAAGTATTGTTAAGATCTAGGGAGGGAAAGAATACATTGCTATCTTGGTCCCCTCTGCTTTTGAAAATATGTTGATTCCTTTCTTGGGCTTTTTTAAAAAATAGGAAAAAGGAAAACTTGTTTCTTTTGTACCATCGATTTACATATTGTATTAGTCAGTGCTTGCCTTGCTATAAAGAAACACCTGAGACTGGGTAATTTATAAAGAAAAGAGGTTTAATTGGCTCACACATCAGCAGGCTGTAGAGGAAGGAGAGCAGCATCTGCTTGGCTTTGGGGGAGGGCTCGGGAAACTTATAATCATGGTGGAAGTTGAAAAGGAAGCAGGCACATCTTACGTGGCCGGAACAGGAGGAAGAGAGGGGGAGGTGCTACACACTTTTAAAACAATCAGATCTCATGAGAACTCAGTGAGGATCACAGGAATAGCACACAGGGCATGGAGCTAACCCATTCATGAGAACTCTGCCTCCACGATCCAATCATCTCCCACCAGGCCCACCTCCAATACCAGGGATTACAATTCCACATGAGATTTGGGCAAGGACACAGATTTAAACCATAAAACATATAGAAAAATACAGATATATTTTTGTAGAGATGTAGTCTTGCTATGTTGCCCAGGCTGGTCTTGAACTCTTGGCCTCAAGCAATCCTCCCACCTCAGCTTCCCAAAGTACTGGGATTACAGGTGTAAGCCACCACATCTGGTCTATGTATGTATAGGGGATTTACTGTGAAGGGACCAAATATATATGTAAAAAAAGGTAAAAAAAAATGTGTATATATATATTCCCTCACCTCAGCCTTCCAAGTATCTGGGATTACAGATGTGCACCCCCATGTTCAGCTACTTTTTTTTTTTTTTTTTGAGATGGAGTTTCACTCTTGTCGCCCAGGCTGGAGTGCAATGGCTCGATCGTGGCTCACTGAAACCTTCGCCTCCCAGGTTCAAGTGATTCTCCTGCCTCAGCTTCCAGAGTAGTTGGGATTACAGGCATGTGCCACCACACCCGTCTAATTTTGTATTTTTAGTAGAGACAGGGTTTCTCCATGTTAGTCAGGCTGGTCTTGAACTCACAACCTTGGGCGATCCATCCGCCTTGGCCTCCCAAAGTTCTGGGATTAGAGGCGTGAGTCACCGTGCCCGACTTGGCTAATTTTTGTATTTTTAGTAGACATGGGGCTTCGCAATGTTCGCCAGGCTGATCTTGAACTCCTGGCCTTGTGTGACCTGCATGTCTCAGCTTCCCAGAGTGCTGAGATTATAGGCATGAGCCACATGCCCAGCATTTTTTTTTTTTTTGGATATGGGGTCTTGCTCTGTCACTCAGGCTGGAGAGTAGTCGCAGCATCATAGCACACTGCAACCTTGAACTTCAGGGCTCAAGGGATTCTCTTCTAGCCTCAGTATCCCACGTAGCTGGAACTACAGATGTATGCCATCATGCCCAGCTAATTTTTAAATTTTCTGTAGAGACAAGGTCCCATTATATTGCCCAGGCTGGCCTCAAACTCTTGGTCTCAAGTGATTCCCCAACCTCAGCTTCCCAAAGTGTTGGGATTAGAGGCGTGAGCCACTGTGCTTCACCTGGAAATGTTATTTTAAAAAAACATTAACAGTAATTATTCTGAGTATGATTTTAGATAATTTAGATTTTTCTTTGTAATTTGTCTTTTTGTGACATTGATCATTTATCTGTGTAATCAACAAAAAATATGTTAAATATCTTTCTGTTTCAAAAATCAGCAAGGGCACTTTATTGCTTACACCAGTAATTAGAAAGATTAAAAACCCTGGTTGCAATGAGAACACATGGACACAGGGAGGGGAGCAACACACACTGGGGCCTGTGGGGTGGGGAGTTGGGGGAGGGAGAGCATCAGGAGAAATAGCTAATGTATGCTGGGCTTAATACCTAGGTGATGGGTCCATAGGTGCAGCAAACCACCATGGCATCGGTTTACCTATGTAACAAACCTGCACATCCTGCACATGTATCCCAGAACTTAAAAAAAAAAACACACACAAGAAACCCTGGTTGCATATTTTAATTGCCTGGATTTCTAAAACAAGACCAAACAAAATATACCATTATGTGCTCAGGTCCTACTTCAGCTCAATTAAATGAGAATCTCTGAGGGTTAGGGCCCTGGTTTTGGCTTTTTAAAAAAGCTTTCAGGTAGTTATTTTATTTTGAGATAGTGTCTCAATCTGTTGCCCAGGCTGGAGCACAGTGGCGTGATCTCAGTTCACTGAAACCTCAATCTCCTGGTCTCAGTCAATCCTCCTGCCTTAGCCTCCTGAGTAACTGGGACTACAGGTGCATGCTACCATGCCTGGCTAATTTTTAAATTTTATTTATTTATTTATCTAGAGACGGGGTTTTGCCATGTTGCCCAGGCTGGTCTCGAACTCCTGAACTTAAGCATCTGCCTGCCTTGGAGCTTCCAAAGGGCTGGGATTATAGGTGTGAGCCACCATGCCTGACCTAAATTTTATTTTAAAAATTTTTGTAGAGACGGGGTTTTGTCATGTTGCCCTGGCTGGTCTCGAACTCCTGGGTTCAAGCTATCTGCTGGCTTCAGTCTCCCAAAGTGTTGGGATTACGGATGTGAGCCACTGCACCCAGCCTACCTTTCAGATCATTTTAATGTGTATCCAGTATTTCCTGGAAATATATTACAACTGCAAAATCTCACATTCCCTTCAGATATACTGCAACGGAAACTCTAGGACTGGGACTCAGCAAACTGTTTTAACAAGACTTTTGCTGGCTGAGCATGGTGGCTCAGGCCTGTAATACCAGCACTTTAGGAGGCTAAGGTGGGTGAATCACTTGAGGCCAGGAATTCAAGACCAGATTGGGCAACATAGTGAGACCCCTATCTCTACCAAACAAACAAACAAACAACAATTAGCTGGTATGGTGGCCCACCCCTGTAGTCCCAGCTACTTAGGAGACTAAGGTGGGCGGGTCTTTTGAGCCCAGGAGGTCGGGGCTGCAGTCAGCGATGATTGCAGAACTGCACTCCAGCCTGGTCAAAAGAGCAAGACATTGTCTCAAAAACAAAAACAAAAACAAAAACAAAGCAAAACAAAACAAATAATAAAAGTCTTCTGCTAAAGTTTGAGAGCCTCTGCAATAGAGTACAGGCCCAGCCTGAAATATACACTTCTTAATCTTGCCTCAACCTCCCAAACCTCCCTTACCATTTTCCAGCCCTCAGTTTACACTCTAACAAGGCGAGTTTATTGTGTGTCTACTGAGCCTACATGGCTCTTGCCTCTTCCTGGCCTGACTAGTCTCCCTCTCGTGGAGCCACAGACACTTTAGTCATCCTTCAAGGGCCAGCTCAGGTCTCACTACCTGCGTGAAGCCCTTCTGTATTTCTCTGCCCTCACACTGCTACAGTTCCCTCTTCTCTACCATTCATTCATTTCTTCAATAAGTATTTATTTCATGCCTATTATTTGTGAAGCATTACGTGGAATACAAAAGAATTATGTGATGGTCCCTTCATAGGGGATGTACTTGTTTCTATGTGGGACTAACGAAGGAGAAGCAGATGTTGAGGGGAATGCCACGCGGGCTGATAGGGTGTGAAGTTCAGAGGTGCACCGGGTGGGTGGCTCACGCCTGGAATCCCAGTACTCTGGGACGCCAAGGCGGGCGGATCACAAGGTTAGGAGTTCAAGACCAGCCTGACCAACATGGCGAAACCTCATCTCTACTAAAAATCCAAAAATTAGCCAGGCGTGGTGGCCGGTGCCTGTAATCCCAGCTACTCGGGAGGCTGAGGCAGGAGAATCGCTTGAAACCGGAAGGCAGAAGTTGCAGTGAGCCTAGATCACGCCACTGCACTCCAGCCTGGGCAACAAAAGCGAAATTCCATCTCAAAAAAAAAAACAAACCAAACAAAACAAAACAAAAAAACAAAAAAGCAAAGAGGTGCAGGAAGGGTGGAGAGCAGAGCTGGAATGTGTTGGGTTGAGAACCAGAATGTAGACCATTTGCTCCAGAAGGTGACTCCAAGAAGACAGGACAGGAACAAGCTCTTCTAGGTATTCTGCCTGCCTCGGCCTCCCAAAGTGCTGGGATTACAAAGCGTGAGCCACCACACCTAGCCTCATTCAATGTCATTCTAATGTCATTATAAAGTTGATAAGAAGAAAGAAAAATGGATTGCTGGTCAGGGCCACTGGCTGGGTGGAGTTTGCATGAGTTTGCAGGTTCTCCTGGTGTCTGCATGGGTTTTCTTTGCACGGTTCTGGGCGTTCCCAAACGCCCAGAAACACCCTCTGGTTTTCCTCTCCATTTTAAAGATGTGCACATTAGGTGAACTGGCTGTCTAAATGGTCCCAGGCTGAGTGAGTGCGTATCTGTGTGTGAGTGCCCTGTGGAGGGAGGGCATCCTGTCCAGAGATCATTCCAGCCTGGCCCCCCTGAGCCACAGGGACCGGCTCCAGTCACCCCCGGCCCTGAACTGGAATAAGGGAATAAATCATCATCTTACTTGTTTTTATTAACTTTTCTTAAATGTATGTGTAGTTCACATTTGTTTCAATGTTTAATATTAGAAGAGTTTTTTTCTTTATTTAGAAGTTTGGTGATGTTTTTGTGACCAAGAATATTCCGTAGGAACTTTAGTCTGTATTAGTTAAGCTGTGGTCAAGTTGATTTGGTTATATGGCATTTTGCTTAAAGTCACAGTTTCCAAGAACCTATTGATGATATTAACTGAGGACTTTCTGTAGAAGCCACCCATGGATGAGCTTTTCTTTTCTTTTTTAATAACATTTTTTTGAGACAGGGTCTTGCTTTATTGCCCAGGCTGGAGTGCAGTGGTGCGATCTTGGCTCACTGCAACCTCTGCCTCCTGGGCTCAAGTGATCCTCCCACCTCAGCCTCCTGAGTAGACGAGACCCCAGGCACCTGCCACCATGCCTGGCTAATTTTTGTATTTTTTTTTTGTAGAGACGGGGTCTTGCTATGTTGCCCAGGCTGGTCTCCAACTCCTGAGCTCAAGCAATCTGCCTGCCTCAGATTCCGAAAGTGCTGGGATTACAGGCCTGGGTCACCTGGCTCGGCCAAGATGAGCTTTTCTGCCATCCTGAAGTTTTATTTCCACTGCACTTGTGTGGGTCCATAGTTAACAAACCTTTTCCTACATGGAAAAGCAGCAAATGCTCTTTTGAGAAAAGGCAGTAACATCAGTGATTTTTAACTATACGTGAACCAGAGGCGGAGATGGCTTACAAATGACTCCAGTGCGTGCTCTACGTTTGTGTTTTCAACTATGCGACTTTTCCTGAGCAGGGAGATGAAAGCCAATCTTGCTGTTATGAGATAAAAGATGTCCTCTCAGATGGTTAATGCCATAGGTTTCACTAGCCAGCATTTGAATTGTGAATATTACATTGTAAAAAGAGAAGAATGAAAATAAAAACAAGGAAAGAAGAAGATGGAGGAAGATTATAGGTTCGGTCTGTACAGTTTCTGGTAAAAGAAAGCAGTGGAATCTAGCTCCGGACAGAGGTATGTGCAGGGGATAGCTGCAGGTAGTAATTGAAATTTATATAGACTTTGTCTAAACGGTGACCACCACCCACATTATCCCCCATCATTTCCCAAGCCAGACATGCCATTGTATGTGATATGATCACTCTCACCACAGGGGCTACTAGTTAGAGAGAGGTCTAAGATGGTTACAGAAATGCCTAGTGAAAACAAAGGACAAAAAGAATACTTTGATGCAGAGAAAGGAAAATTAGAATTGGCTTGCTGCAGGACCTCTGGATGCAACGTGTGGCAAAGTACAGGGTGTTTCCTGAGGCTTGCCTGGGAAGATTTCCCCTCATAGCTTCTCTAGGTCGGGATCTACTTAATACAGAATAGAGAATATTTCATGAGAATATATGTCAGTGACTATATTCCACCATGATAATGCAGATTTCTTTCTTTTCAGAGACAAAGGTGTGCCCTGTACAGCTAGTAGTGTAATAAAAATTAATAAAAACGATCATTTACTGAGTTATTACTATGAACTGACATGTAATTTAAGGAAAGTATTAATCCCTAAAGAAATAGATATTGTCCAGACCAAAATGACAGATACTTATTATATTATCATCCCTATTTCATAGAAAGAAAAATCTGAGGCTCAGAGGGATCAAGTAACTTGCTCAAGGTCACACAGTTGGAATGTGAAGAAGCCCTGGTCTGACTTCTAATCCCAGGGTTTTTTTGTTTTTTGTGGTTTTTTTTTTGAGATGGAGTCTCGCTCTGTCGCCTAGACTAGAGTGCAGTGGCACAATGTCGACTCACTGCAACCTCCTGGGTTCAAGGGATTCTCATGCCTCAGCCACCCATGTAGCTGGGATTACAGGTGTGCACGCCACCAGGTCCGGCTAATTCTTGTATTTTTAATAGAGACAGGGTTTCACCATGTTGGCCAGGCTGGTCTTGAACTCCTGACCTCAAGTGATCCACCTGCCTTGGCCTTCTGAAGTGGTGGGATTACAGGCGTGAGCCACTGCGCTCAGCCTAATCCCAGAATCTTGACACCTAATACTATGAACTAGGAGTAGACACTTCCAGGGGAATATCCTGGAGATTGTGTCTTTTGAATACACTTATGCAGGATATCATAATTTTAATATACTATACTTAAATATAAAAAAGCACTGAACCTTCGTTCACACTGGTCTACCAGTGTTCCTGGTTTCCCAGGTACCGAATCCTTCCTCTTCCTGAAAATGGGGCAACTCAGTTCCCTTCCCCTGCAGATTGTAGGAAGACCCTTTAACTCTGATCTTAGCCAGTGAATTTAAGGAATTCTGGCACAACAAACTGGGACTAATGTAGGGTGGAAGAGGGAAAGCGTCCCCTTCATCCTCTGAAGGTTTGCTGAAAATGAACCAACAAAAGGCAGATTAATAGGAGAAAAAGGCATATGAAATGTATTTAATGTGCATAAGCATGGAGGAATGGTAGGAGAATGACTACCCAACAGCCCAATGAGCTCCAGATGTTTGTATACCCTTCTTCATAGGGGAAAAGAAGATGAAGTTTATAGGAGTGAATGATTTTCAAGGGAAAAGAATGAGTCCAAAGAACAGTGGCCCTGAACAAAGTTCTTCTGAGCTCTGGGGGAGGTGGCATAAAGGTGAGGGGTAGAACCTCACTGTGAACCAAGGTTGTCCTATGCAGACAAAGCCTCCAAGGTAATCTCTTAGAGCCCCCTGCAGAAGAACAAATGAAAGTCTGTCTGGGCATGGTGACTACTCGTCTCTTCTCTTCTCTCTTTAATCTTTTCTGATATTTGATAACATTCCTAGGGAGAGGAGTCTTAAAATAATTGCATTTATTTTTCTTTTATGTTTTGTAGAGATGGGAGTCTCACTATGCTGCCCAGCCTCCCACCTTGGCCTCCCAAAGTGCTGGGATTATAGGTTTGAGCCACCATGCCAGGCCCAGTTGCGTTTTTTTTTGTTGTTGTTTTTTTCGGAAAAAAGGTAAATGGCTTCTCTTAGGGTCATTTTCTTTTCAAATAAGGAAATTTCAGAGATTCCCTCCTGGTGATTTGGGAAAGAATCAAGATCAAAGAGATGAGGGATAAGAAAAGGTCCGAGAGAAAGCTTGGTTCTGAGGTTTATTTTTTGTGATCTTTGAGTTTTCCTTCAATCAAAGCGCTTGGCATGTCAAAGCATCATCTTTGGGGGTATTGTTTCTGCATCGTAACACTAAGTAGCAGTCACCTCAGTCCCCGTGTCTCTGTTCTGGCAACTGAAATCCAGTGGTGTTTTTGTTACTTGGTCTTGTTTTTCTTCTAGCTCTGGTACATGGATTCTGTGCATCTCATGTCCAAGTTTCCACCTTCATGACCTGCTTCGATTCTAGGTCTTTAGGGACTAGGACTCTCACTTGCCCTCTCCAGTCCCTTCCCAGAGCCTAGAATTCCACACTGAGCCCCTAACCTGTGGTCAGGCTTGGGATTCCTCTGCCTTCTAGCGCCTCTGATGGTGCCTGGTTCTAGATTCCTGGTCCCCACATTTGGCCTGTCCATTGGGTTTCTGCATTGTGAAATTACAATATACAGTTGGCCCTCCTTATCCATGGGTTCCTCATTGGTGGATTACACTGTAAACCAAAAGGAAAATTCTACCTATCTTGTCTGATAGTAGGTCATAAAATCTGCATTCCAGAAAGGTCCTGCCCTATACTTGGGAGGAAGAAGTGCTACACAGAGAGGCCAAGAAGAATCTAAACAGGCAGGCCTTGCTAGGTTCCTTCTGTAAACCAAAAATAAAATTCTTAGCCTGCCAACCATCTGAATGGACCCCTCCTCTTAGCCAGGGGCATTCCAAAGCTAACTCGAAAAACTAGTTTAGGCCATGATAGAAAGGTGGGGTTGGACATGACTCATTTACACCCTCCTCCCTTTTAGAATTCAGGCACAACTGACCAGGATTAATAACAAAACGCAGACCCTAAGACTGACAAAACAGACACTTTGTAGCAACAAGATACCAAATTCCAGCCTGATGTTTAGTATAGCATCACATAACAGGTACCAGGCCCTGAAAGAAAGCAAAGTATTTTACCCCAAAATTTTATGACCTACTATCAGACAAGATAGGTAGAATTTTCCTTTTGGTTTACAGTTTAATCCACCAATGAGGAACCCATGGATAAGGAGGGCCAATTGTATATTGTAATTTCACAAAATGTATTTATTTGACATATTTTGAAATGGCCCTGCAAAGCTGTCTCTTGTGGGAAAACAAACATTCTGCAGAGAATCCCTTTCCCTTTCCAAGTCCTTTGCTGATCCGGGAGATATTTAACTAAGAGTCTGGCTCCTGTTAGGGTTGGATAAGAGACATTTACCATCTATTCTCTGAAGCCTGCTACCTGGAGGCTTCATCTACATAATGTCCCTTATCTTGACTGCCAGCATTTCTTTCTGCTGACTTTAACTCTTGAGGCAGACCTTAACCTTTTCAACTAATTGCCAATCAGGAAATCTTTGAATCCACCCATGACCTGTGGATCATGTAATCCACAGTGCTGCCTTTAATCTCAGCACTTTGAGAGGCCAAGGCAGAGGGTCACTTGGGGCCAGGAACTTGAGACTGTCCTGGGCAACATAGTGAGAACTTATCTACAAAAAATAGAAAAATTGACTGAGCATGGTGGCGCACACCTGTGGTCCCAGCTACTTGAGAGGCTGAGGTGGGAGGATTGCTTGAGTTCATGAGGTTGAGGCTGCAGTGAACCATGATCGTGCCAGCCTGCTGGGTGACAGAGCAAGACCCTATCTCAAAAAAAAAAAAAAGAAAGAAAGGAAGGAAGGAAGGAAGAAAGGAAGGAAGGAAGGAAGGAAGGAAGGAAGGAAGGAAGGAAGGAAGGAAGGAAGGAAGGAAGGAAGGAAGGGTGGGCTTGGTGTCTCATGCTTGTATTTCAGAACTTTGGGAAGGCCAAGGTGGGAGGATCCCTTGAGTCCAAGAAACTAACCTGGTGTGGTAAGACTCCATCTCTTAAAAAAAAAAAAGTAGTAAAAGTACTTTTAATAGATTATGGATGTGTGTATACAATTATACAAATATATTATCTCAGGCTTCACAACAGGGTAAAGTTTCTGTAAGTTGTCCTTACTGAGATTGGACATAACTTAAATTCCAGAACAGGAGTAATGTGAGGTTGGATACCCAGAAGCATAAGAGGCTGAACGCTATGCCTCTGTAGTCCTAGTTTTGAGGGAGGATTGCGCAGGAGTTTGAGTCCAGCCTGGGCAACACAGAGAGACCATGTCTCAAAAAAAAAAAAAAAGAAAAAAAAGAGAGAGAGAGTTGTGTTGGGATCCTACAGCCTGTTATCATTCTATGGAGGGAAAAGATTATACCAGATTTCATGGGTTAATTCAATCAAAGCCATAGAAGTAGAAAATCAAAGACAGAGTGGGCTGGGCACTGTGGATCTCCATCAATTCCTCTTGCAGACAGGACCTCTTTTGAAAGTCCCAAACTGCATATATGGGCCCTCATTGTCTGACCTTTGGTGACATGCCCCTGACACAGATAATAACTCGACTAGCGTCAACATATGTGAGTTCTAACCAGCTGTGTGTCCATGGCCAACTTACTTTGCCTTTATTGAATATTTTCTCATCTTTATAAGGGCAATAAACATGTCTATCCCTTTAAGACTGTTCTATTGATCAAATAAGAACATATATGTGAGTAAAAAGTACTTTGCAGAGATATTCGACTGAAAGGAAAGTGAATTCCAGTTCTTTTGAAATGAGTGCCAGTTTAGCAGAAAATAATAAAGTAACACTGGGTGTGTTTGGCATCATTTGGGGATTAACGAAAGTGAATTTTTGGGTCAGCTAACCTCTTGAAATGCCAGTGTAAGAAAATTATACTGTACACAACTGACCGTATACTACATGAGAATGTCCCAAATGGTCCCAAGGCAGGCACTTCATCCTCCTCCTCCATTCCTTGGAGCCAATTACCAATTAAGTTATATTCAAATTCAGAATTTTGCATTATTGTGAGGTTTTATTGTGTATGTACTTCTGTGTTTATTCCTTGAATAGGTGAAAATAATTTAAAATGCTAGGGGTCTCGGTTATTATAAATACAGTTGGGGTCGGGGACGGTGGCTCAAGCCTGTGATCCCAGCACTTTGGGAGGCCAAGATGGGTGGATCACCTGAGGTCGGGAGTTCAAGACGAGCCTGACCAACACAGAGAAACCCTGTCTCTGCTAAAAATACAAAATTAGCTGGATATGGTGGCACATGTCTGTAATCTCAGCTACTTGGGAGGCTGAGGCAGAAGAATCGCTTGAACCTGGGAGGCAGAGGTTGCGGTGAGCCGAGATCACGCCATTGCACTCTAGACTGGGCAACAAGAACAAAATTCTATCCAAAAAAAAAAAAAAATACAGTTGGGATATGGAATAGGATGTTCTGTCTCTACTGTGCACGACCCAGACCATTAAGTATTTTTTTTTTTTTTTTTTAAGACAGAGTCTTGCTGCTCTGTCACCCAGGCTGAAGTTCAGTGGTGCCATCATAGCTCACTGCAGCCTCGAATTTCTGGGCTCAAGGGATCCTCCTATCTCAGCTTCCCTAGTGGCCGGGATAACAAATGCGCACCACCATGCCTGGCCTATTGTTGTTGTTGTTGTAGAGACAGGGTCTCGCTCTGTTGCCCAGGCTGGTCTTGAACTCCTAGCCTCAAGTGATCCTCCTGCCTTGTCCTCCCAAAGTGTGGGATTACGCATGTGAGCCGTCGTGCCCAGCCCACTTTCCCTTTTTTGTCTGTGAATCTTCTTCCACCACAAGTGCTGGAGCCTTTCTGAACCTATTCAGATTCAGGGGCTGCTCAATTCTTGAATTATTCTTTGCTCAATTGAATTCTATTTAATTTAATTTAATTTGTCTAAGGTTTTTGTTTTCTTTTTTCTTTTTTTTAGACAGGGTCTTGCTCTGTCACACAGGCTGGAGTGCAGTGGCAAGATCACAACCCACTGCAGCCTTGACCTCCCAGCTCAAGTCATCCTCCTGCCTCAGCCTCTTAGGACCAAGGTGTGCATCACCATGCCTGGCTAATTTTTTTGATTTTTTGTAGAGATGGGATCCACTTCATTGCCCAGGCTGGTCTCAAACTCCTGGGCTCAAGCAATTCTTCTGCCTTGTCCTCCCAAAGTGCTAGGATTATAGGTGTGAGCCGCTGCACTTAGCCTAGGTTTTCTTTTTGCAGTTGTTACAGTGATGACCCCAATGAGTCATGTGTCTGTATCCATGCTCCCTTCCCATGTAACTTCCCTGCTCCTCCCATCAAGAGTAGAGGCTACTACGCCACCTCTTGTATCGAGGCTGCTTTGTGACTTGCTGTGACTAATGTAATATAGTGGAAATGACACTGTGTGACCTCTGAGGTTAGACCTTATAAGGTCTTGTACCTTTGCTTCTACTCTCTTGAGACACTGCTGCCTCACGAACAAGCCTCGGCTTGCCTCTTTGAGGATGAAAGGCCACATGGAAAGAGGCATAGCTGTCCTGGTCATTTCAGCTACCTCAGCTGAAGTCCTGGACATGGGAGTGAGGAGGCTGTGGCCCAGCCACCCTCCAGTTGTCCCATCCACTGACTGTAGCTACATGGAGAGAAAGTGCCCAGTGGATCTCAGCCCAATTGCAGAACTGTGAACAAATAAATGGTTTGTTGTTTGAAGTAACTAAGTGTTGGGATGATTTGTTATGGAGCAAAAGGTAACTGGAACAGGAAGTTAGAAAGATACTTCTTTCCTGTCAGCCTTCATGGTGCTTGTGTTACAACCCAAAATGCTTCCTAGAGTTATCTTTGTTTTGATATGGACAGGAGACAGGGAAATACTGGGTAGAAGAGGGTGGTTCTCTGGCAAAAGGCCCCACCCTTAAGCCTGGATACTCGCCACCATAAATGAGGACAGGCCTTTCTGTTTTTGTGCCCAAAAAGTTGCCTTTTGGCCTGCCATGCCCCACTATCCTGTACCCATATAAACCCCAAACCCCTGGTTCCAGGAGAAGATGAGCAGACAAATAGAAGAGCAAAAGAGCGGCAGAGAGGGAGAGAAGAGAAGGAGCGTTCAGAGAAGTTCAGCTGGGGATGGTCAGAGAATTGGCTGCTAGATTGCCAAACTACAGAGGAAGATCATCTTCCCACTCTATCCCCTTTCCAGCTCCCCATCCATCTTGCTGAGAGCCACCTCCACCACCCAATAAAACCCCTGGATTCACTGTCCTTCAAGTCCATGTGTGACCTGATTCTTCTGGAATGCTGGACAAGAGTTCAGGATACAGAAAGCTGTCACACTGGTTCCCTACCCTTGCAAAAAGGCAGAGAGTCCACTGACCTGCCAAACACTTAAGCCGTCCGCAATGGCAAGGCTAAAAGAGCATACTGTAACACACGAGTGTCACTCACTTGGGCTCCAGGAGTTGCAGGCTCCCACCTCTGGATGCTGCTGTGGGGCTGGAGCCCAGTGCCCTAGCTCCTGCACCTGTCCATCTGCCTGCTCCCTCTCCCGTAAGGAGTTTGACCAGTGACAGCGACTGAACAGATGAGCCACATCCCTGTTGCACGTCCTGCGAGGGGGGTCAGGGAACTCTCCATTTCAGTTTCATACAGAACACATGATGAAGGTTTTGTTTTCCTTGTTCTTCTGTTATGCTTGGTGGTCCCTAGAGCCTGGGCTCTTTGCATTGGAGGGGAGGTTTGGCTGCCATCTGCTGCCATCCAGCCTTTCTGTTTTTCAGAGACTATGCTTGACTTCCCCACCAGAACATGCCCACAGTGACAATGGTGGCTCTTGTCCCTTGGAGCTGAGGGGTTCTTACTCTGAAGATGGCTGATAGATCTCAAATGGTTCTTAGGAACTAGAGGAACTGAGACATAGCCAAATATACCTTCCCAGATACTGATGAATTCCTCAAATATTCTCAGTTTTGCTCTGTACACTGAAATTTCTTTCCTTCGATGTAAACTGAAGAAAAATGGACTGATGGTAAGGCTCAAGTGATTCTCTTCTGTGCAAGATATTTTATCTTCCTCTTCTTTTTTTTTTTTTGCACTGTTCAGAGGCCTTTGTGGATTAAGTCAGGTTACTTGGCTATATTCTGATTAGCTAAGATTGTTAGATAAGGGATGACCTCCAGATAAATTGTTTGCTGTGTAAGAAGGCTCTATTTTAAAACCAGAATTTTTTGTGGTCTTGTCACTCGATGATGGAGATGAATGAGATTTCGTCCTCATGTAACTGGGTAGGAAATGGCTTTATTAGATAAACCTTGGCATACCCTTGTTTTAGAGTAGGAATAAAGGTATAAATCATCATGTAAAAATTATATGAATTTTAATCTTATTTACTATTATACTTGTAAATTTGCCACTAAAATATTAATCAGGGAAAGACATAAATGCAGCTAGTAGTAAAACAAAAAGGTAGTTTTGTTCTTTTATTATTGAGATGGTAATAATAGATTAGAAAGAACACTCTGAAAATATAGATAATAAAACATTTTAAAAAGAAAATAAAAATCACTCAATCGCACCTCCAGAGATAGTCATTGTTAATATTTTAAAATACATCCTTCTAGTTTTTTTTTTGTTTTTTTTTTGTTTTTTTTTGTTTTTTGAGACAGGGTCTTGCTCTGTCGCCCAGGTTGGAGTGCAGTGGCGTGATCATGGCTCACTGCAGCCTCAACTTCCAGGGTTCAAGTGATCCTCTCACCTCAGCCTCCTGAGTAGCTGGGATTACAGATGTGCACCACCACACCCAGTTTTTTTTTTTTTTTTTAAGTGGAGACAGGATCTCATTTTGTTGCCCAGGCTGGTTTCAGACTCCTGGACTCAAGTGATCCTCCTGCCTCACCTCCCAAAGTGCTAGGATTACAAAGAGCCACCATGCCCAGCCTGTCCTTCTAGATTTTTAATGTACATATACTCACTTTGAGGAGTGTCTTCAAAAGATGGAATGCATGCTATTTCCCCCCTTCCAGCACATATTTTACTCCACTTATTAGGTTAAAAGTCACAAAGAAAGTAACTGTGTCTACTTCATTTTAGACAATTACATAAGTTTTGCAGTAGTATACTGTTCCTACCTTGGGGAAGAGGGTAAAATAGCTGTCTGGGTTCCATCATTCTGCAGTGGAACCTGCACACCAAGCAAACACTTGTTAATTCATTTAAGCCAGGAGGACATTAAAAAAAAAGAAACTGGCTGGGAGTGGTGGCTCACACCTCTAATCCCAGCACTTTGGGAGGCTGAGGCTGGCGGATGGCTTGAGGCCAGGAGTTCGAGACCAGCCTGGCCAACATGGTGAAACCCCATCCCTACTAAAAATACAAAAATTAGCTGGTTGTGGTGGCGTGTGCCTGTAACCCCAGCTACTTGGGAGGCTGAGGCAGGAAAATCACTTGAACCCAGGAGGCGAAGGTTGCGGTGAGCCGAGATTGCGCCACTGGGGCGACAGAGTGAGACTCTGTCTTAAAAAAACAAAAAAACCCCCCCAAAACCCAGACCTACTGGTAGACATCAAGTCAACAAACCAGCTTGTCAGTTGGCTATGTTGTTCCTTTTCCAACTATAGACCACATGGGTATTGGTTAGTGTTCTGAAAGTGGTGAGTACTACGCATAAAGAATCACATTTTCTCAGCCTGAGGCATGTGTGCTTCAAGGCAGTCACAATGTATTGGAATCCAAAATGAAATGAAGAAAGTGAGTAAGCTGCTCTAATAAACAGACGGCTTTCATTCAGTGTAGCCATTAATCTTGTCCCGATCATTTACTGGAATGTGGTAGATTGCAATGTTTCCTTAATCTATTAATGAACTATCACCACAAAATATGTCACCAAAGTGAAATAATTGTTGATGTGTTCATGAAAACCATTGGATAGACGAGAACCCTCCCCTCCATGGAATTAGGCAAACGAAGAACTTATTTGAGAAGGAAGAAGGGATTGTTGTAACCCCTCTGGAGCAGTTTTTAGGACCACAGAACAAAAGCCCAAAGCTTGTAAATGACCTGAAGAATTATAGGAGTCTTTCTAATTAGGCACTTTATAATGAAAATCTGAGTTTTAGAAAAGCAATTTTAAAGGGATAATTCTTCGTTTGACAAATGATTCACAATAGAATTTTAAAGGATTAATCATCTAGTAAATTTATTTTTTATTATTTTTATTCTTTTATTTAAAACTTTTTTATTTCTAATTTTTGTGGGTACATAGGAAGTGCATAATTATCTAGTAAATTTAACATAGCATTTAGATTTTAAAATTCTATCTGTCTGTAACATAATGTGCACATGTCTTAAGTATAAAGTAAAATGAACTGCTATGATATGCAAAAGTTTCAAACGGGCTCGGTGTGATGGTTCAGACTGGTGAATCCCAGCACTTTGGGGGCCAAGGTGAGAGGATCCCTTGAGCCCAGGAGTTCAAGACCATCCTGGGCAACATAGCAAGACCCCATCTCTACAGAAACAAAACAACACAAAGCAAACACACACACACACACACACACACACACACACACACACACACACACACACGGTTTAAATGGCGGAAACAGGTTGGATTGGCGGGCATCTGAAGTCCCTGAGTTTCATCTGTTGGGTCCAGAGTACTTTTTGTATGCTGATTAACAAAAGAGAGGCTGGGCTTCAGCTATATTTCCTCTTTAATTTCACATTTCATACATAGATGGGACCACAGAACAGGCTTAGTAAATCCCTGCTGATGAATTGGCAGATCACAATGATCAGAAGCACAAGTCCTGGAGTTTGACTGCCAAGCTCAAGCCCTGGCTTCTCACTCTATTATCTGCATATCCTTGGACAAGTTATTTCATTTCTCTGGATCTAGTTTCCTTCCTTTCTTCCTTCCTTCCTTCCTTCCTTCCCTCTTTTCCTTCCTTCCTTCCCTCCTTCCTTTCCTTCCTCCCTTCCTCCCTCCCTTCCTTCCTTCCTTCCTTCTTTCCTTCCTCACTTCCTTCCTTCCCTCCTTCCTTTCCTTCCTTCTTTCCTTTTCTTTCTTTCTCTCCCCTTCCTTCCTTCCTTCCTTCCTTCCTTCCTTCCTTCCTTCCTTCCTTCCTTCCTTCCTTCCTTCCTTCCTTCCTTCCTTCCTTCCTGAGACAAGGTCTCACTCTGTTGCCCAGGCCAGAGTGCAGTGGTGAGATCACGGCTCACTGTAGCTTCAACGTCCTGGACTCAAGTGGTCCTCCCACCTCAGTCCTCCAGTAGCTGAGACAACCACCATGCCTGGCTAATTTTTTATGTTTTGTAGAGACAGGGTCTCGCAGGGTTGTCCAAGCACTTCAGCCTCCCAAAGTGCTGGGATTACAGGCATGGGCCACTGTACCCGGCCTCTCTGGGTCTAGGTTTTCTTATCAGTAAAGTTGAAGCTAGGAGTATTGACTGTCTAGAGTAGCTGTGAGAATTAAATCAGATTATCCACATGCCATGATCAGTGAGCTGCCTTATGCATAATAAGCACTCAATGGTAGCAGTGATTACTGCTTTTTTTTTTTTTTTTGGAGACCAAGTCTCCGTCACCCAGGGTGGAGTGCAGTGGCACGATCTCAGCTCACTGTAACCTTCGCCTCCTGGGTTCAAGCAATTATCCTGCCTCAGCCTCTTGAGTAGCTGGGATTATAGGCACCTGCCACCATGCCTGGCTAATTTTTGTATTATTATTATTTTTTTGGTAGAGACCGGGTTTCACCACGTTGGCCAGGCTGGTCTCGAACTCCTGACCTCAAATGACCCACCTGCCTCGGCCTCCCAGTGCTGAGATTACAGGCGTGAACCACCATGCCCAGCCAGATTACTGCATTATTCTTAATAATAAAAACAAGGACCATCCAGGACCTTTTCCTCTTTATGTGTTATCACAGGTGATATTCAAATATTTATCATGGCCCAGGCACCAACCGATCAGAATGAACACACACAACCTGGGTAGCTGCATGGTACCCTCTGACAAGAAATGCCCCTTGAGTAATCTCACTACAACACAATACGATGGGAGGCTCTATAGCTCCATGGTTCTTGGACAGGGATGTGTGGATACCTTTTGTCTTATTTTAGGGAGGCATTAATGACTACTGGAAGTAGAATAGAAATTACTTGTTGTGGGACTATCACCGGCTGTGACATCTTGAATGAACTACACATCATCTCTGTGGCTCACTTGCCACAGTGCTTAATATTCACACTTCAGGCAAAGTTGTTATGGGGATCAACAAGGATCAGAAATGTAAAAGCCCTTTGAAAAAGAGTAAACCATTATACAAGTGCAGGAGATTTGCAAAACCTCCTTCCAGAAAACACATTCCAGGGGGAAATCGCTGCAATCTACATGCCTCTTCCATTTTCTTGTAACATTTCATACTAAACCTGTCTATGAGATTTAAAACATCACATTACATTTCTCCATTTTTATATTGGCAAAGTCAATCAGAATGAAAGGTTTTCAGAAAGTAGAATTAACTTCTTCCTATTAATGAGAAATGATAAACTGGGGATCATTTCCCTGATATTTTGCTTCTCTCTAAAATGTAGGTACTACTTTATAGAAATTTAGGTTAATTAAAATATTATAAATTATGCCTATAAACTAGAAACTCTTTATATTCTTCAGTAAGTTTTTTCTTCAGCCTGACCTAAACTTTTTTCACATGTGAATGGCGAATGTCTAATCCCACTCAGGTTATTAAACACAGTATTGAATTGTTTTATAGAGTTGGTAATTTTTAAACATTGCAGCAGCGTGGCAAACGGTTATAACTGGTGGTGCACATCTATTTTCAATTTGTGGCATTTGTGCCTTTTCAATAATGTTGGCCTTTTTCCTCTTCTGACTCAATTTCCTTTCTGTTTCTTATTCATTTTATAGATTGTTTCAATCTGTCTCACTTCTGAGCCAACATTTTTGAGATTAGGATCCCATTTGGGATCCTTTACTCACCCATATCTTGCACTCACATGCTTTTCCAAACACACGCACACACATGCACACACATGCACACAGAGCTAATTACACAAAGGCTCAGAGCAAACATTTAATCCCACGTAACCCACAAGTAGTGAAAGTGCTACTAGGAGATAATGAAACAGTTTTCATAAACTAATCACAAAATCTGCTTCTTTACAGTGACATCTCATTTAGATCTCCTCTATTTAGATTTACAGGGGTGCAAAAACTGTTTCTGCCAATACATGTAATTGTAGAATGAAATTAGTCTTTTACAGGCCCTAACTCTGCCCAGAGGGTGACATCCCACATATATAAAAACAACATAAAGCAATTGATGGAATGGCGGGGCACGATGGCTCAAATCTGTAATCCTAACACTTTGGAAGGCCGAGGCAGGAGGATCCGTTGAGCCCAGGAGTTCGAGACCAGCCTGGGCAACATGGTGAGACCTTCTCTCTACAACAAAATTTTAAAAATTAGCCAGATGTGGTGGCTTGCACTTGTGGTCCCACCTCCTCAGGAAGCTGAGGTGGGAGGATCACTTGAGCCTGGGAGGTCAAGGCTACAGTGAGCTGTGATTGCACCACTGCACTCCAGCCTGGGCAACAGAGCAAGACTCTCTCAAATAAATAAATAAATAAAAATAAAGCAATTGATAATGTTTAGGATACATTACCCTAAAATATGGCACTTTGGCATACTGAGTATTTTAAGCTGAAGGAACTTGAGAAAGCACCAGAAGCAGAAAGCTCTCCCTGACCTTTCCCTGCCGTTGTCAGTTGAAGCAGAGTGTAAGACCCTCAGGTGAGAGGTGCCCTGCCTACACCGAGAGGAAAGGGACATCCTGATCTCTGAAGACACAGGGTCACAGGGAAGAATCGGAACAAACAGGCCTGGCTTAGTTTCCCGCAGTTTATTACCATTAGATCATTCTCTTTTTGCCTGCTTATATTTCTCCACAACTGTCCACTCTTCTTCAAACCTACTATAACAAACACTCAGGTTGACTCTTTTATTGGGTCTTCATTTGTTTGTTTGTTTATTTGTTTGTTTTGAGACAGAGTCTCCCTCTATTGCCCAGACTGGAGTGCAGTGGCTTCATCTGGGCTCACTGTAATCTCTGCCTTCTGGGTTCAAGTGATTCTCCTATCTCAGCCTCCTGAGTGGCTGGGGTTACAGGTGCGTACTACCACGCCCGGCCGGCCGGGTCTTCATTTCTGAAGGCTCCTTTGCCATGTAAAACTTACATTAAATCGGTCCGGCGCAGTGGCTCACGCCTGTAATCCCAGCACTTTGGGAGGCTGAGGCAGGTGGATCACGAGTTCAGGAGATTGAGACCATCCTGGCTGACACAGTGAAACCCTGTCTCTACTAAAAAAATACAAAAAATAGCCAGGCGTGGTGGCATACACCTGTAGTCCCAGCTACTCGGGAGTTTGAGGCAGGAGAATTGCTTGAACCTGGGAGGCGGAGGTTGCGATGAGGCGAGATCGCGCCACTGCACTCTAGCCTAGACGACAGAGCGAGACTCTGTCTCAAAAAAAATAAAACCAAAAAACCCCAAACTTATATTAAATCAATTTGTATGTATGCTTTTCTCTTGTTAATCTGTCTTTTGTTATGGGGGTCTTAGCCATGTGTGTGGAAAAGACAGTTTTCCTCCCCTACAAAATAAAATAAGAATACTTTAATTTTCACAATGAACCCCAATTTTGAGATTCCCTTTTTTCTCCTTCTCTTTTATTTTGAGACAGAGTCTCTCTCTGTTGCCCAGGCTAGAGTGCTGTGGCACGATCATGGTTCACTGCAGCCTCAAACTGCTGGCTTTAGGCAATCCTTCTGCCTTAGCCTCCTGGGTAGCTGGGACTATAGGCATGCACCACCACACCTGGCTAATTTTTACATTTTTTGTAGAGATAGGGTCTTGTCACTATGTTGTCCAGGCTGGTCTTGAACTGCTGGACTCAAGCAATCCTTCTGCCTTGGCTTCCCAAAGTGCTGGGATTACAGGAGTAAGCCACCATGCCTGGCCTCTTTTTCTCTTTAGCACCATTGCTTTTTTTTTTTTTTTTTTTAAAAAAGATAGAGTCTTGCTCTGTCACCAGACTGGAGTGCAGTGGTGTGATCTCGGCTCACTGCATCCTCTGCCTCTTGGGTTCTAGTGATTCTCCTGCCTCAGCCTCCCAAGTACTACGATTACAGGCGCTTGCCACCATGACCATCTAATTTTTGTATTTTTAGTGGAGATGGGGTTTCGCCATGTTGGCCATAGTAGTCTCGATCTCTTGACGTCGTGATCCACCCGCTTCAGCCTCCCAAAGTGCTGGGATTACAGGCGTGAGCCACCGTGCCTGGCCTAGCACCATTGCTTTTCTGTGCCCAAGGTGCACACTTCATTTTTTGTTTGAGAGGTAGTCTTACTTTGTCACCCAGAGTGGAGTGCAGTGGTGCAATTTCAGTTCACTGTAACCTCCACTTTTTGGGTTGAAGCGATTCTCCTGCCTCAGCCTCCCAAGTAGCTGGGATTACAGGTACTTGCCACCACACCCAGTTCATTTTTATATTTTTAGTAGAGACAGGATTTCACCATGTTGGCCAGGGTGGTCTCAAACTCCTGACCTGAAGTGATCTACTTGCCTTAGCCTCCCAAAGTGCTGGGATTACAGTTGTGAGCCACTGCGCCCAGCCCCAAGGTGCACATTTGATCCCCCTCTTGAGTCATTAAACCCCACGTGTGCATTCACAGCCAGGCAGGTGCAGTGATTCACTTCATTTCTTCCTAGGTTCCAGGCCTCACACCATTTTTTGCTAGTGTCCGGGAGGTATCTACTCAACTGCACTTTCTCCTCTCCTCCTTTTTTTTTTTTTTTTTTTTTTTTTTTGAGGCGGAGTTTCGCTCTGTCTCCCAGGCTGGAGTGCAGTGGCCGGATCTCAGCTCACTGCAAGCTCCGCCTCCCGGGTTTACGCCATTCTCCTGCCTCAGCCTCCCGCGTAGCTGGGACTACAGGCGCCCGCCACCTCGCCTGGCTAGTTTTTTTTGTATTTTTTAGTAGAGACGGGGTTTCACCATGTTAGCCAGGATGGTCTCGATCTCCTGACCTCGTGATCCGCCCGTCTCGGCCTCCCAAAGTGCTGGGATTACAGGCTTGAGCCACCGCGCCCGGCCAGTCCTCTCCTCCTTTTTTCTTCTCCTCACCACTCAAGGCTCTTAGCTCAGATACTTCTTCTTCCTGTGCTTCCCATCTCCTTGCTGTTGGGGTTGAGGCCTTTCGGATTTGTGCAGAAGGAAATGATTCTGCGCGAGTGCAGCAGGGAGGAGACCCCGAGGGCTGTGGTTTCATCTGTGCTGCTCACTTCCGCCTCCTAATGATGGGGTGGGCTGAAGATTCACTGGTGCTTTCATTTGTTTATCCATTCATTCGTTTATTCATTTGAAGGTGTCCAGAATATGTTACAATAGCCTAAAGGTTATTTTGAGCTGAAGACATTTGGGAATCAACAGCTGCAAGAAGAGGCTTTTGGCCGGGTACGGTGGCTCATGCCTGTAATACCAGCACTTTGGGAAGCCGAGATGGGAGGATCAGTTGAGGTCAGGGGTTCAAGATCAGCCTGGGCAACATAGTGAGATCCCATCTCTACTAAAAATTTAAAAATTAGCTGGGTGTGGTGGCACAAATTTGTGGTCCCAGCTACTCAGGAGGCTGAGGATGGAGGCAGGAGGAACACTTGAGCCTGGGAGGATGAGGCTGCAATGAGCCATGATCACATCACTGCACTCCAGCCTAGGCTACAGAGCAAGACCCTGTCCTTCCCACCCACCCCAAAACCCCAAAAAAGAGGCTTTTTTTTTTTTTTCAAAACCAGGGAAGACTGACTCTTATCACTGAAGAGAGAAGTCAGCACACATTAGCACCTGGATGAGAAATTACCTAAACAGACAGATACTGTCACCAAACTATTGCTTTATTTATTTATTTATTTATTTATTTATTTTTTGAGGGGGGGTCTCATTCTGTCGCCCAGGCTGGAGTGCAGCGGCACGATTTCTGCTCACTGTGACCTCCGCCTCCCAGGTTCAAGTGATCCTCCTGTCTCAGCCTCCTGAGAAGCTGGGACTACAGGCATGTGCCACCACGTCCTGATAAAAATTTTTGTATTTTTAGTAGAGATGGGGTTTCTCCATGTTGGCCAGGTTGGTCTCGAACTCCTGAGCTCAAGTGATCCACCCACCTCGACCTGGGATTACAGGTGTGAGCCACTGTGCTCAGCCAGCTTTAGATGAATGTTTGTGTCTCCCTCCAAAATTCATATGTTGAAACCCTAACACCCAATATGAGGATATTTGGAGATGGAGCCTTTGGGAGGTGATTAGGTCGAGGGCAGAGAC
The DNA here is from genome assembly GCF_043159975.1 of Macaca nemestrina. Classification (NCBI taxonomy): domain Eukaryota; kingdom Metazoa; phylum Chordata; class Mammalia; order Primates; family Cercopithecidae; genus Macaca; species Macaca nemestrina. The sequence goes on from NC_092133.1 coordinate 122,501,748, forward strand.
CTCAAAAATGGGATTATGCCCATCTAGTAGAAGCCCCCGAGAGATTCCTTGCCTCTTCCACCATGGGGGTACACAGTGAAAAGCTGACCCTCTGTGAGCCAGAAAGTGGGCCCTCGCCAGACACCAAATCTGCCTGCGTGTAGATTTTTGGGCTTGTCAACCTCCAGAACTGTAACAAGTAAATTTCAATTGTTTGCAATTTTGTTATAGCAGCCCAGATGGATTTAGACAGCTATCATATCTCCTATCTATTCTCCTAAGGCCCATTGGTTTTTCCTAAAAATCACTTGTTCACCCAGAAGTACCCCTCTGCCCCTCCCCATCCCCTATTAAGATGGTATATAAGCCCCAAATTCTAATCATCTCCTTGAATCACATTTCTTTGTGAGCTCCCATGTGTACGTATATGTGTAATAAAATCTGTTTTTCTTTTCCTCTGGCTAAACTTTTGTCTGTTTAATTTACAGGTGCCCTAATAAAGAACCTAAGAGAGTAGAGAAAGTTTTTCCTCCCTGACATATTCATTTATACATGTATTTGTCTTATCTGTCATTCAATGAATGCAGTTTTTTTTCCTGAGTTGAAAAGAATGACAAAAGTTTTCTTTAGCTGTTACAATTATTTACATATTTTTTTTAAAAAGCAGAGAAAAAAACCTACATATAATCTGAATGCTTTTCTTTAAAAAAATTAGTTTATTTGTTTTGTTTTTAAAGTTCTGGGGTACATGTGCAGGACGTGCAGGTTTGTTACATAGGTAAATGTGTGCCATGGTGGTTTGCTGCACCTATCAACCCATCACCTAGGTATTAAGCCCAGCATGAATTAGCTATTTATTCTGATGTTCTCCCTGGTCCCCGCCCTAATGTGTGTTGTTTCCCTCCCTGTGTCCATGTGTTCTCATTATTTAGCTCCCATTTATAAGTGAGAACATGTAGAGTTTTTTTTTTGTTGTTGTTCGTGTGTTAGTTTGCTAAGGATAATGGCTTCCAGCTTCATCCATGTTCCTGCAAAGGACATGATCCCATTCCTTTTTATGGCTGCATAGTATTCCATGGTGTATGCATACCACATTTTTTTATCCAGTCTATCATTGATGGGCATTTGGGTTGATTCCTTGTTTTTGCTATTGTGAATAGTGCTGCAATGAACATACACATGCATGTATCTTTAGAATAGAATGATTTATATTCCTGTGGGTATATACCCAGTAATGGGATTGCTGGGTCAAATGGTGTTTCCGGTTCTAAATCTCTGAGGAATCGCCACACTGTCTCGCACAATGGTTTAGCTAAATTACATTCCCACCAATAGTATAAAAGGGTTCCTATTTCTCCACAACCTCGCCAGTATCTGTTGTTTCTTGACTTTGTAATAATTGCCATTCTGACTGGCCTGAGATGGTATCTCATTGTGGTTTTGATTGGCATTTCTCTAATGATCAGTGATGTTGAGCTTTTTCTCAGTGAATACAGTTTTTAAGGGAAGGCTTTGCTCCAGGTGATGTGCAAAGTGTTGCAGGGAATGAGTGAGGGGAAGTTGTCCAGGACACTGTCCTTTCCTTTGAGGAGCAAACATATCTAAACAATCACATCATAAGGTGTGATCAGCGTGAGTGAGGGGTGAACATTGGAGAGGCAAGTCACTTTGTTTTTTTTTTTTTTTTGAGACGGAGTCTCGCTCTGTCCCCTAGGCTGGAGTGCAGTGGCACGATCTCGGCTCACTGCAAACTCTGTCTCCCGGGTTCACGCCATTCTCCTCCCTCAGCGTCCGGACTAGTTGGGACTACAGGTGCCCGCCACAGCGCCTGGTTAATTTTTTGTATGTTTAGTAGAGACGGGGTTTCACCGTGGTCTCAATCTCCTGACTTTGTGATCCGCCCACCTCGGCCTCCCAAAGTGCTGGGATTACAGGCGTGAGCCACTGCGCTCGGCCAAGGCAAGTCACTTTGTTAGGAGAGTAAGCGCTATCTTTTCCTTCATCCAAGAACACCTTGAAAGGCTGGTCCCTGGGAACCCCTAAGAAGTTCTAATTCTTTCTTAAATTTTTATTTTTTATTTTTATTCATTTATTTATTTTTGAGACAGAGTCTCCCTCTGTCACCCAGGCTGGAGTGCAGTGGCGCAATCTCTGCTCACTGCAAGCTCCGCCTCCCGGCTTCAGGCCTTTCGCCTGCCTCAGCCTCCTGAGTAGCTGGGACTGCAGGCGCCTGCAACCACGCCCGGCTAATTTTTTGTATTTTTAGTACAGACGGGGTTTCACTGTGTTAGCCAGGATGGTCTCGATCTTCTGACCTCGTGATCCGTCCGCCTCGACCTCCCAGAAGTGCTGGGCTTTCAGGCGTGAGCCATCGCACCCGGCCAATTTTTATTTTTTATATTTTGAGACAGGGTCTTACTCTGCTGGAGTGCAGTGGTATGATCACAGCTGACGGCAGCCTTGTCCTCCTGGGTTCAAGAGACCCACCTCACCTCAGCCTCCCGAGTAGTTGGAACTATAGGCCTGTGCCACCATGCCTGGCTAATTTTTCTATTTTTTGTAGAGATGGGATCTCGCCATGTTGCCCAGGCTGGTCTTGAACTCCTGAGCTCGAGCAATCCGCCCACCTCTGCCTCCTAAAGTGCTGGGATTGTAGGCTTGAGTCACCGCGCCTGGCCAGAAGTTCTTATTCTGACAGAGGAGGGACAGAAGGAGCAAGGGGAGCCCCGAGGAAACAATGCCAGTGTTCGCTGGGTTGCTCTGAAGTGAGTCTAAATTCAGATCTTTCTGGCCAACTGAATTTCCAACTGTTTCAAGTTTTTGAAACAGGAGGGTTTTCAGATGTGCAAAAACGATTTGCTTACTCTTACCTTCTCCTCCTTAATGGGCATTTTTCCTTTAAATGCTATACAGATGACAGAAGTATTCCCACTCCGAGGGTAAATTGGAAAGTACATGTCATAGTTCGAGACGCGTTTGATGTTGAGTTTCGCTTTTGGATGCTCGGCTTCATGAGCTTATATATCTAGGCCCTTCTAAATCAGAAACGGATCCTTAACACAGGGTAGCAGCCTCGCCGGCGAGATTCAGGAAGGGAGGCACAGAGGTTCCATTTGGCTTCCTTTATTGTTCTACGGATGGCATGAAAGATTTCCTACAAAAGAGAAATCAGAAACCAGAATAAGTCACCCTGTTTGTTATCTCTGGTCAGGCAAATAGCATTTAAAAAATTCTTTTTCAACATTAGATTTGCATCGCATGTGTTGGAGTATCTTATGAAGACCAAACAAATGGTTCGTGAGGAACTAGGTGAAAATAGTTTCTCATGAGATTTGCTTTGTTTATACTCCTAGGGTGGAGTGTTAGAAAACTGGAGCCAGATAAAGAAAACAAAGGCAGATTTTAGGGCTTATAGAAGTTCAGTTGGGTGTTGTTTTTTGTTTTCTGTATTTTTTTTTTGAGGTAAAGTCTGGTTCTGTTATCCAGGATGGAGGGCAGTGGTGCAATCTTGACTCACTGCATCTTCGACCTCCCAGTCTCAAGCGATACTCCCACCTCAGCCTCTCAAGTAGCTGGGACTACAGGCACACACCACCGCACCCAGCTAATTTTTGTATTTTTATGTAGAGATGGGGTTTCACTATGTTGCCCAGGATGGTCTCAAGCAATTTGGCTACCTCGGCCTCCTAAAATACTAGGGTTATCAACAAAACCAAACCCAAAAAAACCAAAAAAACCCAAAACCAAAACAAAAAAACTTGAGGAAAATACAGTAGTCCCTCCTTCTCTGCAGTTTCGCTTTCCAAGGTTTCAGTTACCCGAGGTCAACTGTGGTCTGAAAATACTAAACGGCAAATTCCAGAAATAAACAATTCGTAAGTTTTAAACTGCGTGCTGTTCTGAATAGCATGATGAAATCTTGCCTGGGTCCCTGCTCTGTCCCATCCTGTTCCAATCATCGCTTTGTCTAGCATATCCACATTGTGGATGCTAGCTGTCTGCTAGTCAATCACATATTCTGCTCCTGATATCCGACCATCAACATGGTCATGGCTGTGTGATCCAAGATCACCTGAAGCAGATCATCCTTTCTCTGACATATTATCAGAAGGTCAGTAGTTGCCTAGCATGACATCACAGTGCCTATGTCATTCACCTCACTGCATCTCACCAGGTAGGCAGTGTATCATCTCACATCATCACGAGAAGAATGGTGGGTATAGAACAGTAAGATATTTTGAGAGAGAGAACACATTTATGTAACTTTTATTGTAGTATATTGTTAGAATTATTCTATTTTATTATTAGCTATTATTGTAGCTTTTTTCTTTTTTTCTTTTGAGATGGAGTCTTGCTCTGTGGCTCAGGCTGGAGACGGAGCACAGTGGTGTGATCTCTGGTCACTGCAACCTCTGCTTTCTGGGTTCAAGCAACTCTCTTGCCTCAGCCTCCCCAAGTAGCTAGGATTACAGGTGCCTGCCACTATGCCCGGCTTTTTTTTGTTTTGTTTTGTTTTTGTATTTTTAGTAGAGACGGGGTTTCACCATGTTGGCCAGGCTGGTCTTGAACTCCTGACCTCAAGTGATCCATCTGCCTTGGCCTCCCAAAGTGCTGTGATTACAGGTGTGAGCCACCAGGCTTTGCCCTATTAGCTATTATTAATCTCTTACTGTGCCTAATTTATAAATTAAACATCATAGATTTATATGTATAGGGAAAAAAACATAGTATATATACATAGGGTTCAGTACAATCCATGGTTTCAGACTTCCATTGGGGGTCTTGGAATGTATCCTACAAAGATAAGCAGGGGGCTGTTGTACCATAATTAGAACTAAGTGAACCACACATTCTTTCCCTGAAGGAGATAAGGTCCCTCAATATCAGAGACAGTTTAGAAAGGATAACCCAGGACATCGAGTACCTTTCAGGTTTACCATTTATTCCTTTTCTTAACTTTTTTTTTTTTTTTTTTTTTTGGTGAGTGGGAGAGGTTTGGTTTAGGCCTGAATAACTGATCTTTATCTATCTAGACATCAAATGCTTATTTTCTTGGTTGCAATTTCATCACCTAAAATGTCTCTGTATATATAAACATTGCTCTTCTTTAATAGAAAGCTGATGAACTTCGAAATTCATTTGAAATATGTATTCAATATAAACCACTCTTCATTTCTTGCAAAAGTAGAGTAATACAGCAGCCTCTTTTTTTTTTTTCAAAATTATTTTCTATTCTCTCATCTCATTTTTCATAGCACCCCTGTTCAGACTGAATGGGAATATTGATAAACATGAAACATGCTCAACTTCTCTAATAATCAAAGAAATACATATTAAAATGAGATGCCACTGTTTCTTCTATGACTGGGACTGAAATGAAAGGTATTCATCATATCCATTGTTAGTGAGAAAGCCGGACAGAGAAAGATCAGAGAGAGCGCCACCCCCATTCCCCACAGCTTTCCAGCTCTGGCCCTGCTCTGTGGCTGCCCCTCAAGTCTGAAAATCACCTCATATTCTTACAATAAATCCCTTCTCTTCTCTTGCTGCCATTTTTCTCTACTTATTTGCAAGTAAAGAGAATTAACTAATTAATGAATTTTTTTTTGGCTTTCATTTCAACCTGTTTTCTCTCTCTCTCTCTCTCTCTTTTTTTTTTTTTTTTTTTTTGGAGACAGGGTCTAGCTCTGTCGCCCGGGCTGAAGTGCAATAGCGCGATCTCGGCTCACTGCAACCTCCACCTCCCAGGTTCAAATGACTCTCCTGTCTCAGCTTCCTGAGTAGCTGGGATTACAGGTGCCTGCCATCATGCCCGGCTAATTTCTGTATTTTTTGTAGAGATGGGGGGAGGGCTTCACTCTGTTGGCCAGGCTGGTCTCAAACTCCTGACCTCAAGCGATCTGCTCTGCTCAGCCTCCCAAAGTGCTGGGATTACAGGCGTGAGCCACCGTGCCCAGCCATGCTTTCTCTTTATAGCATTTGTTACTTCTACAAATTGATCACTTGGAGTTTCTTGCCTTGACTATATTAAGGATATCTAATGGCTTCCTAATTTTTCTCCCCTGGATTCTGCATTGGATCATTTTCAGTTGTAGGCCTTTTCTGTGAACTTGTGTGTATTTTTCCCTTTTCCTTTGTCTAAGTGTGATTGTGCAGGCCTCACCTTTTTTCCTCTTCCCTTTTCTGAGCTTCAAGCAAAAGGTAAATCTGTTCACACTTGATGATTGCTAACAGACTAAAGAATTCATTGCCCTTGGCTCTATTCATTATATACTTCTTACAGCCATAGCTGGGGGCAGATTGATGTGCTCAGCCCCCTACTCATGCCCTAAAACAGATTCATTTGAGGGCTCTTGCGGTACTCAGGTAGGAGGACTTCCTAACAGGGCCCCCTGACACACCCTTTGATTCTTTGAACCATCAGCTGTAACCCTCAGTGTGAACTCTAATCCCCAGGGAGGACCACAATCTCCAGGGTAGATTGCAATCTCCATGACAGACTGCAGCAGGATCCTTCTGTTCTCTAACTCAGGGGTCTCCAACCCCTTGGCTATGGATGGGTACTGGTCCATGGCCTCTTGGGTACCAGGCTGGATAGCAGAAGGTGAGCTGTGGGTGAGCGACCATTACCACCTGATATGGTTTGCCTGTGTCCCCACCCAAATCTCATCTTGAATTGTAGCTCCCGTAATTCCCACATATTGTGGGAGGGACCTGAATGGCGTGAACCTGGGAGGTGGAGCTTGTAGTGAGCCAAGATTGCGCCACTGCACTCCAACCTGGGCGACAGAGTGAGACTCTGTCTCAAAAAAAAAAAAAAAAGAAAAAGAAAAAGTAACGTCTTTTCCTCACCCATCACAAGGTTCATGACTGAAACTCCCATAACAAAAGGCATTAACAAGAGAAAAGCATATAAACTTAATATAAGTTTTTTTTTTTTTTTAAGGTGGAGTTTCACTCTTGTTACCCAGGCTGGAGTGCAACCTCTGCTTCCCAGGTTCAAGCGATTCTCCTGCCTCAGCCTCCCAACTAGCTGGCATTACAGGTGTCTGCCACCATGCCTGGCTAATTTTTTGTATTTTTAGTAGAGGTGGGGTTTCACCATGTTAGCCAGGCTGGTCTCAAACTCCTGACCTCAGGTGAGCCACCCGCCTCGGCCTCCCGAAGTGCTGGGATTACAGGTGTAAGTCACCACACCCAGGTAAACTTAATGTAAGTTTTATGTGACACAGGAGTCTTGAAATGAAGACCCAAATAAACAGGGAAAACTGGTTTTTCTTTTTGTTTTTAGAGATGAGGTCTTGCTATGTTGCCCAGGCTGGAGTGTAGTAGCTATTCACAGGCATGATCATGGCACACTGCAGCCTTGAACTCCTGGGCTCAAGTGATTCTCCTGCCTCAGCCTCTCAGTAGGTGGGACTACAGGTACACACCACCGCACCTGGCAAAACTGTATTTTTATGCTTAGGTTTGCTGAAGAGTGGATATAATATGGACAGAAGACAGGGAAATACTGGGTAGAAGAGGGCAGTTCCCGGCAAAGGCCCCACCCTCAAGCCTGGAGGCCCATGGCCCTAAATGGGGACAGCCATTCGTGTTTTTGCACCCACAACATTGCCTTTTGGTCCACCATGCCCTTTATTCTGAACCCACATAAACCCTAAACCCCAGGCTCCAGAAGCAGATGAGCAGATGAAGAGATGGGACAAGCAGATGAATGGCAAAATGATGCAGCAGAGGAAGAGGGAAGAAGAGGAATATCTGAATGCCGAGGGGAGTTTTGCTGGGGGTGGCCAGAGAGGAATTCGGCTGCTGGACAGCCACGCTCCAAGGGAAGATCATCTTCCCACTCTATCCCCCGCCTCTAGTTCCCCATCCATTCTGCTGAGAGCCACCTCCACCACTCAATAAAACCCTGCATTACCCTTCAAGCCCGTGTGTGACCCGATTCTTCCAGGATGCTGGGCAAGAGTTTGAGATACAAAAAGCTGTCACATTGACCTTCTGCCCCTGTGAGAAGGCAGAGGGTCCATCAAACTGGTTAACATTTAATTCATCTGTGGATGACAGGGCAAAAAGGGCACGCTATAACACATGCCCACTTGGGCTCCTGCATCTGTCCGTCTGTGTACTCCCCCTACCCTGAGAGGTTTGACCAGCAGCAGGACTGAACAGGTGAGCCACGCCTCTGTCGCACATCCTACGAGGGGGATCAGGGAACTCTCCCATTTCAGATAGTTGTGTAGAAGTATAACTGAATCCAAGCTTGTAACACTTGCTGCACAGCAGCCAATAAGTCAAGAGACAAAGCATTGGGGCAAGGAAAACAACTTCATTCTGAGAGCCAGCAAACCGAGAAGATGACCAACTAGTGTTCAAAACAACCATCTTGGCAGGGCATGGTGGCTCACACCTGTAATCCCAGCACTTTGGGAGGCTGAGGCAGGCGGATCACTTGAGACCAGGAGTTTGAGCCAGCCTGGCCAACATGATGAAACGCTGTCTCTACTAAAAATACAAAAATTAGCTGGGTATTGTGGCAGATGCCTGTAATCCCAGCTACTTGGGAGGCTGAGACTGAAGAATTGTTTAAGCCCAGGAGGTGGAGTTTGCAGTGAGCTGAGATTGCACCAATGCACTCCAGCCTTAGTGACAGACCGAGACTCTGTCTCAGAGAGAAAAAAAAAAAAGAACCATTTTAAGTCAGTACAAATTTCAGGCTCTTTTTATGTTAAGGGCAGGGGCAAGAAAAGGGGGTTTGTGATCAAGAGAAGTATCTGATGACCACAGACATCTGGGCACCAGCAAGGGTCCGAGGAGGCTGGGAAACCTTTGTGCTGGGTCAGGTCACAATGTTTCCATGAGTTTTTAAAGTAACTTTTTTTTTTTTTTTTTTCTGAGATGGAGTTTCACTCTTATTGCCCAGGCTGGAGTGCAGTGGCGTGATCTCAGCTCACCGCAACCTCTGCCTCCCAGGTTCAAGGGAATCCCCTACCCGAGCCTCCTGAGTAGCTGGGATTATAGGCACGCACCACCGTGCCCGGCTAATTTTTCTGTATTTTTAGTAGAGATGGAGTTTCTCCCTGTTGGTCAGGCTGGTCTCAAACTCCCGACCTCAGGTGATCCACCCACCTCGGCCTCCCAAAGTGCTGGGATTACAGGCATGAGCCACAGTGCCCAGCCTAACATGTCTATCCTCCTTATTTCCTCTTGGGTTAGTTTTGGGAAAGGGACTGTAATCATTTTTTTCTAAAGCTAAACTATAAACTAAATTCCTCCGATACTTAGATGGTATACATGCAAAGTTAAGCAGAAGCTTTTGAACCTAAAGCCTATGACCATGGTGGAGGGGGTAGACAGAGATAAAATGGAGTCAGTCATGCTAAGACTCCATCCACTGTTACAGAAGTATGATTGCGGCTGGGTGCGGTGGTTCACGCCTGTAATCCCAGCACTTTGGGAGGCCGAGATGGGCAGATCACCTGAGGTCAGGAGTTCGAGACCAGCCTGGCCAATATGGTGAAAGCCCGTCTCTACTAAAAATACAGAAATTAGCCGGGCGTGGTGGTGGGTGCCTGTAATCTCAGCTACTCAGGAGGCTGAGGCAGAAGAATCGTTTGAACCTGGGAGGTGGAGGTTGCAGTGAGCCAAGATTGCGCCACTGCACTCCAGCCTGGGTGACAGAGCAAGACTCTGTCTCAAAAAAAAAAAAAAAAAAAAAAAAGGAAGTATGATTGGACAAAGAAGGTATGATCTAACGGTAATAGACTAGGGGAAAATTAGTAAGGCTTGTTTGCTGAGATTCTTCTTTGTTTCTCTGTCTTCTTCATTTCATCTGAATATAGGAAGGACCCTTCTGGAATGACCTATTTTGGGAAGTTCAGAGAATTCTTTTACGACCTGCTTCAGGAGAGAAGGGCAGAAGGTCAGAGAGATCTTCTTGCTTCTGCTGTTTTCTCATATGCCCAAGTATCATATTTTGGGGGAGCATGTCCTGAACCCCATTACTTTCATAGTACTTAGTTGGGATAGACCCCTGCAACAAAAGGCAGGTTAACAAGGGAAAAACAAACAGAAGCTTATTAACATATATACCTAATGTATACACAGATGACATCCAGAGAGATGAGTACAATCTCAAAGAGGTGGCTTTGAATTCAGGATTAAATACCATTATCTGCAGAAACAATGCAGGAGAAGGCTTATGGGGATGTGATCAGAAAAATTATGGTAAATAAGAGAAGAGTTTGTTATGCAGATTTAGGTGGATGCCTCCAGTTAATACAGAATGTCTGGGCTCCTGGCTAAACTTCATCCTCAAGCCTGGAACCTCAATTCAACCCTAAGTGAAAACAGCTGACCCTGATACAGAATGGCTGGGCTCTTGGCTAAATTCCACCCTTAAGCCGGGAAACTTGGCCCCATTTTTCACCCAAATGATTGCCTTTTTGGTTCACCTTTCCCCCTATCCTCTGCCCATAAAAACCAGAGCAGCTGGCAGAAAAAAAAAAAAAGAAGGCCGGGTGCGGTGGCTCACGCCTGTAATCCCAGCACTTTGGGAGGCCAAGACGGGTGGATCACGAGGTCAGGAGATTGAGACCATCCTGGCTAAAACAGTGAAATCCCCTCTCTACTAAAAATAAAAAAATTAGCTGGGCATTGTGGCGGGCGCCTGTAATCCCAGCTACTCAGGAGGTTGAGGCAGGAGAATGGCGTGAACCCGGGAGGCGGAGCTTGCAGTGCGCCGAGATCGCGCCACTGCACTCCAGCCTGGGCGACAGAGCAAGACTCTGTCTCAAAAAAAAAAAATTAAAAAAAAGAAAAGAAAAGAAAAGACAACACAAGCAGCTGACCAGCAGGAATACAAACTGCTGAGCCTCGGGGATGCAAGCGGCTGAGTGGTGAGTAGAGAAGCAACTGAGTAACTACGGATAAATGTGGCTAACTTCAGACAGTGCAGTTTTGGAGGGGAGACCGGGCAGGGACAGCTGGGTTTCAGGCAAAGATCACCTTCTTCCCGCACTGTCTCCTTTCCAGCTCCCCTTCCACTGAGAGCCACTTTCACTACTCAATAAAGTCCTCCGCATTCATCATCTTTCAAACAGTTCGTGTGACCTGATTCTTCCTGGACACTGAACAAGAACTCAGATGTCAAAAAGGGCAAAAGGGCAGGTGCGGGAGGCTCTCACCCTCACCATTCACTGAGCTGTTAATACTTAGCTGTCCATGGACTGCAGGCTTGGTGAAACCAGCCACTCTACTTCCTGCCCACGAAGGGGGTCAAGGTCAAGGGAATAATACCATCTCACAGTGATAAGAGTCTCTTGTGATTAAGAGTTATCCTTTTCTTCCTGGCACAGGAAGATGTCCTTAAAAGTGGAGATTCCCTTTACAGATGTAAATTTCTCTTACAAAAGGGTAACCTGTACAGTTTTCAGAACATCTCTTGGGTTTGCAGTTTCTCAAACTCATCCTTATGCCAAAGAGGCATTTTTTTTGGTAGCATATTTTGGTCTTCTACAGTCATATTTTGGGGTGCATATTTTTGGTCCCCTACAACCTATAGAATTTTTCCTGTGGAGTTTAAGCCTCACAGGATGCAGGGCCTCACTGCTCCCCAGCCTTCTTTCCTTCCCTGAGTTTTCTGGCAGAGAGATGGGCTACACGTGGGGATCTTACTCTGGCTGTTTCACAGTTTATTATTCAGTATTTTGGTAGCCACACACCCTCCGTCTCTGAGACAGGAAGTAGACTCAGAGGGAGGTATAACATGTCTTATGACTTTTTTCAGTCTGGCTCTGGTTAGATTTTTCTTAACTCAGCTCCACTGGCAATAACAACGGGTGGAAATTTCTAACAGGTTTTGGCATGAGATTGTCTCTCAGTCTGACTTTTCAGTAGGAGAAAGGAAGCTGATGAGGAATCCAGTTCTCCTTTGAACAGTGACCTAGCAATGTCTTCCCCCGACACGAAATCTACCTTCCTCTCTATGGGTTTCAGTAGTCTGTACGATCTGGCCTAATCCCGAAATTCACACCCTCTACTGCCAGCAGGCTGGCCTCCTTTGCTGTTTCTTTTCATGCCACTTGCTTCCTGGCAGGTCCCCTTTCTCTGTTTAGCTATATTCTTCCATGTGTAAACCAAAAATAAAATACTAAGTCCTCCAACTGACTAAATGGACTCCCCTTTTGGCCAAGGGGATCCCAAAGAAATGTAAAAAACTAGTTCAGGCCATGATGGGAAGGGGAGTTGGACATGTCTCATTACACCTTCTCCCTTTTGGAGTTTAAACATAATTGTCCAGGATTAACATTAAAATAGAGATCATAAGACTGACAAAACAGACTCTTTGTAGCAATAAGGTAACAAATTCCAACCTGACTCTGGTATAGCATCATAAGACAGATAACAAGCCTTAGAGGAAATCAAAGTATTTTATTTCAAATGAGACAGGCTAGTTCCCTTGACCTTAACCCCCTTCAAGGGTGGGAACTGGAGTGACTCCTTTCATGCAGCCTGCTCCTGACCACTCCTTGTGAGAGGGAGCATGTGAGCAAGCAAATGTGGGAACTGGAGGGAATGAACGCTAGAACTGGCTGGTCACTCCTCTCTGGCAGGAGCAGGCTCTGTGTGACCCCTTGCAGCATCCAAGCCCCTGCCCTCTCGGCACCTGAGTTCTTGTCTGCTGTCCAGGAAAAATTAGGTCACTGGAATGGATCGAACGGTGGTGTATGGGGAGGGTTTTATTGGGCAATGGATGTGACTCTCAGTGGAATGAGGAGTTGGAAAGGGGCTGGTGTGGGGAGAAGGTGATCTTTCCCTGAAGCCATACTGTGTGAAGTTAGCTGTGTCTATCCGTAGTCTCCAACACTCAGCAGCTTGCATCCCCACTGGTCAGTCATGTGTGTTGCTCTGCCAGCTGAAGTCTTTTTATGGGCACAGGACAGGGGCATGGCAGGCCAAAAAAAGCAACATTTGTGAGGAAAAATTGGGTCAGCTGTTTTCACTTAGGGCCATGGTTTCAGGTTTAAGGGTGGATTTAGCCAGGAGCCCAGCCATTGGGTATCACAAGTATACTTCTTTTCTTCTTCTTCTTCTTCTTCTTCTTCTTCTTCTTCTTCTTCTTCTTCTTCTTCTTCTTCTTCTTCTTCTTCTTCTTCCTCTTCCTCTTCCTCTTCCTCTTCCTCTTCCTCTTCCTCTTCCTCTTCCTCTTCTTCTTCTTCTTCTTCCTCTTCTTCTTCCTCTTCTTCTTCCTCTTCTTCTTCCTCTTCTTCTTCCTCTTCTTCCACTTCTTCTTCTTCCTCTTCTTCTTCTTCTTCTTCTTCCTCTTCCTCTTCCTCCTCCTCCTATTCCTCTTCTTCTTCTTCTTCCTCTTCTTCTTCTTCTTCTTCCTCTTCTTCTTCTTCTTCTTCTTCTTCCTCTTCCTCTTCCTCTTCCTCCTCCTCCTATTCCTCTTCTTCTTCTTCTTTTTTTTTTGAGACAAAGTTTCACTCTGTTGCCCAGGTTGGGGTGCAGTGGCACAATATTGGCTCACTACAACTTCTGCCCCTTGGGTTCAAACGATTTTCCTACCTCAGCCTCCTGAGTAGCTGGGATTACAGATGCACACCACCATTCCCAGCTAATTTTTGTGTTTTTAGTGGAAATGGGGTTTCACCATGTTGGCTGGGCTGGTCTTGAATTTCTGACCTCAAGTGATCCACCCACCTCGGCCTCCCAAAGTGTTGGGATTACAGGAGTGAGCCGCCGTGCCTGGCTCAAAAGTATATTTCTTTGAAAAATTTTGGAATGGCTCTGCAAAACCATCTCTTGTGGGGTAAATTCACATTCTGTAGAGAATCTCCTTCCTTTATTAGGTCTTTTCCTGATTGAAGGGAGATTTAGCTGAGACTCTGACACCTTTTAAGATCCAAAAGGAGACATTTACCATCTATTCTCTCTGAAGCCTGCTACTTAGAGGTTTCAGGTACATAATAAGAACCTTGGCTTCCACAACCTCTCTTATCTTAACTTAAGCATTTCTTTACGACTTCAATTCCTTTTTTTTTTTTTGAGATGGAGTCTTGCCTTGTCAGCCAGGCTGGAGTGCAATGGCACAGTCTTGGCTCACTGCAACCTCTTCCTCCTGGGTTCAAGCGATTCTCCTGCCTCAGTCTCCTGAGTAGCTGGGATTTCAGGTGCGTGCCACCATGCCTGGCTAATTTTTTGTATCTTTAGTAGTGATGGGGTTTCGCCATGTCGGCCAGGCTGGTCTCGAATTCCTGACCTCATGATCCGCTGGCCTCGGCCTCCCAAAGTACTGGGATTACAGGCGTGAGCCACTGCACCTGGCCTTCTGACTTCAGCTCTTTAGGCAATACTTAACTCTTTCAACCAATGGCCAGTCAGAAAGTCTTTGAATCCAGGCCGGGCGCGGTGGCTCAAGCCTGTAATCCCAGCACTTTGGGAGGCCGAGACAGGCGGATCACGAGGTCAGGAGATCGAGACCATCCTGGCTAACACGGTGAAACCCCGTCTCTACAAAAAAAAATACAAAAAACTAGCCAGGCGAGGTGGCGGGCGCCTGTAGTCCCAGCTACTCGGGAGGCTGAGGCAGGAGAATGGCGTGAACCCAGGAGGCGGAGCTTGCAGTGAGCTGAGATCCGGCCACTGCACTCCAGCCTGGGTGACAGAGCGAGACTCCGTCTCAAAAAAAAAAAAAAAGAAAGTCTTTGAATCCTACTATGACCTGTAGGTATTTCCTCTTCAAATGACCTGCCTTCCTGGGCCATGTATTGATGTACGTTTTTGCCTGTACCTTCTGTCTCCCTAAAATGTATAAAACCAAGCTATAATCCCACCACCTTGGGCACATGTTCTTAGAACCTCATGGTACTGTGACCCAGGTTATAGTCATTCATATCTGGCTCAGAATAAACTTCTTTAAATTACAGATTTTGACTTTTTAAAATCAACACATGTAATGCCAGATCTAGTTCCATCTCCTTCATGGAGCCTTTTTATAATCCCAGCCCACACTGAGGCCCTCGGCTCTCATTCATTCATTCATTCACTGATGTGGGGGCCAAGGTCCATGGCACTCCCTAAAGGTTCGCTGAAAAAAAAAAATCACTGACATGGGGGAGATTGAGTAATGGGAGAAAAGGCAGACAAATTTATTTAATGTGTATACACAGGAGCATTCAGAATGAAGACTTAACCCACCAGTGAGGTACAAAAGTTTATATACCATCTTATGGCTACAGAAAGAGTGGGGGCTTGGATCCTGGAGGTAAAAAGAAATATAGGCAGAAAGAAATTTAGGCAGATAGTGAGGGCAACAGATTCCTCAGCAGGGTGTCCCTTACAACAAAAAGCAGTCCCCAAAATCATTTCTAACAAAGAGCAGCCTAAAAAATTGAGCAGGAAACATGAATAAGGGAGGTGGAAGCTTGCATGGGAGAATGCCAGCAGCTGTGCCAATAGAAAAGGGCTACCTGGGGGCCAGGTATGTCCAACACGGAGACTCCATCTTCCCTTTGTTTTGTCACCACGTGTTCAGTAAAGGAATGGGCAACATGGTGCAGCTCAGGCACAGGACCTGCCTGCATAATAAAATATTAGGGTGGGGCTACCAGAAATTCATGCCCTATGCAAATGGCACACCTAGTCTAACTAGTTTTTTGCACCCTATGTAAATCAGACATCACCTCCTCACCGGCTCATCTGTAAACCCCCCTGCATTTCACTGCAGATCTGGCATTTTCTGGGAACCGCCCTCTGCAGCAGAGAGCTATTCTCTTTCTTTCGCTTATTATACTTTCGATCTCAACCTTACTCTTTGTGTGTCTGTGTCCTCGTTCTCCGTGGCCATGGGACAAGGAACTTGGGGTGTTACTCCAGACAACGAGGCCGTTTCACAGATAAAACAGATGATGGAAGAGGGTAGAAGTGGAATTCTGTTGAGGGGATTACTAGGGAGAATAAATGGATTTGGGAACAGAGATTAACTTGTAAATACTTCTCTTCAACAGTGATAGGGTGGTTCAGGTGTGGGTACATTCTCGGGCTTACAGGGAGGGGAAGAAAAAACAATTGTTCTTCTCGATGGGCCTGGATCTTAGGCAGATAAAGGAACTTTAACTCTGTGGAAGAGATGGTGGTGGTGGTGGCTGGGGAGGCCAGACAGACCTTGAGACTTCTTCTTTAGTATGTCAACGTGATGTATTTTGGGGTATTTGGTTTCTGAGTCCCAACACTGAACAAGTTGCTAGATGTTTATGCTTGTCAGTCACCATGTTTAGTGAGAACCTCAGAGTAAATAAGGCAGGCTGGTCCTTGCCTTCATGGGACTGAGACTGTTGAAGGAGTCCTAGACATGACACATACGAAAGTCACATCATAATAGATTCTTTAGTCCTCCTTGTAATCCTTGTTTATTAATTAGGGTAATCTTTTTTGCAACCCATAAAATCCAGTTCTGGGATATGAGCCAAAACACATATTTCCTGGGAAGGCCCCGCGGCTCCTCACAGAACTGAAGGGAGAACCGGAACCCTGGCTTCCAGTTGGCAGCGAGAGAGACCCTCCAGGGATTTCAGCCGCAGAAGCATTTAGACTTTCTCTTCAGGGCACCACCTCTGCTTCAATAACTGCTACTTTCTGTATCCATGCCAAGTTTCAAGTCCCAGGAGAAAATTGGAATGTTTAAGCTTGAGTCAGGTGATTGCCTCTAGAAATGAGGCACCTGTCTGGATGCAGGCAGGGAGAGGTTGGTGTGGGAGCTGGGGCCACGGAGGGCCTTTCCCACAGTGGGGAGATTGTGGCGTGGAGCCGTTCTCCTGCAGATGCTGTGCGGCGCTGCCCAGATTTCTCCTTCAAAGATGGAGAACTTATATCCCCGGCTGCTGGGTGTGCTGTCAGCTGGGTGGGAGCCATCAGTGTTCAGTGGTGGCCTGGGAATGGCCTCTGCCCAAGGAGTCACCTTTTGTCCCATGTCACGCTCCTGTCTGGGCATTCAGTGACTGGCAGGAATGTATGGAGCTGTCTACAGGCCCAGCGTGGGACACTTTTAAAGGGACATCCCAACTTCAGAGCCTCCCTACAGGCCGCTCAGCTCCATCTGGCCGATCCTGAGTTCTTCCCTTTCCCGACAGGTGTTGGCCCTGAGAGCCCTCCCTGGTAAATTCCTGTGCCCTGATCTCCTCTCCAGAGTTGGCTTCCTGAGGAACCCAACCAGCAACACACCCCAGTGGCATCTGTAACACCTTGTGATGCTCACACAATTATACTCCTTTTTTTTTTTAGAGACAGTATCTTGCTCTGTCACCCAGGTTGGAGTGCACTGGTGCCATCATAACTCACTGCAGCCTCGAACTCCTGGGCTCAAGTGATCCATCTGTCTCAGCCTCCCAAAGTGCTGGGATTACAGGCAGGAGTCACCACTCCTGGTTTGTAATTCTACTCTTTATTATATATTATCTGGCATCGTTTATTAATTATTTCACATATTCCTTATGCTTCCTGTTATGGTCTGAATGTTTGTGTCTCCCCAAAACTTGTGTATTGAAATCCTAACCCCAAAGGTGATAGTATTAGGATATTAGGAGGTGGGGCCTTTGGGAGGTGATTAGGTCATGAGAGTGGGGCCCTCATGAATGGTGTGAGTGCCCTTTTAAAAGAGAGCCCGGAGAGCTTGCTGGCCCCTTCCCCTATGTGAGGACACAGTGAGTAGGCTCTATCTAGGAACCAGAAAGAGGGCTCTCTCCAGACACCGAATCTGCCAACACCTCAGTCTGGGACTCCCCAACTCCAGAACCATGAGAAATGAATCCCTGGGCCAGGCACAGTGGCTCACACCTGTACTCATAGCACTTTGGGAGGCGGAGGTAGGAGGATCACTTGAACCCAGGAGTTTGAGGCCCACCTGGGCAACATAGCAAGACCTTTCTCTACAAAAAAGTAAAAAATTAGCCAACTGGTGGTGCACATCTGTAGTCCCAGAGATCCAGCTGGCTGAGGTGGGAGGATTGCATGAGCCCAGGAGTTCAAGGCTTCAGTGAGCTGTGACTGAACCACTCTATTCCACTCTAGGCAACAGAGTGAAACCCCGTCTCAAAAAAAAAAAAAAAAAAAAAGAAGAAGAAGAAATAGACCAGGCTCAATGACTCACACCTGCAATCCCAGCACTTTGGGAGGTCAAAGTGGGAGGATCACTTGAGCCTAGAAGTTTGAGATCAGCCTGGGTAATATGATTAAGACCCCCATCGCAACAAAAATTAAAAAGCTAGCTGGGTGTGGTAGCACGTGACTGTGATCCCAGCCACTTGGGAGGATGAGGAGGGTCATTGTAGCCTGGGAGTTTGAGACTGCAGTGAGCCGTGATTATGCCACTGCACCCTAACCTGGGTGACAGAGTGAGACTCTTTCTAAATAAATAAATAAATAAATAGGCCAGGTGCAGTGGTTCATGCCTGTAATTCCAGCACTTTGGGAGGATCACTTGAGGTCAGGAGTTCAAGACCAGCCTGGTAAACATGGTAAAACCCTGTTTCCACTAAAAGTACAAAAATTAGCCAGGTATTGTGGTGGATGCCTGTAATCCCAGCTACTCGGGAGGCTGAGGCAGGAGAATCACTTGAACCCGGGAGGCAGAGGTTGCAGTAAGCCGAGATTGCGCCACTACACTCCAGCCTGGGTGACAGAGTGAGACTCTGTCTCAAAAATAAAAGTAAAAATAAAAATAAATGAATAAATAAATAAATACACGTCTGTTGTTTATAAATTATCCTGTCTACGGTATTTTGTTATGGTGGCCTGAATGGGCTAAGGCACTTTCCAAGCTAGAGTACAGACGTTCTACATATAGAAACCTCAGCTTCTCTGACCTGTAGCCCTCAACCCTGGTTGTAGCAGGAGGCACATAAGTGTCACTCAGAATTACGTGTTTACTGATGAACTGTCTCCACTTGAAGGGCAAAGCTATGCTGAGTCTAACACAACAGAATGTTGCCATTTTAGATGAATCAGAGATTTAATATAAGACCCTTTTTTTTTTTTTTTAAAGCGGAGTCTCCCTCTGTTGCCAGGCTGGAGTGCAGTGGCGCGATCTCTGCTCACTGCAACCTCCAACTCCCTGATTCAAGTTATTCTCCTGCCTCAGCCTCCTGAGTAACTGGGATTACAGGCATGCACCACCACACCCAGCTAATTTTTGTATTTTTAGTAGAGAGGAGGTTATACCATGTTGGCCAGGATGGTCTCGATCTCCTGACCTCATGATCCACCTGCCTCAGCCTCCCAAAGTGCTGGGATTATGGACGTGAGCCACCGTGCCCAGCGAAGACTTCTTTTGAAGGGGTTTCTAGTCAATAGATTGCTTTTTTTTTTTTTTTTTTTGACGCGGAGTCTCGCTCTGTCGCCCAGGCTGGCGTGCGGTGGCGCGACCTCGGCTCACTGCAAGCTCCGCCTCCCGGGTTTACGCCATTCTCTGGCCTCAGCCTCCCGAGTAGCTGGGATTACAGGCGCCCACGACACACCCGGCTAATTTTTTTGTATTTTTAGTAGAGACGGGGTTTCACCATGTTAGCCAGGATGGTCTCCATCTCTTGACCTTGTGATCCGCCCGCCTCGGCCTCCCAAAGTGCTGAGATTACAGGCGTGAGCACGGCGTCCGGCCTAAATAGATTTCTTTTTTCATTTGTTCTTTAGCTGGCTCATTGCTTTTAGAGACTAGAAACTACTGATTAGGGAGAGTAGACCTCTCTGCCATAACCTCTTTTTTCCCTCTGCAGTCCAGGTTTTCCTTGACTTCCATCTCTAGGGATGCAGCCACAGAACCTTACAAAACATGCTTAAGTGCACGGGTTTAAGAGACGTTTTCGGCCAGGCGCGGTGGCTCAAGCCTGTAATCCCAGCACTTTGGGAGGCCGAGACGGGTGGATCACGAGGTCAGGAGATCGAGACCATCCTGGCGAACACGGTGAAACCCCGTCTCTACTAAAAAAATACAAAAAACTAGGGGGGCGAGGTGGCGGGCGCCTGTAGTCCCAGCTACACAGGAGGCTGAGGCAGGAGAATGGCGTAAACCCGGGAGGCGGAGCTTGCAGTGAGCTGAGATCCGGCCACTGCGCTCCAGCCCCGGCGACAGAGCGAGACTCCGTCTCAAAAAAAAAAAAAAAGAGACGTTTTCATTCTTTATGAGTGCATGCGTGTGTGGGGTTGGGGGGCTTTCCGTGCCAAACTGTGACATCATATGTCTCCATGCCTATATTTGGGAGCCGGCTGGGTCCACAATAGCCATATGCTGAGAAGAATGGAAAGCTGATGATGGGCTCACAGGCTTTGATCTGTTAAATAAATATTTTTTCAAGAAGAGGAGCTTTAGGAATAAACCATTTCAGCCAGCACCTTTGTGATCATCCCAATTCTAAAATAGAGAGAGATTCCTTGTACCTAGAGAAAGTTCAGTTTTAAACATTGAATAAAAACATAGTTTTCTAGTTCTTGGCTCAGTCTCTTAATCACTTTTACCTCCACCGCATTCAGAGCTGATGCTTGCAAAGGGAAGTTGTTACCCTCTACCCATTGGTTTCCGTCTGATTCTGATCAGTAGTAATATTTCATAGAGCTGCCCATGACACCAGCACATTTTCCCCACCCCGGACACATGTGTTGTTTCCTTTCATTTTGGAAAAATTGTGCTGTGAGCACAGCAAGGAGAATAACTTCTATGTCGTTCCTCTTATAAAGAATGTGCTTTTATAACATGTTTTTTAATTGATAAAGAGGTAAGGGTAATAAATGAGCATTTGATCCAAGTTTCAGCAAAGGACTCTTTATTGGAGTACAGACTCTAAAAAGTTTTTTTAGGCAAGTACCCAGAGGCAATTTTTAGAGCCATGAGGCTGAATAAGAAGACGATGATTCTGAATGAATTCCACCACTCCTTAGACATAAATTAAGTCTCCTTCCAAGTGGAGTGGCTAGTGGGCTGAGAGGACAGATTTTAAAACAGTTGAATCCAAACATAAGCTGGATTTGCATTTTTTAAAGCCTATAGTTTGCTTTTCACATTTTCTCTCTTCCCCAGGGACTCTGGCATTGTATGGTCTGAGCTGCTTTCTTACAAAGGTACCTTAGGTTCATTTTACGAGGTGTGGAATAGAGAACCAGCCTGGCGCTTTGACTGGCTGAACTTTCCATCCTGCTTTAAACAACCTGCTAAAAGTCAGTGTGATTTACAGCAGTAGTTATAACTACCCTTTTACTTAGCCAGGAATATTCTCATGCTATCAAAAAATAGAGGCACATTTGGAACCACTGTCATTCCTATCTCTTGATTAATCATCTCGGTGATTCATTCATTAAACAAGTTTATGCAGCTAAGGGGCCTTCTTTGGTGAGGTAGGATGAAAGATAATCACTTGTCCTAGTTACATCCAGTACAATCTTTATTTTTTTATTTTTAGATTTTTTAAAATTTTATTTTTCCATAAGTTACTGGGTTTTTTTTTGAGACGAAGTTTCGCTCTTGTTGCCCAGGCTGGAGTGCAGTGGCATGATCTCAGCTCACGGCAACCTCCACCTCCCAGGTTCAAGCAATTCTCCTGCTTTGGCCTCCTGAGTAGCTGGGATTACAGACACCCACCACCATGCCTGACTAATTTTTTGCATTTTTGGTAGAGATGCGTTTTCGCCATGTTGGCCAGGCTGGTCTCAAACTCCTGGCCTCAAGCAATCCACCCGTCTCAGCTGCCCAGGCCAGGCTGGGATTACAGGTGTGAGCCATCACACCTGGCCACATCCAACGCAATCTTAAAGAGAGGGAGGGTCTACTGAACAGATAGAAGGGGCGAAAATGCTTGATTAGTTTCTCTCTCTCTTTTTTTTTTTTTTTGAGAAGTAATCTTGCTCTGTTGTCCAGGCTGGAGTGCAATGGTGTGATCTCGGCTCACTGTAAGCTCCAGGTTCAAGTGATTCTCCTGCCTCAGCCTCCCGAGTAGCTGGAATTACAGGTGCCCGTCACCATGCCAGGCTAATTTTTTTTTTTTTTTGAGATGGAGTCTCGCTCTGTTGCCCAGGCTGGGGTGCAGTGGCCGGATCTCAGCTCACTGCAAGCTCCGCCTCCCGGGTTTACGCCATTCTCCTGCCTCAGCCTCCCAAGTAGCTGGGACTACAGGCGCCCGCCACCTCGCCCGGCTAGTTTTTTGTATTTTTTAGTAGAGGCTGGGTTTCACCGGGTTAGCCAGGATGGTCTCGATCTCCTGACCTTGTGATCCGCCCGTCTCGGCCTCCCAAAGTGCTGGGATTACAGGCTTGAGCCACCGCGCCCGGCCTGTATTTTTTAGTAGAGATGGAGTTTCACCATGTTGGTCAGGCTGGTCTCGAACTCCTGTCCTCAGGTGATCTGCCCGCTTCGGCCTCCCAAAGTGCTGGGATTACAGGCGTGAGCCGCCATGCCTGGCCTGCTTGATTATTTTCGTGAATTATTTCCATGTGTCCCATGACCATGTGGCAGGTGCTAGTGTCTGTAACATTCACTGGAGTCCTTTTCATGCTGGTGTTTTACGTTGTGTGAATCCATGCAGTTGAAATGAAAATTGCACACATACAAATACACACCCTATACCCCTCTACTCTCCAAAAAGACTCCTCAAATGTTTCCAAAAATTTAGGATGCCAGGTATGTATTTGTAAAAGGCCACCCGAGATGATCATAAGTAGTGTTATTGAACCCAGTTGAGGTCTGCTTGCCTGGCACGATAAGACCAGATATCCACACCGAGGTTTGCAGTGGGAAGAAGGAAGGTGTTTATCTGCAGGTTACCAAGCAAGGACGATCAGGCAGCTTATGCTTAAGTCCTGACCGTGCAGATAAGGGTTTTTGAAGACAGGGGTGGCTGGGCACAGTTGTTCACGCCTGTAATCCCAGCACTTTGGGAGGCTGAGGCGGGTGGATCACTTGAGGCCAGGAGTTTGAGACCAGCCTGGGCAACATGGCAAAACCCCGTCTGTACTAAAAATACAAAAATTAGCCAGGTGTGGTGGTGCACGCCTGTAATCCCAGCTACTCAGGTGACTGAGGCAGGAGAATAGCTTGAACCTGGGAGGCAGAGGCTGCAGTGAGCTGAGATGGTGCCACTGCACTCCAGCCTGGGCAACAGAGGGAGATTCTGTCTCAAAAGAAAAAAAATATATTATCTTTAGTTTCCATAGGGAACCAAACATCCCATGATTCTAGCTTCCTTGGCTATTGTTTTAAGTTACTATTCCCTTCTTGCTTATCAAGTTGTTTATTTATTTCTCAGGGCTGGCTAGGTACCTGGAATTTCCCTTGAAAGGAGCTCAAGATTTTCTTTCTTTCCATGCTTGTAGAGGCCTGCAGGCCACTAACAGGCCTGTGTTCTATCTTATTACTAATATCTTTTAAATTGCATGGTGCCTTTTTTTTATAGGAGCTCAAAAAGCTTCCTTCATATCTACTATGTGCTTGGAAACATAAAAACTCCTATTTTGTGTAGAGGTGAAAGCCATGTGCGTATAAGCTTTTGAGACAGTGACACATAAAAACGTTGTACCCTTGGGATAACTTCCTGCTATAGATAGAAGAAACGCTGCCCAGCTGGGCGCAGTGGCTCACACCTGAAATCCCAGCACTTTGGGAGGCCAAGGCAGGCGGATCACGAGGTCAGGAGTCCGAGACCAGCCTGGCCAAAATGGTGAAACCCCATCTCTACTAAAAATACAAAAATTAGCTGGGTGTGGTGGCGGGTGCCTGTAGTCCCAGCTACTCGGGAGGCTGAGGCAGGAGAATCGCTTGAACCCAGGAGGCAGAGGTTGCAGTGAGCCAAGATTGTGCCATTGCACTCCAGCCTGGGCAACAAGAGCAAGACTCCATCTCAAAAAAAAAAAAAAAAAGTATGCAGCCCATTATATGTAATTTTTTGCCAAAGCTGAGATTTCCTGCTTTTCTCAGACACCAAGCAAGATGAGAGTAAAGTTACAGTTAGTTAGTCAGGTTAGACTCTTCTCTCATTTATTTTTTAAATAGGGAAATATTTAGAAAAAGTGTTAGAGACCAACTCCTTGAGTGTCAGGGCCTTTGAATTGAGAACTTTTGTAATTGCCCAACAGGTTCCTTGCCTGTTTCCCAGATAGAGCCAATGTTTGAAGACAGGGGAATTGCAATAGAGAAAGAGTTTAATTCACACAGAGCTGGCTAAGTGGAAGACTGGAGTTTTATTACTCAAATCAGTCTCCCTGAAAATTTGGAGACTGGGGTTTTTAAAGGATAATTTGGCAGGGAGGGGACCAGTGAGTGGGGAGTGCTAATTGGCTGGTTTGGAGATAAAAATTATAGGGGTTTGAAGTGGATTCTTCTTACCGGCTTGTGTTCCTGGGCGGCATTGCAGAACTGGTTGAGCCAGTTTACTGGTCTGGGTGGTGCCAGCCGGTGCATCAGAATGCAGGGCCTAGAAAACACCTTAAGCACCGATCTTAGGTTTTGCAATAGTGATGTTATCCCTAGGAGCAATTGGGGAGGTTCAGAATCTTGTGGCTGGATGACTTTTTTTTTTTTTTTTTTTTTTTTTTTTTAAGAAGACAAGGTTCTTTGTTTATTGGGCTAAACAGGGCAATAAATTGTGGCTTATACCTCACTTCTTAGATCTGCTTCTAGAATAAGGAGTTTATTGACAGTTATCACCACATTGGCAGAGGTTTTGCAAAAATGAAGGGCTAAATCTTTTAGGAAACGTTTTCTTAATTTTTAATCTGACATAAAAAGTTGAAGAAGTAATCTAAAAAATACAAGGTTTAAGGAATAGTGGTTCTTCCTAGAGACTATAAAGAGCCATAATCCAAATTATAGTGAAAAAAGAGTTTCAATTTCCATTGAAAATACTATAAGATACACAGCTTTGAGAATTATATTTTTCTAATTGTAACATTTTGAATTTCATTTCAGTGAAATCTGCTGTCCTAAGACAAGCATGAGCAATTAATCCTAGGTCTCCACACCTTAAGACACACCATGTAATCCCCGAGCCATTATTCCTTGTGGCATGACCAGGTCAAACCAATCCTTGACATCCTCAAATTTCACCTTAATGAGGCTGACACTTTTCAGCTTATCGACTGGCAGCTCCTTTAGGTATTCTAGACGGCTAAAGAAGAAACCTTTGGCACAGCTCCAGCCTTGAGAGGTTCTGTAATGAGCCTGTGACCTTCCAGTAATATCTTCCCTTGTTTTTCCTGAAATGGCCTGGACTTTACTATTGTCACGACACTGCTCAGCCTCCTGTCCCCGGGAAAAACCTTATTGTAGCGAAGTCCAGACTCTTCCCAGGTGCTGGGAGTGTGGGATGGGGACACCTCAAGCGACTGTTTCTCTCATTGCTCATGGGCACTGGCCTCAGATGCCGCCTTGCCCGGCTGCTTCCCAGGAGCGTGCTTCCGTTCCTCCACCTCTCCAGAAGGAAACGCCACTTTCCCTGGGCTCTGGCGCAGCGCCCAGACCCAGGGCCTCCCGTCAAGGTCCCAAGTCTGGACCACCTGCAGCAACAGTGGCACAACAAACTGCGTGGGTTTCACCAGCGCCACCATCTTCCCTGAGTCCCGGCTGCATGACTCTTAAACTAAACCATAATTTATAATCTTGTGGCTAATTTGTTAGTCTTACAAAAGGAGTCTGGTCCCCAGGCAAGAAGGGGATTTGCTTCAGGAAAGGTCTGTTATCACCTTCGTTTCGAAGTTAAACTCTAAACTAAGTTCCTCCCAAAGTTAGTTTGGCCTACGACCAAGAATGAACAGGGGGAGCTTGGAGTTGGTCAGGTCAGATCTCTTTCACTGTCACAATTTTCTTTTCTTTTCTTTTCCTTTTTTTTTTTTTTTTTTTGAGACGGAGTCTTGCTCTGTCGCCCAGGCTGGAGTGCAGTGGCGTGACCTCGGCTCACTGCAACCTCCGCCTCCCAGGTTCACACCATTCTCCTGCCTCTGCCTCCCGAGTAGCTGGGACTACAGGCATCCGCCACTACGCCCGGCTAATTTTTTGTATTTTTCGTAGAGATGGGGTTTCACTGTGTTAGCCAGTATGATTTCCATCTCCTAACCTCGTGATCCGCCCATTTAGGTCTCCCAAAGTGCTAGGATTACAGGCGTGAGCCACCGCGCCTGGCCATAATTTTCTCACTGTTATGATTTTTACTTTGCTCTGTTTCACTTTGCTCTGTTAACAGAAAAACCAGACTCTTAAATATTTTAAAGAGGTTTATTGTGAACCAATAGGAGTGACTGTGGCCTGGGGAAGACACAACCCAAGAAGCCTTGAGTATGTGGTCCTGGGACAACTGAATTACAGTTTGGTTTACACATTTCAGACATGCAGGAGTTACAGGCAAAGGCATACATCAATACATGCAAGGCATACATTAGTTCAGCCCCAAAAGGCAGGATATCTTGAAGGAGGGGTCTTAGAGGTTATAGGTGAATTCAGAGATTCTTCTTTTTTTTTGAGATAGGGTCTCACTCTGTCACCCAGGCTGGAGTGCAGTGGCGCCATCACGGCTCACTGCAACCTCCGCCTCCCTTGCTCAAGCAGTCCTCCTGCCTCAGCCTCGTAAGTAGCTGGGATTACAGTCATGCGCCACCATAGCCAACTAATTTTTTGTATTTTTTTTTTTGTGGAGATAGGGTTTTGCCATTTTGTCCAGGCTGGTATCAAACTTCTGACCTTAAGCGATCTATCCCCCTCAGCCTCCCAAAGTACAAGGATTACAGGCATGAGCCACTGTGCCTAGCCCAGAGATTATTTAATTTGCAATTAGTTAAAGGAATAAGCCTCTGCCTAAAACTTGGAGCCGGCACAAAGAAATGCTTCAGATGAGGGTGCTGTGTCAGAATCAGCCACAATATCCTGGGTTAAAAATGACCTATTTAGGGCCAGGCACGGTGGCTCATTCCTGTAATCCCAGCACTTTGGGTGGCCAAGGCAGGTGAATTGTTTGAGCTGAGGAGTTCGAGACCAGCCTAGGCAACGTGACAAAACCCCATCTCTGCAAAAAAATGCAAAAATTAGCCAGGTGTTGTGGTGTACACTTGTAGTCACAGCTACTTGGGAGGCTGACGTGGAAGAATTGATTGGGCCTGGGAGGTGGAGGTTGCAGTGAGCTGAGATTGTGCCACTGCACTCCAGCCTGGGTGATGGAGTGAGACTCTGTCTCAAAAAAATAAAAAATGACCTGTTTAGCAAGATTGATGGACTGCAGATGAGACTTCACCCTTGCCTTGCATTGCTTTAAGCTCTGTTTATAATTTGGTATCTTATTGGCCACAAAGAGTCTATTCTGTCAGTCTTAAGATCTCTATTTTAACATTAATGCTGGGTAGTTGTTGATTCTAAACTTCAAAAAGGAAGGAGTATAATAAAGAGTGTTAGACCTCCCACCCAGTCATGGCCAGTAATTTAGTTTCTAACGTTTCTATGGAATCTCCTTGACTAAGAAGGGGTTCATTTACAGCTTCAACTAGACCAGCATGACTAGGGCGATCGATTTTTGTGGTATGGAATTTTTATCATGTAACAGGGACTCGTATACTATTAAGGGCTGGCCTATTCTTTGTTTCCAAAGATCAAAACAGTTCCTAGTCCTAGCAAAAACTAGTTTTTTTTTTTTTAGAGGGTCTCACTCTGTTGTCCAGGCTGGAGTATAGTAGAGAGATCTCGGCTCACTACAACCTCGACCTCCTGGGCTCAAGTGATTCTCCCACCTCAGCCTCTCGAGTACCTGGGAACACAGGTGCCTGCCACCATGCTTAGCTAATTTTTGTATTTTTTTGTACAGACAGGGTTTTGCCATATTTCCCAGGCTGGTCTTGAACTCCTGAGCTCAAGAGATCCATCCACCTCAGCCTCCCAAAGTACTGGGATTACAGGCGTGCATCACTGTGCCTGGCCCCCAAAACCTAGTTCTTGATTTAATGATAATGTGTCTGTTGCTCATCCTTCACCTGTAGCAAAATTTCAGAGAAGGGAGCTGAGACCTTATTTAAGGATGGCGTGCAAATTTTTGAAGTATTCCATGTTTTTAGCCAGACTAGATATGTAACGTGCTGTAGATAGATTCTATACCCTCCTTCCACCATGCTCATTAGAAAAAACGTTTCAGCCTGCTGGAATGCTCTTCTTGTTCTTCCTGTCAAAACCCTAAGATGCATCTCACTTGCCTGTGCTCTGATTCAGGCTTCCCTGATCACCTCACCCATGGAGTGACCTCTTCTCTGAACCTTTGTTGCATTTTAATCCTTGTTTTATGGCATTTCATTTAGCATGTCCTCTTCTGTACTATTTCTATTTGTGTTTGTGTTCTAATAGATTATATCTGAAGAGGATCAGCATATGCCACACCCAAATATGCTTTTTTTTTTTTTCCTTTTAAGACGGAGTCTCACCCTGTCGCCCAAGGTGGAGTGCAGTGGTGTGATCTCAGCTCGCTGTAACCTCTGCCTCCAGGGTTCAAGCAATTCTCCTGCTTCAGCCTCCTGAGTAGCTGGGATTACAGGCATCTGCCACCATGCCCACTTAATTTTTGTATTTTTAGGAGAGATGGGTTTTCACCAGGCTGGTCTCGAACTCCTGACTTCAAGTGATCTGCCCACCTCGGCCTCCCAAAGTGCTAGGATTATAGGTGTGAGCCACCGTGCCTGGCCCATTGGCATAAAAGTTATTTTGAGCTGAAGGCATTTGAATTACTAAATCCTTTATTTTCCTAAAATCAGAGCCTCCCCAAAGAACCCAACTGTTATAAATCCCCTTCCCAGGAGCAACACTGATTTTTTCTTCTCAGGGAAGAAAGAAGTCAGCATCACACCCCAATAGATATCCTCACAAGGCTATCATATCTCCATCTATTCCCCTATGAATTTATTGATCTTTCAGAAAAAGTCCTTTGTGTTTCCCGAAGTGCTTTTTCTCCCCATCTCCTAAGAAGTAAGTTGTTCTCCCAGAAGTGCCTCAGTGCTCCCCCACATTCCCCATTCAGATGGCATAAAAGCCCCCAATTCTGCTTTCTTCAGTCCCATTTTTCTGTGAACTCCCAGGTATGTATATTTGTGAATAAAAATCTGTCTTTTCTCTTGTTGATCTGTCTTTTGGCAGCTTAATTTGCAGGCCCCTATGTACTGAACCTAAGAGAGTGGAGAAAATATGTTTTCTCCTTGACATAACTTTCTTGTTGGGGAAAGAGGAGGTAGTATATCTAGTATGTATATTTGGACAGACAGACAGACCTGAGTGTTTTAAAATTCTTGCATTATCTGTCTCCACCACCAAGAAGAAAAAAAAAAAAAAAAAAAAAAAAAAAAGCCAGACATGGTGGCACACACCTGTAGTCCTAGCTACTTGGGAGGCTGAGGCAGGAGGATCCCTCAAGCCCAGGAAGTTGACGCTGCATGAGCCATTTTTGTGCTACTGCACTCCAGCCTGGGTGACAGAGCAAGACCTTGTCTTTAAAAAAACAAAAATAATAAATAAATACATACATACATTCTTGCATTGCCAATTTTCTTGGACAAATTACTCAGCCTGTCTGAATCTCCTTCACTTCCTCTATAAAATGGGGATAGTAACTTTACTTCTTAGGGTTGCCGTGGGAGTTAAATCAGATAGTGTATATAGGCTGGGTGCAGTGGCTCACACCTGTAATCCCAGAACCTTGGGAGGCTGAGGCGAGTGGATCACTTGAGGTCAGGGGTTCGAGACCAGCCTGGCCAACATGGTGAAACCCTGTCTCTACTAAAAATACAAAAATTAGCTGGGTACGGTGACGGGCACCTGTAATCCCAGCTACTCAGGAGGCTGAGGTGGGAGAATTGCTTGAACCAGGGAGGTGGAGGTTGCAGTGAGCTGAGATCGCACCACCGCACTCAAGCTTGGGGAACAGAGCGAGACTCCGTCTCAAAAAAAAAAAAAAAAAAAAAAAAAAAAAAAGTTTTTGTTTTATCTCCTCTACTAGATCCCAAGTTTCTTGAATTTAGGGACTTGTCTATATGTGTGTATTTCCTACAGGGTATAAAGTAACTGATTAATAAATATTTGCTCAGTGAATTAATGATTCTTTTGCTATATTTTGCCCTGCATGTACTAAACTCATTAGCTAATTTATTTTGTGTTGGAGAAACCTGGCTTAGTTTTTATTTTTATTTATTTATTTTTTTGAGACAGGGTCTCACTTTGTCACCCAGGCTGGAGTGCAGTGGCGCTATCATGACTCACTGTAGCCTCGACCTTACCAGGCTCAGGTGATCCTCCCACCACAGCTTCCTGAGTAGCTGGGTCTACAGGCACCCCCACCAGGTCTGGCTAATTTTTGCATTTTTAGTAGAGACGGGGTTTCACCATGTTGCCCAGGCTGGTCTTGAACTCCTGGGCTCAAGCGATCTACCCACCTGGGCCTCCCAAAGTGCTGGGATTACAGGCGTGAGCCACTGTGCCTGGTCCCTGGCTTAGTTGCTTAATAACTGTTCCTGACAGCAAGGGAGGCATAGCTACCTTTACTGAGGTAAAAATCTGCCCTTAACAGGAAATCATTAGCAGAGCCAGCAACGGAATTCGGGAGCACAGGCCAACAGTTATACACATTT
This sequence comes from Macaca nemestrina, assembly GCF_043159975.1. Classification (NCBI taxonomy): domain Eukaryota; kingdom Metazoa; phylum Chordata; class Mammalia; order Primates; family Cercopithecidae; genus Macaca; species Macaca nemestrina. Next base: position 122,532,345 of record NC_092133.1, read on the forward strand.
AATCTCACTTTTTACGAATGTGAATTGCTGAGGGCATTGGATAGGATGGCGGAAAAAGCTCAAACTGCAGACCATTTCAGGCAGCGGCATTAGTGGGGACATGTTGGGCTCAGATGAGGAATTAGTGACAGAAAAGATACAAAAGGTTATCTAGCCTCTCCCCCTTCGGGCGCAAGCACGGGGCTTCTGGGGGTTTCGTGCTTTTTATGTTTCAAAATAGGAACGGGATGAGAAAGAAGAGGATTTATAGGGTGAATTTGCATGAGAATAGGGAACTGGAGAGAAGAGTAATGTCAGAGAAATTTGTATGTCCTCTAAAGGCCACCGGGGTGTGTGAGAAGTATTATGCAGAAGCAGAGAGAAGAACAAAGAGACGACCAAAATAATTGTCCATGTACTACATTCTTTTTTTTTTCTGATCTAGAAAAATGACAGATTCCTCCTTAACAGTTGGCTGCCGGGAAAAACCTTTGATTTAATCCATCTCCTTTTTCTTCTAGAGTACTCGTTGAAAAGTATTTCTAAGTAATTGTAACACGCAACACACTCGTGTAGCTTATTAAGGGAGCACGCTATAGGGCAGGGGATATTCCTTACCTGGTCCATCCCCTCGGGGCACCAGAATCTGGACTCTCATTGTCAGTTAAGGTTTTTCTCTGAATACGGCTGTAACAGTACCTGGAGGGATTCATTAGCTTGCAACTTTACAGAGATAATAAAGGCATTAATTAAGAATGCCAAAACCCACACGTGCAAGGAGACCTAGATCCAATTTACTGTGCACTCAATGCAAGCACCATTTTCTGTATAACAGCTACAAATACCTTCCAGGGTGGTTCTGCTATTAATTTATAATCCGTCTCTGCTGGGGACTTGGCGAAACCTTTAGCCGTGCGTGCCTGAGGGAAGGGTCTTCGCTGTGTGTGTATTCTCCTCTTTTGTTAGTCAGGTCCTGTGTTTTGTCCGCTGACCTTTTCAGAATGTCCCAGGCTGCTCTTACCCTGCACCAGTTTGTACTGGAATGGTGGCTTCATCCTATCAGGACCCTTTCTTTTTCTACTACGAATTGAACAGCTCATACTGCAGATGAAGTGGCGTCGTTAGTCTGGGGAACTACCTGACGTTTGTCGTCTCGCGCTAAGGAAATCAAAGATGCAGACACACGCAAGGAGTGGGTTTAGGAGCAGAAGTGTAATAGGTGAAAGAAAGAAGAGAGAGCTTCCTCGTGCAGAGGAAGGGGGCCTGAGAGGGTTTCTGGGTTTGGGGTGAGATGCAGTTGGTTTTATAGAGGGGCTTGAGGAGGCGGTGTCTGATTTACGTAGAACGCAGTGGATTGGCTGGGCCAGATGTTTCATTTACATAGGCGCGAGGTGGCTGGCCATCCCACCGTAATTTTATACTGTGCAGATGGGGTCTTTATCTGGTCAGTGTGCCATGACACCTGCACCCGTGGCAAAAAAAAAAAAAAAAAAAAAAAAAAAGAAAGTGAAGAGGAAACCTCCATGTTGAGTATACCTGACTTTCAGGTATCCCTTTTCTATGGGCACAGCTGCCGGCATTTACCTATGCAAGCTTCCAGCTTGCTTATTTTTGCTTGCAGCTTGATGTTTTAGGCTGCTTTTTGTTAGAAAAGAAACAATTTGGGGCTGTTTTTTTGTTTTTTGTTTTTGAGACGGAGTCTTGCCCTGTCACCCCAGGCTGGAGCACAGTGGCATGATCTCAGCTTACTGCAACCTCTGCCTCCCTGATTCAAGCGATTGTCCTGCCTCAGTCTCCCAAGTAGTTGGGACTACAGGTGTGCATCACCACCATTGGCTAATTTTTATATTTTTGGTAGAGACGGGGTTTCGCCATGTTGGCCAGGCTGGTCTCGAACTTCTGACCTCAGGTGATCTGTCTGCCTCAGCCTCCTGAAGTGCTGGGATTACAGGCCTGAGCCACTGTGTCTGACCTGTAAATGTTTCTTATTAGACTTACAGTGTTTGTTCTGTCAGTCTCAGAGTCTGTGTTGGTGTTAATGCCAGTCAGCTTGGCCTGAATTTCAAAAGGGAGGAGGGTATAATGAGGCATGTTGCTCCCCTTTCCCATCATGGCCTGAACCAGTTTTTCAGGTTAATTTTGGAATGCCCTTGGCCAAGAGAATGGGTCCATTCAGGTAGTTGGAGGAGGTTTAGAATTTTATTTTTGGTTTACGGGGGAACCCTGCAAGGCCTGTGTGTTCAGATTCTTCTTGGCCTGTCTGTAGCATTCCTTCCTCCCAGGTACAGGGCAGGACCCCCTGGAATGCGGGTCTTATTACACACAATCGTACAAGATAGGTCAAAAAAGTTCTTTATGGCCAGCTCCTGCATGAAAAGCAGGATAGAGTTAGAGTAATATTTCTAGGTTTTATGTCTCACTTTGGGGAAAATGAGATCTATGACTTGCCTTGGGGAAGAAGAATTCTAGTTTCTATGATTTGCTTTGAAGGAGAAAGAAGGCTGGGAGACAGGAAGATGGCAGAAGGTCAGAAAGACCTTCAAACCATCCCAACAGGGTTGACAAGTGTTGCGTACTGGATTATGGACAGAAACACAGTCATAATTAAGCATTCACCAGGCTGCGCTCTGGTTCACTTCCTTGTTGCTAAAAATCACATAGCACTAGTTACTGACTGTTTGCATCCCTGTTGTCCCTATAGACAGGATCTCTGACATTAGGGTCATAGGACTAAGCATTGATTTGTATCTTCATTGTTCCTAGTTCCTATAGACCAGATCTCTGATATTAGAATCATAAGCCTTTTGTTTTAGGATCACTTAAGGTGTTTTTAGACCCTGAATTCCAGCAACCAGTTTGGAGACCCCCACAGGGGAATGAGATGAGTGTGATGATACAACTTCTTCATCTCCCACTTCTTCATCACCCTGCACTCTTCCGCCAGTCAGTGATCTCCACGCTTCAGCCCACTCCAAAACCCTTGAAAACTCCAGCTCCAAACTCCTCTGGAGGACAGATTCGAGGTTTCCTTTTGTCTCCTAGTTCTGTGAACCTACTATTAAATCTTTCTCTGCTGCAATCTGGCGTCTTGGTGTATTGATTTGCTTTGTGTATTGGGCAACAAACCTATAATGGTTACAGCCTTGGTTCTGAGGCTGCTTCTGAGGCTTTCTGAACTTTTAGTTCAAAGTACTCAGCATGCCAAAACACTACACTTTGTGGGTATCCTTTTCTGAGCCCCAAAAAGAGCATTTGATCAATGGTTGTTGAGAGAGTGTCTCTCTCACAGAGGGGCACAGAGGAGAACACTATATACTTGCTTATTTTGGCAGAAAGAGAAACTTCCAGTCTGAGTTGGACTTGAAGAAATTTTCCATTAGGCAAATTCCTGGATACTGTTATAAATTGATTTAGCTTTAACTGCAGTCACTAAGAGTTCTTCTGTTTCATCATTTTATGCTCATTATTTTTATAATATTATAGTTTTTGAAGAGGAAGGGGCATTTAAAAAGACCACATGAAATAAAAAATTGGGGAGAATTATCCAGCTAATTCAGGACAAAAATCATGTGCATTGCAACATAAGGCAACACTGAATATAATGCTACTTACATTTTCCCTAATGAGACTGTCTGTTTTTGCCAACTTGGACATACAATTTTAGAGGTACAGAGGAAAATAGTGTAAGATCTACTCTTAATATTTAATTTTTTTTTTTTTTTTGAGACGAAGTCTCACTCTGTTGCCCAGGCTGGAGTGTTATGGTGTAATCTAGGCTCACTGCAACCTTCGCCTCTTGGGTTCAAGTGATTCTCCTGCCTCAGCCTCCTGAGTAGCTGGGATTACAGGTGCGTGCCACCATGGTCAGCTAATTTTTATATTTTTAGTAGAGACAGGGTTTCGTGTTGGCCAGGTTGGTCTCGAACTCCTGACCTCAGGCGATCCACCCACCTTGGCCTCCCAAAGGGCTGGGATTACAGGTGTGAGCCATCGCGCCTGGCCAATATTTAATTATTATTTAATTACACATGTACATTGTAAATAAAAAAATGCTTTTCTTTTCTTTTTAGAGAAAAGGTCTTGCTATGTTGCTTAGGCTGGTTTTGAACTCCTGAACTTAAGCAATCTGCCTGCCTCAGCCACCCAAAACGCTGGGATTACAGTTACAAGCCTGCACCTGGCCTAAATTGTAATTTTTGATGTCAAATGTAAAATGCGTTACTTTAAAAATATGGGATGACAGCACTTTGGTAGACCAAGGCGAGCAGATCACCTAAGGTCAGGAGTTAGAGATCAGCCTGACCAAAATGGTGAAACCCTGTGTCTACTAAAAATACAAAGAAATTTAGCCAGGTGTGGTGTTGCATGCTTGTAGTCCCAGGTACTCAGGTACTCAGAAGGCTGAGGCAGGAGAATTGCTTGAACCCGGGGAGTGGAGCTTGCAGTGAGTGGAGATCATGCCACTGCATTCCAGCCTAGGTGATAGAGTAAGACTTCAACTCAAAAAGAAAAAAAAAATGGGATGGAAAAATTTTAATTCATACTCATACATACATCTTTGGCATCTGTTTCTTTCATCATTACCATGGTAGGGGAGAAAAAAATAATATCTTTTCTTCTTGCATGCAAGGTTCATTGCTGAAATCCCTATAACGAAAGACAGATTAACAAGAGAAAAGCATACAAATTTATTAATAGGAGTTTTACTTGACACAGGAGCCTTCATAAATGAAGTGCCAAAGAAACAGAGGAAACTATTTTTTTTTTTTTTGAGATGGAGTCTCGCTCTGTCACCCAGGCTGGAGTGCAGTGGTATGATCTCGGCCTACCACAGCCTCCCCCTCCTGGGTTCAAGCAATTCTCCTGCCTCAGCCTCCTGAGTAGCTGGGATTACAGGTGTGTGCCACCATGCCAAGCTAATTTTTGTATTTTTAGTAGAGACAGGGTTTCACTATGTTGGCCAGGCTGGTCTCAAACTCCTGATCTCATGATCCACCCACCTTGGCCTCCCGAAGTGCTGGGATTACAGGCGTGAGCCACCGCACCCAGCCCAGAGGAAGCTATTTTTATGTGTAGGTTCAATGAAGAGTGGACGGTCATAGGGAAGTATATGGTTAGACAGAAGGGCTGTGATCTAATGATAGTAAATTGGCAGGAACTTAGCAAGCCTGTTTGTTCAGATTCTTCTTGGCCTTCCTTTGTCTCCCAGGATAAGGATGTTCTTTTCCTGCAGCAATAGGAAGGATTCCTCTGAAATGACATGTTCTAGGGGAGAAGGGCAAGAGGAAGGTGAGAGGAGCCTTCTTGCTTCTGCTGTTTTCTCCAATGCCAACGTGCCATATATTGGGGCAGCATGTCCTGAACTCCATCACCAGACTCACAGTTTTTCTGAACACTTTGTATTTGTGTTTAAATTATTTGAGATACAGCACTTTTTGAATCTGTGAATGCTGTGGTCACTGGAAATTCTACCCCAAGTCACAAGTAGCCATTCACGTAAGGTTAAGGCCAATGGATTTTTTATTTCTCCTTATTGGCTTCCTGATTCATCTGTGCTCTTCACAGCCTAATTACTTTTGGTGATTTTGGAAAGGCTTGATTAAAATGACATCCTGCACTTACAATTTTCATACCTCCAGATATGGTTAATGAATAACAATATGCCCTTTAAATAGTCAATTTCATTAGATTATAAGCATCCAAGCTAGTATTAAGTTGGGCTAATATGTCTTCCTCAAACAATATTTTGTAGTTCAAAATAAAATAATGGAGAGCATACTGTACAATACGAAAGACTTTGTGAGGACTGAAATATAAGACTTTCCCTCTTTTCTGGGGAATGATTTTGGAAACACCCAGCACTGAATTTGAGTATAACAAGCATTTCCTACTGGGTAACTTGGGGAATTCACTGTAATCTAGATTATTGTCTTCAATAATCAAGTCATTGGATTGTTCTTTAGTTCTCAACCTTACCTTAAGCAACCATTAGCCAGCAAATATTTAATGTGTCACCTGTAATCCCAGTACTTTGGGAGGCCAGGGTGGGTGGATCACTTGAGGTCAGGAGTTGGAGATCAGCTGGCCAATGTGGTGAAACCCCATCTCTACTAAAAATACAAAAATAAGCTGGAAGTGGTAGTGGGAACCTGTAATCCCAGCTACTCAGGAGGCTGAGGCAGGAGAATTGCTTGAGCCAGGGAGATGGAGGTTGCAGTGAGCCGAGATCATGCCACTGCACTCCAGCCTGGGTGATCCAAAAAAAAAAAAAAGTAAACTATTCAGTGAGTGATTTTCAAAAAAGTATTTGTCATTTGAAAAACATTGATGAACATTTGTAACCTGCAAAAAATGAATTTGAAACTAGTGAGAATTTGCATTCTCTAATTGTTGCCTTCCCTACCCATTCTTCCTCATCTTCCGAATCTCATCACTTCCTAACATGCATGTTACAAAAGATGCATGGCCGGGTGCGGTGGCTCACGCCTGTAATCCCAGCACTTTGGAAGGCCGAGGCGGGCAGGTCATGAGTTCAGGAGTCTGAGATCATAGTGGCCAACATAGTGAAACTCTATCTGTACTAAAAAAGATACAAAAAATTAGCCGGGCATGGTGGTGGGCACCTGTAATCCCAGCTACTTGGGAGGCTGAGGCAGGAGAATCGCTTGAACCTGGGAGGTGGAGGTTGTAGTGAGCAGAGATTGCGCCATTGCATTCCAGCCTGGGTGACAGTGCAAGACTTCATCTCAAAAAAAAAAGAAGAAAAAAAAAATAAGCCACATGTGGTGGCAGGTGCCTGTAATCCCAGCTATTTAGGAGGCTGAGGCAGGAGAATCACTTGAACCTGGGTGGCAGATGTTGCAGTGACCCGAGATCATGCCACTGCACTCCAGCCTGGGAAACAGAGTAAGACTCTGTCTCAAACAAACAAACAAAGATGTAATGAAGTATGGGACTTAGTCCCTGAACTTTCATTCTGAGCTAAGTCCCATACTTCATTGATTCCAAGACTTACTCCCTCCCACCCCTTCCGCCATTTGAACTTCTCTGAAATCAAGATTCATAATTACAATTGATGGCATCTTACAATTCTGTTGGCCAGGTCATACTTGTGATATGGTTACAGGAATCTGGTCATAGCTATTTATATTGTTGTCACTTGAATTGCGTTATATGCATTTAATTGCCATTTACAGTATCTTCACAATATCACGGCATGATTTGGCATTGAAACAAAAAGCTATTGTATTTGTAGAAATGCATGGAAAAAATCCAGAGTGAGAGGTAATGAAAATCTTTGATTAAATAAGTCTAAAATTCCTCTTTTCATAAGTATAGAATGATTCTAAGTAGTAAGAAGGCATTGTGTCAGAGTTTAACTGACATCATTTTTGTTTTTTTAGTGGTATATAATGGAGTATCTAAAAATCAGTGGCATCTTAGATTCAATGAAATATGGTAGTATTTGCATTGGATTGGAAAGTCGGATCTCATGTCCTTGGTAAAGTTCTTGCTGTGATGTGCTTAATGTCTTCCTAGCATCTAAGATCACATTTAAAGGAAATTATCTGCAATCTGTTTATTACACACTTTGTCCAAGTTCAGACTGCAGTTCTTCAATCATACTCTACTTCAAAGTATCACAGGGGGAACTGAAAAATCTGGTGAACATGTTGCAATGACAGGAAGTATTAAAATCATAAAGGTGCAGGAGAATTTGAGATTATAGGAACACCATAGCTAAATATGGTCCGTATTGCAGAGTCTTCTCAAAAAAGAAGTCTTTTATGGCTTCATAAGGAATTGTTTAGAGACTTACAAATAATTTTTTTTTTTTTTTTTTTTTTTGTGAGACGGAGTCTCGCTCTGTCACCCAGGCTAGAGTGCAGTGGCTGGATCTCAGCTCACTGCAAGCTCCGCCTCCCGGGTTCATGCCATTCTCCTGCCTCAGCCTCCCGAGCAGCTGGGACTACAGGCGCCCGCCACCTTGCCTGGCTAGTTTTTTTTTGTATTTTTTAGTAGAGACGGGGTTTCACCGTGTTAGCCAGGATGGTCTCGATCTCTTGACCTCGTGATCCACCCGTCTCGGCCTCCCAAAGTGCTGGGATTACAGGCTTGAGCCACCGCGCCCGGCCGCTTGAGCCACCGCGCCCGGCCAATAAAATCTGGGTCTCTCACTTACTCATCAGATGCACATTTGTTGAAAAACTACTATATGGAGGACTCAGTGTTCATTCATACCTAATATTTAGTGAGCCTGCTCTGTGCTAGGTATTGTGCTGCGTTCTAAGTATAAATAGTAAAAGGAGAGCCACAGTCTTTCTGGACCTTATTTTCTATTGGGGAAGACAGGTCAATAGCAGCAAAAGATATTTCTAAGTTTTATAGATTGTGTAGTCCATTTGTGCTGCTGTAACAAAATACAGCACAGACTGGGTAACTTACAAAAATCAGAAGTTTGCCTCTCACAGCTCTGGAGGCTGGGAAGTCCAAGATCAAGGCGCCAGCAGGACTAGAGTGTGGTGAGGTCCGCTCTTTGCTTCCAAGATGGTGCCTTGTTTCTGCATCCTCCAGAGGGGACGAACACTGTCCTTACACGGCAGAAAGGACTGAAGGGCAAGAGGTTGCTCCCTTTAGTCTCAACCCCTTTTCTAAGGATGCTAATACCATTCATGAGGGAGAGCCCTCAAGACTTAATCACATTGCAGAGACCACACCTCTTAGATGCACTGGGAATTAAGTTTCAGCATAAATTTTGGAGGAGGCATCATCATCCAAACCATAGCATAAATATTTCACTCTAATGAGTCTGAAAGCCTTCTTTGACCACTGCCCTGTAGAGTCAACCACGAATGAGGAGACTCAGTCAAGGTCCTGGCAGGAAACACATGGCACATCCAAACTGGGTATTTTGCAGAGTTTTAATTAAAGGGACTATTTACAAAGCTGTGGGCAGGATGTAGGAAAACCACAAGGATCATTTAGTACCTGGGGAGCCAGTAATAGACATGGGGAGTGGGGTAGGGTGGGTTGGAATTGGGATGAGGGAGTGGGATCCCCTCTGTCAGGCCTGAAGAGAACCTGAAGCCTCAGTAGAAAAAGTCAGAGGAAAAAAAAATCACAGAAACCAAGGAAAGAAAGTTTTTATTTCTTTTCTTTCTGTTTCTTTTTTATTTATTTCTTTATTTTTTTTATTTGAGATAGGGTCTTGCTCTGTTTTCCAGGTTGGGGTGCAGTGGTACAATCACGGTTCACTGCAGCCTGAACCTCTGGGGCTCAAGCAATCCTCCTACCTCAGCCTTTCAAGTAGCTAGAACTACAGGCATGGACCACCATGCCTGGCTAATTTTAGAATATTTTATACTGACAGAGTCTGGCCATGTTGCCAGGGCTGATCTTGAACTCCTGGGCTCAAGCAATCCTCTAGCCTCAGCCTCCCAAAATGCTGGAATTACAGGCATGAGCTACTGCACCTGGCAAAAAATTTTTCAAGTATTTAGAGCACTTTGATGTGATTGAGAAAGAGAGCTCTGGATTCAAATGGGCCAAGGTTTTGGGGTTTCAATTTTAGTTCTTCTACTTATTAGTCCGTTGAGACTGCTGAGTCTCCCCAGTTATCTATTTTCATCTTTTTCCTTTTAGTAAAATCACATCCTGGATTTTTTGCTGACCATATAGTTCCTCAGCTACAGACTACCCTGCCCAGCTAACTCTGGACATGTGACCACATTTGGACCAGTGGAGTGTGGGCAGAGGTAACTTGTGCAATTTCTGCGTCATCTTTGTCAATTCTCCCCACCATCGTTTTTTGGAGATAGGATCCTGCTGTGTCACTCAAGGTGGAGTGCAATGGTATGATCATAGCTCTCTGCAGCCTCGATCTGCTGGGCTCAAGTGATCCTTCTGCCTCAGCCTCCCAAGTAGTTGGGACTACAGGTGTGTGCTACCCTGCCTGGCTAATTTTTCTGTAGCGATGGGGATCTCGCTATGTTTCCCAGGCTGGTCTCAAACTCCTGGCCTGAAGTGATCCTCCTGCCTTAGCCTCCCAAAATGTGGGGATTACAGGTGTGACCCACTGCTCCTGGCCTAATTCCTGCTTCTAGTTCTCTCTTGCCCTTTCTGCTGACTGGGCAGTGGGAATAATTGGAGCCTGTTTGGAAGCCACATGTTGAGGAAAGCAAATCCACCTCTCACACTTCTGGGCTGTCTGAGAAATAAACCTCTATCTTATTTAAACCACAATACACATGGGCTTTTCGTTAGAGCAGCTTAGCTGATCTTCTATCTGTCTGGTGACAGAGTGAGACTCTGCCTCAAAAAAAAAAAAAAAAAAAAGTTACAAAGAATGTTTTTGTGCATAAACAATTTATCAATTTTATATATCTTTAGGCTAGTGTCCCAGAAATAGAATAATCATTAGGTCAAAGGGTAAGTTCTTGATTTTGTATGTACGTGTCCTATTGTAAAATACAGTTTTCTGCATTTAACGTTTTGTTTATTTAATTATGGTAAAACCTATGAAATATTATTAGTTAATTTATTACATATGCTTCTTAAATATTTAATAAAATGTTTAACTTAATGTTTTAAGAAAGGTTGAACTTGTTCTCCAATTATGAAATATTTTCTTTTCCTTTTTGAGACAGGGTCTTGCTCTGTCCTTCAGGCTGGAGTACAGTGGCGAGATCATAGCTCACTGCAGGCTTGGCCTACTAGGTGCGAGTGATCCCCCTGCCTCAGTCTCCTGTGTAGCTGGGATGACAGGTGCCACCATGCCTGGCTAAGTTTTCGCATTTTTCGTAGAGATGGAGTTTCACTATGTTGTCCAGGCTGGTCTCAGACTCCCTGGGCTCAAGCAGTCCTCCTGCCTTGGCCTACCAAAGTGCTGGGATTACAGCCGTGAGCCACCACACTCAGTCTGGGATCTTTCCTATTCTCCAAGTTTATTGTCCTTTTTCACACAGAGTCATACTCCAGAGACAGGATTCAAGCTGTTGCTTAGATCACAATTTACTGGGTGCCATCAGTTTTGTTCTGGGTATCCTCCTTAGGAAGAGTCTAGAATTTTTGAATTTTGTTTCCTAAACTCAGATTTCTAGACATTTCTCTACATTTTGAATGGAATTTCCCAAAACTGATCTCTACATGCACATCTGTTATTCACTTGCATATTAGTTAAATTTATATAGATGCTTGGGCCAAGATGTCAGGAGGGAAACAATAGTTATACAGTTAATTCATTTCTTGCACATCAGAATAGAATTTCTAGTTAGTAATGCCTAACCAACCCCTTAAGTTTATACATCCAGGTACCTTCTCAAGGCTTCAAACTCAACCTACTCCAGACTCAAGAGCACTGAACTGAGAGCAAATGTTCCAGTCTGATATCTTTAGCTGAATGACTTTAAGCAAGATGCGTTACATCTCTGTGGCTCACTTTAAAACAACAAAAAACAACCAACCTAGATGAAATCCATGGTTCTTACACTCAGCAGCAGAAACTTTTTTCCCCCATACAAACTACGTATAAAAATGATAAAACAAGATTAGTCATTTAATTGGAGATAAAACATTAACATTTTCTACAATTTTTAGTTCTGTGTTATTTAATTACCATTATCATTAAAAATCATTTTGGATGGCTGGGCATGGTGGCTCATGCCTATAATCCCAGCACTTTGGGAGGCCGAGGTGGGTGAATCACCTGAGGTCGGGAGTTCAAGACCAGCCTGACCAACATGGAGAAACCCCATCTCTACTAAAAGTACAAAATTAGCCGGGCGTGGAAATCCCAGCTACTCGGGAGGCTGAGGCAGGAGAATCACTTGAATCCGGGAGGCGGAGGTTGCGGTGAGCCGAGATCACGCCATTGCACTCCAGCCTGGGCAACAAGAGCGAAACTCTGAATCAAAATAAAAAATAAAAAATAAAAAAAATCACTTTGGACAATATATGCTTTTGCAGCCCTCAGCTGTTCTGGTGTCATTTTGTTTTCTTACAGCTGCTAAATGGACATTTGATTATTGAGTCCTCTGCCCTAGGACTCTGCTCCAGGGAAGAACTGAGATGACAAATCTTTAGAGAGCCGTCTCTTTCTAGAACCTTGTGGCTTTCAGCTCCTGTTTGTTGATGAAGACAATTGGGAGTGTGGGATTAAACACCACCCTCCCATTCAGGGGATGTATACACAGAGAGATGTGGCTTTTTGCTCCCAGGGTAGCCACCCTCTAAGCTGCCTTGTGGGGTAATTGGCTTGGTGAGTTTAGGAGTGTAAAATGATTTGCTTAATAGTTACTTTTGAGAGAGCACAAAGGATGGTGAAGGAACTGTAACTTACTTTAAAGTTTTTGTTAGTTCTTTGTCAGATATGTATATTGTAAATATTCTCTCCTAATCTCTGTCTTGCCTCTTTGTTTTCTTTTCTTCTTTTTGAGACAGCTCTGTTGCCCAGCCTGTAGTGCAGTCATGTTATCACGGCTTACTGCAGCCTTGACCTCTTGGGCTCAATCAATCCTCCTGCCTCAGCCTCCCAAGTAGCTGGGACCACAGGCCCACACCACCACACCTGGTTAATTTTTAAATTTTTTGTAGAGATGAGGTCTTGCTATGTTGCCCAGGCTGGTCTCAAACTCCAAGACTCAAGCAATCCTCCCACCTGGGCCTCTCAAAGTGCTGGGATTACAGGTGTGAGCCACTGCATCTAGCCTTCATTTTCTTAATGGTGTCTTTTGCTGAGCAGAAGTTTCAATGCTGATGAAACCTATTTTAACTTTTTTTTTCCTCCTTTCATGGCAACTGCTTTCTCTGATCCACATAAGAAATGTTAACGTTCTCCAAAGTCATCAGAACATTCTCCCATGTTTTCTTCTAGAAGCTTTGCAGAATGATCTTTGATGTTTAGGTCTATGATTCATGTCAAATCAATTTTTGCATGGGTTTTGTGATCTGAGTAGAGGTTTATTTTTAAAGATACAAGTAGTCAGTTGTTACAGAACCTTTTATTGATACGTGTATCTCTATTGAATTGTTTTTGCACCTTGGCTAAAAATTAGCTGTACAGTGTGTCTACTTTTGGACTTAATACCTTATCTTAAACACCACTATAGAAAAGTAATATAATTTCTCCAACAGTATTCTCCTTTTTCAAAATTGTTAGTTTTTCTAAGTTCTTTGTATTTGTATCTACATTTTAGAATCATCTTACCTGTTTCTACAAAAATGCCTTCTGAGGTTTTGATTGAGATTGCATTGAATCAACAGATCAATTTGTAAAGTGCTAGCAATATAATAACAGTATTGAATCTCCTTTTTTTTCCTCATTTGTTTCTGCTGAAATTACTGACCTTCAGTACTGAGTCTTCTAATCCATGAATGTGGCATATTTACTGGGCTATTCTTTAGTTTTCATTTCTTTCTTTTTTTTTGTTTTTTAAGACAGGGTCTCCATCTGTCACCCAGGCTGGAACGCAGAGGCATCATTATAGTTCACTACAGCCTCAGTCTCCCGGGCTTAAGCTATCCTCCTGCCTCCGTCTCCTGAATGGCTGTGACTACCTGCTTGAGCTCAGTTATGTATATACTACTTCCATTTGATGATGGAATGCTACTGCGCACGCCCCACTGTATGGCTGGATGGGTCAGAAAGCACCCAGTTTACATATGATAAGCAGTTCAAGTGGCACGGTGACTTGATGACCCATAATCAACATTCAGTTTCCACCAAAGCCCAGTAACAGGCCAAGAGCTGTCTCTCAAAAGAGGAGTAGTTATCTGCAGAAGATGACAAGGCCTTGCTCCAAAATCCTGGAGGCCTCCTCTGTGATTCACCTACGGGGGCCTGCCAAAGGCTCTAAACAGCATTCCTATCTGCCACTGACACCTCAAGCACCATTGGATCTGCTGGGTCATATGGCCCAAGTGGCGGGGCAGCTTGCATAGCAGCCTGGACCTGTTGAAGTACCTTCTCCTGTTCTGGACCCCACTCAAAACTGGCAGACTTTCGGGTCGTTTGATAAATGGGCTGGAGTAACACACCCAAATGAGGAATGTGTTGCCTCCAAAATCCAGATAGGCCCTCTAGGGGTTGTGCCTCTTTCTTGGTCGTAGGAGGGGCCAAATGCAGCAACTTATCCTTCACCTTAGAAAGAATATCTCAACAGGTTCCACACCACTGGACCCCTAGAAATTTTACTGAGATAGAAGGTCCCTGAATTTTAGTTGGATTTATTTCCCATCCTCTGGCACGCAAATGTCTCACCAATAAGCCCAGTGTATTTGCTAATTCTCACTCACTCTCTCCAATCAGCATAATGTTATTAATGTAATGGACCAGTGTGATATCTTGTGGAAGGGAAAAGCCATCAAGGTCTCTCCGAACAAGATTAAGTATAACACAAAACCAGAGAGTTGATACACCCCTGAGGTGGGGCAGTAAAGGTATATTGCTGGCCTTGCCAGCTGAAGGCAAATTGCTTCTAGTGGGCCTTATGGACAGGAATGGAGAAAAAGCATTTGCCAAATCAATGGCTGCATACCAGGTCCCAGGAGATGTGTTGATTTACTCAAGCCCTGAAACCACATCTGGTACAGCAGCTGCAATTGGAGTCACCACTTGGTTAAGCTTATGACAACCCACTGTCATTCTCCAAGACCCATCTGTCTTTGCATGGGCCAAATAGGAGACTTGAATGGGGATTTGATGGGAGTCAGCACCCCTGTGTCTTTTAAGTCCTTGATGGTGACACTAATCTCTGCAATCCCGCCAGGAATGCAATATTGTTTTTGATTTACTATTTTTCTAGGTAGAGGCAGCTCTAATGGTTTCCATTTGGCCTTTCCCTCCATAATAGCCCTCGCCCTACCAGTCATGGAGCCAGTGTGGGGGTTCTGCCAGCTGCTAAGTATGTCTTTGCCAATTGTGCATTCTGGTACTGGGGAAATGACTGCAGGATGGGTCCTAAAGCTGATGAACCTGGAGTTTGATGTTCGAGGGCAGGAAGCATCCAGGACAGGAGAAAGATGGAGGTCAGGAGACTAAACTAGTCTAGTCTTTCCTTGTTCTTCTGCCTGCTTTTATTCTGGCTGAGCTGGCAGCTGATTAGATGGAGCCCACCCAGATTGAGGGTGGGTCTGGTATTCCCTGTCCACTGCTCAAATGTTCATCTCCTTTGGCAACACCCTCACAGACACACCCAGGAACAACACTTTGCATCCTTCAATCCAGTCAAGTTGACAGTCAATGTTAGTCATCATATATAGACATATATATAATTTTAATGTTTATTCATTTTTTTTGTGGAGGGCTAGTGCAATACCAGTCATTCCATCATGGCTGGGAGTGGAAGTAGACAAACTATTTTATTATAGACAAAATTTATAGTTAGCTTTCCCTACTTTTTTTTTTTTTTTTTTTTTTTTTGAGATGGAGTCTAGCTCTGTCGCCCAGGCTGGAGTGCAGTGGTGTGATCTCCGCTCACTGCAAGCTCCGCCTCCCGGGTTCACGCCATTCTCCTGCCTCAGCCTCCCGAGTAGTTGGGACTACAGGCGCCCGCCACCTCGCCCGGAAGATTTTTTTTGTATTTTTAGTAGAGACGGGGTTTCATCATGTTAGCCAGGATGGTCTTGATCTCCTGACCTCGTGATCCGCCCGTCTCGGCCTCCCAAAGTGCTGGGATTACAGGCTTGAGCCACTGCACCTGGCAGCTTTCCCTACTTTTTGAGTCATTATGTATCCTGATATAATGGCAATATTAGTCATCTGCTGCTATATGACAAATCGCTCCAAAATTTAGCAGTTTAAAACAGCTTTTTATTTTACTTTTTTTTTTTTTTTAAAGACAGGGTCTCAGTCACCCAGGCTGAGTGTAATTACTGCTCACTGCAACCTCGAACTCCTGAGCTCAAGTAATCTTCCCACTTCAGCATCCTGAGGAGCTGGGTCTGCAGGCAGGCACCACCATGCCCAACTAGAGATGGAGTCTTACCATGTTGCCCAGGCTGGTCTTGAACTCCTGGACTCAAGTGATCCTCCCACCTTGGCCTCCCAAAGTACTGGGATTACAGGTATGAGCCATCAGATTTGGCCTTCTTTTCTTTTCTTTTTTTTTTTTTAGATGGAGTTTCACTCTTGTTGCCCAGGCTGGAGTGCAATGGTGTGATATTGGCTCACTGCAACCTCCACCTCCTGGGTTCAAGCCATTCTCCTGTCTCAGCCTCCCAAGTAGCTGGGATTACAGGCATGCACCACCATACCTGGCTAATTTTGTATTTTTAGTAGAGACAGGGTTTCATCATGTTGGTCAGACTGGTCTCAGACTCCTGATCTCAAATGATCCGTTTGCCTTGGCCTCCCAAAGTGCTGGTATAACAGGCGTGGGCCACCACGCCCGGCTTATTTTACTTTTTAATCTCACTGCAATTGTGGGCCAGGGATTCAGGAGTGGCTTAGATGAGTGGCTCTGGCTCAGGGTCTCTCATGTGACTGTAGTCAGGATGTTGGTGAGGGCTGCAGTCATCTGAATGCTTAGCTGGGGCTGGGGGTCTGCTTCCAAGATGGCTCACTGGGGTGGTTCCTGGCAGGGCCTCCATTCCTCGCTGGGTGTTGGCAGGAAGGCTCTCTTCCTCACCATGCAGCTTGTGTTCTCATGCGGGCCAACTTTCCCCAGAGCAAGCAATCTGAGAGAGAGGTAGGAGGGAGCTGCAGCACCTTTTATGGTCTACCTTCCAGAGTCACACCCATCACTTCCACTTTATTCTGTGCATTAGACGCTAATTGCTAAGTCCAGGCCACACCCAAGGGGAGGGAAGTGAGGCTCCACCTCTTAAAGGGAGGAGTCTCAAAAAATGTGTGAATATATTTAAAAATCACTGCAGCTTTTTAATATTGTCCCAACAAGGCTGTGCAAGAAACAATCAGGAAACCTCAGCAGCATAAAACTGTAAGTGTTTATAATTCATGCATCTGAGGGTTCCCTGGACAGCTCTCCTGACCTCAGCAGGGCTCATTCACATCTTTGAGGATGGCTTTATTTAAGCAAGGACAACCGGCTTACATCAGGTGGGATAACTTCTGATACCGATTTAATTTTGGTTTGAGGTTTATGTCACCAGTATAATTACTATTTTAAATAATACATTACTGAAAACACATGAGCAAATTTGTTTCTAGACATGCTAAAAATGTATTGAAAGTCCCATTTCATTCAGAATGAAATAATAATTTCACATGTGACTTGTAAAATCAATTGTCTTAATATTTTAAATTTATGCATGAGGTGATAATACTGGTGTTGTTATGTTTGTTGTTTTATGTGATTAATTTACAAATATCCGATTTTCCTTTCCACTAAATTTTACAAATAATCTGAATATATTCATTGCCATATATATATTATATGTATATTTTTATATATATTTTTTGGGTTTTTTTGGAGACAGAGTTTTGCTTTGTTGTCCAGGCTGGAGTGCAGTGGCGTGATCTCGGCTCACTGCAACCTCCGTCTCCCGGGTTCAAGCGATCCTTTTGTCTCAACCCCCCAGTAGCTGGGGTTACAGCCACGTGCCACCATGCCCAGCTAATTTTTATATTTTTAGTAGAGATGGGGTTTTGCCCTGTTGGCCAGGCTGGTCTCGAACTCCTGACCTCAGGTGATCCACTCACCTTATTCTCCCAAAGTGCTATGGCTTAATGAATAAAATATTCATCACTATTTTTTCCTTTTTTCCCTCCCTCTCTCCCTCCCTCCCTCTCCCTCCCTCCCTCCCTCTCTCCCTCCCTCCCTCCCTCCCTCCTTCCTTCCTTCCTTCCTTCCTTCCTTCCTTCCTTCCTTCCTTCCTTCCTTCCTTCCTTCCCTCCCTCCTTTCCGAGATGGAGTCTTGCTCTCTGTCACCCAGGCTGGAGTGCAGTGGCACGATGTGGGCTCACTGCAACCTCCGCCTCCCGGGTTCAAGCTATTCTCTGCCTCAGTCTCCGAAGTAGCTGGGATTACAATTTTTGTATTTTTAGTAGAGACGGGTTTCACCATTTTGGCCAGGCTGGTCCTGAACTCCTGACCTCGTGATCCACCTGCCTCGGCCTCTCAAAGTGCTGGGATTACAGGCGTGAGCCACTGCATCAGGCTAGCTTGCTTTCTCTTTCTTTCTTTCTTTCTTTCTTTCTTTCTTTCTTTCTTTCTTTCTTTCTTTCTTTCTTTCTTTTCTTTTTCTTTCTCTCTCTCGTTCTTCCTTCCTTTCCTTTCCTTTCCTTTCTTTCTTTCTCTCTCTCTCTCTCCCTCCCTTCTTTCTTTCTTTCTTTCTTTCTTTCTTTCTTTCTTTCTTTCTTTCTTTCTTTCTTTCTTTCTTTCTTTCTCTCTCTCTCTCTTTCTTTCTTCTTTTTCTTCTTTCTTTCTTCCTTTCTCTCTCTCTCTTTCTCTCTTTCTTGACAGAGCCTTGCTCTGTCACCCAGGCTGGAGTACAGTGGTGCAATCACAGCTAACTATAACCTTGAACTTCCGGGCTCAAGGGATGCTTCCACCTTAGACTCCCAAGTAGCTGGGACCGTAGGCATGCACCACCACCTGGCTGATTTTTAAAGTTTTAGTAAAGGTGAGGTCTTGCTATGTTTTCCAGGATGGTTTTGAACTCTTGGGCTCAAGTGATCCTCCCACTTGGCCTCCCAAAGTTTTGCGATTATAGTTGTGAGCCACTGCGCCTGGCTGATCTAATACTCTTTCGTCCCATGTAAATGACATATGAGATATCCTGTAGCTGTATAATTAGATCACGCATGTCAAAAAGGGAGTTCTCGGCCAGGCGTGGTGGCTCATGCCTGTAATCCCAGTACTTTGGGAGACTGAGGCGGGCAGATCACCTGAGGTCAGGAGTTCGAGACCAGCCTGTCCAACATGGTGAAACCCTGTCTATACTAAAAATACAAAAATTAGCTAGGCGTGGTGACAGTTGCCTGTGATCCCAGCTACTCTGGAGGCTGAGGCAGGAACATTGCTTGAACCTGGGAGGCAGAGGTTGTAGTGAGCTGACATCACACCACTGCACTCCAGCCTGGGTGACAGAGCGAGACTCCGTCTCAAACAAACAACAACAACAAAATAAAAAAATAAAAAGGGAATTTTTTCAGGGGAGGAGGCAGTGATGGGCTATTCTTCAGAAGCAGTAACTTCCTTCATATGTTTTTTTTTTTTTGAAATGGAGTCTCGCTCTTGTTGCCCAGGCTGGAGTGTAGTGGCACGATCTTGGCTCACTGCAACCTCCGCCTCCTGGGTTCAAACAATTCTCCTGCCTCAGCCTCCCGAATAGCTGGGATTATAGGCACCCGCCACCACGTCTGGCGTTTTAGTAGAGACAGGGTTTCACCATGTTGGCCAGGCTGGTCTCGAACTCCTGATATCAAGTGATCTGCCTGCCTTGGCCTCCCAAAGTGCTGGGATTGCAGGTGTGAGCCACCGTGCCTGGTATCTTTTTTTTTTTTTTTTTTTTGCTTCCTACATATCTTCATGAATGAACAAGGGGATCATAAAGCATCAGAAACTGAGGTTTCTTTTATTGCAGGTAAGAAACTGAGGTCTGAGAATCCAGATGTCCTGAGTGAGTAAAGGGAAAGTTTTCACTTCCTCCTGTGGAAGGCTGTCACCCCCCAGCTCCATCCTAGGCTGAGGAAGTCTGCATTCTTCTCTCACGGAGCTGGAGAAACTTCCAAGGTCAGAAAGGAAATAGTTAAGTTATGAAACAATCTGAGAGTGGAACTAGGATGGTGTGAATGCCCTGCTAGAAAGTGTTAAAAACAGCCTGGTTGGCCAGAAATAGAGAAAGGCCTCCTGCTCTGAGTGACAGTTTAGATAAGATTTGTGCTTCTTAAACTATCTCTGGTGAAGAGAAATATTGAAAAATTCCCAGTCCATTGAGAACAGATACATTGTAAAATGGAGTAAAAAATGAATGATCAGAAAATTAATTTATAAAGCAAAGACATACAGAACACAAGTCTAAGTTGTTTTTTATTATTAGATTCAGCAGACATAAACTTAATCTACCAGACTGTCATAAATGTTTCTAAATGTGTATTCTCAATTTCTGGACTTACTTTGTTGTGGTTCAGTAACAAATAGTTTATAGACTGGCCCTGAGTGAAGGTGACTTCTTATAGTTCTAACATTCTCTGTTTTTACTTGAAGCCTTGAATTTATAGAGGAATTCCTCATCTATATGTTTTTTTTTTTTTTTTTTTTTTTTTTTTTTTGAGACGGAGTCTCGCTCTGTCACCCAGGCTAGAGTGCAGTGGCCGGATCTCAGCTCACTGCAAGCTCCGCCTCCCGGGTTTACGCCATTCTCCTGCCTCAGCCTCCCGTGTAGCTGGGACTACAGGGGCCCGCCACCTCGCCCGGCTAGTTTTTTGTATTTTTTAGTAGAGACGGGGTTTCACTGTGTTAGCCAGGATGGTCTCGATCTCCTGACCTCGTGATCCGCCCGTCTCGGCCTCCCAAAGTGCTGGGATTACAGGCTTGAGCCACCGCGCCCGGCCTCCTCATCTATATGTTAATTAATTAAGGACATGCATCATTTAACCAAATGTTTAGTTAAAGCCTATCATGTATGGGTTAAATGCATGCTATATAGGAAGTTGCATTAGAAATGGTCCCTTTTCTCAATACCATACAGTGTAGCGAGGGAGCTAACAGCCACGTATCTATGATGTGGGAGAGAAGGTCATGGCTGCCAGGAGAGCGCTGTGGGGGAGTTGCCAGGGAATCTGGAGCAAGGAGACTTCACTGATCTCAGTGGAGGAGTCAGGCAGGCTCTGTGGAGGATGTGGCCTTGAAGGCTACACATGGGAAAATGCAGGCCAGGGCACGCCATGGGTGGAATGAGTAAGTCTCAAAACCTTGACATGCTTCTTCCTCCTTCATGTCAAAAACATCTTTGAAAGGTACAGAAATATGAGGAAGCCCTACATACAGGAAAATTGAAGCACAAAGAAGCAATTGTGGCAAAGAGCAGGTCCTTGAACACTGGCCTATTTAAGTCTCAGTTTTAGTATCTGTGAGATGGGCCTAATAACACCTACCTTTTGAGATATTCAGAGGGCTAGATGTATATACATTACATTATTTTATAAAGGGAATTATATTTACATTACACAGTACTGGCACATTCTTTGATAATAGTAAGAGCGCAACAAGTCATGACAATTATTGTGTTGTTGCTAAGTAGTCGGTCCAGAATCATTTGCTCTGCAGGGGAGGAGAGGAGGGGTTCTGCTCGGGATTCCTTTCCTCCATCCTTTTGGCAACTGTACTTCTCTTTCTCTTCGGGAAACTGTCACTCTCCTGACTATGCAATTCTCATGGGTCTGCCTATTTGCTGGCCACAGGGAGCACCTGTGATCCAGATCTGGCTAATCACAGTGCCTCATTCCCTTCACCGCAGTGATTGGCCTAAGAACTGGCAGGAGATGCGATTTGGACCAATCAGAATCTTACATTGAGATTTGTATATGTGCATGTTGGGAGAAAAAAAATTACTTTATTTTTCCTTCCAGTTTGCAAAGCTGAGCTAAGAGCTGAGTTTGTCACAACCAAACCTAGAGATGGAGAAAAGGGGAAGTGGAGAGAGAACTGAAAATACTATTAGGTCTCTGAATCTACATCTCTTCTTTCTAGTTATTGGAAATAATGCATTCCAGCTTTTGGCTTCAACCAGAATGAGTTTTCTATCCCTGGTAACCCTGCCTAATGCAAGGACTCACTCAGATTTCCAGATTCTTATCTTAGTGTGTTGTCCTTTAGGTCAGCACTTTTCAAGAGCCATTCCCATCATTTATTCATTCGTCAAAATTATTTTGGACAGATTCCGGAGTGAAGTGGTCATGCTAAGAGAATAACAAACAAGCATGTGGCCAGTGTTATGAGGGCTTCAGATCCAGTCAGGGGTGCAAAATGAGAAAAAGCTAATCAAGAAAATAAAGCAACTGGGTGCAGTGGCTCACACTTGTAGTCCCAGCACTTTGGGAGGCCGAGGCAGGCAGATTGCTTGAGCCCATGAGCTCGAGACTATCCTGGGTAATATGGTGAAACCCTGTCTCTACAAAATAACACACACAAATTAGCCAGGCATTGGCTGGGCATAGTGGTTCATGCCTGTAATCCCAGCACTTTGGGAGGCTGAGGCAGGCAGATCACCTGAGGTCAGGAGTTCAAGACCAGCCTGACCAACATGGTGAAACCCCATCCCCATGAAAAATACAAAATTAGCTGGGTATTAAAAATACAAGAAATTAGCCAAGTGTGGTGGCAGGCACTTGTAATCCCAGCTATTCAGGAGGCTGAGGCAGGATAATTGCTTGAACCCAGGAGGAGGAGGTTGCAGTGAGCTGAGATTACCCCACTGCACTCCAGCCTGGGCGACAAGAGCAAAACTCTGTCTCAAAAAAAAAAAAAAAAAAAAAAAAGAAAAGAAAATAGTGTCATAGAAACTTCAAACATATTCAAACACAGTGAGAATAGTATAATAAATCACCTGCAGACATTGGCCAATTGCAATAGTTATCAATATTTTATCATTCTTGTTTTATCTACTCACCTTATCCTTCCTCATCATCCTCCCCACCCTCCCACTGAAATATTTTGAAGCAAATCCCAGACATCATATCATTTTACCCTGAAATACTTAATTATTATAGTTATTCTTCTTATTATTTATTTTTTTCTTTTGAGACAGAGTTTCACTCTTGTTGCCCAGGCTGGAATGCAATGGCACCATCTTGGCTCACTGCAATCTCCACCTCCTGGGTTCAAGCAATTCTCCTCCTCAGCCTCCCAAGTAGCTAGGATTACAGGCGTGTGCCACCACCATGCCCGTCTAATTTTGTATTTTTAGTAGATATGGGGTTTCACCATGTTGGTCAGGCTGGTCTGGAACTTCCGACCTCAAGTGATCTGCCCGCCTCGGCCTCCCAAAGTGCTGGGATTACAGGGATGAGCCACCGTGTCTGGTCTTATTATTATTGTTTTTTGATATAGGTTCTTGCTCTGTCACCCGGGCTGGAGTGCAGTGACGTGATCATGACTCACTGCAGCCTTGAACTTCTGGGCCCAAGCGATCCTCCCACCTCTGTCTCCTAGATAGCTGGGACCACAGGCATGCACCACCATGCCTGGTTAATTTTTTATAGAGACAGGGTATCAGTACGTTGTCCAGGCTGGTCTAGAACTCCTGGGTTCAAGCAATCTGCCTGCCTCGGTCTCCCAATGTGCTGGGATTACAGACTTGAGGCACTGTGCCTGGCTAAGTACTTAATTATTATTAGTAGTATTTTTTTGAGATGGAGTTTCACTCTTGTCGCCATGGCTGGAGTGCAATGGCGTGATCTTGGCTCACTGCAACCTCCACCTCCCAGGTTCAAGTGATTCTCCTGCCTCAGCCTCCCGAGTAGCTGGAATTACAGGCTACCACCACCATGGCCCACTAATTTTTGTATTTCTAGTAGAAATGGGGTTTTGCCATGTTGGCCAGGCTGGTCTTGAACTCCCAACCTCAGGTTATCTGCCTGCCTCAGCCTCCCAAAGTGCAGGATTACAGGTATGGGCCACTGGTCCAGGCCCCAAGTACTTAATTACTAGCTTTAAAAGGCAAAGGACTCTTTTCCCAATATAAGCACAGTAACATTATCATCCCTAAAAATCCCCCAATAATTTCTTAATATTACCTAATTCTCAGTCTATGTTCCATTTTCTCCAATTGTCTCACAAATGTCTTTGTGCAGATGGTTTGTTCGAATCCGGATATAAAGACAGTCCACACATGTAGTTGGTCATGTCTCCTGAGTCTCTTGCTGCCTACAATAATTCTCACTATCCCTTTTTAGAACTCTGTATTTGGTAAAGGAAGCTGGCCATTTGTCCTGTGGAATTTTCTGCATCCTGGATTTGGCTGATTGTGTTATCATGGTGTTGTTCAACAATGCTCCTAGGTTCCTTCTATTCCTGTAAACTGGTGATAATGAGGCCTGGAGGCTTGATGAGATTCTGATTTGGTTATTATTGTTATTACTTTTTTGATGGTGCAGCGGACGTCCCCATGCACCTCAAGAGACACTTAACGTCTGGCTTTCCACTTTCAGTGATGTCAAAGTTGATCAGTAAATTTTAGTAAAAACTGCTGTTTAGTTTTTTAGACCCCTCTCTAAGATTCTGACATGAGTCCATGGGGGCTGGGCTGCTGAACAAATCTAATTCACAGACCAGGCTGCACTCAGAATCACCCTTCCTCTGGGACCAGGGAGGCATTGTTACTGGGCCAAGCCAATGTCTGACCTTTGAGAGCTTCCCTTGGGTGGCAGAATTTCCCAAGAAGCTATTCAGGCCCTAAGGCAAATAAGATTCCTGCTGGCCTGTCCCACCAGTCTGTCAGGCGAGCTTGAATCTTTGAATGAAGTGAGGAAGTCCAAAGAGATTTGTCAGAATGTGTGATATTAGATTTCTTTAGCAAGAATGCTTGTCACTTTGCTACTTTCCAGTGGAAAAAATGTCCACCGATTCTGTCTAAAAATGCAAAAGAAAATGGAGAAGCAAGGCGATTTCACAGGAAAATAGTCAGCAATGGAAACTTACTATTAAACAACACAGGAGGACTTTTACTTTATGGTCTTGAATTATACAACTTGCCCTTTGAACTGGATAATTTGATTATGTAGTCAGCTCCCTTGGGCAATTCAGGTTTGCGCCCTAGATTATTACGACCCCTCTCACCCCCGATATATGAAGATAATTGTGTGAGCTTCAGACTGACAACCTCTAGTAGAATTTTGGCTGTAGTAGGTTTTAAAGGTAGGGAAATTGTTTTATATAGATGGATTGATGAATATGGTAATTTAGTTTTTAATTCATTTGACTCAGTTGATAAAAAGATTTCAGCTTCGGAAATTAATAAACTCATACATGTTTGTGTCTTTTATATATGATTTTGAGGTCCTTTGCCTGACATACTGTGCTGTGCCTTTTTTTTTTTTTTTTTTTTTAATTCCTTCTTAATGTCTTGTGCTTTGGGATGCTTCGTTTCTGTGTCTGCCCTGGGGCTTGTTCTGTGTCAGGTAACATGCTGACCTTCTTCCTGGCTTGATTTCCACATTCAGGAAGGCTTCTTTTTTCCCCCAAAACATTTGTTTTGTTCACAGATGGTATTATAAGGTTTAGAGAAGTGTGATGGAGTATTTCACATGGTTTTGCACATCGTTTCATAAAGTGAGTTTCTCAGATTTATGTATCCATCTTGGCCTTCTTTCTTTTTCTCTCTCCCTCCCTGAAAGCTGAACTAGACTGAGAGCCCCTTGGGGGAACTTTGTTTTATACATGGTTGTTTCCTAATTCCAAGCTCAGTGCCTGGCCCATGGCAGGTGGCCAATGAATACTATGGAAGGAGTTAATGAGTAAAAATGAACTTTGAGAATTTTCTTCTCTCTTTCTACCCTCAAATTCCCCAAACAGTGCACCCTTGTTTATACTGGGTTTTAGGAAACTAAGTATCAATGACAGCCCACTCCTTTTGCTTAGAAAGATTTAGAGACTTCTTTTTCTTAGGTAAACGCTCAGCTAGATTCAAATCACTAACTCCAATTTATAGGTCAAGTTAGAATCAGGACGGAACATTTTGGCTCAGGGTTATGGCTATGAAAAAATTTCCAAGGCCGAAGTCACAGACAATGTCACTGTATTCATTTCCAACAGCTTCTGTAACAAATTACTACAACAGAATCATTTACAACAGAAACTTATCCCCTCATAGATCTGGAGGCTGGAAGTCCAAAATCAGTGTTACTGGGCTGAAATCAAGGTGTGGGCAGGGCTGCACTCCCTTCAGAGGCTCTAGGGGAGGAATCTTGCCTTTCCAGCTTCTGGTGGCCTCTGGCAGTGCCTTATCAATCATATTTTGAAAGTGGGTAGACAGAAAAGAACATAAAATTTTAAGTTAGAAGTCAAGCACGGTGGCTCATGCCTGTCATCCTAACATTTTGGGAGGCTGAGATGGGTAGATCACTTGAAGCCGGGAGTTCAAGACCAGCCTGACCAACATGGCGAAACCCTGTCTCTACTAAAAATATAAAAAATTAGCTGGACATGGTGGTGCATGCCTGTAGTCCCAGCTACATGGGAAGCTGAGGTGGGTGGATTGCTTGAGCTGGGGTGGTGGAGGTTGCAGTGAGCTGATTTGACACCACTGCACTCCAGTCTGGGCAACAAAGTGAGAGTCTGTCTCCAAAAGAAAAAAAATAAAAATTAAGTTAGAAACATGCTGTTTAAAACTGGTGCTGTTTAAAACTGGTGCAGTGGCTCATGCCTATAATCCCAGCATTTTAGGAAGCTGAGGTGGGAGGATCGCTTGAGGCCAGGACTTGGAGACCAACTCGGACAACATAGTGAGACCTCCATCTCTACCAAAAAAAAAAAAAAAAATTAGCCAGGCATGGTGGTATGCACCTATAGTCCCAGCTACTCGGGAGGTTGGGATGGGAGGATCCCAACCCAGGAGATTGAGGCTGCAGTGAGCTATAATTGCAGCACCGTCCTGCAGCCTGGGTGACAGCAAGATGCTGTCTCTAAAAAAAAGAAAAAGGCTCTTTGTAGCATAAATTGCAACTATGGGTTAGCAGCCAGCCTCCCCTCCTTTCTTTTGATGTGGACACCCCTCTCCCTGAGGTTTAGCAGGTAGAGGCTAGAGTTCCCAGGTAGAGGCTACAGTGCCCAGCCTCTTTTCTAACAGATGAGGCTATCTAAGTTCTTATCACTGAGTTGTGAGTTGAAGTGAGGTGTGCAACTTCCACATCATTTTCTTAAAGAGAAATTGCTCGCCTTTGACTTCCTCCCCCATTCCCTTCCTTTGGTATGGTGAGCCAGTCTGACCATTCGGGCAAGGATCCCTCCCTACCAGGTGGTGGAACAATGAGAATGAGGACCTCCTGGAGCAGAGCGGCCTCACCACCTTGTACCCCACTGTGCTCACCTCTGGAAATGACACAAGAATGAACTTCTGTATGGTTATTTATTTATTTATTTACTCATTTATTTATTTTGAGACAGGGTTTCTCTCTGTCACCCAGGCTGGAGTGCAGTAGTTGCATTCATAGCTCAATGTAGCCTCAAACTCCTGGGCTCAAGCAATCCTTCCATTTCAGCCTCTCGAGTAGCTGGGACTACAGGCATGCACCACAACACCAGGCTAAATTTTTTTTTTTTTTTTGAGACAGAGTTTCGCCCTTGTTGCCCAGGCTGTAGTGTAATGGTGGGATCTTGGCTCACTGCAACCTCTGCTTCCTGGGTTCAAGCGATTCTCCTGCCTCAGCCTCCCAAGTAGCTGGGATTACAGGCATGCACCACCACACCTGGCTAATTTTGTATTCTCAGTAGAGATGGGGTTTCACCATGTTGGTCAGGCTGGTCTCAAACTCCTGATCTCTGGTGATCCACCCTCCTAGGCCTCCTAAAGTGCTAGGATTACAGGCATCAGCCACTACACCCAGCCCTTCTGTAGGGGTCATCATTTTGGGGTCCCTTTGTTACAGCAGTGATATGGCTTGGATGTGTCTCCACCCAAATATCATCTCAAATTGTATTCCCTATTTGTCGGGGGAGGGATCTGGTAGGAGGTGATGGATCATGGGGGCAGTTTCCCCCATGCTGTTCTCCTGATAGTGAGTGAGTTCTCATGAGATCTGATGGTTTTATAAGTGGCGGTTTCCCATGCTCTCCTTTCTCCTGTAGCCTTGTGAAGAAATTCCCTGCTTCTCCTTCCACCATGATTGTAAGTTTACTGAGGCCTCCCCAGCCATGTGGAACTGTGAGTCCATTAAACCTCCTTTGTTACTTTGTTTACCAATTACCCAGTCTCAGATAGTAACTTTACAGCAGTGTGAGAATGGACTAATACAAGCAATTCAGTTTATACATGTACCAATATACAGATGACACCAGGAAAAAAGTGGATTTCTTGGTTTTAGCTACTACTGTTTGTCTATTTAGTAAGGCATATTGGACAACAGATATTAATATTACTTTGCATTGCTGCTGTTTTTGCTTTTTTTTTTTTCTTGAGACAGAGTTTCGCTCAGTTGCTCAGGCAGGAGTGCAATGGCACGATCTCAGCTCACTGCAACCTCTGCTTCTTGGGTTCAAGTGATTCTCCTGCCTCAGTCTCCCAAGTAGCTGGGATTGCAGGTGTACACCACCACACCTGGTTAATTTTTGTATTTTAGTAGAGATGGGGTTTCACCATATTGGCCTGGCTGGTCTTGAACTCCTGACCTCAGGTAGTCCACCCACCTTGGCCTCCCAAAGTGCTGGGATTACAGGCATGAGCCGCTGCGCCCAGCCACTGTTAATTTTTTAAAAAACAATTCTTTTCCTACACGCTCCCAAAGAAAATAGTTACCCCAAGCAGTGTCTTTGTAAGCTGATTATTTTGTCTCTTCTATGCTGAATTCACTTAGCCTGCTTAGAAGATTCTGGTTTACTCTGAGCTGCTAAAGTGAACCTTTTATTAGTTAGTATGAACACATCATCACTATGTGTCTATCCTGCAATAGCTTGCAGGGGACTATTTAATAGTCTTCCTAAGAAATACTGAATTAATGTCTCCAAAGTGTGTGTTTAAATTTATAAAAACAACCTCTGGGACATTGGCTAAAGAGAATCTCTCCTAAATCCTGTGAAAAACAAGTTATTCTTTTTTCTTTTATAATATAAAAAGATTAGCTGAACCCAGTGGTTTACGCCTGTAATCCCAGCACTTTGGGAGGCTAAGGCAGGCAGATCACTTGAGGCCGGGAGTTTGAGACCAGCCTGGCCAACATGGTGAAACCCTGTCTCTACCAAAACATAAAAAAATTAGCTGGGTGTGGTGGTGCACACCTGTAGTCCCAGCTACTCAGGAGGCTGAGGTGGGTGGATTGCTTGAACCAAGGAGGTGGAGGTTACAGTGAGACAAGATCATGCCATTGCACTCCAGCTTGGGCAACAGAGTGAGACCCTGTTTCAAAAAATATAAATGAATAAATAAATAAATAATAAAAAAAATAAAAAGATTAAACGATTTGCTTTTTTTTTTTTTTTTTTTACCAGAGCAGTTTATCTCAGTCATAAACAAATTAAAAATGAAAAGATAAAACAAAAAAGTTTCATAATCTTACTATCCAGCAGGTAACTTGGTATATATCATTTCAGTTCTTTATGAATATATGTATATTTGTAAAAATCAGACTATATTGTATGCAGCTTTATGTCTTCTCCCTGAAAATATACCTAGAGATTTTGGTAAATATCTTGATTCTGATTGACTCTAGTCAGCTTAGTAAGCTGTAGAATGCTGACTGGGTAATCTCAGAAGGAAGGGGGCTATCTTCTTATTGAGTAAATTTGGATTTAATACGTAATGTATGCCCTGTACCATTTTCAGTAGTGTGAGGTAGGGAAGAAGAAATGGCATTGATCTATTACTGTAGAAACTTTTTCTTGATTTACAAGCATGAGAATTTGCTTTGCCTGTTTTACGACGCTATTCAACCCTGAATTATGGGCTGTTTATTTTTTCTCTCTCTTTGATTAGAGTCATTAGAGAGTTGTTTGCCTGGTTCAGTCAAAATACAAGTCCAATATTGTTCCTATACATCTTACAGCTTTTCCTTTTGACAAATACAGGAAGACTGGGATGTAGCAGACAGAGCATTTACCAGCTTCCAGGCATTGTCTTAGCACATCACACAACAGGGTTTAAACCTCTAAAAACCCTATGAGGTAGATATTGCCAGTCTCTTAGTCCAATTTTTCAGCTTAGAAAAATGGAGACTTGGAGAGATGAAGCAATGTTTTCTAGTTATTAGCGCTAGTAAGTGTCAGAGCTGAAATGTAAACCCAGTGTGTTTGACTTCTAAATCTACCTTTTAAACACTGTGCTTATTGTCTTCCAAAGCGAAACTAATTTATTTTAAAAACACACTGAAGGCTGGGCACGGTGACTCTCGCCTGTAATCCCAGCTACTCGGGAGGCTGAGTTGAGAATTGCAGGAACCCGGGAGGTGGAGGTTGCAGTGAGCCAAGATCACACCACTGCCCTCCGGCCTGAGTGACAGCACAAGACTCCATCTTGGAAAGAAAAAAAAAAAACAGTTAAAAATTTGACAAATGGCTATAGGCATGGTGGCTCATACTTGTAATCCCAGCACTTTGGGAGGCTGAGGCGGGCAGATCACGAGGTCAGGAGATCGAGACCATCCTGGCCAACATGGTGAAACCTCTTCTGTACTAAAAATACAAAAATTAGCTGGGTGTGGTGATGCACGCCTGTAGTCCCAGCTACTCGGGAGGCTGAGGCAGGATAATCACTTGAACCTGGGAGGCGAAGATTGCAGTGAGCTGAGATTGCGCCACTGCCCTTCAGCCTGGGCAACAGAGCGAGACTCCATCTCAGAATAAAGCAAAACAAAACAAAAAGAAAACACTTTAAAAATTTGACAAATAAAATTGTGTATATTTATTGTGTACCACATGACATTTTGTAATATGTAAATATTGTGGAATGGCTCAGTTGA
The DNA here is from genome assembly GCF_043159975.1 of Macaca nemestrina. NCBI lineage: Eukaryota > Metazoa > Chordata > Mammalia > Primates > Cercopithecidae > Macaca > Macaca nemestrina. Next base: position 122,562,892 of record NC_092133.1, read on the forward strand.
GCTAATTAACATGTGCATTACCTTACTTATTTGTTTTTGTGATAGGAGCACAAAATCTACTCTCTTAGCAATTTTCAAAATACAAGCTGCACATGCCTGTAGTCCCAGCTACTCGGGAGTCGCAGCTGAGGAAGAGGATCGCTTGAGCCTAGGAGTTTGAGGCTCTGTAGTGCACTATGATTGCACATGTGAATAGCCACTGCACTCCAGGCTGAGCAATAGAGCGAGACCCCATCTCTTAAAAAAGCCAAAAAACCAAAAAAAGTCAACGTGATTAACTATAGTCACCATGTTGTACAATAGATGAAACTAATTTATTTTTGCATCTTGTTCTTCAAATACTCAAATTTCATCAGGTGCGTGACACTGTAGATTATAAAACACATCGTTATTTTATGTTCCAATAACAATGAAAAGTGCTAACTGTAATTGTAGAGTGCATCTCAATTTCTGAAGTTACAATGTGAAAAATATGTAGCCTTAGAATCAATGAAATATGCTAACATTATAACTAGAAGAGGCTAATACTATGTCCCTGCTTGCATGGATGAGGCCGACAATATGAGTTTGGCGGATGCAGTGCATTCTCAGGGGTGAGGTCTAGCAGGCACCACCATACATTTTCAACTCACTTGCAGGAATAGTGGTTGTGCGGTTGGATTTGTCGCTGCAGTTGGATAAGTCATTATTATTCCTGCCAACAGTCCCAGAAGCTTGGAAGCACCAAGCTGCCTAGAGCTACTTGGAAATAATAATAGAGCAAGAGAATAGGGGAATAATGGATGGGGTATGTGCAGCACTTTGTATCTGTGATTTTGAATGTAGGACATATACATCCAGCGGTTCTTTCCCTGCAATGATGTATCGAACAACAACAATAGCAACATTTTATGATTTCTGGGAAATATCTGTCACAAAATTATAGCTAAAGAAGGAAATCAAATCAGTCCAGCAGAATTACTCCAGGAGTGTAGAACGAGATGAACAGAGGGCTGAACACTGAGCCTTGAGAAATGCCTGCAGAGAGTGGGTACGAGGGAGAAGAGAGGGCAGAAAGGTGGGGAAGTGGGAGCGAAAGGGAGGGATGAGGGCTAAACCAGCAAAGAGCTGAAGCCAAGGAGGGGATGAGCTTCCTAAAGGCAGAGGTGGACATAGGGATTGAATGTTACTGAGGGTTCACTGACCAAAGACTGTTTGTTGGTTAAGAAGCTAATGGATCTCATGCCCATAAGGAAAATAGAAGGAGGCAATTTGAAGGCAGAGAAAACTCTTTTCCCCTTTATTATGATTGATTTACTTTTTAGAGACAGAGTCTCACTCTGTTGCCCAGGCTGGATTGCAGTGGCACAATCATAGCTCACTGCAGCCTCCATCTCGTGGGTTCAAGCGCTCCTCCCAACTCAGTCTCCAGGGTAGCTAGGACTACAGGTATGTGCCACCACGCTCGAATAATTTTTAAATTTTTTGTAGAAATGGGGTCTTACTATGTTGCCTATGCTGGCCTCAAACTCCTGAGCTCAAGTCCTCCCGCCTTGGCCTCCCAAAGTGCTGAGATTACAAGAGAGAGCCGCCATGCCTAGCTTCCTTTATTATTTTTAGAAATATTACACAGGTAAGGGTAGGGCCATCTTCCCAAACCTGGCTGGGTAGATCCTCACAATACTAGTTTTTGTATTATGGGTCTTCTTGGTAACATCTGCGCACACTTCCTTCTACCTTTTTTTTTTTGAGGTGGAGTCTCGCCCTGTTGCCAGGCTAGAGTGCAATGATGCAATCTTGGCTCACTGCAACCTCTGCCTCCCGAATTCAAGTGATTCCCCTGCCTCAGCCTCTTGAGTAGCTGGGATTACAGGTGTGCACCATCACGCCTGGCTAATTTTTTGTATTTAGTAGAGATGGGGTTTCATCATGTTGACCAGGATGGTCTCGATCTCCTGACCTCATGATCCATTCGCCTCAGCCTCCCTTTTTCTTTTAGAGATGGTGTCTTGTCCAGGCTGGTCTCAAACTTCTGGCTTGAACTCCTAGCCCAAGTTCAAGTTCACTGTGCCCAGCTTCTTCCATCTTCTGAAAACCTCAGCTCCTGTGATACCCTGATACCTCATGCTTCTGAATGGTCACTCCTGCTTCTTGGACTGAACTGTCACAATTACATTGACCCAGTTGTTTTTCTGCTCCCTACACCTTCAATGTTGACTTTCCTTCTGATTTATCCTTAGCCTTTTTCTCTTCCCTATTCTCTGCACACTCTTTGGAAAATCGTTTATACTCATGGCTTCAAAAATTACCATCTGTTTGTTCTTGATGCCTAAAACACATTTCTAGCCCAATCCTCTCCCCTCAGTTTCTGAGTCAGCTTCCTTCTCTCTCTCTCTCCTTCCTTCCTTCATTGCTATTTGATAAATTTTGCAGCTTACCGCTAGCAATGTATCCATGACTCAAGAGAATGTACTTTAGGTATGCATTTTGCCCTCAGCTTGATTTTACTTTTCCTATCCTCATTTTCCCTCCCACTCTCCAAAATCATTTATCTAGACTTTAATCGTTTTCCTGTCTTTAGTGTTGGTTCACTTTATTTTTCAACTGTGAGCTCCGAACCAGGCAAATCAGATCAAATGTGAGGGAAATTCTTCAATGTCTTACTATTGCCTACAGGTTAAAACAGAAATGCCTTTACCTGGGACACAAGTCCCTTCATACCTAGCTGACATCACTGGGATCTGTTTCCCAGCTTGATTTTTGACTCAGGAATGCTGAACTACTTGTAGCTGTTGTTCATATATTTCTTTTTCTTTCTTTTTTTTTTTTTGTTTGAGACGGAGTCTTGCTATGTTGTCCAGGCTGGAGTGCGGAGGCATGATCTCGACTCACTGCAACCTCCGCCTCCAGGATCAAGTGATTCTCCTGCCTCAGGCTCCCAAGTAGCTGGGATTATAGCTGCCTGCCACCATGCCTGGCTAATTTCTGTATTTTTAGAAGAGACGGGGTTTCATCATGTTGGCTAGGCTGGTCTCAAACTCTTGACCTTAAGTGATCTGCCCGCCTCAGCCTCCCAAAATGCTGGGATTACAGATGTGAACCACCACGCCTGGCCCTGACCTCCCCTATTTAATTTGCTGGACACACTCATACCTATCTTCAGTTCTTCCTCTGTAAAGCTTTCCCCTGACTCCCAGTTCAGATGCCTCCTTTCTTAGGTTCCAACTACACCTTTTTCTGCTTTGTCCACAGAAAGCTTCTTCAGGGGTTTACTTCGATTTTAAAAATTGCCATTTATTTAGGTTACATATCAAAAAATCAAGTTCTTTCTTTTCAGGTCAATTTAGAAATTTCTGTTTATAAATCTAGCAAATCGCAACACTGTAGGAGGGGCGCCTTTGATTAATATTTGGTCCGTTTATAAATCTAAACTTATACTTATTTGAAACTGCAATAATAACCCATTAATGTATTTATTTCCCTTTAAAGTAACTCAGATGTCTGGCTGTTAAACTTTCCAAAATGTTTAATTATCTCTTTTTTTTCTGGAGATGGTGGGCCTTGCTGTGTTGCTCAGACTGGTCTTGAACTCCTGACCTCAAGTGATCCTCCTGCTTCAGCCTCCTTGAGTAACTGGGATTACAGGTGTGTGCCAACTTGCCTGACTAAAATGTTTAATTTTTATAAATTTAATCATTAAACATGACCATATAGCCAGCCTTAACTCTAAGTGCCAATATTACATAAAACGTAGTAAACTTTCAACTTAAAAACGTAAGTCTAGGCTGGGTATGGTGGCTCACGCCTGTAATCCTAGCACTTTTGGTGACGAGACAGGATGATCTCTTGAGCCCAAGAGTTCGAGACCAGTCCGGGTAACATAGCAAAACCCCCATTTCAAAAAAAAATTGAAAAAGTAGTTAAGAGTGGTGGTGTGTGCCTGCAGTTCCAGCTACTAGGAGGCTGAGGTGGGAGGATGGTTGGAGCCCAGGAGTTTGCAGCTGCAGTGAGCTATGATTGTGCCACTGCGCTCCCGTCTGAGTGACAGAGTGAGACCCTGTCTCTACTGAAAAAATCCCACAGAAACCCAAATATATATATTTATATAAAAAATATTTCAACATGTGAATTTTCGGGGGAACAAATACTCAGTCCATAACAAGTATTATAAGTACTATATTATTAGTATGTCCAGATTCCTTAATACTGAGATATCAGTAGTACAAGCTTCACTCCCTTAAAAATTTCTTTCTTTCTTTTCTTTTTTTTTTTGAGACAGAGTCTTGCTCTGTTTCCCAGGCTACAGTATAGTGACACAGTCTTGGCTCGCTGCAACCTCTGCCTCCTGGGTTCAAGCAATACTCCTGCTGCAGTCTCCCAAGTAGCTGGGAGTACAGGCACCTGACGCTATACCCAGCTGATTTTTGTATTTCTAACAGAGGTGGGGTTTTCCCATGTTGACCAGGCTGGTCTCGAACTCCTGACCTCAAGTAATCCACCCACCTCGGCCTCCCAAAGTGCTGGGTTTACAAGCGTGAGCCACTGTGCCTGGTGCTCTTAAACATTTCTATACTTCATTTTGAATTCTCTCAAGGTTAAATACTCTTGTCCACTAAAGAACAATCACAGTTAGGGATTGCCCTCTCAAGATAATTTTTTGGGAGGATGCAACAGAATCCATGTCTACAATAGAGTGGGAATACCTTGAGCCCTACCCTAGGTGCTATGTCAGTGATTCCATAACTTACAGAAGGTGGCACATAATTTCATATCCTTTAAGTTCAAGTTTTACATTACCAAATCTTCTACTATCTCTTTACAGTGTCTATAAGCCCACATCCACTGACTGGATTTTGGATACTTTTTTTCCTAGCTCTAAATATCCCTGAGCCTGATAGAATTCTAACCGCTCCCCTGCAGTAGGTTTCCTGTCTGGGAGAACTGCACAGTTCTTCCAAATATAAAATTATTTCCAATTTAATTCTGCAACTCTCTCATGAAAGAGTCACAACTTCTCCTGTTACCTGGGATACGTCATAAGCACACAATAAATGTTGGGCCAATTAATGGCATGGCTGAGTGTGCAAACGGATACCAGGTAACACAGAAGAATTTTTATAACTGCTACTTATTTTTCTCTCCCTTCAAAGTATAGCATGGTGGTTAAAAGCCTGGGTTTTGCAGTCAGACAGTCCTGGGTTTACATTTCCTGACACTTATTAATTAGGTGACATTGGGCTAGTTATTAAGCCTATCTGAGCATCAGTTCTTCATCTGTAAAATGGAATGGCAGGACCATTATAGGGTGGTTGCAGATAAAATTATATGTTTAAGTATATACATGGACACATATGTATTATAAGCTGAAATGTGTGCTCCCAAAATTCATATATTGAAGCCCTAACCCCTTCTATCTCAGAATGTGATTATATTTGGAGATAGGATCTTTAAAGAGGTAATTAAGTTAAAATGAAGCTCAAGGTGGGCTCTAATCCAAATGGACTGGTGTCAGCCAGGCGCAGTGGCTCACGCCTGTAATCCCAGTGTTTTGAGAGGCCGAGGCAGGCAGATCACTTGAGGAGTTCAAGACCAGACTGGCCAACATAGCAAAACCCCGTCCCTACTAAAAAATAAAAAATTATCTGGGTGTGGTGGTACACGCCTGTAATCCCAGCTACTCGGGAGGCTGAGGCAGGAGAATCACTTGAACCCAGGAAGCAGAGGTTGCAATGAGCTGAGATAGCACCGTTGCACTCCAGCCTGGGTGACAGAGTGAAACTCTATCTCCAAAAACAAAACAAAGCAAAACAAAAACAAAAACAAGACCCAAATGGACTGGCGTCCTTATAAGAAGAGGAGGCTAGGATACACAGAGAGACAGCAGGGGCATATGTGCACAGAGGGACAGCCACATGAAGAAGCAGCAACAAGGCAGCTATCTGCAAGCCAAGGAGGGAGGCCTCAGAGGAAACCAGCCCTGCTCACCACCTTGATCTTGGATTTTCAGCCTCTAGAACTGGAAGAAAAATAAATTTCTATTGTTTAAGTCAGCCAGTTAATGATTTCGTTATGGTAGCTCTAGTAAACTAATTTTATATATCTGTATTTATATCCAGCTTAGTACAGTAGCGTAACTCAATAAATGGTATCGGGGGAACCTGCCCCCAATATTTCAACGTAGGTTCTTTCTATTTTCCATAAGTGTCAACTGGCTGAGAAATAAAGAGAAAGAGTACAAAGAGAGGAATTTTACAGCTGGGCCACTGGGAGTGACGTCACATATCGGTAGCACCGTGATGCCCACCTGAGCCTCAAACCAGCAAGTTTTTTATTAAGGGTTTCAAAAGGGGAGGGGATGTAAGAACAGGGAGTAGATCACATGCTTCAAAGGGCAAAAAGGAGAACTACTGATAAGGGTCCAACAAAGATCAAAAGGCAAAGGGTAAAAGCAGAACTGATAAGGGTCTATGTTCAACGGTGCACGTATTGTCTTGATAAACATCTTAAACGACAGAAAACAGTGTTCGAGAGCAGAGAACTGGTCTGACCACAAATTTACCGGGGCTGGGTTTTTCCCCACCCTAGTAAGCCTGAGGGTACTGCAGGAGACCACAGCGCATCTCAGTCCTTATCTCAACCACATAATACAGACATTTCCAGAGCGGCTGTTTATAGACCTCCCCTGAGGAATGCATTCTTTCCCCAGGGTATTAATATTAATATTCCTTGCTAGGAAAAGAATTTAGCGATATCTTCCCTACTTACACGTATGTTTATAGGCTCTCTGCAAGAAGAAAAATACGGCTATTTTTGCCCAACCCCACAGGCAATCAGACCTTATGGTTGTCTTCCCTTGTTCCCTAAAAATTGCTATTATTCTGTTCTTTTTCAAGGTGCACTGATTTCATATTGTTCAAACACACATGTTTTACAATCAATTTGTACAGTTAACACAATTATCACAGTGGTCCTGAGGTGACGGACATCCTCAGCTTATGAAGATAACAGAATTAAGAGATAAAAGTAAAACAGGTGTAAGAAATTATAAAAGTATTATTTGGGAACCGATAAATGTCCATATTAAAATGAAATCTTCACAATTTATGTTCCTCTGCCACAGCTCCAGCTGGTCCCTCCATTTGGGGTCCCTGCCTTCCTGCAACAAAATGGTAGTCATTATAACTATTATTTAACTTTCCAATGAAACCACTGCCCCCCAAAAAAGGTTATCCCACAAGTAATATGCAAACTGTTCCTTTTTTTTTTTTTTTTTTTGAGACAGAGCTTTGCTTTGTCGCCCAGGCTGGAATGCAATGGCGCAGTCTCAGTTCACTACAACCTCTGCCTCCTGGGTTCAAGCAATTCTCCTGCCTCAGCCTCCCAAGTAGCTGGGAGTACAGGTGCCTGCCACCATGCCCAGCTAATTATTGTGGTTTTAGTAGAGATGGGGTTTCACCGTATTTGCCAGACTGGTCTGGAACTGCTGACCTTGTGATCCACCTACCTTGACCTCCCAAAGTGCTGGGATTACAGGTGTGAGCCACCACGCCCGGCCAGCAAATTTTTCGTTGCTTTCTGGGTTAAACATAGGCATGCCTCTTGTCTGCCTGATCTCAAGCATCCCTGGCTGCGAGCCCTCCCTGATCTCCAGGGAGATATCTTTGCTCCTCCTCTGGGATCGGGGTCTGCCTAGACTGTTTCTCAGTTGCCGTCATCATATGTCTCCATAACCATCTCTCTCACCGAACCAGGCTTTATGCATCTTTGTATTCCAGGCACCCAGTGCAGCATGTCAGGAAATTCAATTCAATAAACTGAGAAATAAGTTCACTGAGAGTTTAGGTTTATTTACTTTATCTTGTTAACAACTGCAATGATAACACTGCGGGTTAGGGAGCAACTTTCATGTTTAGTCTCAAACATTTTCTCAAGAGTCAGTGCCGGGGCCTCCTAGCATTGCTGTGAGCTTGGGACGTTCTTAGCTGCTTCAAACAAGAAGATATAGCCTGTTTAACTTGCCAGGGCTCATATAACAGAGGCCTGGTCACATCTGGGCATGTACAAGACTTGCTTCATTTACCTGGAAATTGCACGTATCTCTTCTTCATAATTAGGTTTCTGAAATATTCCTTGTTTTTCAGAGACTCAAGCTATCAGCCAACTAGGAGCTAGCAATAACTCTTAACCAATGGCAAAAAGGTCAGCTATTTCCTGTGCTGTTGTTACCGTTTATAACAGGGCGGACACAATTTGCTGGGGGAAGACAGATTTGAACTGTCATTATAGATTTTCTCTCCTTGTGTGTGACTTGGCAGAACACTGACATTGGGTCCTCCCTGAATGTCATTTTGAACCGAATATGCGCCCCTAACTTTCCTTCCAACCAGGCAACGACGGCACAATTTCTTGGCTGTATCTTGTTTGCTTTTCAGCAACAGCAAGCCAAGAGCCATCCCAGCACAGAAATAACTGGGATGCCTTTTGTTTCTTTGGCAACTGTTATATCACTCTTGTCTGTCTTTATTTGATGAGAAGGTAGTGGAGAAAAAAATGATAATGATCATCTCACACAATATGTAGGTATTTTTACAAACCAGTCTTATACTTGAAAATAATTTTCTAATACATCAGGAAAATACCAAAGAAAAATATAAGGAAAAGGGAAGAATAGGATTACTGTTAGAAAATATAAAATACCATACTTGCCTTTAGAGAAAAATTTATAGTGTAATCAAATGAGCCAATACCAAGGTGTTTTAATAATTTAAAATATTATTTTTATATACCCTACCACTTAAAATACTTGGCAGGAATCTAACAAATGAAATGTAAACCTTTCCTATATTTCTTTTACATACCATCAATATAGCTTACTACAATTTTGCTTCCTTTACTCACACACTTAAGAATGAAGTGCTATCCTAAAGCAGAAGAAAATAAAGGCACATCAAATATGCATGCTGCCTATTAACATCTGTTTATTCTAATTTAATTTTTTTCTTTTTTGAGATGGAGTCTCCCTCTGTCACCCAGGCTGGAATGCAGTGGCACGATATCAACTCACTGCAACCTCTGCCTCCCTGGTTCAAGCGATTCTCCTTCCTCAGCCATGTAGCTGGGACTACATGCATGTGCCACCATGCCTGGCTAATTTTTGTATTTTTAGTACAGATGGAGTTTCATCATGTAGTCCATCATGTAGTCTCAAACTTCTGACCTCAAGTGATCTTCTGCCTCGGCCTTCCAAAGTGCTGGGATTACAGGCATGAGCCACCACCATGCCCAGCCTATTTTAATATTAATGCAGTATCAATAAACTCAGAAAGCTGATTGCACTAATAGGATAATGGTAATTTTCATTATATAAGGAAAGTACTTAATCATCTATCTTGATCACAATTTGGAATAAACACTTGTCTGGTCTAGCAATAAACTGGGCACTTTCTTTAGCCAAAAAAAAAAAAAAAAAAAAAAAAAAGAGTCAGATGTTATCCATTGATACTGTCTGGATATTTCTCCCCTCCACATCTCATGTTGAAATGTGAGCCCCGGCCGGGCGCGGTGGCTCAAGCCTGTAATCCCAGCACTTTGGGAAGCCGAGACGGGCGGATCACGAGGTCAGGAGATCGAGACCATCCTGGCTAACACGGTGAAACCCCGTTTCTACTAAAAAATACAAAAAAACTAGCCGGGCGAGGTGGCGGGCGCCTGTAGTCCCAGCTACTCGGGAGGCTGAGGCAGGAGAATGGCGTGAACCCGGGAGGCGAAGCTTGCAGTGAGCTGAGATCCGGCCACTGCACTCCAGCCTGGGTTAGAGAGCGAGACTCCGTCTCAAAAAAAAAAAAAAAAAAAAAAAAGAAATGTGAGCCCCACTGTTGGAAGTCGGACCTAATGGGAGGTGTCTGGGTCCTGGGGGTGGATCCCTCGTGAATGGCTTGGTGCCCTCACCACAGTAATGATTTCATGCCAGATCTGGTTGTTAGGGACTAGCACCTTCTCCTCCTCTCTCTTGCTTCTGCTCTCGCCATGTGACGTGCCTGCTCCCCGGACACTTTCCTCTGTGATTATAAACTCCCTGACCCCTTACCAGAAGCCAGACAGATGCTGGTGCCATGCGTGTGCATCCTGCAGAACTGTCAGCCAAATAAACCCCTTTTCTGGGCTGGGTGCGGTGGCTCATGCCTATAATCTCAGCACATTGGAAGGCCGAGATGGACAGATCACTGAAGGTCGGGAGTTTGAGACCAGCCTGGCCAACATGGTAAAACCCCATCTGTACTATAAATACAAAAATTAGCTGGGCGTGGTGGCGGGCACCTGTAATCTCAGCTAGTTGGGAAGCTGAGGCAGGAGAATTGCTTGAACCTGGGCCAAGGCAGAGGTTGCAGTGACCCGAGATTGTGCCACTGCAATCCAGCCTGGGTGAAGAGTGAGACTCTGTCTCAAAAAAATAAAAAATAAAAATAAAAAACCTCCTTTTCTTTATAAATTACCCAGTCTCAGGTATTCCTTTATAGCAATGCAAAATGAACTAACATATCCATAAAGGCATTGACCAGGTGAAGAAAAATGATGGCGGAGTCTGCTTCACCAGACTCTGTTCTCCCAGTCTTCCTTAGTATTAGAATACTACTGCAGATTTTGGCTGCATTTGCAGGGGCTACATTCCCCCGGCTCATGTCCCACTTTGCAGCAAGCTGTGGCTATACAACCCAGCTCTCATAGATGGAATATGAACAGAAATGTTGGGAGCAACTTCCCATTTACTTGTTTGAGAGGAAGTCTCTAGCCCTGAACTCAACTCTCCTGCCCCTATTCTTGCAGTCTGGCTTGGCCACAACTTGGACATCCTTGGAAGTCATGTGTGGAAGGACTGCCATGGGCTACCCTGGAAAGGGGACAAACCCACCTGAAATTCTTAAATTGGACTGTTAGATGAGTAAGACATAAACTTTTATCTTGTTTGAGCCATTGAATTTTTGGGTCTCTTTGTTATAGCAGCTATCATTTCCTCACCCATACAGAGGCTAAAGCACTACACATATACACAATTGTCTGGAGCACATAATCGTATAAGTCCAGCACCTTAAGGTAGCGTAGGCACTCCCTCCTTCTCTTGCTTCCTTTGGCGCTGCTTGTCCAATATTGGCTTTGGTATCCACCTGTAAACCTACTTTTTTTCTCTTTTCTTTTGACCAGGAAAAATGCCTGCAGCATTGTCAGCCTCTAACCTCCGACTTCCAGGCTTTGCCCTCTCTTTATTCCCCTCTCACTAGCAGCTAGAGTATTATTTTTGAGGTTGAGTGAAAGTAGCCGCCGGTGGCTGTGTGCCCCAGTGACTTCTCCCTATAGCACCATAGAGATGGTGTCTCTGTGGTTGTTGCAAAACCCAGACCTTGACTGGGCGTGGTGACTCGGACCTGTAATCCCCGGACTTTGAGAGGCTGAGGTGGGAAGATCATCTGAGACCAGGATTTCAAGACCAGCTTGGGCAACAAAGTGAGACCCCATCTCTACAAAAACTTAAAAAAAAAAAAAATCAAACAAACAAAAAAACCCAGCCAGGCACGGTGGTACACGCCTTTAATCCCAGCTACTCAGGAGTCTCAGTTGGGAGGGTCACTTGAGCCTTAAAAAAAAAAAAAAATCCCAGATCTTTACTGACTCTATGTCCTCTCCAGCCAGGGATGTTTAATACACACTGTAAAGTCTGAATAGGCTGCCCCTGGGACAAGGGCCTGAGCAAGGGAGGCAAGGTAGACATGCTAGGCTGAGGGAACCACAACATCATGACCAAGAATGCATTTTTTTTTTTTTTTTTTTTGTGAGACAGAGTCTTGCTCTGTCACTCAGGCTGGAGTGCAATGGTGCAATCTCGCCTCACTGCAACCTCCACTTCCCCATTTCAAGCAATTCTCCTGCCTCAGCCTCCCAAGTAGCTGGGATTACAGGCATGTGCCACCATGCCCAGCTAATTTTTTGTATTTTGAGTAGAGATGGGGTTTCACCTTGTTGGCCAGGCTGCTCGAACTCCTGACCTCAGGTGATCCACCTGCCTTAGCCTCCCAAAGTGCTGAGATTTACAGACGCGAGCCACTGCGCCCAGCCAAGACTGCATTTTACCGCCTCAGTGACATCACTCTCCCGCCTGCAAACTGCTCTTACCTCTTTCTTTCCTCTTTGTGATTCCTCATTTTACTCCTCCCAGCAGATAACTTCATCCTCCAAAGTGAGAACATTTTTCTGATTATTCCTAAAATATATTATTATTATCATTTTGAGATGGAGTCTGACTCTGTTGCCCAGGCTGGAGTGCAGTGGCACGATCTTGGCTCACTGCAACCTCTGCTTCCCAGGTTCAAGTGATTCTCCTGCCTCAGCCTTCCTGAGTAGCTGGGATTACAGGCATGTGCCACCATGCCCGGCTAATTTTGTGTTTTTAGTAGAGATGGGGTTTCTCCAGGTTGGTCAGGCTGGTCCCAAACTCCCGACATCAGGTGATCCGCCCGCCTCGGCCTCCCAGAGTTCTGGGATTACAGGCATGAGCCACTGCACCTGGCCAGAAAAACTTTTCTTTAGGCTGGAGGGAGTTCGATAAATTTAGGACTACAAAAGCTTTAGTGACAGGGAGTGGGGAGAAGGCATGAATTCATTGGCTGTTGAGATCCATGTTGCTCTTTTCCTCTCTGCGTATGTATCACAGTGTCTAGACTTACATGGTAAAGGAGGGCACTAAAACGCAATACGATCCAATTAGAAGTGCCACGTTCCATTAAGCTTCTTCTGTTTGCCTGTTTTCTTCCTACTTCCAATCATTGTGAGTACCAGCTAGGTTTCTGGCCGTTTCTTTATTCTTGATGATGGGATAACAGCAAAATAGGATGAGAAGAACATTCAGATGTGGAAAACTGTGTTGCATAGGCTGATCATACAATGTCTGAATCGGTAACAGGGGACCTTTCAGCTTGCATCAAGAGACCCCGAAATCTCAGCTCATGGATTGCCATCCAATTTATTAAGGCTGTCCTCTTGTCCTCCTAGCTACCTGCCTGGCCATTGCACTGTTTTCTTTACAAACCAGGATTCCTGAGTGCGGTCCGACACAGGGCTCCCTCTCTTGTTCCTTTCAAAGCCTCAGTGTCAGTGTCTCCTGCCCTAAAGTGAACATGGAAGCTCTCAGTTACCAAAAGGTTGGTTGCCAAATACACTGCTGGGATTTGATACCATAGCAAAGTATAAGAAGCTCGGGGTAGCCTTTTAGGTTTGAGAGACTGAAAAATAATTTTAGTATTTAGAATGTAAAGAAAAGCACTTCTTTCTTCCTTCTTTCCTTTTTTAAAGACAGGGTCTTGCTATGTTGCCCAGGCTGGAGTTCAGTGGCGTGATCACAGTTCACTACAGCCTTGAACTCCTGGGCTCACGCAATCCTCCTGGGTAGCTGGAACCATGCTTATCACTATGCCTGCTAACTTTTCTTTCCCTTTCCCTTTCCCTTTCCCTTTCCCTTTCCCTTTCCCTTTCCCTTTTCCTTTCCTTTCCTTTCCTTTCCTTTCTTTCTCTTTCTCCCTCTCTCTCCCCTTCCTTCCTTCCTTCCTTCTCACTTTCTTTTCTTCTGTGAGACAGGGTCTCACTGTGTTGCCCAGTCTTATCTCGACTTGTCTTGACTTCTTGTCTTGAACTCTTGGCCTCAAGCAGTCCTCCCACCTCGGCCTCCCAAAGCACTGGGACAATAGGGGCGAGTCACCACATCCAGCTAAGAAAAGCACTTCTGATCCTCAGTGTGTCCTGTGTTCTGGCAGAACTGCTTGCAAACCTTAGCATCAGCCCCATGTGGCACCACTGAAGCTAGGCACCCAGGGTTACACAGTCGGCATTTGCTAAGGGCCATCTGAACGCGACATGAGCTTGAGCAGGAAGCTTTTCTACTCGGTATAGTACATTGCGTGGTTCTTCCTGCTTCCCAGAGATATGTCTACCTGGAACCTCTGAATGCGATTTTAGTTGGAATAACGGCCTTTGCAGATATAACTAAGGTAAGAATCTCAAGATGAGGTCATCCTGGGTTAGGGTGGCCCCTAAAACCAATGATGAGTTTCTGTATGAGGCAGCAAAGGGGAATACAGAGAGACACAAGGGAGAAGGCCACGAGAAGATGGGGGCGGAGACTGGAGTGATGCAGCTTCATGACAAGGAGTGCCTGGGACCACTAGAGGCTGGCAGAGGCAAGCAAGGCTCCTCCTGTAGAAGTTCTGGAGGGAGCACGGCTTTGCTGCCACCTTGTTTCCAGATTTCTGGCTTCCAGAACTGTCAGGGAATACATTTCTGATGTTTTAAGCACCAAGTTTGTGGCAATTTGCCATGGCAGCCAAATGAAAGAAATGTACTCATCCCATGTGAAGACCTCACCCTCTGACTGATCCTTGATCACTATCAAGTAATTTATTCATTTATTAATTATTATTATTATTTGAGACAGAGTCTCTCTTTGTCGCCTCAGCTCACTGCAACTTCCACCTCCCTGATTCAAGAGATTCTCCCACTTCAGCCTCCCAGGTAGCTGGGATTACAGGCGCATACCACCATACCCAGCTAATTTTTGTATTTTTATTAGAGATGGGGTTTCACCATGTTGGTCAGGCTGGTCACAAACTTCTGACCTCAAGTGATCTACCTGCCTCGGCCTCCCAAAGTCCTGGGATTACAGGAATGAGTCACTGTGCCCAGCCTGTTTATTTATTTATTATTTTGAGACAGGGTCTTGCTCTGTCTCCCAGGGCTGGAGTGCAGAGGCATGATCATAGCTCACTCTAGTCTCAACCTCCTGAGCTCAAGTGATCCTCCCACCTCAGCCTCCCTAGTAGCTGGGACTACAGGCATGTGCCACCATGCCTGGCTAATTTTTAAATTTTTTTGTAGAGACAAGGTCTTGCAATGTTGCTCAATCTGGTCTTGAACTCCTGGGCTCAAGCCATTCTTATGCCTCAGCCTCCCAAAGTGCTAGGGTTACAGGTGTGCATCACTATGACTGGCCACTAACAAGTAACTTAAATTTGAAAAATTATTTCCCTGTCTAGGTAAACCCTAAAGTATACTTTTCCAAAAGCAGAAGCTGACAGTTCTTGGAATGGCTGAAGTTTTATTTTTATTTATTTATTTATTTATTTTATTGAAATGGAGTTTCACTCTTGTTGCTCAGACTGGAGTGCAATGGTACAATCTCAGCTCACTGCAACCTCCACCTCCTGGGTTCAAATGATTCTCCTTCCTCAGCCTCCCGAGTAGCTGGGATTACAGGTGTGAGCCACCACCCCTGGATAATTTTTGCATTTTTAGTAGAGACGGGGTTTTACCATGTTGGCTGGGCTAGTTTTGGACTCCTGACCTCAGGTGATCCACCCGCCTTGGCCTCCCAAAGTGCTAGGATTACAGGTGTGAACCACCGAGACTGGCCTGGCTGACGTTTTAGAGAGAAGAGGTGGAGATGTTTTAGAGGTTGGCTATCCGGCCAGTTAGAAAGGACCTCATGGGGCTGGGCGCGGTGGCTCAAGCCTGTAATCCCAGCACTTTGGGAGGCCGAGACGGGCGGATCACGAGGTCAGGAGATCGAGACCATCCTGGTTAACACGGTGAAACCCCGTCTCTACTAAAAAATACAAAAAATTAGCCGGGCGCGGTGGTGGGCGCCTGTAGTCCCAGCTACTCGGGAGGCTGAGGCGGGAGAATGGCATGAACCCGGGAGGCGGAGCTTGCAGTGAGCTGAGATCCGGCCACTGCACTCCAGCCCGGGCGACAGAGCGAGACTCTGTCTCAAAAAAAAAAAAAAAAAAAAAAGAAAGGACCTCATGGGTTTGCAGTGTCCTGTTGAGTTTAGCATGGCCCACAGTTCTGTTCCCAGGTTTACAAAATAAGAAACCTTCACCTTATTAGCATACCCAGCGTTGAATACGTTCTTCAGGGATAACCTGCAATAAAAGTAAAGTCACAACCAAGAGATGTATGAACTAGATAGGATAGGAGACATAGCTCTGTAGTGATGGGGATACTCACATACCTTTTTCGTGTCTCCCTCTTTCTAGACTTAATATACTAGTCAGCCTAAATAAATAATCAAAGGCTAAGTGCGGTGGCTCACATCTGTAATCCCTACACATTGGGAGGCTGAGGCAGAAGGATCGCTTGAGCCCAGGAATTTGAGACCAATCTGGATGACATAGCAAGGCCCCATTTCCACAAAAAAAAAAAAAAAAAAAAAAAAAAAAAAAATTAGCCAGGTG